>NC_136249.1:21187500-21787500 GCF_053564925.1 Oryzias latipes
GGCCTCACAAGCAGCTGCCAATCAGTGGGTCTCTAATTAATTTCTGTCCCTGCAGGTTTGGTTCCAGAATAGAAGAGCCAAATGTAGAAAGCAGGAGAACCAGTTGCACAAAGGTACCTCCAGCATTTTATTCTATTCTATTCTATTCTATTCTATTCTATTCTATTCTATTCTATTCTATTCTATTCTATTCTATTCTATTGCACCCAACCTGCTTGTGCGCTACTGTGCGTGCGCAAAATTTCCAGCTAAATGATGCTTACATTTTCCAATTGGAATTAATTTGGTGGATTCTTTAATTAAATTTTCACAAGGAATGATCGGTCTTCCAGTTTGTTTCATGTTATGGTGAATATTTCTCCTAAAACTAAGACGGAACGTTCCCCCCTTGCATGTCACTGCAGGAGTCCTGATTGGAGCAGCGAATCAGTTTGAAGCTTGTCGTGTAGCACCATATGTCAACGTCGGGGCTTTACGGATGCCATTCCAACAGGCAAGTTACTTTAAATGGTTTCATCTTGAAAACCAGACTGGTCTCCATAGCTTCTATATGCCCACTACGCTCTATATCCCCTCTACCCCCACCATCGCCTGTGCGCAACTGTTGTTTTGGCCTTGGCACAGGTTATGGCCCAAGTGCTGCAGAAACTCACTGTATAACTTGAGGGGAAATAAACTCATTACAGACATTTTTATGGGATAAAGGGATATAATTTTGCATGAGTGGAAAGTTTATTGTAAGTCCCAAAAGGTATAAAATTGGTTTTGTGGCGCAAAGCTCCAAGGTGTTGTTTCGGTTTCATAATAAACAGCAGACTGCGGAGGTCAGTAAAAGTATGGACAGAACGGCATTCATGGTTCTTCAACTGCTTGCAGCAGCCTTCCCTTTGGATGGAAGACTTGCTGTACAAAAAAGCTACGGTTTATGCTTAGACTCTAGAAATGAAACACATGTCGCCCTTAATACTTAATAGTAATATTTTTTTAAGTGAACATAATATTCACAGGAAGCTTTGCACCAACTTGCTTTAAACCAAATAGCTTAAACAGAATACATTCAACAAAAAGTACATTAAAAGAACAACATCTGCTTAAAAATGAATAAAATAGTCTCTGGAATGCACAGCATTACAGTAAGTGTGTACTTTATTAACTTTTAATGATAAAACCACTCCAATTTTTCTACAGTTCTATGTTTTTCCTTATTTTTAGTTTGCATTTTTCTCCCAAATCATTGCATATTGATGCTTGTGTATGAGTGGGGGTTTCACTAAAGAGAAACAGCCTCTCTAAGGCGACCCTTGTGCGTCATGCTCATGAACATCATCATCATTGTATGGATGAAAGATGCAGTCTCTTTAGTAAAAAATGATCCTTCAAGCAACCCACTGCAAAGTTAACGCATGTTCTCCCCCTTCTCTTCCCCATCCGTGCGTCCCGTCCCGTAGGATAGTCATTGCAACGTGCCGCCCTTCTCCTTTCAGGTGCAGGCGCAGCTGCAACTGGACAGCGCCGTGGCCCACGCGCAGCACCACCTGCACTCGCACCTGGCTGCGCATGCGCCCTACATGATGTTCCCCGCGCCACCGTTCGGACTCCCGCTGGCCACGCTTGCGGCGGAGTCCGCCTCCGCCGCCTCCGTGGTCGCCGCCGCCGCGGCAGCCAAAAACACCAGCAAGAACTCCAGCATCGCCGACCTGAGACTGAAGGCCAAAAAGCACACGGCCGCTTTGGGACTGTGACGCCATGGAGACGCCAGGACACGAGGCGTGGACACCGTCCGGCACTGAACAAAAACCCTCACAAAGTGGACCCCCCCCCCAACAAATATTCCTGGGACAAACTGAAAAAAAATCCGTTAGCCATGGACGTATTAATTTATGCTTTGTAAATGAAGGAGGAGGAGAATAAAGAATAAATATAGGCTATTTATGAAATAGAGAGGACAATGACAAAAATAGCCTCCATTTTTTTTATTTCAAGCCAAAAAGAGTGGCTTCATGCACCAGGAGGAGCCTGCTCTGCAGACACATGGCTGAAGAGGCCGGTGGGACACCCTGAGGAGGCGCATGAAGGAGGAGGAGGAGGAGGAGGAAGCAGCTGGCACGGTCGATACTTTGTCAAACAAAGCGAACCACTCTGCAGTTGTACTGTTCGTGTTCGGTTTTAACGTGATATTATTGTTGCTCTGATTCTACTTCGTTCATAAAGAGGCTGGCCTCATCATATTTCAAAAAACAAACAAAAAAACTTTCTCTGCAAAAGGACGGAGAGGGAAACCTTTGGCAAATAAAAAGACAACTTAGGAGTTGTTCCTTCTTCTGTTTCATGTCCAGTTTGGAGGAAAGAAAAAAAAAAACAATGCCTCTGCGGTGTTTGCATGAGTTTGTGAGCCACCTTTCCCCCCGTTTGGTCCCGTCTCCTCTGTCCTTTTAACGCGTGAATGTTGGGGCCTGCGTGACCTTCTCCTTGGACCTTTTTGGCCAACAGACGTGAGGTTGTGAGACACGCACAGGCTTTGTTAAACGTGACCATACTTCCATTCATATTAACAAACTGATGTCCTTTTGAAGGAGTCACAGCCAACAACAACAACACTTAGGGGAGTTAGGTTTACGCAAACCGGTACGGGCACCTGTAAGATATGTTAATACACAAGAAACATGCATTATTTTTTATTATTTAGTGGCTTTATGAATGCCTTGTGGGAAATTTGATCCTTTTTTAAAAACTTTGTTTCTGTGTAATAAATTCACGTGCTTAGCCGATGTAATTTTGATGTTTTTTTAAAATAAAAATCTCACCTGAGGCAGGGGTTTCTTAAAAAAAAAGAAAGAGTATTCATGAAATTGTTTTACTTTTTTCCATAACATGTGAGACGTGAATTAACGAAATGTCTTTCGTTCTCATAATAAATCAACTAAAGTTTCTTAAATGAGTTGACTTTTTTATTTTTTTAACAATTCAATCGTTTTTTTAACAAATTATTATTACTATTATTATGATTATTTTTATTATTAGTGTTGTTGTCGTTATACCACCGAGAGGAACTGATCTTAAATAATTCATGACTTTAGCTGGAGCTCTTTTGATAACGTCACTGTTGTGACAGGCCCGTTTAGTCGCGAACATTGCTGTCTGTTGCTGCGCCAAAAACCGATGCATTATTCATTGTTCGGTTTGGAGGGCTTGTACTTGAGGGCTGATCATTTCTAATACCAACTAAACGGCCAGATAAAGGACAAATCTACCGGATGAATTAAAAAATATCCACTTTTGAAACATTCAAAAATATATTCTTTGGACAAAAAGTTTTTTAAAAATCGTTTTTAAGGCTTTTCATTATTTTTTAACAAATGTTACAGAAAATACGATTCAAAACTAACAACAGTAAACTCATAATTAGTTTAAAAACACATGTATTTAGTTAACATTAATTATAGCCCTTAAACAAATACATTTAGCACATTTTAAATAGATAATGTCAATAATTCTGAATACAAAAGTGCTCTGATTTTGATGTAATACTTTTTGCTTTTTTTTATTTTCGAAAAGTGGATGATATGAAATATATGTAAAGTTTATCACCACTAATACAATGAATGTTTTTACCTGCATCTAAAAATGATCTAATTCGCTTCCTAACATGTTAACCGCCTCTATTGAACATTTAATAAACACCTGACACAAGAGCGTATAATTATAGGAATCCAGCTCCCATTAGCTCTCCAATCTTTCCACAAACACAATGTCTTAAGCTATTAATTAATACTGATTTCACCGAGACTGTAGACGGGTCCACAGTGTTTGCGCACCTCAGCGTTTGGGGCAGGATTTAGACGCCAAAAGTATTGAATTATCGATTCGGAGCCTCGCCAGTAATGGAGGGCATGGAAGTGTGTGTGGGAAGGAAACCGCTGAGCGGGAGTGCGCGTGCTGTCCTTCGTTGGAACACATGCACTGGGGTCGGGGGCGCGCAAATCCTGGACTGTCCCATAAAAAAATAAATACTCCCAATCCCATGCAGTAACATCAAATTGTTCAGTTTTCTTTACTAACAGTTTGGAGAAATTATAATAATTAAAATTGCACTGTCTTTGGATTTTGACAACACAATTTGAATAATACAACTATGTTTTAAGTGGATTAAAATGTCCTAAAGCTCAGGTGTCACTGTGTGTGTATTTTGTTTTGAAGAGCAGTGAAAACATGGGTTTCATGAGTGGCCCATCAGCTATCAGGATGTCCTGAGATGTAATGCTGGAGTGGAGGGTCTCTGCTCTGAGGGGGCCTAGGAGACAATGAGACGGGAACACACAAGTGTTCGGATAACACAAGGAGATTACGAGAGTTCGCACACTCCTCTCAACACACTTTTATGACACGTTTCCCAGCACAGCCAGCCAGGAGCCGGCCACACAGATTCTTCTCAAGGTCTGTTCCACTTGCTCGCCCTGTGTTTTTCTGCAGTCTCATCTACCTGCAGTCTCACACAAGGATTGTTACACACCGGGCTGGCTGAGGCAAGACAAGGCAGTCATGCTAAAGTCAACCAGCCGAGAGTAAGCAGTGGATATACAAACCCATGTGCATGTGAGCTGGCACACCTACACACACACAGATCATCACAGCCTGGTGAGTCACAACAACACTCGACACAGTGGAATCCTTCATATCAACTGGAGTTGTCTTGTTGCTATATTTACCCCACTACAACCCCTGAGACAAATGCTCTACTCTTATTTCCCACACTTGGCTCTTTATCAAATTAAGGCATGTTAAACTATCACACAAAGCCGTTGTGTGTTGATAACAGAGGGAGTGTTTCAGTTTTTTGTCTGGATGTTGTCGCTGAATGCAATATGTTCTTGAAAGTGTTTGTGAGTGTATGAATTTACGTGAGAAGATATGAGAGCGAGCTCCCTTTCTTTTGCTTTCCTCTCCAAGGGTTTGCCTTTGTTACATGTTAGGAGTGCTCAAAGAGCAGGGCGCTCACAACATTGCACCAAAGACAACAGCCATCAGGAGCAAAGGCAGATAAAAGCCCAACTTCAAAGACATCAAACGAGTGAAGCGAGTGAGAAAAAAAAATCCAAAACTGCCGAAAACACCCTCCAATAGCACTCAGGCCAACAATTACGACACTGTATCGCTGCCTGTTATTACATGTGTCCACTGTACGGGTCCGGGTGGCTAACCGCAGCACTTAGTGTGGGCTGCAGTCAGCAGAGACTTACAACATGTATAAAGCCTTACCGTAACACCGTATTTAATTTCACTGTAGGATGAAAAGTGGTTGTTCACACAGATTTGACCCCTGCTATGACCAGAGAGGCTTAACTGTGGTGATTGCAAACGCAAAAAAAAAAAAAGTCTCTATCTGCAGCTACTTCTGTTCAGCTGCTGAGTAGAACAAAACAAAACAGAGGTCAGAACAAAACAAGAAGTCTAATTGTTTCACTGTTTCCTGTTTAGGTGCCCCAGGGCAATCTACACATTTTTATGTACGGGGTGCATTTAATTTGTTATTAATTCATTTCCAGCTGCAGCATCTTTGCAGATTAGAGAGATAACAATGCATACCTCCTTACTCTGGGAAGAAGACAAAACAAGGCTTCATGTGTTGGGACCTGTGGCATTAATGACCTTGTGGGGATTTCTTTTTGTTTTCACTCAAAAAAGATGACATTTGGCTGATACTAGATGCAGCGGGGTTTTTGTGTGTGTGTGTGTGACTTTGTGTGCATATTTGTGAGCATAATTTTGTGCATACATTGTGGTCTCAGGGAAACGAGTGTGAGAACAAAATGAAACGGAGAGACGAGAGAGGGAGAGTGACGAGGGGCACAAAGTAAATGTTAAACATTTGGCCCATGCTGCTCAGTATTTACAAGTTGGTAAGATCCACCCATCTGTGTGTGAGTAAAGTGGAGCACTTGCTTTTCAATCATCAAATGTTTGTACACAGACTCTTAAATTACAGAAAGGCTTTTGGAAAAACAGGCCTGACTCATCTCTTATTGATTGTGTTTACACCGTTTGAAGTTTACGAAAGGCCATTTTGAAATGTCATGAAATTGCAAAAAAAGAGTCGACAAATCTTTCAGTATTTGTACCACGATCCTGGAGTGGCTTTTTAATGTGGCTACATTCAGGGAGGTCTATGGTCATTCATTCTGGGGTTAAGTGCTTTTTCAACATTCTGTCCAGAGAGCCATTTATGACCATTTATATATCTGTCAGCTGCATTCAAATGTTCTCTGAACTGGTGAGAGACACGTGTAGCCATGGCTGAGTTTAGATGTGAGGGGAAACGGCCCCTGGTTTTCAGTACCAGCATTAATCACCTGTGCACTGTAAATGTTAAACTCATGAAGCTGTTAGCCGCTTTCACGTAACCATAAATCTACGCCCAGTACAAAAATTAATATGTCTTACTGATGTTAAAAAACATACAACTACATGATTAATAGTCTGGTTGCATTTTTCTTACACTTTTCCATTTGGTTCTGAAATTGCACGCAAGCTAATCATAACTTCATGGGAAAATGTGACCTAAACATCTATAAACATTACCAGTATGTTGAATTTAGTCCATCAAATGCTGCCTTTAATTGCTGCAAACATATAAAAAAGGGTTTTTGTGTGGAAGAAGGCATGCACAATAAAAATCATCTCTTGGACACTGTCACTGAGAAAGTTAATTTCATGTACGCATGCAATGACATTAGTTTTTTTTTCTTCATGCACATTTTTTTTCAAAAGAAGATCTGTACAATAAAAGAAGGATCAGCCATATTTTTAGTCATTTTTTACTCCTTTTCTTAATTAAAAGATAATGTTCTGTATTCCGCAAATGTCTATCTAGTGACTTTTGTAACTTCATTTAGAATTTTTTTAACAATCAACAGACCAGTGTCTTTAAAAATAAATGGTAAATAGCATATACCTATATAGCGGTGTACTACATACAACGTTCTACATTCTAAGGCCCAAAGCGCTGCAGTCACAGTTCCATTCACCCATGCACACACACATTTACACTTTGATGGAAGTTCCACTGTTAAACAATGGCGCCAACTTATAACCACCAAGGACAGTTCTACACATGGGCTACAGGATGGGAACTGAACCTGCCATCTTGTTTTAGGAATCACAAAAACTATGGGAAAAAAGAAATTACTCTCAAAAGGTGCTGAAACAAGGTCCTGTTGCATTAACCCTTTTAATGAGTCATGGGTTCTTTGGGCTAAAGTATCAACAGAAGGAGTCAGTTAAAGTTTCTGCCGTCTTCATGAACAAGCCATTACTCTGTCAGCTGATACTCAGAAAAGTCTCAACCAAGTTCAGAAGAGGTAAGAGGACTCACATGGCAGAAAACTAGCTAGTAACTGTCTGAAAGAGGCATTTAAGTATCTGCATGTGTACACGGGATCAGAACTGGAGTTGCACTTTAAGAAGTTATTTCTGTAAAAATTATGTGGAATTTTAGTCCAAAAATATGAAGTACATTGATAAAATAGTGCCAAACAACAATACTTAAATGAAGAATAAATACAGTACCTCATGATTAGACTTACACAAAAGTAATTATATTTATACAGATAATCATTGTTGGTTATAAATAGAAATGATTTGTTGCATTTCTTGTGTGAAATCTAATATCCCTTGTGTGGTTTCAGCATTGTCATCATCTTGCCATTAATGTTTTTTTGGCTGTAATTTGTTTTATGACTCATCTTCAGATGAGTCAGAAAGGAGAACTGAAGCTCTTAAATGTGTCTTGGCAGGGACTTTGAGACTCTACACAAGTCCACAGAAGGGACAGAAAATCATTCGTCACATTTTCCCTTTAACTTGAAAGGAATAAAAACAGTAAAAAAAAAAAAGCAATTTACTTGTTCAGTACAAGCTCCTGGACTATGGTAATTGTTGTGACAGCAATTCAGACTTTTTCTTTGGTAAATAAATTTCCAATGAAAAATAAAAACCTATCACAGTTTAAACTGCTTTTTGTGTATTTAAAAGTCTTTGGGGCAGAGGAATATGAGAGCAATAGGTCAAGTGCTGTAGAAGCAACAGAATCTTAAAGTAGGATGGCAGCTGTCATCCAGGGTATCTTATTCACATGTTTTCATTGATCCTGCCACTTGCGTCCCCTTACTGGTACAGCAGTATCGACATCTATATTACCATGGTAATTTACTCCTTAGGCAAGAGCATGTGGGTTGTTCAACCTCAGCTGTAAAAGAAAAATGCATACAAGCACCGTGCACAAATATGTGCTCATGTACCTCATTATAGGCTAATAACATGAGCATGAACAGCAAGTTCTGAAGGTGGCAACTCCTGTCAGCTCCCACTGTGAGTTGGAAGAACTCATCGAGTTGAAGTGCAACCTAACAGGAAGTGTTGGGGCGTTCTAAGACAAAAAAAAAAAAAAAAGCAAGAAAGAGAAGAGCTAATTGTGTGAGCAAGATCAGGGGATGGCAACACGGAAAGGGTACAACACTTTCATTTGATTTAAGTGTTTGCTCAATTATCTGTTATCATCTTGTTTAAAGACCCTCTCCAATGAAAATCATGTTCTTGGTGTTTTCAACATGTTCTTGTGGCATTTTCTCATGACGGAGGACATACAGTGTATAACTGCTTCATATTTATTTTCTGAGTATTTCTCTATTCAAATTGTTTTGAATCAGGAGCAAACAATAAAAGCAATTTGAATAAGTTAGTATCCGTGATGTGGGTGGCCCACTCAGCAGGCCACAAGCTCCCTGCTCAGCTCCATTTTAATGCATCCAGTTGTTTATCCGGGTGGCATCTGGGTCAAAACTGGATTGGTCCAAGACTTCTCGCCATTTTTTTTTGCTCAGGAAATGCTAAGTTGGGGTTGTAAGGGCTGTAAACTAGTGGGGGAGCGTGTAAATAGATTCATGATGGGAAATGGGGCGGGCTGACTCTGCACCAACAGTTCTGCCCACAACTCAAGAGGTGAATTTTAATTAACTACAGCTGCTCTGCAGAAACTATGTCCTGTGGATTTTGCCTTAAAACCCCCCCGCTATAATCATAATTAAAAGACCACTGAGAATGCTTTTACAACAGATCAAAATATGACTGGAATGAGTCTTTAACAGACCTGCATTGAATTTCTATGTTTGTCTCATTCTGATAGGATCCAAAAATCAAGCTCACAAATGAACGTCGCCAGGCCCCCTTTTATCTAAACATAACAGTACTGTGTGTGATCGGCCCAAAACTTAAAGAAAGTGTCAGTGTAGCCGATGCATCTATTCAGTTTGAATTCAAATTTTGTTTATTCATAGGAGTCAGGATGACTTCTTATGCAAATATTGATAAAAATAGGATTTCGCCTTTGCAGGATTTTCAGAAAGTCTCAAATAAATGGAGGGCAATCAGCGGTATGCACAAAACTTTCCCTCTTCACTTTTGTTTTTGAAGCGGAACAAATTCCAGGGAAATGACACACGTATCAAGAACGAATATAGCAAGAAGCCCAAAATAGCTAACACTTGCTGTTGCAGATAACTGGTTGTTATAGAAAGGAAGGAAGCCAACTGAAAACAAGTATATCTCTCAGCCGATACTTGCCACCTTGATTTAAGATTGCACTTGGATGCTTTTTCGAAAAGTTTGGTTGTGGAGCTCTAAAAGAATTTTGACTTTCAGTGGATAAAGAGAGTGGAATGTAAAAGTGGGGGAGAGATGGAGAGAAAGGTCCACTGAAAGAGACAGTGGAGTTGGGAGGACAAGGGCAGTGATATGTGCTGAAGAGATAGAGAGAAGAGTATGTTGGAGGAGGCAGGCGGAGGTGCTGAAGATATGAGTGTGCCAAAGAGGAAACACTTTGTTGAGCTAAAGCATGTTTGAGAGTCTGCTACTTATCTTAATGATGACAGGGATCCTTCTTTTAAAGAGTCATGGGTAATATGCTGTGTGCTGAAAGTGCTCTTATGGGGCCGCCAAAGGGAGGGGTTACATACTGTGTGCTGGTTTTGGTTAAATCTGCAGAAAAATTCCAATAAATAAAATGTACTATACATCAGTAGCCAATAAGACCACACCCTAACCCTTCTTCACATCCATTTTCTAAAGCTGTTTCCTTTATAAAGATGACACATATTTAATTTACAGTATAAATATAAATCCTTAAGATCCAATAAGTTGTTTTAATAAAAAAAAAAAAAACTAAAAACAGAAATCGACAAAAGACAGCAAAAACAAAAGAGTGGAAACACAAATTCCCAAGTTCAAAGGAGCAACATTTTTCGCTGCTGTACGATATTTATGTCTTTGTTACACGTGTGCAGTACAAAGAGGCAACATTATTCAAAAACCTTTTTATAGATTTGAGGACATAAAAGGAAATGTTATAAATTCATTATTATGTTTATATCGTTTTAATCCTAAATACAAATATGACCATTTCTGTTTTTTATTATTTTTCTTATTCAAGCAAACAGTGTATTCCAGAACAAACATAAAGTAATTTTCTTTCTCCAATAAAGCTGCATTTTACTTTTGAAACAAACATGTAAAAGTAGAATTTTTAGATCCATGACTATTTTTGTCTCTGCTGCTTTTACAATTATCCACTGTATATGTTGTGTAAATTTACAAACAGCATGAGGGGAGCACACATTGACCTACACAACAATCAATACAAACAAATATAATAAATTTACAATACAGTGTCCATATGGACAATTACAACAACATAACCCATTGATACTCCAAAATATAAGCTACATTTTTTTTTATTGTAATGCAATATAAGATACAACATTAACGTATTTACATCTGCTAATCTTGCAGCTTTTTCCTTAAAAGCCACAATTGTCTTAATTTATTTTCTAAAAGCGGTTTTCCTTTTTATGACGGGTAGGCTAAATATAGCTCTGCCTGGCTGAGGGAGGTTTTCTGAGCTCATGATGGAGCAAATACAATGTATCTTTATCATATTTCCTTTGGGTGATATTTACAATCCCAACACTCATATCACAGTGATTTTCTCTAAATACTATCAGAAATAATTTGGAGCTGCAGCAACATACTGGAGTAACTCAGCTTCTCATAAGTGCTCACTCAATTGACTTTATCACCAAACTATGAAATAAAAACCTGAGTTGTGGGGCTGGAGACCACAGAGAGACGGTGCAGGCTGGTCTGCAGGGCGAGTGCGGACACAGAAGAGATTTGAGCACTGTAAAAACACATCCCTCTGGCACCATTATATAAGCATACATATGGGACAGTAAAAATGGAAGACGACACATTAAATGACATTATTATAAAATGCAATACTCCTGGAATGATCCCTTATTAAATTAGGCCCTATGATCCAAGATGAATTTCCCGCTTCCCTAATCCATCAAGAGGGGAATATTAAAAGATAGGCCTCAACTGGCATTAGAAGCTCACTCTGTCTTGACTTTCATTATTCTGCATTAGGGTGCTGCTGGGGGAGAGCCTCTTAATGAGAATTACAATGATTCACTGGCCTCGGCCCCACTTCTGACAAGTCAAATATTAACTCCTCAGTCACAGCTGTCGGAATTAAAATACTTTGTAGCCACGGACGTGCTAAATTAAATTGGCCTTTTATGTTCCTTACATGGCTGACCCCCGTGGGGCTCCACTTCCTCAGTCGCCACTGAAGATGTCTATGCCAGAGCCAGATGTAGAGGTAGGCATCCGATGTGGGCTCAAGCAAGCTCCAGGGAACAGAGAGGAGATGCCCAGACATTTTTGTCCCTTATGTGTCATTCTGTCATCTTCTCTTACCATTTCTAAAGTCTTCTTCTTTTCTCTCATTCTGTGTTCCTCACCAGCGGCATTTCCTTTAGCAGACATTTTTGCTGTGCAGTTCTTTTGATAGCCAGTGTCATATTCTGTCAACTGTTGTATGTGTTTTGCCTCGGTCTCTGTCAGGGTAAGAGCGGCAAATGAAGGCTCATAACTTGTTGCTTACCATCTTTATGCATTGCAGCAAAAATGACACAACCATGAAAAAGACATTACAAAATATCACAAAATCCAAAGAAACGTCACTCTGAAGAAACTTCAGGTTTAGTATAAAAAACAAAATATTTTCTTGACCTTTAAAAGTTTTTATTTCAATTAATTTGCACTCATTTGAGCTTGAGATCACAGGCCTGAGCGCCATTCTGCTTTTCATATTCCATTTTTTGTCGGGTGGAGGTTGCTCTGCCTGACTTCCTGATATCTCTCTCTGGCCCTGAGGTCATGCACACTCACTGCAAGAGTGGAAAACAGCTCTTGCATTTTGCCTGTCTCTTTCCCCAGCAGCATTTCTGCTCTGCCAGCAGAGCTCTGAATCCTTTTCCCACTCTGTTTGAGCTCCTTACAAACAAACGATCGATTCTGCTACAAAAAAAGACAGAGGAAAAGAGAGGAAGAGGAGGGAGAAGTAAAATATAACTGCTGATGACCCTAGTCTGTAAATGTTATGAAATCATTGGATTTTTTTTTTCACTCATATCAGCCCCGGGATATGTCACCTCTCCCCTTTAAAAAGTCAACTGAATGAATAAAGAAATGGATGGAGCTGATAATGAAAAAAACAAACAAACAAAAAAAGCCTGCCAAATGGAAGAGGGTGCAGGATTAATTCAGTGGGCAGATGGGTCTTGGTGTCAATTTAAGCTATTCTGATCCACAGAATTGAAACCAGAGCTTCAACCAAGCCCTAAACATGTCACCTTTGACCCTTATGACAGACACAATACTGATACTCTATATTCTCCCAATTCCTCCACACGCTTTTTCTTTACAAAAACAATGTTTTCCCTTTACTGATCTACTCTATACTTTACAACTTTGCACTTAAGGCCAATGCATTAGCATAAGGGAGACTGAAATAGACAGCTTGCTACTGGGTATAAGGTCCTGTGTACACATTTAAAATGCTTTACGGCTTCTATACATATACATGCTTTAGCTGGCTTTCTGTCCATTAACTAAATCTATCCATGCGTTCCTGACCTTCACTCACTGTGTTAATTACCACACAAACAGTAATTAATCAAAAAGGAAACACATTTCTGAAAGAATTGGCATTCTTAAAGCCTTTTTAAATACATCTCCTGATACACAAACTACAGGAATTACATGTTTTACTAAAATGATATATTAAATGTGTTAATGCTTTCATTAAATAAATATAACAAACTAACATGAGAACGATAAAAACTGGATGTCAAAGGCAAAAAATACACTCTGAGATATTCAAAAACCACCCTGTAAATGGCTTCATCACTGTGCTAAGAAGGATCAGAGCAGAATGACTTGCATGACGTGCTTGCTGCGGATCATCAGTCACTCTTTTAGAGTTAAATAATCCATGTGAAGGACTGTTATCCTTACTGGCTTAAACCTCCATTAATCAGTCCACTTCACCTGTCAATACAGCCACTGGCTTCCAATCAAACAACCATTACAGGAGAGAGCATCCCAATAAAGAAGATCTTTGTTTCTTATTGAGTTAATCAGCCAGCGCGCACACACAGCTCTGATCAGACTGACACTGGCAGTGTATGCGCTTGTCCTCGAGTGGGGAGGAGTGCAGGGGTCAGGCTTAACACGCACTGCAACTTGGAATGGGGAGGAGGCGTAGGATGCAACAATATCACGATGATGCGTGGCAATTACAACTGTGTGGAGACAGATTATTGTTTTAGTTTGCCCTTTGAAAGTGCACAATTGAACTATGCAAATTGATAGCCAAAGAAAATAATAAGTGCTCATTGGTAGTAGACAAAGTGGGGAAGAAGGACTGGGCTGGTACAGTGTGATGAAGCAACATTTCATCCAAGACCAAGTCTGGAGGATATAGCTATGAGCAGGTGGGAGTTAACACCCCTCTGACAGCTCCGTTCAAAATGACAAAATCCATCCTTATTGACCAGTTATTCTTCTGTCTTTCAGCAGACATCTTCAGACCCTCCTTCCATCTCTAAATCCAGCCACCCCCTAAACCTGTCCAGCCGCTCCTTATTGATCCTCGCCAGTGATTGGTCGAGCTGTAATTTGAGATGGACATTGACGGATGAGTGCAAACTGTTTTTCTTTCTCTTGCTTTCTCTTCTCTTGGGGGTGATGAAGTCATAATGCTTGCGACAAAGCCAGACAGGGACCAATTGCAGTGGAGCGCCGGCCCGGCTAACCTTTAGAGCCAGAGCAGGATGTCTGCCGGTCTGTCACATGTAACCCTCTGGGTGTGTCCTGGTCACAGGACTCATATTTTCTCCTGTACAGACAGCCTGAATAGACAGGAAAAGGACACAAATGAACAAAGAAAGGAGGATTTGTATCATTTGTAAAGGCATAGTAATGTTAACTGTAAAACTTAAGAAAGGAACATTTTTGATATACATTTCTGAAACATTTTTAATGAATATATAAAAACAACAAAATATCCTCATGACTGCTTTCGAGGTATTTATAAAGGGAAGTTGCAATTAACTATTTTAATCATCAACCCCTGATGATGTAACTATTAGTAGTAACTGTTGTTGGACTGTCAACCTGAAATTGGTCATGAAGCAAATATCAAAACAACTTAAACTGTACCCAGACCTGGTAGGCCTCACTGAACTTGTTATTGAAGCATATACGCAATGTCCACTGTCAAACACGACGGGGGAGGGTTGAGGATCAGGCTTGTTTTGTATTAGCAAGAAACCTTCCCTAAAACTACATTCACACCTTCCTTGGCAACTGGCATTTAAGTGACCCCTTTTAATGAAGAGAGAGAGATCTAAACGCCTGTAAAGCCGCGTTCTGGGCTTGCAAGTTCAAAACCTTTGCATCGCAACGCAACTTTTTAAAGTCAATATTCAGGCTGTACATACAAACTGGCTATTCATTGAACTTTCCACTGCTTGAATGCCAAAAAGCTGAATTATAACCAATCAGGGATTTGGATTTGATTGGGAAGAGTGGGTAGCATTCTTTTCATAACACGGAAGTGCCAACCAGTTAAAATGAGTTCATGAAGGAGAAATTAATAATTGCAGTTCATATTATCTCGGAACAGAGCTGTGAAAGAAAATAGATTTTCATCGCTTTAACATTTCACACCAAGCCTCTTCAAACTGTACATGCACTAGTAAACCATAAAAAAACTGAAGAAGAAGAAGCCTCTTCCTGCTCATTTAGTGTGAACACTGTATACTAAAAGCGTACATGAAACCACGTATTCCGTATTCTTGAATGTGCAACAAATGCCCGGTGTGAAAGTGGTATTACAGACACACATAAGTCAGTTGAACGGACTTGGATGGGAAAAACGTGATCAACATGCAGGCAAGCTAAAAACAGAAGCTGCTAAGACAAAGTAAGACATCAAACATAACTGAATATCAATAAGACAACCAATTCTAATAGGTTGAAGGTAATTTTATTTAAAGATGAATATTTGCAACCATCTTCAAGAATTAACCATTATTGGCCGAGTCATCGTCAAGCTTGCAAGGCATTTACCATCAGCTACTTAAAGTAAAGGAGAGAGAAGCAGATATCTTTTTTTCCCCTGTTTCTTTATCTACATGTTTGCAATATTTAGTGTTGCATAGAGTTACAGTAGTTTGTGCATCTGTGTAAATGTTCTTTCTTCCCCTTATTTGAGTGTAGAGTGAAATGTTCCCACCTTCCCGAGCGAGCTTTTTAGGGTGCGTCTTCCTCACAGTTCAAAACCATGCAAGTTAGGTTGATGGATGATTCTAAATTATCTGTGTGTGCATGTTGATTAATATCCAGCATGGGTAGTCCTGTGACGGACTGATGGCATATTCACTCTGCCTTTTACTTCATGAAAACTGGCATAGAAGCATCTAAACTCTCAACAGAAGCAGGTTGAAAGTTTGAAACAGTATAAATGATTATTTTGAAACATTTGTAAATACAAAGATAAACACAATTTAGACGATAAAAATTGTAAATCCAAATCTGAAAGTCTTGGTAACATGCCCTAAGCAGTGTAAAACAAACAGCAAAAAAGAACACACTGCAGGAACTTCACATTTGTGACACAAAAAGGATTTTTGTCTCACAGACCGCATGAAAAAAGCTGCACTTTGATGTAAGGTTGAATACAAACACCTGTGCCTGAAACTTTGAAGAATGCTGTTTAGCAGCTGTCTTTACTCTATGTAGAGTGGTAATAATTCTCGATCAGTACTTGCACCATATAACCAACCTATTAGTAGTAGTAAACAAGCAGAGTTTTGCCAGAAGGTGGAATTTAGAGAGCAGGATATTTAGACAAATTACAGTTAATGAAAAGATAAATGCAACTAAAGAGCTGTTTTTTCCACATCTGCACAAATTAGATTTTCTAATAATGAAATAAAATATATTACTGCTACATTTACAAATATATATTCTACATGCTTTACATTCATTGAGCAGATTTTTACTCACATATTTTAAATTGATTTTTTTCTTTCTGTAATTACAGCATGACATCCTGTTTTAACTGCATTTCCTAGGACTGGAATTGTATGCATATTGGATTTTAATGACAATGTAGAATATTATCAGACAGTGAACATGGTGATAATGGGTCCCTGACTGCTTGACAACTCAATCTTTCACTGAGGTTTATTCTGCTAAATAGCGTGCTGGTAGACCAGTCATTCCTTTGCAAAAGGATTGCCTGCACCAGTGGTTAAACCGAAGACATTTTGATTCATATTTTCCATTTGTTTAGCGAGCTTTGAGCTAAAATTAAACGGTCAACTCTTCCCTGGACAGGACAGGAGTGACTTTGGTTTCCCTGTTGGGCCGGTCTAACACACACCAGTTTCTGCTAGCAGGAGAGGAAGGGAGGGAGGGCTGATGTGGGAGTAATTTCAGCGGATTGTGAGCGGACAGTAGCTCCGCTGGGAGAGCTGGCAATCATGGGGGAAACAATGTTTACATCGATCAGCTGTCAGGAAGATTTATGGCCTCATTTTGCTGTAATGGAGAATTAGTGGGGAGATTATCAGCGACTCAACACCACTGCTTGTTATCCGTGTCCAGGCCTAGCAATTTGTCTCTCCCCAGGAGCCGCCCAAACACTTGTGACAGCACCAGCACTTGTCTTAATTCAATCACGAGAAAATGTTGGAATTAATTTGTTACAAGAAAATTTAAATATGTTCCAGTTGAGCAGTGGCCTATAGCCGCTTGAACAAGCAAAGGGGGGAAAGAGACAGAGAGAGAAAGCGTCTGATTTATTCTGCTGGGCAAGATATTGATTCAGTTCGATCTTGGCCTACGCGCAGAGGGCTTAATGTGTAATAATTTCCAATTTAAAGCTCCTTCTCAAGATCATGGCTGTAAACTGAGGAAAGGTGAAAGCAGGCCAGGGAGCTGTAGCTAGCCAGCTGATTAAAGAACCTCTTTCAGGGGCTTTGCCAAAAGCCCAGCTTAAATGTAAATACATGGTATTCTCCCCCATCATCTCCTATGTGCCTGACATGTTTTACTTGGATGCCATGAAGAACAGTGTTAGAACAAATAGCCATGTAAAAGGAGACAAATAGGAATAATTCAAAGTGGTGTATCGTTTACATGTAGCTACACAGATGAAAGAGGATGAAACTCAAACTGATAACAGCAAAAAAGGGTAAACACTGTAGCTCATGAGTATGAAAAGGAAAAAGGGATATTTTGTTATGGTGTACTTTTTGGTTTGTGTTAAAGTACTACAGCAGCGTTGGTGGTTGGGGTAAGGGTCATCTGTTAAGTGAGTGTTTTGTGGGTTTTGTTCCACCTGCTTAGTTGTTTCTAATGTCTTCAGGATACATGATCACTCTTAACTACCCCCTTCCTCAATCCACCCAGTCTCTCCTTCTGCAAAGACCCCGAGGACTGCTGTCAGCACACTGACCTATTGATCAAGCTGTCGGTATGCTGCTAAGAGTCCTCAGCGAGCACGCTGAGGTTAACAGAACACAGCAAGATACCAAGATAACCATCATATATACCAGCAGTCAGATGACACAGGGTATGTTACCTGATTCTTGATGTTGGATTTTTTTAGATGACATTTTGCAAAACCACGAGCGTCATTTTTATTCAAACAACAAATTATCTTGGCAAATTAAATCTAATGATATTACCCCTTTTATTTGTATAAGGATTTTGGCTGTCTCTTTATGCTTCATCTGCATTGTAAATATGTGCATATTATGCAGGTCATTTGACCCCTGAGTTTATTATCATCATCATCATTATAATTATTTATAAACTGGATATCCAGTGCTCTTTCCTGTTGAACAGCTAGCTTACTATTAACGCAAGTGGTGTTGGAAACCTCCCGGCAATAGGAGGCATCAAGGCAGATGGCTCAAAACATACACATGCACACACAAATGCACACACTTTCTCTGAACTCTACCTTTGGGGGTTGCCTGCCAAACCAGCAGCCCGCAAAGCGTGAAACAACAAATAAATGCCTCACTTCCCTTTCCTCTCCCTCATTCTCCCTTTCTCACTCCCTCTGTCTTTCTGTATATCTGTGTGTGTATGTGGGTAACTTGCAGGCCATTCTTGGCCAGGGACACAGTTAAATTGAGAGGAGGAGCAGGATCTGGTCCTGTGACCCCTGCAGGCCACATTTTTCTCCTCCTCCAGCTTTGTTTATTAACATCTCAAGGCTTTTTCTTTCGATTCTTCTATGGTTTCACAATTTTCTCTTTGCATGAAAAAAAGCCAACAAGAGTCTGTCTGTTACCGCCTGTTGACATTTCGACAAAACAATATTACAAATTAGTGAACAGGCGGAATCTTGAAAACAAAATGCAATGCATAAGCATTAGCATGAGTTAATTGATGCCTAATTAATTTCTGCTGCCATGCATAAATTTGGGCAGCCTTCCCTCGCTGCCACAGGAGACCCGGACCAGGGTGATGATTTCCAGGCATCCCATAAATAAATGAATAAACATTGAGATGGGCCAGAAAGAAGCTGGTCTCTCATAGCCAGGTGTGCAAGGTTAAAGATCGAATATGTGGGTGTATACACTCACATTCACACTGCACAGCAGGTGCAAAGAAAATGATCTCTGGGAAGCCTGGCCAAAGTGCCAAAGCACAGCGCCTCAGCAACACATCCAACATAACAAAAGCCTGCTTTCTAAACATCACACATACTAAAATCCAAGATGTATGCACCCATCATGACTTTTCCCAGCCTCATAATTTATTCCCCACAAGCTACCCACTACATCGCACAGAAGTGTTGATAAAACAGGACTGGATGTTAGAAGTGGCCTCTCTCTTGCCTAATTTGTAGTAATTGGTAGCTCATTAGGTGAAGCAGGTCAGTGTCACAGGGAGCACACTGTCAGGGCATGAGGTTAATGATAGAGAGGAGACGCAGACAGACAGATGAAAAATTCCACCAATGGCTGTGCTTCTCCTCTGCAGCCAAAGATCCAGATGTCCACCATATGGACAGCTCTGGACTCAGCTTTCCCGGCCCGTATTGGAAACCTTCAATGTGAAGTGGCTGCTTTATGATGTGATGACATTCCTATTGATTGGGGGGTGGAGCCTCCTTCAAGGCTGGATACCATCTTTGAAAAACAGGGACTTCTAT
Source organism: Oryzias latipes (assembly GCF_053564925.1). Taxonomy (NCBI): domain Eukaryota; kingdom Metazoa; phylum Chordata; class Actinopteri; order Beloniformes; family Adrianichthyidae; genus Oryzias; species Oryzias latipes. The sequence goes on from NC_136249.1 coordinate 21,207,137, forward strand.
GGGTGCAAAGAAAAACTACACAAAGACAGAATTTACAATCATATTTTTTTCTGAGTTTTTGTCCATTTTTCATTCAGACTTTCATTATAAATAAAATAGGGACAATTATTATCATTATTATTATTATTATTTTTTCTTATTATTATTTCAGAGTTATCTAACATGGTTTTTAACATACACGGAAAAATGTTAGTTTTTATGTTCCTCCAAGTTGAAATAAAAGACATGGATCTTGGTGTTGAATTTGACAGTCAAACCAAGCAGGGCTTTGACTAAAAAGCTACAAATTAGATTACTTCACAATTCAGGCAATGAAGAAAGAAAATAAGTCATGTGCAAAATATGTAAAGTTACTACATTTTAATGACATATCAGTCACTATTTTGTCACTAACAAAGGTGTATGTAGATTACTTTAAAATGTGAAATTTTCCATTATTTCAGTTTTTTTAAATAGCCTGGTTTATCTATATCAGTTTAATATTTGTATTCATGAAAGTACAAGGAATGAATCACAAAAGACATCAGAGAAAGATGGAGCCAAAGGTTGCTTGTGAAACAAGTAAGGAAAGTACAGCAGAAACCTTATCAGTATTATTATGCATTACTTTATCATTCAACATAGAGTATGATTTACTTGCAACATGAAGACTGCTGTCTTTATGAATTAATCTTTGCTGGCTGTGTGTGTTGTCTTGTTTGAGTACTTGAGACAGGAGGAGTGGGTTTGGACAGCCCTTTACCTTTCCACAAAAACAACCACAGGATCCATTAAATGAGACCTTTTAGGACAGGCCTGTGTTAACTGATAGGGGGATGACTAAAAGATTTGAAGACTCGAGGCTGTATTTAGTATGTGGCCGAGAAAGAAGTGGACAGCATGTTCTCATCCAGGCAGTTTGAAAATGAGACAGTTCCTTCTGTGTGTCAGTTTATCCTGTGGTGGAATACATTCTATAAAGAGGGTAACCAAATAACCAAAGACCCTGCATGGCCTCCTCTGGTTTTATGATTCCAACCTGAAAATCCTCTTTATTTTTTTCTCTTACACCCAAATCTTTTTCAATCATAACTTGGAACAGATTACTGTAACTAATTTAGATTGTGTTTCATCAATTTTCTTGTGCAAAGATTTAAACCTCGGGTATGAATTGTGGGTAATTATCAGCTGCCAGTTTCCCAGACATAATCGGGTACTTTTGACAGCTGAGTTATTAAAGTGTCCTCTGTACCTGATAAACATATTAATTTATTTCAAGATAGATAATTTCATCAATGCAGGAGTCACATCATATATGGGCCAGACAATACCCTCTCCTTTTTAATTATACAAATATCACTGTCGTCAAAATGACGGATTTTCAGACATTTAGATCCTTCAACGCCTCCATTCCTCTGGGAGGTTTTGATTAAACTGCAACACTGTTTGTAAGTAGAATCGTTTCAGAAGCTGTTATTTTGGTATTTGCCAGTCAGATTTATTATTAATATTCAACTATTAACAGAGAAAACAGTCTTGAATGATATCTACTCATCCATTCAGCGTGATTCATTCAAAAGCACCATTAAGCTCTTAGTAAGGCCAGACTTATACCACCTTCTAAAAGTTAATCAATAATGTCTGCATGAGTGCAGTCCACTTCAGCTGTGCTGTACATAAGAGTGTTTTGGCTAATGAAATAGGAAATTCCTTTTGTATTTAAGCCTCACTGTTTCCTACATAAAATCTAGTTATGGTTTTTATGTAAACATTTAGCGTCTCCGCATTGGATTTCTTAAACGGGCTTCAAAGATCATATTTGTGCAGCTATGCGAGTGAAGATGATCGTAAAAGATACTTTTCTGTTGTGATTGTAACTTAGAGAGTATTGATGATGGATGTTTGGCTGCAAGAAAAATGGACAGCAGAAGGCCAGAAAAAGACAAAACACTGAAGAAAATAATATTTTTGATGTCTTTGACATCTTCTTACGGTATTTTTCTAATAATGTAGGACAAATATGAAAATAATTACGTTCAAAATTGCATTTCTGAGTATTTCTTTATGGAAATCTTTGTGAATCAGGAGCAGTCAAAAAATTGTTGTATGAAAATGAGCTTTTTTGAGATGTAGAAAATATGTTGAGCGGGGCACAAGCTCCTTGCTCCAAACTGAGAGCCCTCAGCAGTGGGGATCAGAAGGGGACGCAGGGTTTCTCTGCCCACAACTCAGAGGAGAAATTACTGCCGCTCTGCAGAAATTATGTCCTAGAAAATGACGTCTTTTTTTATTTTTGCTTTAAAAAAAGGACCACTGGAAATGGTTGTAAGGTCAAAAGATGATCTTAATGGCCCTTTATATCTTTGCATTATGTAGCATTGAAATCCCTACTACATGAACCCATTCCATTAAAATGCTGGCATGTTGTGAGAAATTCATGAAGCTGCTGTGTGTTACTTTTCCCACAGTGGAAAATCACGACATGAACATTAACATTAACATCTCCCTAGCGTCGACCAACTGTCTCTCTGTTCTGGTCTGTTTCTGGCCACTGTCAGTTGTGTTTGGAGTATGATGACCCTGTAGCGGTGGCTTGTGTGCATGTACACACAGCTGTGTAGCCTCTGTGCAGGCATTGTCTTACAGAGTCAAATGTTATTCCTGGACAAAAAGCTGATCGGTTCAGATGTCTGTAGAGCTTATCAGCTGTGTTAGCTTTATTAGCACACAGAGAAACGCACGTCCAAGACACTGTGACACACAGGTGACACTGACATGACTGTAAGTTAAGAGACTTGAGTTTGGAAGTAAAAATTTCGCATTTTGCACAGATAGTGTAATGAACCAACGTGGGACCCAAGAAGAACCAAGAAAAAATATCATTAAAAAACCACACCACAGTGCTTCATTCTGATAAATTAAACCCAAAGGAATTATGTTTTTTATTGCAGCTAATCGAATTAAAAATATCATTTGTGGATACAAAAGAGCAAGTTGTTTAATCCTGTTATCAAATTCTGGGATAAAAAGTGACCCAAATTTATTTTAATGGGTATTCATCAAAAGAACAATGATCTTTTCCTGAAAGTAGACAAACACATTTGATAAAATTTATGTTTTATTTATATAGCACTTTTACAACAACACATGTCACTCAAAGTGCTGTGCATAAAATACCATAAAATTTAAAAACAAGATGAAAAGACAAACAGTGCAGACCCCCCCCCCTCCACACACACACACACATACACACCATGATAAAAAGGGTGATAAAATGATGGAATGTAGAGACCTGGATTCATCCTGAAGTGGAGAAACGATATTTTGGGGACACCTCTAATGTTAGGTTGGGGGTGTGAGGGGCAGTAAGCTAGCAGGCAACTGCATAAACAGAGAGCTCTTAGCAATGGGGGTTGCTCTGTGCCAATGGAGTCAAATTTCTGATGAGCCACTGCCTCTCTGCAGAAACTTTGTCCTATAAAAACCACACAGATTAAAAGACCACTGCGAAAACTCTTAAAATAGATCTAAAGATGATCAGAGTGGGTCTTTACTTAGAATTACAAAAAAACTTTCAATGGCAAAGTTGCACCACTACGAAAAAAAAGAAAAAGAAAATTATGAGATTTAAAATTGTAAATTTACGAGAAAAACGTGAAAGTGAGCATACAGTACGTAGTATGTTTATTGATAACGTTACAAATGTTTGGAAGCTCATTTGTTTGATTTAGGATTTATTAATGTTTTATTTATTGATGGGTGGCTTGCAGGATCTCTGCAGCCCCTTGATGAAGCCATTGGTATCCCTGCTGCTGTCCACTTCAATCCTTTCTTCCTCCATGAATCCAAGATCTCTAAGTTTGTGTGATGCTTCCGTCTGAGGAGGCAAACTTTTTTTATGGCATTTTCAAAGTTCTAATGCTAATATAACAGGCTATTTTCATTCATCTTTGTTGTTTTATGTTGAAACGGGATGTTTCATCTGGAGGAAGGGGCGTATGTAACTGTTTACACATTGGTGTTCTGCGCATGACAGGCTTAAAATTAGTATTCAAAAAATAAAGAAACGATGTCCTCTTGTTTAAATCATTACCCTCTTTAGTAAATTGTGTAGAACAGCATTTGCTTATAACAAAGTATACCTTTAAACACTTACGTTAATAAAATCTTCGCTGCATGATCCCATTTCAAATGTTGCCTGCACACAAATGTGTTATTTGATAATAGGGCTGTGGGGAATTTGTCTAAGGCCAAACTAAATAACAGTTAATTGATAGTATGATCTTTAATTGTTAACAGTGCTGTGCCAAATTCCTATTTAGGATCATCTTCTCCTGAGAAAACGTCCAATTTAAAGTTCTGAGGATATGGGATTCCCTGTTTGAGGTGACCCCAGTGGACCCTGTCTTGGCCTGTAGCAGTGTGATTGACAGGTAAGGCTGACCTCATCTGTGGAGGTGGGTCCCTGTAGACTGATCACTATCACACGACATGGGACAGATGGGATGAAACCATCACAAACGACACCACAGAGGGGACACCGCAACACCCTGAGGTGTCCTCCTTTCCTTTGACTTTTTCTTTTAAAAGGTCTTCTTGTATTCTATTTCACTCAATATCTTGATGTTTAGCTTATTTTTTACATTATTTCCCACACATCATTTCATGCTATGAATTTATAGAGGCCTTCAGACTGCAGTTGGGCAAAACATCAAAACACACAGTAGGTGACTGCTAAAAACTCAACAGAATACTTGATTTTCTGCTTTAAACAGGTGCAAGCTACAAATAATAAAGTCATATTATATTGTGAAGTTTGAAATGAAAGCAGAACATAAGGTCTGTACTAATCATTAAGTATCAATTAATCACTCAATTATCTAAAAGGTTCATGTGTTTGCCTTGACGCACGCATTAAACCCTTTAGGATCCAAGAACAGCGATATCAGTTAAAGCGGTCTAATGAACTGAGCGGAATTCATCATGAAACACAGAATAATTAGTGACAGTGTCTTTAGGGAATACTTCAAAAGGAAACTCAAAAGGGGTTCTGTTTAGTGAAGCTCTCCCTTCAAACGCAGAATGTAAACAAACCGCTTAAGACACGGGGAAACTGTCTCCCATGCCTTTCATTTACGGCAATAAATAATGATTCATCACCAGAAAAGTTTAGCAAGCGTGTATTTGTTTACATCAGAAGATGGTGACCTTTTTGGGGTGTTGTTCGGAGATTAAAGTAACACAGCTGACAAACATGATCCAAATCAACAAATTAACATAAACCCCAGCCTATCACAGCGCTGTTTGACAAGGAAAGGACAGTTTAGATTGCTGCTTTTTAGTGACGCTCTGCTGGGACCTGGTGCCAGTAGTGCACATGGTAGCAAAGAGATTGAAGGTTCATTGGTGGCTCTACTGTTGGGGACCACAATGTAATTAAAATGACACAAACAAAGTGAATCTAATTAGGAGTCCCTCCGCTCTAGCTCGTTAGCACCCGACACAGCTAAATTATTTCCCTCCATGGAAATAAATGAGGCCACTTGTCTTTGCAGATTCGGGGGCTGCGAGGTGCTCAGGGATAGAGTGTGCGTTTAAAATAATTATTGAAGTGGAACTAGTAAAGCAATGTGCCTTGATGCAAAGTATTATGCACTCACATATGCTGACATCTATATTGGTCAGTGGAACTGGAGAGAATTGACCTTTTTTTCCCCTATTCATCCATGCAAACACAAAAAAACACTCATCTTAAACAGTTTGGTCTACGCAGTGTTTCTGTCTGTATGTCTGCCTGTCAGTGGCCTGGCTTTCCTCCCCACACCTACACTCTGTCAATCTCACACACACATACGCAGCTCTGTTTTTGCAGTATGCCACGATATAAGAGCACGCAGACCCCGCCACACACACCCTTCCTTGGTGCAGTGAGGTAAGTGAATCTAGTGGCTGATAGTTTTGAGGGAGCCAGGGGAGCCATTGAGAGCCCATTAGGAGGTTAAGTGGAGGAAGCTCTCCATTGTTCTGCTGTTTGATTCCTGCCCTGTGACCCACACTCTCCTGACCAGAGCCTGGGAAACCCCGTTAGTGTTGATGAGGGGGATAAAAGACGATCACACGTGCATGAGCACACTCAGACACAGCTCACACATGGAGTTGACACAAAGCTGGAGCAGTGCAAAGCACTGACAGCCGGATGGCTCTCTGTGGACTGCTGGCTGTCTGCAGCGGCAGAGACGTTTCCGGCCAGGCGACAGTAGCAGTGCAAGGTCAACAAAAAGGCAAATTCTCAAAGTTGGTTTTGCATGAAGAACACCTGATTTTCTAAGAAGAGAGCATCTAGTTTGAGTGGCTACACGTGAATTGGTAAATAACCATCCCATTTTTATGACACCAGTTGTTATTAGGATCCTTGAATATTTGACTAATTTGTAAAAACATTTGTTGTTTTTACTTTTCTTTTCCAGCAGCAGAACCCTCCAGTGACAGGAAACAACTCCAAGTGATGTTTCAAGATGTATTAAATAGACACATTCTCACAAAAACATAAACATAGTTTCTTTGAGTCTGGGATGATGATGATGATGATGATGATGATAATACTTTATTTCGGACAAATACTTTTAAATGAAAGATTGGCAAAATAAAGGAGTTTCTGTACTGTGGGTTCATGTTCTCATCCAAGTTGAAATACTGTACACTGATTAAAAGCATTACAATGCAAGATTTGAGGTCATAGCTGAAGTTACAGCAATGCAATCAGAAAATACCAAAACAAACCTTCCAGTTTAGACCAGTAGCCAGGCTCTTGCTGCAGCTGTTGTAGCAGAGTCCTGCTTTGTGCTGCTTTTTAATGGTATTAACAGGACTTTTATTTTAGCTGAGCGAAGCCTTTTCAGTTCTGTCAGGTACAGTAGTTTCTCCTGAGTGTGAAAAAGTATAATTTAATAAAAATAACTTATGAAAAGTATGATTCTGTATATTTAAGATTTACAAAAGTTATGTTTTTCCACATCACTGATGAAAATCACTTAAATATTTTAATGAAACAACTTCTAAGTTTACCACACAGATGAAATGGCAAGTAAAACCCTTTACTGATCTTTTCAAGAGATTGATGAGCAGTTCATACATTAGGATCAAACAAACAAAGACCTCAGAAGCTTTTTTTTTTGCATAAAGAAGCAGCTACAGATGAAACAATCACGTGGATTTTCTCTGTGCTGCTTCTTTACTTTGTGTGACTTCTTTCCACCTTCAGAGCTGAGGTTGATCTCTCATATGGGAAGATGACACCAATGGCTCAGCAGAAGGATGTGATACTTAGAAACCCTAAGGTGAGGAGCATAGAAGGAGAGGAAGGTTGTGCTGCTTGGAAGAAAAGAAAGCAGAGGAAGATGAGGAGGGTTGAAGGGTAATGAGGATGATGGCAGTTAGGACAGGAAAGGGGGGGGGTACTGGATGTCTTGTTCGGCTGATAGTAATCTGACAGCTATTAGAGAGAGGAGAGTCACAGACCTGCTGGCCTGGGGTGGCGGGGGTGGTGGTGGAGTTTTGGGGTGATGTGATATATGCTCTCCTTCACACTGAAACCGGCCTGAGAGTTTGTGTGTGTGTGTCTGCATTTGTGTCTGTGTGTGTCCATATTACTTCATTCTTCGACATTCAATTCTCTCTTAGCCTCAATGGCCTCTCTCTCATCCCCCCCCCCCACCACCACCACCACCATTTCTCTTCCCTCCCAATCTCTCCTCTTCCTCCGGCACAGCGGGTGACACTGTACATTTCTGTGTCTCTCCGTGTTACGAGGCCTGCCCCTAATTTGACAGTGTCACAGGGATCCATCTTCATTCTCTTACTCTTTTCATAATCTCATCCTCTTCCTCTAGCATGCAATTAGTGCCCCTCCCCTTTTGTCTGTCTTCCCATTGCTCTGTCCTCGGTCCCCTTGCGGCCCCCCCAAGCAGCGTGCCTCTGCCCCCTCTGAGCGGCCTGGATGATTGCTACAGCTTTCCCTGTGCAATCCATTTAGAGCTGGGGTCTTGTAATGAATATGTACATTGAGAGGGACCTCGGCAGGGGGGAGGGTCACGAGCAATCAACCTTGAATTCAATTATGCCAGTGAAGGTTAATGACTGTGCTCAGTGGTCAGAGGCACGCGCCACATCGCCCATTAAAGCAGCTTGTCAGAACTGACAAGGTGGGGGCAGGGATGTGCTGGCTGCAGGGTGAGCGTGGCTGGTTTAAGAGAGGTGGGAGAAGTAGGTGTGCGGTGGGGTGGAGGGATAGGCAAAACAAGCAGGAGGGATGAGAAAGAGTTTGCAGGGCAGATGTGTGCTTAGGAGGCTAAAAACGAGATGGAGCGAGCCGGTGAGCAGGGAAGGAGCAGTGTGAAGCCGGATAGATGGACAGATAGATAAAACGGTGTCAGTCGCAGGCGCTAGATTATATTGAGTTCTCCTGGACAAATCAGATTGTAAAGTTCGGCAACCTCTCTCCACCCCCATGCCTTCCTCAGACTCCCCCAGGCTAAGGCTGAGTGCGCTTGCTGTAATATGATTAGTCTACATAAAGACGTGTCTGGAGTGTAATTCACTGCACACTAATGATGCCCTGCCTAAACCCAGGACACACAAATCCCCCTGGTGGCAAATGCTCACCCACTGCTTGAATCTGCCACCTCACACTTAATCAGTCAGACCCTTCAGATCTCCTTTTGCCTGGTTTGTAACCTTTATTCTCCAAGCACCCAAACTTTCCCACAAAAGTCCACACAGGTTCTGCAAATCTAATACATGGCCTTCTCCTTTAAAACTGTCCAGTACTGTCATAATCTTTCATTGGAGTAAAACTCTCTTAATCTCTATAACAGCCTTGAATTTTATGATTGTTCATAGTTTATCCTATTCCTTTATTGACCCAACCTTTTGCATTCATCTGGATTTCATACCGGCATAAAAAAGCGTTGGATCAATAACAATATATATGGATTTTATTTAGTTCTTCCCAGCACTTAAAGGGAAAGTGTTGACATTTTTTAGATGAAACTCATCAACTCACTTTCCTTGTTTTCAGATTTTAAAGGAATGCTTAATTCTTCAAGTTTTGTATATGAACAATTTTAAATCAAAGCAAAAATTCAAACATCAAAAAAGCCAATAAAGAAATGAAGCCCCTCAAACCACTCTTGGCAGGAGGAAAGAATGAGAAAAGAATGGTGAGCCAGGACAGACCAGGCTCAGGTCGCCCTGGTGATGATTGAAAATGAGGGTTGGCCCAACACAGAAAGGCAAGAAACTGCTCTACAATGTTGTGAACACCCCCCAGTTCAGATCTGATGTCAATCCTTGTTCTTAATATAATAGCTATGATTTCCAAGGTTTGCCATAGCAAATCAGCTTTCACTGATTTGCACAGGTGGTTTGGCAGAGAGTTTTATGTTGGATGCCCTTCCTTGCACAACCCTGTATTTTTTCCTTGCTGGGGACCAGCAGAGGTGGACCCAGAGTCAGGAACCCCTCTGGCTACATAGTTAGGCAGTAGTGTGAAAGGACTTGCCCAAGGACCCACACTGGATAAAGCTCATTGCATACCCTAGGAATTGAACCCTGAATTCTTATGCCACAGTCCCACACTTAACCAAATGAGCTATTCAGCTGCCTTATTGATTTGTTTTTTTTTCTCTTGATCACGACTAATTATACATTTTCTTGAAAAAAAAAGGTATTATTTTGTTCTGTTTCTTAGAAAAAACGTATGTTAACTCATGATAATGAGTGATGAACTCATTCTCTCAAGATAACTAGTTGAAAATAAATCTCAATAAACATGGTTGTTCTCGTCTTTAGTACAATAATAACAATAATATACATTTCTTTATTTTTAATTTTTGCTGTGTCTCCTGCATTGTTTATTTATTCCGTGTTTCATATCATGAGCACAAAGTCCTGACGAATAAATAGATGACAGAGGTCATTAGAGGCTTTTGCATTGTTTATGTTAAATAATAACCATCTTCTGAAGAAAATAACAAGGACCTTATATTTAGCAATAAACTTATACAATACTTTATGCCGCTTTGTTGGTGTATTTGTATGTTTGTATATCAGTGTATGGTGGAGTAGCTGCCCAATATTTGTATCCCTCCTACATTGACTCCTAAAGTATCCATCAAAACAGAATATCCAAAAGCAGATTTAGGGATAGAAGGGAAAGTTTGCCACACCAGCATCCTCTTTAAATAGTTTATGTTGTTCTCTGATGAAGAAAATATCAAATTCCCGATGAAAATTTATGGAAATTAGATCAATCCTATTACAGAAGCGACTTTTTAAAGCAATATATTCTTTCCAGTGACAGTCTATGCATGGATGATAAATAGAAGGTAGTCAGAAAGAGTTGAACGGGTCCTTCCTCCTGTGGAGGGGACCTACGTTTTCTGTTATTACATTTCAGCCTAACAGGATCAACATGCATACTAAAAAATGCAGCTTCCCCTGAAAAACCCCTCCATCCCAACTTTCCCACCGTTCTCCTCTCTTTTTCACTCTCTTTATTTGTCATCTGGAATCTAATACCAATTTCACCACAGTAGAGTGCCAGGTTATTGTAAATAAGATGATATTTTTCTGAAGTGTGTGTGCGTGCATGCATATGTGTTTGCACGAGTGCAACTTTATAATGTCGATTTATCAGCTTGTCAAAATCGAGTATTCTTTAGACACTAATTCACATGTGCATTTGTGTGTGTCTGAGTGACAGCAACTAATATTCAGGCATCCCACATTCAATGTGATTCTGTCACAGCCTCACAGCCTGTCGTGGCTTCCTATCACCTAGTGTTGATTGGTTCAGTCACATCAAACCAGCCATAATTCTCTTTATTTATTGGCTACTCTCTCAACTCTCCAGTTGGTCGCCCTTCTGAGTAGTATTGGCTTTCCAATCAATGCGTTCAGTGTTATGGAGTAAATGTTGTGTGTGTGTTATTTATTGAAAACTGAATGCTTTTACTGTCTTTACAACTTCCCTTAATAGCACAAGCTATTGATTTTGTATTCTTCACAAGAAGCCATTAAGTTTCTTCTTACACAAGCAATAAACTGTTTTTGTAGCAAATGATGATATCAACCGTGCTTGAACTGTAAAGCTCTTTTTGTTCCTGAAATATACCTCAAAACAACTTAGCTGGGATTAATTATGAGCCACGTACAGAAGTTGCACCACTTTTGAAATGCCTCTTTTTGCATTTGTTAGTCTTAGTGTTGGAAGCTTGAATTTGCCATCAAACTATTATGCTTAATTTCAGGTCAAAAGTCGAGTTAAAGTTCCTCAAAACAACTTGTTCGTTTTATACCATCTTATTCTTAGCCATGTGGCAACAGGGCTATTTAAATGTTTTCTAACGTTCTAAATATCTTTGTAGAAGTAGAAAGTGGAAAAGAGTCAAGTGTAATTTAAAAGAATTGAAAACAAATTGCTTTTATTAACACATTTATGATGCGCCACCTTTATGCCTGATTATGTTCATATAAATTAAAAAACACAACAAGGACTTTCTTCAATAATAACCCTTTACATGATATGCTTCAACCAGTCAGAAAATTACAAAGTTTGCATTAGTCGCAACAGCAACGATCAACACATTTCTTTTTTAGAAATCATAATTAAACACAAAATTTTGGTTCAGACCAGAGACATTTTTGACAATTAACTAAATGAATCTGCAGTAAATATATTCATTATTGTTGAAAAGATGAATGCATTGTATTTTTTGTTTTTTAGAAACATTTACCTTATGTGCATTTTGCTTCCAGGAGACAGGCGGTCTTAAGTAGAACTCAAAATTACATCTACAGGCTTTCTGTAACATCGAACATTTGTCTTCAAACACTAGTTACTCTCACACTTTTTAAGTTCAGGGGTATTCATTTAAATTCTTTTAGAGGAATGTTAATTTTTTTTGGAGCATTCAAGACCTCAAAAAGCACTGAACTAAAAGGGAAAAAACAAGTTTTCAAGCAACCTTTGAGGCTTCTAAATAATTTATATAATAACTGTTTTTGTTAGTGTTTTTTTTCACAGATTAAAAGGAACAGTTTTTACCTTAGTAAAATATCTCAGTATGAAATTAGTAACTAAATCTGAGCAAGCTGAGGAAGTCAAGAAGCAAAGCAATTCTTGACAAACTATAGAGTTTTCCATTAGCATTCCATTTCTCACTTTATATATGTATAAAGTATATATGAGATTTCACATTTTTGCTATATTTTCAAGATTGTTTTATGATTGAGGCCCAATTTCAGGCAAGGAAGTTTGCTAAATCTGGGATGTCTAATCACACCACTACCCAGGTAATGTCTGTATCTCAATTTAACAAATTGTTATACATGTTAACAATAAGGTATAAGCATGTGAAAGAAACACACATACAAATATGAACCCATCACCACCCTTTTCTTTTCGGTCTGCTGTCTTAGACAATGAAGGTTTCGGATGAATGCAGGGAAGTGTGATAATTACTGCTATTCTGAGAAGCAGACACAGAAAGCAGGAGAAGGAGGCAATTATTGTTCTGTAGCTGGAGAAAGGAAATACACGTTTCCTTTCCTGGACCCAAATATTTACTCTCCTCAACGGGCAGCTGACTCATGCTCAGACAGCAGCACACACGGATCCGGAAAGGCCCGTTCATGGGTCCAAGTGATGCCTAAAACACCACGGCTCGTTGCCTCCCTAAAACTTGATTGCCATTAGTACTGTGCTGAGTTGACATGTCGGCCCCTTCTAATACACATACAGAAACATAGGCTTTTGCTCCAAGAGACACGCACACCCTGCTTCCTGATCTGATTAGCGGGCCGTGGTGTCCCGTTAGCTTGTTAATAGCTCATTTCCTATTTTCCCATCAGGCCACTGTCCTGCCCTCGTCCTGCAGTGGGCATTAGTTGCAGCAGGTGACAAAAGATTGCAGGAAGTGCGATAGCAAGTGTGCCATGTGTGTTATGACCTTGTGCCACAGTAGCTCTGATACACTAGGAGAACAGACAGACTGGTATTAAAAATGCCATTTGAATACTTAATTATTTTTATACTATATTCAATTTACATTTTTGACAGATAATCAGTGTTTAAGTTACTTTGAAAGGGAGTGATTAGGTGATAGTTTAGTTACTGTAAAGAAATCCCAAATAGAAACCTTTAGATGTAACACAACATGCCACAGAACAAGTGGCTGGACATTTTCCACACTGTGTGGGACAACCTTTTAAGAATTGCTTTTGTGATAAAAGTAAGTGGGGGGGCTTTCGTATCGACCATCGGGACCTGAAAGTTGGAGTCTTTCTGTCACCTATGTTTCATCTTGTTGTTTTTCTTGATTCCTCCCCAAGTGTGTGGTCAATCTGTCTGGATGACCTGTACACACACTGTTTTGTTTGGCTTTACTCCATTAAAGCCCTGTCACCCGCTCTGCAAAACTCCGGCAGTAACGAAGATCCTTATATAATAAGTAATTTAAAGAGAGCTAGCAGTAATCCAAATAAGTGGAGCACAGATGGGACAAAACTATTAGTAAACTTACAAAAGTAAAGCGACTTAAAATAGAGATTTGCTAAATTGGTGAATCCACACAGTTTTTAAATATTAAAATCAGTGTTTACAAAAACTTGAAACATGGGTTAACAGTGGAGATGAACATTTAAACAAACAAGAAAAAAGTTTAACACACCAAATTGCTTAACAAAAAACAGAATTAAACAAAGCTTTATTTTTCATTTCTAAAATATAAAAAAACAATTAACATTAGAAAGTTGTAGTTTTGTTGCGACCCTGCGACAGACTGGCGACCTGTCCAGGTTGTCCCCTGCCTTCGCCCACAAGTGGCCGGGATAGGCTCCGGCAGCCCCGTGACCCCGAAAGGGAAAAACGGTTAAGAAAATGAATGAATGAATGAATGAGTTTTGTTGCTCAAAGTAATGTGTTTTAATCTAATGACCCTTTTTTATTTGTGTCAAACAACAATTACAAATCATTGTGTACACCGAAAAGTTGATTTCGTAATCTACCTTAACCGAGTTCCATGTCATAATTCTTGTTATTATTTAGTTTAAACAGACTTTAGGCTCAGACCACAGCATATGTTTCTTTGAAATGATGGAGAGAGAGTAGAAATTCTTTGGAGAGGAGTATAATTTACAGCAACGTGTTGTAAACAAAATCGAAGTTTCCGATACTTTGCAGACCTTTTGATCTCAGATGGTATTTGTTACTGTACTTGGAAAAAGGATTAGAAAGGCATAGATATGTAAATCTGTCAACTTAGCTGCTGCTGCGGGGGCAACCCACTGGCTTTCAAACGCGGCAGCCTTTTTGGAAACCCATGGTAAACCTACAGTGTCATTTTCATAGCTGTGATCCTCAGTGAAAACAAAACAGACAATAAATAATAAATGCTTCTCTTTAAACTGTGTTCCCAACATCAAAAAGTAATGCAACTAATATGCATCTATTATCCTGTATTTTGTTCTCTGTGGAATCTAATGAATAACAGAGATTCAGCAATTAGGCACAGGCAATTTCTGTTAATTACATTTCCAAGTTCTATTATGTAGTTAGCATGTATTAATCATAATGTTATTTTTCTAAATCGAGTTTGTGGTTAAAACAGAGTTAAAGTGTGTTTGGACTGGATTATGGTTCAGCAATAGACCCTGATACACTAAAGCGGAATTTAATTGAATATGAAAAGAAAAAAATGTATTGTTGAAGATGCATCATTCATTACAGAGCCTGTTTCAATGCAGAATTGGTAAATTAAAGATCAAATAAAACAGTGCTGGTTGTTTTAGGGCAAAATGTAATAATGCTGTCTCTGAGCCACTTTGAGCAGCTTAGGAGAAATAAACATTTTAATTGACCATTTAATGCCCTGCCATTTTATACGAGTAGAATAACTCACTCAAAGCTTTTCTTTTTTCTTGGGGAAAGTTTCTTTCTTTTTAAATAAATCGATTGTTGGATTGACTTAAACCCAAATGCTAACAACATAAAACACACACAGATCTGCAAAGCCACGCTAAAAGGTAATGATAACTGTGAAAGCTCAGTTAGTACACTGACCGCATTGAGGAAAGTGATAAAGGGTCGAGAGCTGGAGGGAGACAATAATTGTTTTCCTGGGGTCAAAAAGAGAGTGTATAGAGATAAACTTCCCTCTAATCAAATCCAGTACAAGGGTTCCCTGTTTCCTTCTCTACACGCTGCACGCTCCAGCTGAAGGAAATGCAGAGCTAAACAGGAAATGTCCGATTATAAAACCAGGAAGCAAGAGTTAGATTATCAAATCGAAGAGGAAAAGAAAGTTTAAAAACATTATTGCATTCTAAAACTTTAGCTATTTACACTAAAGAGCATGGTTTGATACTTTTTACTCATCCATTTTCATTCATCCACACATTCATCCGCCCAGATTTGTAGGCATTCTGCTTTACTGTCACAAAAGCTCCACTCAGTCTGAATGTGCAGTAATTTTTAGACATCTGCAGGCAGAACAAACAAACAATAAGCCCAAACAAAAGTTTGAGCAAAACAAAAGACTTTTTCAATACTGATTTACGATAAAGTTTGTTAACATAAAACTTTTTTTTTATTTAATCCAGAAATGACCTATAAATAGAAAAACTATATGAGAAGGAAACAAATCAGAAGGAAGTGTTGACGAAAACATTTTCCATCCACCATTTCTGTTCTACAATTTAGAGGAAAACAACTTATATTTCTTTATTTCTTTGTAAAAGTATATGCTGCTAAAGAAGATCTTTCTTTTTAAATGTCTAAAGTTACACCTTTGTAAAATATTGTTATTTATTTATTTTTAATCACTTAGAGATTGACAGTGTGTTTCACAAAGGCCCCAGTAGTCCTCTAATGATGTGCCTGATGACCTGTCAGTTTCACAGCGAGGACCCCAGCACGTGCCACTGATGCGTGACTCGATAAACACGCTAATGGGCGTGTCATTGTGCACAAAGTAAATCAATTAAGCAACAGGGATCTCAGAGGAGCACAGACGGGATGTTTATTGCTGTCCTCAACTCCCAGCAGACCTTTAAAATACACATATCAATGAAAACGTAATCTGTATTTTCATTACAAAATCCCTGATCACGCTGTGTGTCTGTCCTCGCAAAACCCTGAAAAAGAAATATTTAATAAACCCTGTGAGGTTGACTTTCCATTAAACAAAATAACTATTATCATTTTAGTCAAAAAGAATTTTTTTTTATGGTATGACAGTGCATCAGCTGAATGTTGAACAACCATGTTCACAGTACACTTAGATTCCTGTACTCCAGGTCACATTGTTGTCTTCTGGATTATTTATGTATATTACTAATTGGAGAAAAAAAAATTAGGCGGGAAAAATATAGTGAGGGACAATGTGTATCACAGAAATGCTGTGCAGAGGTTGCAAAGTCAAAGCCCAGAGGGTGAAAAGGTCCCAGAAGGGAATGGAAGAAGGGTTAGGTGTGTGAGGGAGGTGCAACCATCCAGGCTAAACTCTGAAACTCAAAGGAAGCCCCACAGGGACAAATGCAGGCCTTTTTGCTTTTTTTCGTCTTCCAAGAATCTAATTTTCCAATAAATCTTGAACCTTTTGTGCTTAACCTGTGTGACCACATAAAAATAAATGAGACTCTAATAAGATGTCCATGTCTTACCCAGATTAAACCACAACAGCATCCTGGTGCAGGCGACTCTGTACCCTCCTGCTCTCCCAGATCCATCTTCACTCCAAACCTTCACCTTTAGTCTCTGAGAGGCAGAGAGAGGGGTGCAAGGGTAGGATGCAGGCGATAAATGAGGGCAGCAAAAAGAGCAGCATTTTAACTGACACCCTTTAAGTTTTCCGCATGATAATTATAGCCAGCAGCTGTAGATGTTGCAACATGCAACAATGGGACTCATTAGCATGCTGTTAGAGGTCTGTCAGAGAGTGCCAGCTCACATGGATGACAGCGTTGACATGAACACACAATTCTGCACACACTTACAAAAGAGGCATAAACACACGTGTGACCTGTACTGAGACACTGAAGCCTTCTACTGCTTTGAAATGAATGGAAAAAGGGCTCGAGAACACACTTCAGCTGACGACTTTTGTTATTTTTTTTCCCAACGTCAAGGGGTCATGGCTCTTTTCAAACTCTCCGCTCTGCCTTGAAGCAACAGAGAAACCCACTGAGCTCGAGAATATGTGCTCTTCATTTTCGTCCTAATGTAAGAATTAATTATGAATTAATTAGCATTGCACTAAAGAGTGGTTACTTTCATATCTTTCTGGGCCTTTCTTTTTTCTCTCTCTCTTTTTACATGGGCACAGATAATGGAAGGGATGGAGGGAGCCCAGAAGAAACATGGAATGGATCGAGATATGGATGCATTACGCTCTAATGTCTAAAACTATCTCCAGGTTATGAATTAGAAAATGTGTATGGAGCTTGTTTCTCCCGGCGAGCCATTAAAT
This sequence comes from Oryzias latipes, assembly GCF_053564925.1. Taxonomy (NCBI): domain Eukaryota; kingdom Metazoa; phylum Chordata; class Actinopteri; order Beloniformes; family Adrianichthyidae; genus Oryzias; species Oryzias latipes. Next base: position 21,224,644 of record NC_136249.1, read on the forward strand.
ATTTCATGCAGGATGGGTGGTGGGGGTAAACGTTGGAAGAACACCACCGCCCTCCTCCCCACCTGATCCACACTGCAATTAGAGGCCCATTATCCCTCTCTCAACCCTCACACTCTTTACAAACCGGGACTCAAAAGCAGCAACAAAGACTTGTGTGATGGGATATGACCACAGAAATGATGAATAGAATACTTCTCCCCAGGTTTTCTAATGAAACATAATCATAGTTTTACAAACCTGTGTATTTTTATAGGTCATTTCCCACCAAAATAAAAAAAAAAGCAAGGAAACCCTCCAGCTTATTGGGTTTCGTTCATTTCATTTGATTTGACATATCATGCTTCTGTGCTTTGGCAATAAGGACACAACACTGTAGCATATTGGCAGGCTCATTTGCTTTTCATAGTGAGCGTGGTGTCCAAAATAAAAAAAAAAAGAGAGAGAGAAAAAAACAGTGCCCCCTGGGATAAACACGTGTACAGGGACTGCGGGCTCGCTGCCCCAGCAGCAGGTGGCCCATTGCTGCCTAATGAACACCGCAATCTGTTACTATCGCAGCGGTGCTTTTCACCAGACAATTAGGCGACTAAGCATGTCATTATTCCAGGCCAACAAGAAGAGCCTCTTCTCTAATTTCATCTTTTCATTCCTGTTTACTCACCCACACTCCCCTCATTAACGAGAGATTTTCCAGTCCATGCTAATTGGTTTCAATAACATTCATTTTAGTTGAAAGGAAACGATTCTGTTAATTGAGGAGCGCAGAGAGAGGGAGCAGGCAGAGAGGAGGAAAGAAAAAAAGAGGCGCTCCTTTTCATTTTCAAGTGCGTCCATGAGACGACGCTTTGGAATAAGCGCTCTACAGGTTCAGAGCTAATGAAATTAAGTGATGCCGGCCGTGGCAAAAAGGAGAGCCTAAATTAAAAGCAATTTATTTTCATTGAGGCATGTGGCACTGTTCAGGGACAATTAATGGCTTGAGCATAGACACAGAGAGGGAAAGACAAAAGGATGAAAAAAATGGTAGAACAGATGAATTGACACCAAAAAAAATGGTGTAGTTAACCTGCAATGATTTGTTCTATTGCCTTTCTATCTTTTTCTTAGCTTTACTAACTTTTAGTTGGAGATGTTAGAGCTGCCTCTTCAAATATTTAAAATGATCTCAAATACTGTAGATGTTAGCCCACAGACGTCCACAGACTAACAATGCAGGATTGAAGAATAGACCTTTGAGCTTTTTTTTTCAGAGTGAAAGAAAAGTTAAAAAAAAAAAGCCTCATTCATTTCATTAATCAACATGAGCACCCTAATGAGGAAGTCCTACAACCGCTTTGTTCAATACAGCATCAAGGTGGTTGCAATTTCTAAACGTACCAGAAGTGACAAGATTACGTGTATCTTATTAAAAAAAAGATCCACTCCAATGAAAATCATGTTTTTGGTGTTTTTAACATGTTCTTTGAGCATTTTCTTATGGTTGAGGACATAACAAAAAAAAAGTGTTAAAATTGTGTTTCTGAAGATTTCTTTATTGAAATTATTGTAAATCCGGGGCGGACAAAAAGTGCACAAAAAGAAAGCCTGTATCAGTGACTTAGGTGCTACAGTCGGCAGGCACAACCTTCCCACTCCATTCTGATGCATTCACTTGTAGACATGTGGCTCAAAACTGTAAACCTGAACAGTTCTATTGCTAGCCATTTTTGTAGCACCGGTAATGTTAGGTTGGGGTTGTGAGGGGATACAAGCTAGTGGGAGAGAATGTAAACAGATAGATGATGGGTAGTGGAAGCAGGCTTACTCCACGCAAACAGCCCTGCCCACAAATCGGAGGTAAATTTCTAATGAACTACATCCATTCTGCAAACATTAGAAAATGACTAAAAAGCAGCATTATTATGACTTAAAAACCACTGGGAACACTTTTACAAGAGGTTCAAAGATGATTGAAGTGGACTTAAACATTAACCATTCATTCCTTGACACTTATTTTAGAACGAGCTGTCTAAGATGCACTTTCAGCAGGCTTATCAAAATGTGTATCAAAAAATTTATTTGAATAAAAAACAAAAAAAAACATACAAACGCTACTTTAATCTGTCCGTCCAGACTGTTAGCATATAGTGCAGCTACAGTGTAATCACAGGGCCCCCTCACTATGGACGAGCCGCAGATAGGGCCATGATGTGTCAGTCATGGTCAGTTGGCTGCCTAACCAGCCAGTGTACAACAGTTTAGTGACAGCAGAGTGAGCGTGGTAATGGTCTTTCTAAAACAGTCTCAGCTGGGGGGGATGACAGCAAAGGGGAGGAGGCTCGGGCTGCACTGCAGGCTGGAAGAGTGGAGCATGAAGGCATTCACAGGATGAATAAACAGAGAGGATGACTCAAGCAGCCATTACTGATGAATATGCTGACAAACAGAGAGAGGGAGGAGGAACGAGCCCAAGATGGAAAACAATTAGACAAATTAATTGCAGTCTTCTGTGATGTCTTTTTACTCATAAACCCTCTGCATCTGTGTCTATTCCAGTGTTTTAGCCAATGAGACACTAAACTAGTCTAAAGTATGACTAAATGCCCTGCTCGTCTCTGAGGAACTCTGAGAGTGGAGCTTGAGGGAGATCAGTAGAGTTAATTTACATAGCATTTGCATTATGTCAGGACATGAGCTACAAATAGGTATGCGTGTGGGGCTTAATTAGAAATGAGCCAGGCTTTTCAAAAACACCTTTTGCAATATAATTGAGTCAAGTCTGGATACACAGCCGGAAGTGTGCTGGAAAGATGCTGCTTTCTGAACACTTTCAGAGATTACTGACAATTAGGATACAGAACATGTCATATTATCCTTTCTGTCAATGCATGTATCTAAATGACAGCAGAAATAACATTTTCTTTAACGTATGAGTCAAACGTGTGCTAAGACATGAGGACATACTGCATAAATAAAATGTGGAAGCTCTAATTCTTTTAATTATTTTGTGGAGAACAACTGCTTATGAAGAAATTAAAGGTAGTGATTTCCATAGGCCAACAATACAGAGGAGTTAAGACCTTAACAAACTGGAGTCTCATGCTTAAAAATAACAACTGACAGATTTAAAAATAAACTTTAAACTGCGTGTGTTGTTTTATAGATTCAGACATTACTGATTAACATGAAAATCAAAATGTTTTTTGTCAAACAAAAGATTTAAGTTAGTTAGAGTTAGTTAGAATATTACTGAATGATCGGAATATATATATATGTATGCACATATCCACAACCATATATAAATTAATTAATTATAAGTACTCTTAATCATGAACACACATAGTAGCACTTATACATTCAGTATGGCATGTTAAAAACAATAAATATTACATTTTAAAAGGAGATAAACATTTTTTGTGGTTTGAGCTTTTTTCTTTTCAAATATTATCTGTTTTTTAATGTGTTTTAGCTGTAGCAAACAGGTTAGCCATCTTGTTTCATTTCCTATAGCTCTACCTATAATGTCTTATGATTGTGTCCTTCCTGTTTTACTTACCTGATTTATGTTAATTGTTTTAATTAGAATATAGCTTTACACCTTTGAGGCTCCCTTGTGGGCAGTTGGATCATTGACACAGGGATGTGGACTTGTTAGCCAAGTAATTATTTCTTTGTTTTGGATACCCATTCATGGCCTCTGTATTTAACAACCACAGACTTAAAGTCTATTACAAAGTCAATAAACTCGCAGTCATCTATTCCTTCATTTGTTGTTACCAATTAAATGTCAGTGCTAATGTCATGTTGTCTTGCCAGACCAATGTGTTCCAACCAAAACAACAACTTAAGTCTGTTTTATTTACGCATTTTTTATTTCTGAAGCTATCTGGCTGTCTTGGTGCTTTTAAAACCACCACCAGTGACAGGAAACCCATTTAACATGACCCGTTTCTGCTCAACACTTGTTACAGATGTATCACCAACAAAACCATAAAGATTTCTCAGTCTGATGATTCATGGGCAAAACAACTTCTGATCATCCCACCTTTTATTTTTTTTATTCCGCCTTAATATCTAATACCCAGTTCTCATAATAGTTTTCAAACTGATCTTGTGAGCTTGGAATATTTAAATCTGTGTATCAGTAGCTTAAAATGTGTGCGCAAAGACACTGTGAGCGAGATGTTTGTGAACATGTGTGTTTTTCACATTGCACCGCCTAAGTGACGTGCAAAAAATGGGAATGTGATGGGAAGTCTGGTGGTTCAGAGTACCTGGGGTTACCAAGGTTACCAAATTGAATCCCTCCTCAGACACAACTGATCTACATAATTTTGTGGTATCATTCACAGTGTCTCTTGGCCTGGGTGATGAATGGCACCCGCAGAAGATAATATTTCTGCTTGGATGTAATAAATCTTATGTAAAGTGTTCCACTGCTTTATATGAATGGCAGAGAGGTGGTAAAAAGAACACACACACCTTTTTACACTTTTCCAGTTTTTCCTTTCTTTTCATCCTAGCAGGCTCCCCATAAAACACAAACACCAAACACGGAGAACCATCAAATATTTGCAGTAATCCTTGTTGTTAATCTGAACTCGATTACTCTGTGCCAAACCTCACTGAGGTTTCTTTGTTCAGAACAAATGCACTTGTTCTTCCCGGTGTACATTGTGATCATGCTGATCTCCTCAGTGAGCTGTTCCCTGCTGTTCCTCTACCTGTTTTATTGATTGCAGCCCTGGCCATCACCTCACAGACAGCCTGCAGTGTCCTGCTATTACTAAACCAGCCTTTGGGTTGTGAACTTTTGACCTTCCACTGCGCAGCACCCCCTCTTTGAGGGGAGCGTGACCCCCACAAGAGGCCTGAAACACTCTGGGAAGGCTTTATACGCCCCGCAAAGCTCCCCAATCCTCATCTGTTTGCATGTGTTTATCATGCATTAACACTCATTAAAAATATATCACAAATAGAAGATAGCTTGGTGATCCACTATTCGGCATTCAACAATAGGAAACGGAGTAGAAACTTTTGTACAACTACCAAACTCCTCAGAGTTTCAGCTTCAAACTAATTAAACATTCCTCAGTAGACTCCTGCAGTCAAATCAAAATGTATCTATTTATATTAAAGGTTTGTAATCACAATTGATTACTAATAAAGTTTTTTGTTCTCCTTACTCCTATTAAACCACTTTTTAATAAGCTGAGAGTCAGGTGTACTTGACAGTAATGAATGACTGATTTTGGCTGATCGTTATTGCTGCCCTCCTCTTGCTTGCGATGCGCCGAGCGTGTGTGTGCGCACGTGCGCGTGTCTGCCTAATAAAAGGGATAATTGTTCCATCTTTGCTTCAAGACACACAAAGCAGTGTGTATTGACTGCTTGACAGGCTGTGATTTCAGTGAAGCTAATGGCTTTCTCAATTCTCCTGCTCCATCCATCAGGCCCCGAGAGCACCCCGTCATGTTTTCAATTAATGAAGAGAAAACCATAAAAAGTTAAAAGCCGGTGCGACAAAGCAGACAACAGTGCTTCTACACATTCAGTCAAGAGCACACGGATACATACAAATTCCACATCCGTAATGGCAAATAATAAATATTTACAAAAAGGCAAAAAAAAAAAAAAAAAAAAAAACACAGGTGCAGCATTAAAAAAAAAGTCACTCTTTTTTTTAACAATCACACATACCACCAACAAAACAAGCCATCTATTGTCTGCTGTGGGTTTGAAGCTCTCCTGTAGCTCAACCTGTAATCATTAGGACATGTATTCGGGTGCTGGGCCTGCTTTGCTGAGGTGCAGCTTGCTGGCTTTATGTAGGAGATAAAGGGAAACTTCCGATCTGAGTGATAGTAAAGCCCTCCAATCCAGGCAGGAAATTATGGAGTAAGTGGCTTGGCGGCTGATAGTCAAATGAAGCCAGGGCGACTGGATGCTGGCTCTAATTAACAGGCTGGCAGGCTGCAGCGGTATCAGGAATCCTACCGACCGACCTGATGACAGTGCCGGGGAGTGCCCAGGGGCAAAGGGACACATCCAGGAAACTACAGGATAATGGACATGTACACAAGCAAAAATAAATGATGTTTTTCCCAGCATTTATGTCAGCTGAGTCAGTTCACTATCATTTACCATTTAACAACAGTTTTTATTTAACTCAGATGCCTATTACTTCCAGATTAGTCTAATTTGTATAACCAACATATTTTAAACCAATTTTTAAATCAAAATGCTTTGTTCCAAAAGAAATAGGGATTTTTTTTTTCATTCAAGCAGCTGGAAGGATCTTGCCTTTTTCATAACCCTTGTGCTATCCTAGGCACTTTAACATTGGACACTAGACAGTGCGCTGAACCTTTTTTCTTCAATGATTTGTGATCTTCACTGGTGTCCATGGATTACATAAAAATCTTTCCACCATTATCCACCTTAGTCATGGTAGGGAGAACATTAATGTAAGGGTGGGATCATAAGATAGCACAAAGGTTAACCATGATTTGCATGTTTCTGTGCTGCTTCCAGCTTAGAGATGTTCCTTGTTTCTGAAACATCTTAAGGGATCTTTCTACTTTTACTTTTACCAATTCTTAATCCTCACTTTAACTCGTACCCTAACTGTGACATTAGCTATTATTCAGGCATTGGTTTTGTTTTTGATCAGGACTGATTTAAGGTCACCTTACAAGCTGTGCAAAAACAGTTCAACAGAGGCGACAAAAACAAAAATTCAGACGCACACACAAAGGGATGAGGATCAGAGATGACCGTAAATGTATTTAAGCAACAAGTAAATCACTAAAGAATTAATAAAACTTAACTATAGAAGTGTCTGCACATGCTGAACCATTTTAAAGCTGATTATATATTTTTTTCTTTCTGCAAGTTTTATTGTTAATATTTGTAAAGACAAAATGTGTGTAATTTTAAGAAATGTAAACGTTTCATATTTTCACCTGCTGATGTGTTTGAATTAGGTTAAAAAAAAGTTAAACCATGATCTCTTTAAAATATATAAGAAAAATCTGAGGCATGATAGAGGCAAAACAGTGTACTGTATAAAAATCAGAGGTTTTCACATATGTAACTCAGCAGCAATTAGATTTATGTCTTTTCTTGTGTTTAGTTTGCTGGTCTAATGCAAAGGTAATATGATACGAGAGCAACCCAAAACATAAACGTCACAGTGACAGGAGTGCCTTCTAGGAAATGTTTAACATGACCGCCATGTTGCTGAGGCCTGCTGGCAGCATTTACACAGGCATGTAAAACATTCATCTTTAGTGCAGATTTCATGAACATGATGAAGTAGAATCTTACTGAGGAGAATCTTTTACTGATGGACATCATTTTACTATTTAAACTACACACACAATCATTTTGCTTGACGTCCTCCTCCTGTGAGCGTTTCTGGTTTGGTGCCATAGGGGTTCTCACTTAAACTTGCAGATAACCCCGCCTCCTCTGACCGGTAAGGACATCAATAAGATAAACATTTAAAGTAGAGAAAAAGGGAAAATTTATGAGAATGACTTTAGAGCAATCATACGATTATCCAGCGCTGCGTCTGCACGCCTCTTCACTTTAACCAAATAGAGCGGAGGGTGAGGGAGCTGCTGGAGGATAGCAGAGGATGCTAGAAGCCTGCGTGGGAGTGCGATACAACCAATGCTTGTCAATCATCATCAAGTGTCCTTCTTTTAGCTGATAGTTTGACTCATCATTTAAGATAAGTTCCAACTCATAATATTACAACCTCTTTTTTGTTACCACATAATCATTTTAAAGAAGGTTTTCTCTTTGCTTGTGCGTGTTAAATGTGACACAAACCCTATTTTGTCTCACAAACAAACTTGGATCTTGGCTGCAGTGTTCCTCTGAAAGGAGAGAGGGAGGAATGCAAGCTGAAGATGAATGCATATTTCATTATTATAGATTCTTCTCTGTTGGCAGAGCAACCTCTGCTTAAACATCTCCTCTCTGCCCTTCGGCACTTCCCCACTTTTGGATGGCATCCAAGAGGAAAGTAATATAAACGTTTCAGAAAATTCAAACTCAAAAAACTCACATTTCCAATTATTACCCTAAAATATAATTACAATGGAAATCTTGCTTATGATGATGGCATCTAGTTTTTTTTTTTCCAATCAAATTTGTAAACTGTAAATGTCCTTGACATGACGGACTCTTAGAGGCTCTGCCTCCACCCTCTTTTGATGCGATGCTGTAGCTTATCAGAGCCAAAGAAGGGAGTATGATGCAGTTTTTCAGAGAAGTGTTCTGATTTTGACAAATGAAAGACTGCTGGAGGCTGTTATTTGTTCTTTTGTGACATAAGGCTTAAGATACAATCTCAGAGCAAACTGCTGAACTGATCGCTTGCAAATACATCATGTGTTCAGCATATTCATCAATGTATGTAATTTCTCTAAATTATATTTGGAGTCTCCAGAGTTCAGAGTAATCCTAAAATCAGCGGTTAAAACATGTCTTTTTAATATCTCATTCTGCACGGGCATTACTGCAAAGATAAGGCGATCACTTGATGTGTTTCACACCCAGACCAAATTATATTTACTTCTAAATCACATTTCTGATGGCACCACGTTATTAGAAAATTGCATGTTGAGCGTTTGATTTATGTCTCAGCATATCTAGAGGAAGAAAAAAAAAGGAATCCACCTCCTAATCTTGCAGGTGAGATGAGTTCCTACAGATTGCTGTTAGTGTCATCCTCCGGGCTAAGTGTTGTATATTAAAGAGACAACGCAGTGGATTGTCACCCTGGTGCCCCACCACCTAGCAATGGGCCATCTTTAATTATGGCCCGACGGAGGTGAATGCATCAGAAAAGGCCTGACAGAACGGCCGGTGTGTAGATTATTTTAATTTGTGCCACGCCTCTAGGTGAGCGATGCGGCCGGCCTTGACCCTCCTCTGACTGCATGGATTAATGCCTGGTAATGACTGCTGAGGCTATCATTGCAGTGGGCATCATTAATTATCCTTATTGATTGTTGCTCTCAGAGATAAAGCGTTCTGCTGACAGGAAAATACCCTCTAAGCGCAAGGTCAAGGTAAAAAAAAAAGAAAGAAAGAAGGAGCAAAGGAGAGGAATTTATATAATCACACAGGACTAACAGCAACAATAGAAAACCAATGTGGTCCACTGCACTCATCCACTACTGTCTTCTGTCTTAAACCTCTTCTCCAGGTTAGTCTGTCTGTCTGTTGCAATAGGAGACATCAGAGTGTAATATTTGTGTAAACAGTAAGAGATAGAAGCCGTGGTTGTATTTGAAACAAAACAGTGATAAGAGAGATGTGAGAAAAATGTGCAAAAAAGTGATGAAAGAAGCTAAGAGAGAGAATAGAAGAAGAGGAAATCAATTCAGGAGTGAGGGTGGGGGGCTGACAGACAACTGTACTGTAGGGTCAGATTTTGTTTCTGTGGCTTCCTTAACAGAAGAGACAATAGGAAGCCAAGATTTTACAGTACCACTAATTTACATCAACCTGCCTTTAAAAGCACTGCTATCATTTTTTGAAAGCATTATTCCCAGTGGTCTTTTAATTATTTTTATTTTTCTAGCCAAAATCAAAAAATTGTTGTTGTTTTCTTGGGTTGGCATCTCTGGATCTGCCCTAAGTTGGCTCAAGTCTTATCTGGAAGACAGGAAATATTTTGTTGAAATTGGGAGTTGTGTCTCAGACTACATGGCCTTGACTTGTGGTGTGCCCCAGGGATCGATCCTGGGACCCCTTCTGTTCAACCTCTACATGCTGCCACTAGGGCAGTTAATACGCAGAAATAACATATCTTATCACAACTATGCAGATGATACTCAGATCTATGTGTCACTGACAACAGGTGAATATGGGCCGGTGGATTCACTCAGCCACTGCCTCCAACAGATCAGTGCGTGGATGCAGAACAACTTTCTCCAGCTAAACTCAAACAAGACCGAAGTTATTATTTTTGGCCCACAGAAACAAAGACAAAGTCTCAGCAGCTACCTTCATTCTCTGTCTCTAAAACCCTCAAATCAAGTCAGAAATCTAGGGGTAATCATGGACTCTGACCTGAACTTTAAAAGCCATATCAAGTCAGTAACATCAGCGGCATTTTACCATCTGAAAAACATTGCCAAAATCAAAAACATAGTGTCAAAGCCAGACCTGGAGATACTTATTCATGCATTTGTCTCCAGTAGGTTAGACTACTGTAACGGCCTGCTCACCGGCCTCTCCAAACGAGCTGTAAAACAGCTTCAGTACATCCAGAATGCTGCTGCTCGAGTCCTGACCAGAACCAGGAAGTATGATCACATTAGTCCTGTGCTCAGGTCTCTGCACTGGCTCCCTGTACCTCAAAGAATAGACTTCAAAGCAGCTCTGCTTGTGTACAAGTCTCTCCATGGCCGAGCACCAAAGTACATCTCTGACATGTTAGTGCCATATGAACCATCTCGTACTCTGAGGACCTCAGGGGCCGGCCTCCTGTTGATTCCCAGAGTCAGAACTAAACAAGGGGAATCAGCGTTTCAATATTCTGCAGCTAAAATCTGGAACAGCCTCCCTGAAGTCGTAAGACAGGCGTCTTCTGTGTTCATGTTCAAATCTAGACTTAAAACATTTCTGTTTAGCCGTGTATATGACTGAAAGGTCCTATCTGCACTTTTCTTTCCTTTCCTTCCTTTATTTTTAAATCAATTTTCAATTATTATTATTATTATTATTTTTTATTTATTTATTTATTTTTTAACTTTCTTTTAAAGTAAATTTTACGTTGATTATTTCTATGATGTATTGTGATTTTAATGCATTTTTCTGTTTTGTGAAGCACCTTGAATTACTTTGTGTATGAATTTTGCTATACAAATAAACTTGCCTTGCCTTGCCTTGCCTTCTTGGATACAGTTTCTGCGGAGTGCAGTAGTCCATTTCCCCTCCCCATTACTGAGAACTTATAGCAGGGAATCCAGTGTATTTTCTACATCACAAATAAGCTCTTTTATAAATTAAATCTTTTTCTGGTCCTGCGTAATTCACAACAATTCTAATAAAGAAATACTCCAAAATGTTCTTAATTTTCCTTCAAATCTGTCCTCTGTCATCAGAAAAATGTCACAGGAACCTGTTAAAAAACCAAAAACATAATTTTCATCAGAGTGGGTCTTTAAACACAACTCACATCAAACCTATAGACATAATAATAGACTGGTCCATTACCTAGTTTGAACAATTTAAATCTCTGGCCTTCTCTGTAAAGCTGTGTCAACTTGTGATTCTTCATATTTTAGCACTGTTTGCCAACATCATGTAGTGTTAAAATATCGTGCTGAATTGATGAATCTCTACAAAGGCAAGATAAAGCCAACACTCAGACACTTATGAATAAAGTACATCATACCTCAACATTAGAATAAAATAAAAACAAATTTTGAAAATCCGTTTTAGCAGGCATTCATTTGCCATTATCAGACAGTACGTGTTGGATTGCTTGCTTTGAACCCAGCACTTTCCTGGAAAAGCCAGTGCGTGTTTCTGACTGGGTCTCTGTGTGGCTTCACTAACAGGCAGATCTAGCAGACGGGAAGCGAGTGTGACAGAAATGTATTCTCTTTTCAAAAGCTGGCTGGAGAGGCTGCTGTAGCACAACTCTTGCCCTCTCTCTCCTATGCCTTCTCTGAGCGAGTGATTGGCATCTCTCCATATGTGGATCCTGTTCTTTCTGTGATTCGCTCCTTTGCACAGCTTACCAGTGTCAAACAACAAATCTTTTCTGAAGACAAGGACAAGAAAAGGAGGCACGTTAAAGAGAAAATATGCAGATATTCTTTCACCAAGGTTGACACAAAAGATTATTCAGATTTTCTTGTTCTCACTGTTTTAGAAAATATTTAAGCACACTCAACTTATCTTTCTTTCTTTTTTCTTTCTTTTTTTTTGGTGGTCTGGATCCATAAATGCACTTTGTCTGGGCTTTATAAGGTGATACTGATGCAGACAGAAGAGCAAGGGCAAGATAAAGGAAGATCCTTTTTTTTTCTTGGTACCTGTTTGAAGTGAATCAGAAGGAGCCATCCAAGGTCTGAAAATTCATTACTAGATAGAAGCTTTGAAAGAGGTCAGCTGGATATGTGTGTGTGTGTGTGTTTGTGTGTGTGTACATGCCTGTAGCCTATTGTATTCAGAGTGGAATTCCTGAGTAGTTGCCTAAGGCCATGAGGAGGCAGCTATGGCCAGGTATGGATAGCCATTACTTCAGGGCATCAGAACCTTCAAGGCTCTCCAGAGACTAGATCCTAAGGGTCCATTCACATTCATATAGATCAGATTTGTGTATTAGTGTGTGTGGGAGTGCGCGACAAAGGCAGCAGAAATTGCTGTACCAGAACACGGCTAAATAATCAAACTGTTAAAGGATCTCTGGTATTTGAACTAAAGTTATTTTCCTGTTGAAGTGATTTGCTTGATGTGAATGAAGTGACTCTGAATTGTGTGTGGATAGAACAATAAGAATCAGTAGCCTAAAGAAAAGTCCAATTCAGTACAAGTATCTGTAAATCAATACATGACCACAACACTACCAGAAGGCTCTAATCTGAGGCCAAAAGGTCGAGGAAATGGCTTTATTGTGTATCTGCACATTTACACTGAATCATATTTTTCTTCATATCCCTGGTTTATATAATGTTGATAATACATTAGAGGCTGGAAGAGGTTTTTTTTTGCTTTCAGCAAAGCAATAGATGTAAGGTTATGTGATTAATCGACAGACTTTGGACAAAAACTATAGGGATGTGATTAACAGAGGGTTCAAGTCCTTATAAACCTATAGAAGTAGGATTTAGCCTTATATTGATATACAGAATTCTGCAAATCTTTGCTGCATTACAATCAAATAGATCATGTTCCTCCAGATCTTTTGCTGGTTCGAACTTTCTTTTCTTTGCAGTGGGTCTACCAAGTATTACCTGTACAATATTTTTTGATTTATATATATATGTGTGCACGTTGTCTGCATGATAAACACATGCATGCAAAAACAATTTGAGCAAAGTTGCAGTGCTGGGGTGTTGCACGGTGATGCCCATCTATCTTTCTGACATCTCCAAACCCAATCCCACTGGGGCTAACTGAATTCAATCCACAACATTAAATAAGCACATATCCCTCCCCTCCATGTTTGTGTGTGTATGTACATGTTCCTCACATGGCAGCAGGTTTAGATTGTTTCTTCAGTCATGTGTTGGTGTGCAGGTTACATGGCAAAGGGGAAATGAGTCAGAAATCATGAGGGAAGAAAGCTAACAGTCTCAGGAGACAAAGAGAGACAGGAGGGGAAGAAAGGCTTGATGTTGCCTTTCCAATGAGAGTCCATTCTCTGTTTCTCCCCTTAGCCTTTTCTTTATAGCCACTGTGCTATACCAACCCCCACCCATGTGGTTCTCCTCTCTCGGCAGCTCTCTGCTGATTGTTTGGGTGCTTCTTGGTGCCTATCAGACCCATCGCACTATGTTTCCATCAAAGACAACATTTATCTTATCATTGCCTTGACAACTGCCTATTAGTCCGAAAGACTCTGCGGGCTTGTGGTTCCCATGACGATGACATGGTGACATTGCCAGGCAGCTCAGAGTCGCCTGCTAAGACAGGGGCCCTGTCCATCTCCTCCTCACACCATGCTCATCCCCAGGTCTTCCTCTTTGGTCGTTCTTTTGCCTCTCTTTTGCTCCTTTTTTGGCAGCAGCGACCAGAGCTTTAACTCTTTTAGCCAGAGAGCACCAGCATGCGCCTTTTCTGCATGTGTGCGTTCGAAACCCTCCATACTTAATGCAAAGCAAATAAGAAAGTCCATTGCTTGAACCAGCATCTTTGTCAATGTGTTGCCCTAAAAATACCAGGCCTAAAAGTGTGTGTGCAAAGTAGGTACATTTTTATATAATTAAAATTGTTGTTACTTTGAGTAAAGTTTAACAGGTATTCCAGCCAAGTTTTGTAAGGTTTTTGACTGGAATTCCTTTTCTAAGTTTACAAATTAAACTGTGAATAAGTAGGAAGATTGCACATCAAATCTCATGCACTTTGATATTTTTAAAACAGTAAGTGGGTCCATCTGAATAATCTGTAGTAGTTATGATTAAAACTGTTTTTTTTAATTCAAAATATTAACAAAGAAAAATGTTTACAATTTTTAAATGCTCCATGTACATTTTTTTGCAACAGGAAATGTTAAGTCATGCTTTGCATGACTAAATAAAGACATTTACATAATAAATGAGCCGTTAGCGGCACAGGTGAACTGTCTTATTTTACCTGCTGCTATTTCATTTAATGTAATCATTGATGTTACATTTTACACTTTGTTCTGTAATCCTGAAGGAATGTAAAATGAAGTGTTTAAAAAAAACACAGGCTACAAAGAAGAAAAAAGGAAAATATCAACCTGAGTTTTCTAAAGGGTTAATTTGGTGTGAAATATCATGTAGCAGATGTAGAGGAAATCTTTCTCCACCTGTGGTCACTTACTCCATTCCTCTCCCAACTACTGGCCCAGAGTTGAGGATGCCAAATAAAAGCTCTGCATTTTGAGAAAAAAAAAAAAGATTCCTATGAGAAGCAGTTATGCTTTCATTTCCAAAATTACAACTTGTAATCTAGCATCTGGTCTTTGGTCATTAAAAGGCAATGGAAGGGTGAGGACACATAGGGCACAGGAATCACTATAATTTTACCTCTTGTTATCTCATGGCTGGTCATTTGGTGCATTAGCTGCGTTCTCCTCTTGCCAGATCTGGATGGGGTCTACTGCGGGACCCATTTCTAATAATAGAGTGTAAATCTTAGTCATTACTGCTCTGACAGCACACTGTGTCATCATTGTCTGACAACTCTGGCTTTAGTGGAAGGGGCCTCGAGTTAACTGCTGGTTTCAGTGCAGGTTTCCTTTTAGATTTGTAAAAGACAGAGAGGGAAAAAGAGATTCAAACAGTAACACTATCATAATACTGAACTACAAATGTATCCATGAGGATCCAAACATCAGATATGAGTCAACAAACAGCTGAAAAGTTCTCTTCCATTCAGGGAACAAATTTGAAAACTTTAGATGTGACCCCTCACCACAAAAACTAACTAAGACACCCAGTAGAGCTGACATTCACTCTGCTGGTAAGCAGGAAATCACCACTGGTCTCAAAAACAACAAATCAGAAAATGACATTTCAACTCCCATCGATTTTTATTTTGTTGTAAATGGGGGTCGCTGAGCAGTGCTGTGTAAACGCGCCTCTGATAAACAGTTAAAGAAGTTCATCCACTCGGCTAATCTGTGGTTTGGTGGCAGAAAAATCAACACTAATTTGATGAGAGGCAGCAAAACAAATTCTGCTGTTGTGCTCTCAACACAGACCTCATGAGAGAGGAGGGAAGGGAAAGTAGAGAGGAATAAAAGGGGAAAGGAAAACGAGAAGAAAGAAACCAGTGAAAAAGGACAGAGAAATGAGAAAACCTAAGATACATGACATAGGTAGTTAAAATGGCATAAGAAACAAATAATGGAAATGAGAAATGCAAAGGAAGAAGTTTAGATGAGTGGAGGCTGCTTGTAACAAAGGACGGATATAGGAGAAAAGAAAGGAAAGAAAATTGTTTCTTTCACTGATGGTCTTACATTGACCATATTAACGATGTGATTCCATGAAATCTTTATCCTTCTTTTGTATAATTTCTATTTTACTATGATTGTTCAGTAGTTTGAAAACAATTCAATTCTTTATTTAGTAAAAAAAACAAAACATATTCTTAAAAAACCCCAGCTATGACTGCTTTATTCACTCTGATTTTCTAATACCAGAACTAACAGTTTTCAGATCAGATCTATTTGTCTACATCTATTTTTGACTACTGTTTCTCTTTGTCTGCTTACAGAACAAACAATAAAAATAAAAGAAAACTTCCTCACAGAGTTTGACTAATAACAGAATTTACATTTTAAAACATTAAAATGTATAGACCATAGCCACATCCACCCAATGCTAATGATCCACTGTTTTTTAATGCCCAAAACGAAACTGGAAATGGGAACCAAAACAATGTATTTTTATTATCTTTCTTTCTTTTTTTTTATGAAAACGAACTGTACTTGCGAATTGGGTTAAATACCCATTCGATCCTCTTTTCAGCTATTTTAAAAGCATTCCTAGTGGGTCATGATGTTTTTAGCCCAAATCATGATCTAGAAGATAGTTTCTGGAGAGCAGCAGTAGTTTATAAAAAGTTTGCCACTGAGTTGTGGGAGGGACTGTTGGAACAACCTCGCCCCACGTCATCACCCATAACTGAGAGCTCTCTGTTTATACAATCTCCTGCTAGCTTATAGCCCCTCACTTCCCCAACCTAATATTACCGGACCTTTCTCAATAGGAAATACCTGTTTGTCCCAAGAAGCCAAAATCCCATAAACTTCTGTATAGAAATAAACAGCTATTAATCAGTCATTGTATTTGTCAGAATTTTTAAGCTTTATTTTTTTTAAATGTTCTTGCAAATCCAAAAAATTTTTTTTTTTCATGATTATTTTTCCTGTAGCGCAAGTTATTTAAGTTATTAACTGTCCAATCAAATGCCTCAATAAAATTATGTGGTCTCATGTTAAACATTGGAATGATTTGATTGACATATTCTCCTGAGCCCCCTGTTGGTGGAAGGGGTGTGGCCTTCTAACAAGCTGACTCCTGATTAGAGAGAGCGGTTGCCATTGAAATGTAGACTCAGACCAATTCTGACCAATCACTGCTTACTGACAATTTCTGGTTCCATGCAACATGGCGACAGCCGTATTACAAAAAAAGGAAAAAAAAATAAAAAGAAAATGGCGGCTGACTTGACTTCTTTTGATTGGAACTGGAATGCATTGGTGACATCACACTCACTCTGTCCAGCTCTCCCCGATTTTCTTAATGGGTGCAACAAAATTGACGAGCAATATCTGATCCAGTCGTGCAGTTTTGAGCCAGGCGACAGCTCACAAAAGGAAAATGAAGACGTACATGGATCTAGTCGTCTACAAGTGGCATAAGTGCATCAGAATAGTGTGGAGCAAGGAGCTTGTGGCCCGCCCAGCATATTTTCTTTATCCCAGTTACAATCTTTGTCAAATGCTCTTTTTTTTTTACCTCTGCTCCTGATTCACAATTGTATTAGTATAGAAATATTCAGAAAGGAAATTTTTACCCTAATTTTCTTTATATATGCCCTTTGTCATCAGAAAAATGCCACAAGAACATGTTAAAAACACAGTTTTCATTGGAGCGAGTCTTCAAAATTGTTTTCACTTCAGGATTTCAAAAAACATTGCTCCATCTTGAAACCATCCTGGTTTAAAATAATTGTACCAGTTATTACTTCTGAGCTTACTTTAAACTCACAGAAAGTGGGGGTTTTGATAGCATTCAGCTTTGGTGATCAGCTTCAAGAAACAGCTTCATGCACGATGAAAATCCAACGTAAAATGTAGTTTCCCTTGCTTTTGGAAGCTTTGAGCTATGATTTAAATGTCCAACAAGCTGTATTTTCTTCAGTCTTTCCTTATATTCTATAGCAGTGGCTTTCCTGCCTTTCGGTTTTCTTTCCTCTTCAGCATTTTTGTCTCTGATTCCTTTTCAGAAAAAAATGCCAGATCAACAGAAATGTCACAACCGGGAAAGGGGCCTTACTTTTGTATCTTCTAATTGAAGTGCCTTCCTGCCTTAGAGTCTGACAGCTCCTTTTGACAAGTGATGTGTTTTTTGAAAGTGAATCAGCTTTCTTCAGCGTGGAGTGCAATAGACAGCAGAGATCAGTGAGGGTCAAGCTGAATGCTGGTCTCTACACTGAGTTACTGCTGCCTCCTGACATTACAAACCTTGTCATTCATTTCATCGTTAATCCTGCCCCCTTTTTCCAGTGGATACACTCAGCTCAAGAGTTTTTCACTAAAAAGTACCATTCGATCCAGCCAGACATGGAGCCCATCACCGAGGTTATACAGCTAAGTTCTTGTCTTTCAGCATTTAACCTCTTGATGAGTTTGTTGGAAGACCCTCAAAGAGATTAAGTTTATGCAATGATATGATGTATCACAAAACATGGAACAATAGCACTTTGAGGGAATAAAGATAATTCAAAGCATGGCCGTTGATTTCACAAATCTGCCTTTTTGTTTTTTTAAACTTTTTTATAAAAGAATTTCCCCTTTAATTTACCACAAACATGATGTCTGCAAAAACGGGGCGTGCTGAAACACCACTTAATTCAACAAAAAGCTGAACAAAACCTTGTCACCAAGCTTTTTATCAAAGAGCTGAAGTTGTTTTGTCTCATCCAGACTTTGGCCGTGTTGATGAAAGGTTACTGAATGCCTGTGTTATCATAGGAGCAGTTTCTTTTTAGAGGCTTTCTTTTTAGAGGAAAGTTATATCATTATATAGCAAATAACCTTCAATAGGCATTGTTTTAAAGAGGCAAAATCTGTACTTGTACTTTATCCCATGGGCCCACCACCCGTAGGAGACCAAAAAAAGGTCCGGTGCATTGTGGTTTGGTTGGCAGTCGAGGGCGGATGCCTCAGCGACCCAAACCCTGGTCATGGAACTTGGCTTTTGGGACATGGAACGTCACCTCTCTGGGAGGGAAGGAACCTGAGCTGGTGCGAGAGGTTGAGAGATACTGTCTAGATATAGTCGGGCTCACCTCCACACATAGCCTGGGCTCTGAAACTCAGTCCTTAGAGAGGGCTTGGACTCTCTACCACTCTGGAGTTGCTCAAGGTGAGAGGCGGGGGGCTGGTGTGGGCTTACTCGTGAGCCCCCAGCTCAGCCACCAAGTGTTGGAGTTCACCACGGTGGACGAGAGGGTCATGTCCCTCCGCCTCCAGGTGGGAGACAGGTCTCTAACTATGTTTTCGGCTTATGGGCCGAACAGCAGTTTGGAGTACAAGGCCTTCTTGGTGTCCCTCGAAGGGGTACTGGAAAGTGCCCCAATGGGGGACTCCATTGTTCTCCTGGGGGACTTCAATGCCCACGTGGGCAATGACAGTGGCACCTGGAGGGGCGTGATTGGTTGGCATGCTCCACTTGATCTGAACCCGAGCGGTGTTTTGTTATTGGACTTCTGTGTTCGCCATAGTTTGTCCATAATGAGCACCATGTTCCAGCACAAGGGTGTCCATCAATATACCTGGCATCAGGACACCCTAGGCAGGAGGTCGATGATCGACTTTGTAGTTGTTTCAGGCGACCTTCGGCCTTGTGCCTTGGACACTCGGGTGAAGAGAGGGGCGGAGCTGTCCACCGATCACTACCTGGTGGTGAGTTGGAGTCGCTGGCGGGGAAGGAGGCCGGAAAGACTTGGAAGACACAAACACGCTGTGATGGTCTGCTGGGAACGTCTGGCTGAGCGCTCCGTAAGGGAAGTCTTTAACTCCCACATCCGGGAGAACTTCAAACAAGTACCGAGGGAGGTTGGGGACATTGAGTCCGAGTGGACCATGTTTTCCAAACCCGGGCCTGGGAGTAGTTCGGTGAGGCCATGGAGAAGGACTATCAGTTGGCCTCGAAGAAATTTTGGCAAACCATCCGGCGCCTCAGGAGGGGAAAGTAGTTCTCCACAGGCACCGTTTTCAGTGCAGGTGGGGGGCTGTTGACTTCAACTGGGGACATTGTCGGGTGGTGGAAGGAATACTTCGAGGATCTCCTCAATCCCACTGACACGCCTTTTTTTGAAGAAGCAGAGAACGAGGACTTTGGGGTCGGGCTGTCTATTACCCTGGCTGAAGTCACTGAGGTAGTCAACTAGCTCCTCAGTAGCAAGGCCCCAGGAGTGGATGAAGTCCGCCCTGAGTACCTCAAGTCTCTGGATGCCGTGGGAGTGTCTTGGCTAACACGTCTCTGTGGCGTCGCGTGGCAGTCAGGAACTGTACAACTGGACTGGCAGACAGGAGTGGTGGTTCCCCTCTTTAAGAAGGGGGACTGGAGGGTGTGTTCCAACTACAGGGGAATTACACTCCTCAGCCTCCCTGGGAAAGTCTATGCCAGGGTACTGGAGAGGAGAGTCCGTCCGATAGTTGAACCTTGGATTCAGGGACAACAGTGCGGTTTCCGTCCTGGTCGTGGAACAGTGGACCAGCTCTATACCCTATCTAGGGTGCTGGAGGGATTGTGGGAGTAAATTTTACGTTGATTATTTCTATGATGTATTGTGATTTTAATGCATTTTTCTGTTTTGTGAAGCACCTTGAATTACTTTGTGTACGAATTGTGCTATACAAATAAACTTGCCTTGCCTTGGTTTGGGGACCACAGGATCTCCTCCCCCCGGTTCCGGATAAGCGGAGGAAGATGGATGGATGAATCTGTACTTGATCGTACCTTAACCTCCCTTTAACTTTAAACCCCCTTGGCGGGCTTTCTTTGACCCGCCTACACATGCAACAGTGCTGTGATGAACACGTAAAGTGTGTCATGTTTTATGTATGTAGTGTATTGTACTTGAGGTGCCGCTGCACAAAGCTCCTTCATACCCCGCAGCTTCTGTGTGTGTGTAATCCCATTTTTGCCTGCACCGTTTACCATTATTACATCAACAGGCTAAGTCAACTTTCCACTAAATCTTTGGCAAGAACACTGAACGTGTCCTTCATATTGAAATCCAGCCTCATTGTCAGAAGTCAGAACTCTGTCTCCCCCTCTGGTTACCGGCGGGAACCGTCTCCAGAGTGCCGAATGCACCACATCTCCCAGCAACCCCAGCACACAGTTTCTGGATGCCACACACCTGACTCTCATTTGCAATTACTCACTTTACACTCATACACTGCACTGAGCCTCATTCAGTGTGAATAATTGATTGTGCCACTCTGCCTGCATTATGATATCTTGACCCTGTTTTGTCTCTGACTCTGTTTGCCTCCCACCTGCCCCGAATCTTGCCTAGATCCTGACTACTCCTGTCTCTTCTGATGCTCCCATGCTCATTTTAACCCCTGCCTGCCTGACCCTGATTTAGCTTTGTGGACTTTAAGCTGAGCCTGAGCTAATAAACCATCTGCAATTGGAACCAGTCGTCTGCCTGTTTTGTGACACACATACATGCAGAAAGGGGGACTATGTTAAATGTCTAGCCTTTTTGTCTGGACGTTTTTCCTAAATTTAACTCATCGTTGCTTCTCTTGGCATCTTCTCACTTTCCCACTCCAGCTCAGTGTGCGCGATATTATGAAGAACAGATTTTCCACAGAGCAAAGGAAAGTATTTGTTAGTAGAAAAGAGAGAGAGAAAGATGGAGAGATCAGAGGGCTTGAGTTGAGGCTGACAACAGAACCGTTTCTCTGCACCACCAACACACCCAGCAGCCAGGCTGCCTTTAAAGGGCTGTTTAAATCCACATGCAGGTCACATTACTGCTCGCCTTCATCAGTGTTTACTGGCATGTTAAAGATCGTAATAACATTGGTCAGAACAGAGATTTTTAATTAAGATGTTTTTACTTTTAAGGGCTTGAAGCCCAGCTGCGGTGAGTGGAGAGGGAGACAGAATTTGGCAAAGAGGACGGGAGTCTGACCACATTTGGACTGAGATGAGAATGATCCCTGCAAGGTCGCGCACTATAAACACTCTTCAAATCAAGATGTTAGATTTTTGTTATACATAGTAGGCTCAGTCAACAATTTGAGAATATTTTCATATTTTTAGTGGTCATTTGAGGTAAAATAATAAAAGCACTCTGAGTCATGGCGGTAAACATGCAGCAACAGCAAAAAAATAACCCCCAGAAAACAAATGTGCAAAAGCAAGTCAAGAATTCCCCTTGATACAGATGCCATGTCTGTATTCGTGCTTTAACTCTGTGCTTCGGCTCACAGCTCAAACACGTTTATCCGTGTATTTTCTTTGGGTTGTGGGCAATAATTCTGCTTTACTTAGATATATTGGAATTTGATCAAATACGTGAAAAGTGGCGCAAGGTTGCTGTGCTTATTTAAACTGTAATGTTGAATACACAAATCAGACTGGGTGCTGATGAGATGACACACACACGCTGGCGCGCATGAGCACACACAAACCTGCACATTCCCCTCTGCCCTATAGATGGCTGCTTTGGCTGGAGCTGGAAGAGCCTTGCCCTGTTCAAGGTTTTACACCCACTGTTCTGTTTCACTCAGCTGTGTAACCATAACAGTTTAATGACATGCTATTACACAGCTATCACACTTACAGCGTCGTGTTAACACCATAACCGCTGCCACACAGTAGAGTGTATCAGCTTTAGACCCTAATCTTCTTCATTTAGCCTTTTGCTTTGCACTTGTCTGATATTTTTGCTTGTTTTTTTTAAAAATATTTTTGATAATTTGCTCTTCAACAAACCCATGGATTATTAATTAAATTCGGATTTAATACTTTTTTGTTGCACACATTTTTAGTGATATTTATATAGTCTGCAAGAATTGTTCTCAGTTATTCTTCTATTTATTACTTTTGCAGGACAATTGTATGTATTTCTGTTAATGCTAAAAATACTATTTTCCATCTTCATTTCATAAGCAAACATTAAAGCTCTTTTCTCTAAATCCATGATATAAAAACCACAACACAGAAAGCATGGGAATTAATCCATACATTTTGTGTTTTTATGCTAAAATCACATGTTGTAAACTGCAATGGCACCCACTGCAAGCAATATTGTTCTGTACCATTGCTTAAAGTTACCATGCACTTCTGGCATCTGTCCTCTCTCTGATTCATCATCAAAAGAGCAGAGTACAAAAACTGTACTGTATAGTCTGGTGCTTACAACAAACAAAGTTGGTCTGAGTTGTTTATTTTGATGCATTAAACCTGACCCTCAGATTTGGCCACAGCGGCCAAGTACCAACTCTCAAAGTAAAGCTAATCACTAGTGATTTATTTCATACTTCCATTTGATTGGGGGCTGCTATGGGGTAATCAGGCTCTAACAGTAGGTCCTGTGCTGTGGCTAAGCTGTTTACATAGCTCTGCTGGAGACGTGTTGACAGTGAGGTGGAGATGAAGAAAACTCTCTGGGCCTGGACAGTAGTTGGGTCTGTTTGTGGGACAGGATAGGCCAAAAGGATGGTCAAACATGTAAGGGCAGGGACAAAGAGTAAATCCGGTGCTGAAAGACAACTTCAGCTAATTTAGCAAAAAGTATTAATGCAGGATTTTGTATTTGTTTTCCCAGTTTTTATTTGTTTTATTCAAGATGAAATGTTTTGGTGAAATTGTTATGTCAAAAAAAGAATTGATAAAAAGTGCTTTAAAAGATTACTAGCGCATAAGGAGATCAGAAGATGGCAAATGGTAAAAGTAAAAGAAAGTAAAAGAATTGCCACTGACGGGTTTCTGCCTACTTTCTGTTTCTCTTGAGAGCACATTTCTAAGAATTTCATAACTTTGGCTCTCACACATCTCATTTCACCTTAAAGAGAGACTTTTTTTAAAAGCAGATAAGTACAACTGACTGAGCCTGGATGACAGCAGGTACAATGACAAGGAGAGTAAATGCAAGTGCAGCAAAATTTGAAGGAGAGAAATGGACTGGAGATTTCTGAGGTGTTGTTTTAGCTTTGATTTCACGTGCCGATTTCATTTTGGCAAAAGTATCCTTAAAAGACAGAAAATGAAACTGAACAAAAATGTACGACCACAGCAAGTTGGGTAAAAAGTTGAACATCAGAGAGCACAGAACTTGAGTTGTCACATAAGCATCTATTTCCCTGCTTGTCTCTGCACCTGCTCCTGTAGATGCCCCCGGGTCCCTGACTGGAGAAAAGAGAGACAACAAGGCCTGTTTGTGAACTTCCAGAGCGAGCGAGCAAAATATTGAACATTTCACTTTGAGTCGCATCAAAAACCTGAAAAGTTTGGAGAGCGTAATCAATTTGGAAAAGGGTTTTTATTTCACTGCTGAGCAGGAGTCAAGCCTTTGAAAAGTAGACGCTGACATTCTCAAAAAAAAATGGAGGCATACACAGATCCCACGTCTTTGTATTGTTTTGGTCTTTGTTTGTAGAAGGTTTGTAGAGGAGGAGGGAGTTGGCTCCCAGTTTCAACCTCAAGTATTATTCCATACACACACTTTGTTCGGTTTTTAAAAGAAATGTAGAATGCTATTAGATATTATTTTAAGTGGAGGTAGTGATTTCAATGCCAAATGTCAAATCAGATGTAGATGACTGGGAGGGTTTTCCATGCTAATAGGGCAGTTAATATTCTGATGATATGGCTGTGTGTTAATATCTCTGAGAAAGTGTGTGTATATATATATATGTGTGTGTCTTCCTCCATGTAGACACGGGGATGGGGAACCCAAGGGCGGGCAGGCCTGTGTCGGCTCGACTGGAGCGCCTTGCTGTTTTACCGCAGGAAGTAACACAGAAAAGCAGCAGGGATGTTTATGAACGCCTCCGATCCCTGAAGACGTGCAGGCTGACCTGATTATCGCCTGCATGTAATTCCACAGTCGGCAAGGTGCTGCTGCTCCTGGAGGGGTTTGGAAGGTGCGTCTGCGAGTGTGTGCGTGCACTCCATCAGTGGTAGGTATCATTACACATCATTAGAGGGTTTGAGGAGTCTCGAGCTGCTTTAGTTGTGTGTGCAAGTCTGTTTTTGTCAGACGCACTCTAGGAAGATCACTGACAGCGCAGCCCTGAAGATACGCAGACATTAAAACACACACATAAAGAAAAAAGTGGGTATTTATCAGTCAAGCTTGTTTTGTTATTGCATGCATTCTTTTGACATGAGCACTGACTGTGCCCTTTGTAAAAGAGGAAATCAAATAACAGGGCCAACGGGAGCAGAGCTGCAATCCCCTCCAGCATGTACAAACAGAAATAATCCGAAGCTGCTTATATTTAACAATAGTAGAACAACTTTTATACAAAGCTATGCAAAGTTTCAGCAGTCATTTAAAGGTTTGTCTACATTTGTTTTCTTGTGTATTCGGAGATGCCTGGCGTCTTCTCATTTATTTCCCTAGACAGCTATTTGTTAAGTTCTGTTTAGTATTCACTGCCAGGATGTGTCTGGAGTGATTCTGTTGATCAGCTGGTGATTTGTGAGCCGATCCAAGAAAGCCGCAGTTAACTGGTTCAGCATGTTTAAATGTGGAGAGCAGGAAGGAGAGCCAGGCCTCCAGTCAGCCCAGTGACCTAACACTGTGTAGCGAGCGCAGCCACAAGACATCTCTATCAATCACTGGGCACAGCATGTCTAGGCTCAAAAAGAAAACAGAGGAGGCTGATGTACAGCTGGGTGCTGCCATCTTCTGGCCGGGGGGCCACACAAGGCGTGCAAATACATCTCCTTTTTTTTTTTTTTTAATCCACGTTTTAAATCCTCACAAAACCACTAGTAAATGAAAAATGTAACTTTCTCATCAAATGTCCCAGGTGTTTGAAGCCCGTGAATTAATTTCAAGACTTTTTTCCCACCTTCAAACAGAAAACACCTTCAGTATGTGAGTACACTAATTCTTTAATCTTCATCTGGAAAATGGTCCCTGATGAGTGTCTTATGAAAATGTAAATTTCCAATGAAATATATTACTTTAGCCCAGTAAAGACTGTATGTCCTCAGGTGATTGTACAGTAAACAGGGCAGAAGCAGAGAAAAGCTCCTGGCTACCTCTCTCCACCCCGGAGTGAACACATCAAGCTAATGCATGGCGACGCATGGTGAGTTATTGCTCTGAGTACCAGGCCGCTGGTTCTGCTCAGAGCCCTGGTTTGATCTTTTATTTACACTCCTTTTTGCTGAGGATTTCAGAACAATTTTCTCAGCTTTTTACAGTCAACAAACTACAAAGCAAGGCGCCTGTGTCTGGGAGGCATGTTGAATAGAGAAAAAGGCCGCTGCTTTTGCTGCTTGCTTCAGAGAAAAACAACAAAAACAGCTAAATCGGTTCAGCTACTTTGGACTCCATGCTGGCCGAGTAAATGGGCCAAAACGAACGTGACAGCTCTGGAGGGAAAGGTGAGCAAATGGATGGCAAGATGGATCGAAGGAGAGCTGTGAAAGAAGTAACGACACAAAAAGGCTAACAAACTGAAAGACGGCTAGGACCATTACATGGTCAAAGTGTAGGACGTACCCTTCTGACTGCGAGTGCTGTTGCATATTCACTCAAGTGGCTGTCAGAGAAACGAAGCCGGTACCCTAAAACTATTATTCTACCATTATTTTTTGTGCAGGTCACGATTGTGGCATAATGCAATAGCATTCATCTATTTCATTCATTTTAGTTCTTAGAGAGTGACACGCAATTTAATTACCCATCCTGCTCTTTGGCGGTAGGAGCGGGAGCCAGCGCCTCACCCCCTCCCGCAGCTCACTCACTTCTCGTAAAGGATCGAGGGTGCTGAAACAATGATGGATAGAGTCTGAAAAGTGCATTATTTCTGATGCATTTTTGATTATTTCTACCCTTTCCCTTTTTTCAGGTAATGCAATAAGCCTGATCCTCTCTGAGTTCTGTCAGGGACATGGATATAGCAACAGCTTAGCCATCACTTTCTATTGGCAGGAAAGTCATTGTTTCTGAAACAAGGACTTCTTTGTATATTTTTTTATAGCTTCTTTACTCTTTTTCTCCCTTTTTTCAAAATATTTTTTGCCTGTACTTTACTGTCTCTCTTTCTTCGCATCTTTTATGTTTCCGTCTGCTCATCTGTCTCCAGCTTGGAGACATTCTCATTTGGACTGGTGCCTTGAATGCCCCAACAGACTGACAATAGTTCCTCATCGGAAAAATTTCAAAGACCTCTTCAAAGTAAATGAATCAATAAGTGCTCATATGTGGGGTTAAAGCCGAGGTTATCCTGATACCATTTAACTCCAGACCAGACACTCCCTTAGCCTCAATGTAAAAAGCAGAGCCAGTGACTTCTTGTTTGGTAAATAAATTTCAATCTTTAAAATGAAGAATATCAATCTCTCCTAATATGACATAATTATATATATAACTCTCTCTATATATAGATATATATATCTCTCTCTATATATAGAGATATATATATCTCTATATATATACATAAATATATATATTGAGATATAGATAAATAGCCACTGAAAACTGACATTTGCAATCAAACAATGTAAATGTCTTTGTTGTCTCAATGTGCTCCCAGGCAGCATTGATCCAAAGCCCTTAGTGCTACTCTCAACTAAACCAATAGTGAATTCATGTTTCTTTAACAGATAAGAAAACAAAATTTTTACTGCTTTAGATATTACTTTTTCCTCACTGTGTTTACTTTGAGAGGCTGAGGTGCTTAAATATACATTGAGCACCGCTTATACTTGAAGTGACACTAACTATTAATTATAATTCACATTGTGTAGGTGTGCAACGCAGTGTGTAAACATAATAAACATTCTGTAAACTCTCTCTTTACATGTAGCAAAAAAATAACACAATAAAGGATGTAGGTTCCAGTGTGTTTGCCATCAGATCGTTAAAATGCCATGGGAAGTCATCGGTGCAAGTATTAACAGTTCTGTGCGTTTATAACACCTGCTGTCACATGAAAACATGCTTTAAATTAAAAGGAAATGTAGTGCAAAGAACTCAGACAGTGCAATTAAAACTGAACTTTTAATGAATTCTTATAGTTTTTCACAACATCATCTATAGTATTTTGTATTGGCCTTCTCCTTCCCCTTTCTCCTACACAGTGGTCTTACACAGGACTTTTCTTTGATTCTGTCAAATGCTTTACACATTTAGTGCAGCACTGGGTTACAAACGCAGGTGAGGCAGTCTAGGTGAGCTTGGCAGGCGCACGCAGACGGCTGTCTTCAGGTGGCTCAGATGGGTTCTGATGCCTCATCTTGGCATCCCACTTCACACAAAAACATAATGTCACTAGGTAAGGCAATAATATACGGTACATGGTGTTGGCCAAGCTCCATCATATTGGCAGCAGCCATTTTTATAATATGAACTAGAAAAAGAATGATCACTCATTGTTTAATTAGTGCATGTGAAGCCTAATCATTCAGGGTAGGACCCGACTGTGCAGAATGTAAATTGATTTCCTGATGTTTTAATGAAAACATATCATAGCTTTATTGTGTTGTCTTATTGTCAGTTGACTTTCTCAAATCCGCCGCTGCCCGATTATTAAGAAATGACACAATGACATTATCTTCATGGCTGCTGAGGTTAACTCAGTCAGCACAGCTCAACTCAGCAGATTCAAGAAGAAAAGTTTCTGAAATATCAACTGTTAATAATGTGAGTCTCATCTGTTTCAAAGACAAAGGGTCAGTGGGTTTGTTAATTATAGAGCGTAACTGCTTATTTTCACGTACAACCTAATTAAATTGCAGCACTCTGAGGTCACCCACAGATTTTTGTTTGGCCTTTCCAAATATGTTGTTAGACAATCGTAGCTCATTCAAAATGCAACCCGGTCTCATACTAAAATCAAAATGTCACAGCCAGACTTTTAACTGGAGTGAGTTAAACCATTGTACTTCACTTTCAGGCACCTTTAACTGCCAAATTAATTATTTTCATTTTTTTGCATTTCTATGTTGCAATATCTTCACTGTGCCTGATAGACTTTGTTTCAGGCATTTAAAGGTTTTGTTTTATTTATATTTTTTAAACATGTTTCACGTTGTATTAAAACCAGTTTCTTATTTTCTTTATCTTAACAATTTGCTTTAATACTTTATTTTAAAAGAGTTTTTGGTGGCAATGCTTGATATCCATCTTTTTAGTACAACCCAGATTTTTTTTTACACTTACTTTTATAACATGACACAACAGTTCTACAATAACCCTGAAACTGTAAAAAACTCAATCCTAAGTAGTAAATTTTGTCAGTTTCTTGAATGCAAAAATCATTCAAAAAGTTTTTTAAATGTTATTTAATAAAGATCAAATGGGTAGAGACAACATGTTTGATTTGATTTGAAATGGTTTATTTCAAGCAATCAAATAAGAATAATACACAAAAACAATACAATCATCAGTTATACATTCATACAATGACGTATCAAACTTAGGATAATTAGAAATAAAATAATATTAAAAATAAAAAGCAGCAAGTCTTCACGGTCAAAAGAAGATCTTAGCTCTTAATCTAGGCCCTACAGACAAACCAGATTCATATACACACTTTCAAAGTTTAACCACATATCAGAGTCCTCATCTAAGTATGTAAAATTGTAGACAGTTGCGTATTCATTTTTGTAAAAAGCAAAGATAGTCAGACTTCCCTCACCCTGGCCACTTCCTCCAGCTCCTTTTTGGGGACCCCTAGGCGTTTCCAGGCCAGGCGAGAGATGTGGTCTCTTCAGCGTGTCGTAGGTCTTTCCCCGGGCCTTCACCCAGTGGGACATGCTCAAAACACCTCCCCAGGGAGGCGTCCAAGCCACCTCAACTGGCTCCTCTCAATGTGGAGGAGCAGCGGCTGTAGTCCAACCTCTCTGCGAGTGACTGAGCTTCTCACCCTATCTCCAAGGGAGCGCCCATCCACCCTATAGAGACAGCTTATTTCAGCCACTTGTATTCGGGACCACGTTCTTTCGGTCATGAGCTCTGGGTAATGCTTAAACATAAGTGAGTATTGGGACAAAGATCAACCGGTAAATTGAGAGCTTTGCTCTCTCTTCTACATAAAGACTATGAACAGAACCGGTGATAAAGGGTAGCCCTGTCGCAGTCCAAAATGCACTGAGAACAGGTTCGACTTACTGCCTGCTGTGTGAACCAAGCTCCTGCTCATTTTCATACAGAGACCGGACAACCGTCAGTGAGGCTCCCTGGACCCCATACTCCCAGAGCACCTTGCACAGGACACCGCTGGTGACACGGTTAAACACCTTTGAAATACATAGAACAAATATGGACTGGATAGGCGAACTCCTATGAACCCTCCAGCACCCAAAAGAGCTGGTCCACGATCAGGACGGAAACTGGCCACCAGGTCCTCACCTGTAAGCCCCAACCCCAGACCTGTCTCCAGGTGGGAACCTGGATACTCCAATACAGGCAACGTTACAAAATCTTTGGTTTTCTTTCTCATCAAGGGGTTCTGAACTGCTCTTTAGTTATAGTTTTTTTCTTTAAGTTCAACCTTTGTTCATTTTCTATGACTATCCCTGTAAACAATTTTTGAACCAATTAAAATCTAGATATCAGAAATTTTGCCGTGATACCCTACTTTATTGCAAAGATAATTAGAAAAATATTAATTCTAAATTAAATGTGAACAGGACAAACTGACATAGCCTATCTAAAAAAAATGCATTTTTTAATCTTACTTGTAGCTGATTAAAACTTGCAATTCTTCATGGCAGAAAAAGTTACAGTCTAGCTAAAGCATGCAACTCAATATGTTTTCCAATAATACTTTGAAAAGTAGACTTTGATGTGCAACACAGAGCCTTTGGATCATAAAGAATCCACTTTTCTTCTACAGATTGTACACTAAACCAAAGTTCTCCTAACCATGTTCTTTCTCTAACCAGTTTTTCCTTTTTCCACCCTTTCTATACATCTTTAAAAAACTTTTCTTTAATCTTTGTTTAACATCCCCCACTTTCCCTTACTTCTCGTCTTTCTTTGCCTCCTCTCCCTCTATCTTTCCAGTCTTCTTTTACCACTAGCCGGTGTGTTTTTTCCAGAACATTTCCCGTCATTGTTCATCACTTCACAGCAGCATGCCACTATGTTTCCTGACCTGTCTTAGTCTGTGCCTGCACCCATTCGTCTTATAGCCACCTGGCAGTGCAGGCTGCCTCTCAGCATTTCCTTGCGCATATGCTGCTCTCTGGTTCCTGGGACGTCTCCCTCACCGAGCCCCCGTGCCCATGGAACCTGCTCGCTTAATTAAACAAAAACAAACACCAGGCCTTCCACTTGCTCTCTGCAAAACACTGTTTATTAAGGAGTAAAAGTCAAACTTCATGATTCATTAACAAGAGGAAGTCTGAACAGACTGGACAGATCAGTGAGACTGTTGAGCAGTGGATGGATAGAGGGAGGGAGGAAATGGGGAGGGTGTGGGTGGCTCACTTTGTAAGGAGACAAAACACAAATTCAGCTGAGGGAGTTGGATTCACCACATGTAATTTAGAGAATTGTCAGCACTATAGTGGTATTTTTTGTTTGTTTTGGCATCTGTAGAAAAACCTGTAATTGTCTTTTTTTTTTGTATCCATTTGCATTCTCCAATCCACTTCCACATCCTTCATAACTCCTTTCTTCTGTGTCTGTAAAGGGAGTCTTAATTTCCTTTAGCAGAGTGCTGACTGAAAAATTGAACTGGATGTTTGGAATCTCTCCCCACCTGCTTTGGTGTTGCAGCATAAAACGCACACATCACAGCAAAGTTATTGCATTGCAGCATTATGGTTTGATGGGTAAATCTTCCTTTTAATTTATCCCTTCTTATTTAGCAGTTGGTGTAAATCCTTTTACATGTTGTTTTTTTATCTCTGTGAGTGTCAGTATTTCGTTTTTTTTAAGGTCGTCTGGAGGATTACTTTTCAGAGGAACGTGTACCTCTGGGGGCATTAGATTGCACTAAAGAGGGCACTTAAGGTAAATACATAAAAAGTCAAATTTGAAATAAATTATAATAGACATGCAAATCAATTTTATAATGTAATTTTTAACCCAAATAAATTCATGAGCTGAATTTTGAAAACCTTGAGAGCCTTGTCCATAATATTAAATGTTGTGAATGAACCCAGTCTGAAAGATTCAAGAGAAAGACATTTTTCATTGTTTTAGATTTTTTTACATTGCTTTTAAACCCATCTTTTGTTGATTTATTTTCACGTTGCATCGCTTTTTAAATGCTGCCTTTCATTTTTCTGGAAAGGTCTTTGAAATAGTGAAGTTGCCGCAAACCACTGTTGACCCACTGTTTGGAAAAAGAAGGTTGAGAAGTGCTGTTTTTAAGCGTCAAATTCCGCACAGATACACATACAGAAGATGAACCATCTATGAGCTAAATTCCAGATGAAGAATTTAATGAAAAATATTATTTATATACATCTTGTTCCTTTGGATTACAGAATATCCCATGAAATATGACAATTCACTGAGCAAAACTTATAAACTTTAATAGTTTAACAGTCGTAATTGTGAAGCCAAGCATGAAAATTATTAATCTATTGTGTCTTGTATCTAAAAGCACACTGTATAAAATGAGTTCATGACATAATAGGGCTCAATAGGGTATTACCGTAAGGTGTAACTTGCGCCGACCCCCCCAATCTGTCATTCTTTCTGATAAGTCTATGAGATCAATGATTTACAGAACATAAATAAAGTCACCAACATGAACCGTATTTTAGTTAAGCTTCAAATCACAAAAGTTTAATGATCACTGGCATCATTTCTGAGTTGCGTGGCAATCCTACATACCAGCGCATGTGAATGCACATGTGTATATAAGTGTTGTACTTATGTGCAGCCCTCTGTATATATGCTCTGGCATGTGTGTTTACACATGTCACTAACATTTTGAAATGACAAAGTAACGCACATGTTTGCAATGGTGCCAGCCCGCCTGAGCCTTTCAATGTGTGCTGCATGTTGCGGAGTTTAAACGTGTGTGTTTGCTTCATTCCTCCTTTCTCAACCCTTTCGTCCTCCTTGCAGTTTGATGTTTTCCTTTGGCTCTAATGAGTTCTAAGTGGCCAATACTTTCTTCTGCAGGAAACTTGTGTCAAACTAATTAACTTTTAATGAGAGGAAACCCACTGATTAGAGTGTTTTTCTTGGCAAATGAGCTTATTAATTCTGTTGGTTTGAGCAAAGGGGCTGAGGAGTCAGGCGAGAAGAAGGACCCTCCTTAGGAGCATGCACAACTCTTCTCGTTCTTTCGGCACCGCACACACAGTCACACACACAGCACCAGTTTGATCCCCTGCTCAGTCTGTTTGGCCAGCTGCTGCAGCATTGGCTTTCTCAGTAAGTCTATTCTACTATATTCTTTGTCTTTCTCTCCCATGCACACACCCACTGTAGAGATTGTCTGTCAGAACTGCCCAACACTGCTCTCTAGTGACAGGGTGTTTGGTTTTACAATTCCGTCTCAGCTTTTACACAATTAATTTCATTTTGAAAAACTTTTTTTTTTTGACACAGAAGACACATAATGGTTTCAAAACTACTGATTGATTGTTTTTGTAACCAATACAGCCAGTAGGTGGGACTGTTTTAAATTTTTAAAATCAGTTTTAGTCCACTAATAATTTATTGATTTACAGTTTCTGAAATGGAAAGCTAGGAAACACAATGAATTTAAATAAAATATTATGGAAATTTAAAATTGTGTTATGATGCCTAATAAACACAGCAATTACAAAATTAATGATTTTTGGGTGAGGACTCTTCCAGTCCATCGTGAGGACTGGAAGAGTGGTTGACCTCTGATTGGTAGATCGCATGTTTGGTTCCCGCTTTCATGTGTCAAAGTGTCCTTGAGCTCACGAAACCCCACATTTCTGCTGGTTATATGTTGGCGCCAGCATCTGTGTGTGAATGTGTGTGTGCGTGGGTGAATGGCACTGTTAAAGCACTTTGGGTCTTCTGAGAAGGTAGTAAAGCGCTATATAAGTTTAAGTCATTTAATTTTCACTTTATTAATGTTTCTGCACAAATAAAACACAAAGAAAGTTCATATAGAAAATCATCAGCTTTGGTTTTAGAAGGTTTATATCCACTTTTAAAGTGAGTTGTAATTAGGGAATTTTTTACATCCTTCAACTAATCGCTGCAACTAAAGTCCAAACTTAAAAGTCTACCGTAAAATAAAGGCATGGTGAAGCATCTTCAAAGAATCAAAAGCTTTTATTACAGGTATTATTATTTCATTAATAAAATTGTGCATGTGAGTGTCACCTGTTTCATCCTGAGTGGATCTGACATACATTTTCACCCTGCTCAACTTAGAATTGAGCACTTTAGCTTGTGCTAACAAGTTATTACAGCAAAGTTTAAATCCTGCAGAAGCAGAGCTCTGCTTTCTGTCATTCCTGGGAATTTTAAGTGCAAACGTTTGATGTGCTGAACGGAGAGGACCTCTCAGAACCTACTAGATGTGTCTGTTTCATCTCTCAATTACTGTCAAGTTTTGAAGTGCTGATACTCTACCTTTATCTGTCACAATACAGCTCAAGTTTGTTGAAGTATTTGTGGGGGGAAAAAGTGAGCCAACAAGTCTAAAATAAAAAAAATAAAAGGAAAAGAAAGAGACAACTAGGCTCGGCAGCTGGTGCCGTTTCAAAGCCTCCTCAAGCCCTTAAAGATGAAATCCATTTTGTTTTAAGCGCACGCCTAGCTTGTCTGATGAAGGCTCAATGGGTAAGGAGGGATAAAGAGAGGAAAAGAGAGAAAGAGCGTGGAAGACATAAAAAAACTGTTTGATTTGTCAGAAGTTTGTTAATTTAATCTACAGCTGTCATGATACTGGGGATCCAGACCTCATCACTGCCTTTTATCTGGCTGATTTCACCCCAGGCACCAAACGGCAGTGTGCACACACACACACGGGCAGAGGGGGATTTAAAGACAAGCAAGACGGGACGATCACTTTTCATTTATAAAAGAACAAAGGGAGAAGCAGAAAGTAGAAGTATAAAACAAATAAAAGGCGCATCTCATGTATGTCTGCCCTCACAGCGATGCTTCACATATGCGTGACTGTGTTTGGAAGATAAAAGAAGACACCTTGCTGTTGTTTAATGCTTTGTCAGAGTCCATGCACATTCATATCAAAGTGATGCAAAACATGTGGCTTTAATTTTAAATAACTCTTCCCATCTGTGTATAATATAAGGCAAATTATTGATTGTATGAAATAATCTTTTTTGTTTATAGTTGTAAATAAAAAGAGATTCTTGTTTGCAGGGTTTGAATTAAAGGTAGTAAGGACCCTATAGGAAAACATTTTTTGCACGATAAAAGCATTCACTGTTCAGAGAAAAGCTCCTGCAAGCCTACATCTTTTCTGAAACGACTGAGGTTTTAAATGAGTTCTGACCTGTCCATTTGTTACGGCGTGCTGTTATAAGATGTTTTTTATGAAGAAATTCATCTCTGACATAAACATCAGCCGTATCCGCTTTCTGTTTACTGCATCTGCACTTCAAGAGGGGCTCCGATTATGAAAAAATAGTGATAAACATAATTACTCAAATGTCAAGTGAGTGCACATTTCCTAAGTTTTGAATGCTAGTTGTGATGCTCTGATGTAACCTGGCAAATAAAGGAATAACTGATGTTGTGCAAACAATAAAGCAGGCAAAAGTCTTGTTCCACAGATGGTGCTGCAAAAAAGACACATGCAGTCTATTGTTAAAGCACATCATTAGGCTTTTGTTTTGAACGCTTTTTCTTTTTCTGTAAATTTTTATGTTTAAGGGTCATTCAAGTTTATTGACACAGCTGTCTGACAAGTTACATAAATATGAGACTCAGCTTTATCTCTATATACAGTTTTACCCTTGACATTCACCAGTCATGTGTCATTTGATGTTTCATACATTTTCCTCTCATCTTGCTACTCAATACCAAACCAATTCTCCATCCATGACAGTCTCTGGTTGTATATCCACCATCAGCTTGTCCTCTCCTGGCGAAAGCTCCTATTCCCCATTCTCTAAAACAAGTCCAGTTTTTCACTATCTTCATAATTTATCCATGACTCTCAAATAATCTCCCATACTCAATCCAAGAAATATCACTATTCCTCTTTGTTCCTCCCACAGGAGTGTGCAACTACAGATGGACACAGACTCCCTGTGTGTTAGCTTGTGAAAAAGGAAATTAGAATTATACACTTGGGCAAAGCTTGGCCTGCAGAAATGCAATCGCATGGCTCTCCCTTTAGGCTTTGAATGGGCTCTTTCTTTCTTCTGTCCTCAAGATAGTGTTGAATTGAGAAACCTGTGGATGTTATAGAGTGCTATCTTGTTATTGAATCTGGGGACTTGACAAGAAATATAGGCTGCCTAAAGCTGCACTCTGTCCAACTCCTGCCTGGAGAGACCCAGCATTTCTCAAAACCCTCTTCAATTCCTTTTTTCCCTTCTTTTTTTTCTCCAAATCCCCCTGTTTCCTTTTCACCTGTAAGTTAACTCTCACTGTCCTATATTCAAGACTGGGATATGGGTAAAATTCATTGTGCAATTCTAAACGTCTGGGTAATAAATTTAGCTAATAATTTATAATTTGTAAGAATGTCTTGACTCCTTTATGTGTCTTTTAAAAATGTACAACAGCCTTACAGCAACACAGCTATCAGTTTCAACTCCCATCTACATCTGGCTCAATCAACTCTGGACCTCTGAGGTAAATTTGTTTTTTTCCTGTCATTCGTAATTCAGCACCGATTTCAATTAATTATGGAAAAAAAGACAGATGTGAATTACTTAGGAAATAAAAATTGGAAAGGAATGTGTCTAAAGGAGGTTCTTATGAATAAAATAAAAAAACAGTAGAGTTTAATGGTATTTCTCATCTAATATTTTCACAATAAAAGGGTTTTATATGAAAGTTTGGTGTCAATTTGATAAAAAAAATAACAAGGACTTTGGTGTACATGTAAAAACACTTTAGACAGTAGCAATCTGTCACAAAAGATTATCCAGTGACATTAAAACATAGCAATTGCAATTATTTTGTCTATTAAAATGGCTATTATTTGGGCCTAAAAATGTTTGTTTCAATTTATTTTCTATTTGTATTTTTCTATTATTTTCATATTCTTTCTGTAATGTTGCAATCAGATTTTAACCTCAGTATGAGTATGTCTTAAGTCACACTTGGGAAGTTGCCAAAAAACATAACCTATAGCAGAACGGAAACATGAATGACAAAAAAGTGAAGGAAAAATGGTGAAAAAAGAAGTTAGAATTTCCAAACAACCAGTGACATTTGGTTTCACTGGAAAATAGCTAAGAAAAGCTATCAATGTTCAGTACTGGAATGTTCCTCTCTTCATGTTTTAACACGGTATGTAATAATATCACACGGTAACATAGAACATAATTAACCTTCAGAACATTTTTTCATCAGTAAAACATTTGCACATTGGGTATGATTGCACAGCAGTAGAGGATAGTCTTTTTACTCATGCACCACCTAATGATATGAATTCATATCAAATTTTTTTTTCCAGCTTGAGACCATACAAGTTATGACATTGAGCCACAAAGAATGGTTGAAAGGAGACCACTATAGCAGAAAAAAGGGCTACTGCTGATCCTGTTTAGGTGAAGACAGTGAGCCATTGCAGAATATGAGAGAAAAATGTTCCCCTTAAAAGCAGACAGCCATGGTAATATGCCCTGCTCTAACAGAAGAACAGCTTTATGACAAACCCTTCCAACTCCTTGGCTTTTTATCTTTATAACCCTTGTGCTATCCTAGGCACTTTAACATTGGGAGTTGGGTCATCTAGACCCACTACTAGACAGTGCGCTGAACCTTTTTTCTTCAATGATTTGTGAACTTCACTGGTGTCCATGGATTACATGAAATCTTTCCACCTTTATCCACCTTTGTCATGGTAGGGAGAATATGTCAATGTAAGGGTGGGGTCATCTAAGATAACCCAAGGGTTAAGGAGGTTTAGCTCACAGAAAACCCAACAGATCTGGGGCAAGAAAGCTGTTCTGGGCAGGATGTCTTGATGACTCGTATTAAGAGTGTACTGCTATAGTTGTCCAGAATTGTTTTCTTTGGAAAAAAGTGACAACGACTATATAATATGTTAGAACTACTTATTAAATTACAAGCTCATAAAAACTAATTCAGAGAAAAATAAAAGCCTGGAAACACGGTTTTTAAAACAAAGCAATGCTACGCCCAGGAGTAACAGATGTAAAAAAAAAAAAAATTACAATACACTCAACATTCATCCAAAGGAAGCATATGTGTCACTGAATATTTCCACTAAGAGAGTGTACTATTCTATTTTCAAGGCTGGTTTTCAGACATCAAAAGCAGCATTCAGAGGAATATGTGGAGGGATACTGTCACCTAGAGGTTGAAGGTGGTATGCCAGATTCAGGCGTAAAATGCAACAGAAACCCCAAATAATGACCACCAAACAGAGATGGACAAAATACCCAAATTTGGTATAATATTCAAAAGAGATAAATACACGAACATAAAAGTAATAAGAAAATACTTCTATATCTAAAGTATGACGAAAAGTATTTTGGTCGAGAACAACTGGAGGGAACAAGTTGCCTTTTGTGGCATCAAAAAATAATTTAAAAAAAGTATTGTTTTTATATGTCTTTTATTAATTTCACTTAATTTATATATTTAAACTTGTGATCCATCCCATCCATTTGCTTAACGTGCGAAACTCCTTTCTGGGTCACAGGGTTGAGCCTGTCCGAACTACTGTTGGGCAAAGGGGGAGTACACCCTGGACAGCTCGCCATTCCGTCGCAGGGCATAAGTTTGTATGTATATATATATGTATATATATATATGTATATATATATATATATATATAAACGCCCCTCTCAGCCTCCGCGAGTGGTTTCTCACACAAGCTCGGGTCTTCTACCATAGGCCTGGGAGCTTGAGGGTCCTGCGCAGTATCTTAGCCGCTCCTAGCACTGCGCTTTTCTGGACTGAGAGGTCTGAGGTCTTTCCAGGTATCTGTTGTAGCCCCGAGTGCTCCAATTACAACAGGCACCACTGGCACCTTCACTTTACATGCTTTCTCCAGTTCTTCTCTGAGTCCTTGGTATTTCTCCAGTTTCTCATGTTCCTTCTTTTCTTCCTGATGTTCCCATCGCTTGGCACTGCCACATCCACCACAACGGCTTTCCTCTGTTCTTTGTCCACCAATACAATGTCTGGTTAGTTCGCCATTACCATCCTATCAGTCTGGATCTGGAAGTCCACCAGGATCTTTGCCCTCTCATTTTCTACTACCTTCGAGTTATGTGCTGGATTGTTCCAGGCGCCTCTTTGCACAGCCTACACCTTTGGTCTTGTCGGGTGTTGTAGATCTGAGCCTCTATCGCTCTGGTGCTCAGGGCTTGTTCCTGAGCTGCCAGGATGAGTGCTTCAGTGCTGTCCTGTAGGCCAGCTCTTTCTAGCCATTGGTAGGACTTTTTGATATCAGCCACTTCAGTTATGGTCCGGTGGTACATCCCATGCAGGGGTTTGTCCTCCCCTGAGGGTCTGTCCTCCAGCACTGTTTCCTTTGCTCTCCATTGTCTGAAACATTCACTGAGCACACTGTCAGTTGGGGCCTTGAGCTTGATGTACTCACTCATCTTGGATGTTTCATCCTGGATAGTGGCTTCTACGCTCACTTGTCCTCGGCCTCCTTCCTTGCGGCTAGCATACAGTCTCAGGGTGCTGGATTTGGGATGGAACCCTCCATGCATGGTGAGAATCTTTCGTGTTTTAACATCCGTGGTCTGTATCTCTTCCTTTGGCCATCTCATTATTCCTGCAGGGTATCTGATAACTGGCAGTACGTAGCTGTTTATTGCCCGGGTCTTGTTCTTGCCATTAAGCTGCCTTCTCAGGACTTGCCTTACTCGTTGGAGGTATTTAGCTGTTGAAGCTTTCCTTGTTGCCTGCTCCAGGTTGCCATTTGCCTGCGGAATTCCAAGGTACTTGTAACTGTCCTCGATGTCTGCTATTGTTCCTTCTGGGAGTGAGACCCCTCCTGTGTGGACTACCTTGCCTCTCTTTGTCACCATCCGGCTGCATTTCTCGAGCCCGAATGACATCCCAATGTCAGTACTGTAGATCCTGGTGGTGTGGATCAGGGATATATATATATATATATATATATACCATGGAAGCATCGGTTAAAGGCCAAAATCAAGGCAACTCGGAAGGATGTGAGTAGGCTGACAGAGGCTCAAAGAGGTACAATGAGAAAGCAAGTACCTAAGAGATACAGCCAGATGCCTATACCTGAAGCACTGGAAACTGCCAAAGGCTCCTAGCCTTGAGCAGCCGTCTAAAGAGGTACACAAGAGACAATGAAGCCAGACGAATAAACAGGCTGTTCGCAACTCAACCTGTGAAAGTGTACGCTCAGTGGGAGGGCCAAAATAGCAGAGCAGACCCACCAAGGCTGGAAACTGAACAGTACTGGAAAAGCATATGGGAGAAAGAGGCAGCACATAACAGCAATGCCCAGTGGCTGGTCTCTCTGAGAAAAGAACATAGCAACCTCCCTGAACAGAATCCAGTAACCATCACAGGGGCAGACATCCAAGGAAGAGTCTCAGGTATGAAGAACTGGACAGCACCGGGCCCTGACATGATACATGCCTACTGGCTAAAGAAGCTTACCGCACTCCACGAGCGCCTGGGAGCACAAATGAACCAGCTGCTAAGAGATGGGACTCACCCCGAATGGCTAACGGAAGGGCGAACGATCCTGATCCAGAAGGATCCCTCAAAGGGTGCAGTCCCATCCAACTACCGGCCAATAACCTGTCTCTCCACAACATGGAAGCTCACGTCAGCTTCCAGAACAAGCCCTGAGCACCAGAGCAATCGATGCTCAGATCTACCACACCAGACAAGACCCAAGGTGTAGGCTGTGCAAAGAGGCGCCTGAAACGATCCAGCACATAGCTGCAGGGTATTATTCCAGCCACAATCAAGTGGCTGGAATAATATACAGGAACATGTGTGCAGAATATGGACTGGAAACCCCAAGGTCAAAATGGGAAACACCTCCGAAGGTAGTAGAAAATTAGAGGGCAAAGATCCTGTGGGACTTCCAGATCCAGACTGATAGGATGGTAATGGCGAACTAACCAGACATTGTAGTGGTGGACAAAGAACAGAGGAAAGCCGTTGTGGTGGATGTGGCAGTGCAAAGGGATGGGAACATCAGGAAGAAGGAACATGAGAAACTGTAGAAATACCAGGGACTCAGAGAAGAACTGGAGAAAGCCTGGAAAGTGAAGGTGACAGTGGTGCCTGTGGTAATTGGAGCACTCGGGGCAGTAACCCCCTATATATATATATATATATATATATATATATATATATATATATATATATATATATATATATATATATATATATACATACATATAAAATACATTTATTTATTTTTACCATGCAAACATTCATTCTTCCTCAAATTGTCTCCTCTTTAGATAACTTTCTTGTGAAACTGTACATGAAAACCAATATAACTGTTAAATTACTCGCTTATTTAAACTATTGATAAATACAAAATTTCACACTTGAAAATAGTCATTTTTGAGAAAATGTACGTTTATTTATACCCAGGATTTCCATCATATTTGATTTGACTGAGTTTGTTTTATTTTTATTTCATTTTTTTTTGTAGGACTGACCAACACTTCTTGGACAACATTGTGGCAATAAAGGACCAACAGATTACAAAACCATGAATTCTGTAGTTTCTTCATTTAAAACAAGGTTGTATTGTATTTTACCTGTTTCACTTACCTCCATTGTAATTAAGGTTTTAATGGTTTATTGGATGAGCTATTAATGTTCTTGCTTTGGATTACAACTTAGATTTAGGTTTGTTTTAGCATTATGTTGTGCATTTTTCTTTTGTATGGCACTGTGGCATATT
Source organism: Oryzias latipes (assembly GCF_053564925.1). Classification (NCBI taxonomy): domain Eukaryota; kingdom Metazoa; phylum Chordata; class Actinopteri; order Beloniformes; family Adrianichthyidae; genus Oryzias; species Oryzias latipes. The sequence continues at coordinate 21,266,288 of NC_136249.1, forward strand.
TTTCAACCAGGGAGATGAAGCACAAGGTGAAGGAGGTGTCATAGGCCAAACAAAGGGTGTATGAGGACTAGGATGACAAGTTAGACACTAAGGAGGAGGATGTAGATCTGTACAGGTAAGCAAAGCAAAGAAACAGAGATGAAATGATTTGGAGAAGATGATCAAGGACAGGGATGGAGATGTGTTGACGGATTCCATGAGTGTGATGGAAAGAGGGAAGGGGAACTTTGAAGAGCTTATAATTGAGGAAAATGCCAGAGAGCACGGAGTAGAAGATGTGGCTGTTGTGGAGCACGAAGTAGCAAAGATCAGTAAGGATGAAGTGAGAAAGATATGGAAGAGGATGGAGAGTGCAAAGGCAGATAGTTCTGACAACATACCTGTGGAGGTATAGAGGAATTTAGGAGAGTTGGCAGTAGAGTTTCTTACTGGGTTGTTTAACAAGATCTTGGAGAGTGCAAGATCCTTGAGGAATGAGGGAGAAGTGTCCAGATATCAAAACTACAGAGAAATAAAGAGTCACAAAATGAAAAGATAAGAAAGAGTAGTGAAACTTGAACTGTGACCAGAAGTAAGCATTTGTGAGCAAGAGTATGATTTCATACCAAGGAGGAGAACCACAAATAAAATGTTTGCTTTAAGGTCGATGCTGGAAAAGTTCAGAGAAGATCAGAAAGAGCAACAGAGTGTCTGTAGATCTAGACGAAGCCTAAAACTAAGTTTTGTATGAGGAAATCTGGAATAGCAAAAAAGAACATGTACAGTATGTGAGCTGCAAGACAATGGTGAGATGTGGGACAGAGGAGTTCAATATGGTGGTGGAACTGAACTGTTGACTGTATAAGAAAACTGGACTGAGCGATCCCTCCCCATCACGTTCCAAATATAGAGTACTTACTGGCTTCAAGAAGCCTAAATCCCATAGACTTGTTGGGAAATAAACAGCTATTAATCAGTCAGTTCAGAAAAAAACATTGTTGCACCGATTCCTGTTCTTAACATCTTCTTGCTCATTCAGGAAAAGAAATTGTCAGCCTCACCGACCTCGGACCTGAGTTGTGTGTGGTGATGATCTCTGCATGGAGCTACAAAAACATGCTGTTCAGGCCACAGGGGGGAACCTTAGCTCAAATTTCAAATTCAAGAAGACATACTAATTTTTGCCAACCACTTTTACAGTGAGGAGATCTAACAAATATGTGGCAGCTTTCAAAGCTGGAAAACATTTTTTGTGTGCACAGCTTCCGACACAGCTTTAAAACCAAACTAAATCAAAAACTTAGTGAAAGCACTGAGGTTTAGCAACCCTACTAACTAAGGTCTCAATTTTTTTAAATCTAAACTGCCTGATATGTTTTGCTGCCATTCCCGCTTGAAAATTTAACCAAAGATAATACTTTGTGCGATTATCTGGTGTCCTATTTAGTCTTGTAGTCATGAAAAAAAATGTATTATTACATTTTTATAGTAATGAAATTTGTATAATTTGCTGTTTTTTTAAAGTGTCCACCAGATGGCAGTATTTCCATTCAATGACAGCATGGACTTCCACCATTTACTGTTTTAATGAGTTTGCATTGCTGCTAAAAGTTTTAAAAAATTATAAGTAGCTGTTGATGTTTAGCTTTTTTAATAATTAAATACACAGACCTGTCGAAGATTAAAAAAACAACAACTCCTGGGCTAAAAATATATGTATACGTACGTATATGTATACATATATACGTATACGTTCTAACATTGTTTTCTCATCTTTTACTTTTTTCTTTTGTCAAACACACTAAAAGATATAGCTGAATCATCAACGGTCTGCAGATGTGATGAGCACTGGAAAGACTTGTTAAGGACAGAGATTTTACAGGGTCGAGGTCAGGAAACGGTCGTATAATATGCAGAGGAAAAAATCAACCCTACTACCTTATCTGATCCAGAGTCAGAATCTTCACCACTGCACTACACAGTTGCCAAGGTGATGGCATTGACATATTATTACAGAGCATCTACTAGGATTCCTTCTTTGTCTGTTCTGTGTTCACAGAACAGCCTCAATTCTTCTGAAGTTCATAGCTGAAGACTTTCTTGAGAAAGTTACCGCAATAAAAGACTGAATTTTAAAAGCATTGTAGTCAGGGTGGTTATTTTAGGATGGAGGTCTATCACAGTTTCACCGCCAGGGGTCAGGGTTGCCCAGTTTTTTGTTCTTGCTCATCCAATCGTCTGTAACTGTAAAACTGCTCCAACCTTCTTTGGATCGTGACTTGACTACTTATGAACAAATGACATTTGGGATTTGAAAAGTGGTCATTTTCATGCTTTTGCATGCAACATCAAACTAAGTTAGATTGTTATGTTAAAATCGAAAATTGGATATTCAATTGGCAGAATTACTAATTCAAAAAAGCGTTTGTCATAACCTACCGTTTTGGGGAAAATAAATTCTACCTATTTAACGGTGCGAAAATTGCTATTTTTGAATAAAAGAAATGTCAGAAAAATGTAGCCGGATGTAGGTATAATAGCTTCAAAATAAAATCCCTTCTAGATTCATTTTTTGTTTGTTCGTTAAAAAACATTTTATTTTGAAAGTGTGTTCATGCCTGCTATTTCTTAGAGAAGCTGACTTGACATTTCCACAGTCAAGGCTGCCGTGCTCTTGGCGGGCGTGAGAGTGTGTGCAGACTCTCGTGCGTATGTGTGTGTGTGCGTGTGTCTGTGTGTGCGCGAACGCGCGTCTGTAGTGCTCCTATGCTCATTTTAAGAGCCGGGACCGGGGACTTGCTGCTGCGGTGAATCTGTGTTCAGGAATCGCCTCAGATGAGGAGATGGCAGCCGAATCCAGCCGGAGATTCACCAAGAACCTGCTGAAACCTGGGAGCGCGGCGGAGATCCGGCAGACAGCCTGCAGCGCAGTCAGACAGTCCGCAGTGACGGTGAGTGGACCTGCGTGGACTGTCAAAAAAAATTAATAAAAAAAAAAAATGGGTGGAAAACGCATCACCCACCTGTCTGATCAAGTTCCGGCCCATGCGAGCTCACAGAAGACCTGCAGCTTATGTTTCGTGCAGATCAGACTGGCTTGAGGCTTTGCGATCATCTGGCATTGACATTCATGCTGCATCTCCCCGTGCAGCGGTGAGCGCAGGCACCAGTGCAGCTGTGCTCCATTGATCACGCAGTCTGAACAGTTCAGTTTGAATAAATCAGAAAAATCTCACTTGCAACTGCATCCCATAATCTTCTTTATTGGTTGAGGTGGGTCCATAAAGGCGCCATAACACCACGGTGGGCAGGGGATTTAGTTCAATAGATGAATGAAATGCAGGGAATTGGATGGAAGCAGCGGTTTTTCATCTGTCCACGAGCCGAAAAAGGACGGAGAAAACATTCAAATGCTGACATGAATTCGATCACTGAGCTTGATTTATGTCAAATCATACCACCAAGCTACAATGGGTTTGTGAATTGTGAGGGAAAAGAAAAAATATGATCCAGTGGGTGTGTCACGCCTTATAGTAAGGGGCTCTGATTGACAGATAACATTGAAGAAAGAGGGGGGATCCATAGATAAATGTGGCACACAGTGACAGCTATCATTACACTGAAGGATAAATAATTTATGCTTTGATTGTTCTTTTACATGAATATATTTGCTGCTTTTTAATGTCCTTTTTGTAATACGTCTATTTTCACAACTAAAGGTCATTGCAGTTGTTTTTGTTCATCCTCACTCCTCTTTGCTTTGGTGTTAGTGTGTCAGTGGAGCACTACAGAGAAGTGTCTGAAAATGAAGAGGGACAGTGTTCAATCATGTGGCATACATAAAATAATACACTGCACATGTTACAACAGTTTTCTATTATCGATTTGTTAGCAGCTGTGTTAGTCTTTGGTTATCAAATAATGATTGATAAAAACCATAAACCTGCGAACTAAAATTTCCTGTTGCATTATTTGGCAAATATATTCAAAAAAGTCTGTCATATTTTTATTGTTACAAAAAAATGTGTCCCCTGGTGACGTAGAAGCAGAAGCTCACAGAAGAAGAGGAGAAAGAGGAAGATTCAGGGCAAGCCTCTGCACTGGCATGAACCTCAGATTAAAGGAATGGCTGTTATTGAGATGTCACAACCCAGGCTATAAGGGGCTAGTCTAGATGCACTAATAAAAACCGTATTATAAAAATAAGATGTCAAATTTTCCCCAAACAAGATTTCAAATTCTTGGTTGAATGATTTAGTTGTGGTGCAGGAAGGTGAGGCATGTAAGTAAGAAATACTATAACAAAGGCGAGAATACTGTGCAAGAATGCCAATTATTTGGAAGTATTTTTGTTTCTTTTTTTGAAAAAAAATCTTTAAAATGTGAAACATCTCTAAAAAGCAAGAAAGGTAATGACTCCATGTAAGCTCTTTGAATCGCAATGAGTTGGATACAGAATATAGTACTAATATTACCTATTAGATAGTTCTTTAACATTACTGTACCAAAGGAAACATAAAAGGATGAGTAAACAGACCAGGACTTTGTTTCTCTAGGATCCACTCTGCTTCAGGAGGCTTTAGATTTACACTTTTGGACACACTTAACCTAAGGAAATCAGACAACCTTCTAGATGTGTTTGTTAATCACAAATTGAATAATTCTTGAACATCACTTTCTTTGTGTACTTAACAGGCCACCATTAAGGTCTTCTTATTAATTTACTCTGCATTAATTAATCTTAGATGTAACTTTGTGCAACATTGTCTGGAAACAAACCAGATTTCAGGTTTGTTTTTTGTCAATTTCCAAAACTGGGAAAGTTATTGCTCCTATCCACAAATGCATTCAGCTTGGTTTTAGAAGTTCTCAGAAATAATAATGAGCTATAGGTGTGATGTCACGAGGACTACCGACTAAAATGCAACATAAGAGAATTTTATTTTTATTTTGGGAAAGGGTATGTGTTATTATTTATAAGATATTTTGGAGATTGAAAGTATGATGCCTGCAAGACCCATTCTGAAGAAAATGCTGTTTCTGATTTTTTTAACATGTCGGGCGGTTTTTGTGGTATTTTTCTCGTAATGGAGGACATATATAAAGAAATGTAATCTTAAAATTGCATTTCTGAGCATTTATTTATTAGAACCGTGTGAATCAGGAGCAGACGAAAAAATGCAGTTTGAAAAAGCTTGGAGGTGTGACGTGGAACTCGCAAGCTTCCCGCTCCTCTCCATTCTGATGTACCTGCTTGTAGACAAATAGATCCCCTAACACAGGGGTCGGGAACCTTTTTGGCCAGGAGAGCCATAAACGCCACATATTTTGAAATGTAATTTCGAAAGAGCCATACAATAATGTAGTGTCCCTTTCCCACACTAAGGCACGGAGACTTAACCTCTTTTAAGGTTCTTTATTCTGTTTACTGTAGACCACAACAAACGCCGTACAATTAATTCAGCAACTCCTGAATCTCTCCCGCCGAGACGAGAGCACTTCTCCCAACTTTATATTCCCCCGTCCTGCTCCAGCCCTCCCATTTCCTTATTCGGCCCATAGCTGAACCCCATTGGTCCAAACTCCCTAACAACAGGCTGAGCGACAGAACTGAGGGCCAATCAGATCTCTGCTTGAACGATGCGTTCCATGAACTCCAGAACTTTTAACGCGGCCCAACAGCCAAGTTAAACTCAGTCCGCGACAATATGTTTAAAACTAAATATACAAATGAATGTGTGCATTTGATGTAATTTCAACATTTTTAAAGTCCAATAAGTCTGTGGATTCTTTTTAATAACATTGTTATACTGTTGCTAATAAATGATGAGTATTTCTCGTGGTGGTTTGCTGATGGTCTAGTCTGGTTGATCCGTGGTGAGTTTCTGCTTCATGCAGGCGTTGAGACTTTAAACGTGATCGTAGGTCTGAATGTTCTTTAGATGTGAGACAGACATGGAACCAAACACACACTCACGCTGCAGGAGTGACGGGCAGCAGGTTTACGTTTTTACCATCTCTGCGCGATTCACCTGCTGCCTGTCCCCCCCCCCCCCCCGCCCTCTGCTTTCTTCCTCACACATCCCGTCCCCAAAACTGCGCGCTCTTCCTCAGGGAGGCAATTCAAAGGTTTCCGGGTGGTACAAACTCTGTGAAATAATAGATAACAGTAAACTGATAGTTTTTTCTCCAAGCACCGCTACTACTGCGCGCCTCTGGCATTGCATCGCGCCCGAGAAGGACTGGTCTAATGAAAAAAAAAAAGTATAATTAAGGATTTGTCTGCGAGCCACATGTGACCATCAAAAGAGCCATATATGGCTCGCGAGCCATAGGTTCCCGACCCCTGCCCTAACATCTTTGTTTTTTCCTCATCTGAGCTGGCATCTGAACAGCTGAATAGCTCCAATATTGCCATTTTTGTTGCACCGCTACTGCTTTTAGAGTCAGATTTACAAACATACCAACAAAATATATTTATCAGCTACCTAATGCGATTTATATCACATACCAGCTTTCTTTCCAAACATATAGCAGGTACATATTGGGCAAAGGAAAAATGTAAAATGCACTGCATCATTTTTTTAAAATAATTTTCTCGCCCAGTGAATGACCTGCAGAGAGTAACAAAGAATACCATCAGTAACACACCACGCGGCTTCTGCAGTGACAGGCGTATTCTCCTGCTTAGGTCAGTACATGTCCAGACTCATCTGATGTTTGTTAGAGAGCGTTTAGATGATCCAGAGGTCCAGAGGAGGATTGGGAAAATGTTATGTGGTCAGATAAAAACCAAAATACAACATCTCCGTAAAAGCTCAACTTATAGTGTTTGAAGGAAAAAGAATGGTGAGTTGCAGCAGAAGAACACCATACCTACTGTGAAGCATGGGGTGGAAACATTATGTTTTGGGTCTGTTGTTCTGCAAAGAGACCTTGTAAAGGAAAGAATAGATGGAGCATTTATGGTGAGATTTTAGTGAAAACCTACTTCCACCAGTGACGTTATTGAAGATGAATTGTGTCTGAATCTTTCAGGAGAGCAATGATCCCAATGGGGAATGAAAGAGGGGAATTGTAAGCTTTTCAAGGTCCTGGAGTGGCCACTCTCCAGATCTCAAACCCAAAGAGGGAGCTGAAAGTCCATGATGCCAAATGACAAAAGCAAAACATCGCAGCTTCAGAGGAGATATGCATGGAGTAATGGACCGAAATAAAAGCAACAGTGAAAAATTACAGAAAACATTTGACCTTTGTCCTTACTAACAAAGGGAATGCCCAAATTTTTTAGATGAACTTTCATTATTGACCAAATATTTATCTTCCACCATCATTTGCAAATGAATTCATTCAAAATTAGGCAATGGGATTTTCTGGATTATTTTTTCTCATTTTACCTCTTATGGTACTGGTATATAAAGTATCACTGCAAAATATGAATGTTGAACGTTTTTGTCTTTACTATTTATAGTTCTTAAATTTACTCCACGCAGGTCCTAAATTGATTAGTAACCTAATAATACAAACCATGATTTGTTTATTGAATTTGACTATCACTTACTGTCAAAAAAATATGCAGTTTAAGCAGACGAATGTGTACACTGGTTGTGTGTGGTCACAGGCTGAAGTAAAATGGGTGAATAATGTTCATTTGTGGTAAGTGCTCATGCTCAGAGGTTTTTGTGAGTGTGCTCATGTCCGGCCTGTGTCGGTGAAAGAAAGCGGGTCAGCAGAAACAGGCCCTATGGCATAACGAGCAACGAAGCGTTAACACTCTCCCTCTCCCTGACCCTGTCTCTCCTAGTTGCACTTTTAGTTATTCATTCAATATCACCCCTCTCCTCAGTGACTTTTCCACCCCTCCCTCCATGTCTGACTTGTTCGTAAACTGCATGCAATATTTTGTTTCCCCCCTGAGGTCAGAGCAGTTGCCTTAAGTCTGTGTAGTGGGGTGGATAGCATTCATGATACCTTGTAAAAACCCCTTTGTGCATGCTAGATTTTTTTCTCTGATCTGGTAAAGCAATCGCTGCTGTCAGAGCGGTCAGCCCACCCATCTTTAAATATGCAGAAAACGTGAAGAATAAATACATAAAGGATTGGGGGTTACAGCTCTTTGTTTAGTAAAACATATCTCATTCTTTCTGTATTCACTGGGTGCTCTCTTCTGTTCTTTTAGGATTCTATCTGGCACTGAGATGCTAAAAGTGTGTCTGTTTTGTTTAGATGATCAGAACTATAATTTGATCAAATTAAAATCACACATTCATGCTATTTGAACTATTGAGAGGTTTAGGCACAGTTCTCAGCAGAAGTGAGCAGCATCATACTATACACAAGTGTCATTCTTGTTATGACCCGGCTGCCTCCTAGGAATAACCAAATGTTGTTTCATGCCTTTTTCATGCCAGCTACACCAAGCGCACAGCCAGGGATTGGATGCCAGCATGCCCAACTTGGCATAACTGTAGTTTAGAGTTTGTTTGCCCAGTATGGCAGCGCAGGCTTCCTTGTGTGCAGTTGGTATAACTCTTGAAGCCATATGTGAGATCTTGCCTACTTATAAGATTCCCAGATTTTGTGCAGTTTCCTCATCAGCAGACAACTGGGTTGCCCTTGATTTCCTTACTGTCCCTATGGTTTAACTGGCTTTATTTTGATCATATTCTGGCTTTCATTGGTGCCAGGGTCAAGTATCACTGACCAGAAAATACAGAATTAACTTAATTTTGATTGACACGTTCGTAATTCATTCATTAAATTTAGTTATTAGTAAAACTGGTTATAAATCAATACTGATTAAATTTACTATTAATTTAGTTGTCAATATTCTATCCTAACATAAATTTTGCTAGGAGATACAATTGTAAATGTAGAAACAGTGGCTCTGAGAAAGATTCAGGAGGCAGACAGAGCTGAAGATGTTGAGGTTTTCTTAAGGAGTGATGAGAATGGATAAGATCAGTAATTAATACATTAAAGGGACAGCTCATGTTAGATGTTTTGGAGATTAAAGCGGTGAAGCCAGATTTGATTTGGACACATTGAGAGGAGGGACAGTGATGATGTTGATAAAAGGATGCTGAGATTGGAGCTACCAGGAAGAGGAGCCTTGGGGAAATCCAAACAGGAGGTTTATGGATGTAGTCAAGCAGAACATGAGGGTAGTTGGTGTGAGTGAAGAGGATAGGAAAAGATGGAGGCAGATGATTCCCTGTGGCAACCCTTAAAAGGAGCAGCCACAAGGTGAAAAAGAAGAATAAAATTGGAAATGTGTGCACCTATACAACACAAACTAAGCTCTTTGCAAATACTTAAGTAACCCATTCTCACACATCTTCATACAGTTTTTGTGGCAAAGCTGTCATGCATGGTGCTAGCAAGGCTAGAAACAATGTGGAACCTGCCCGACAACACTTCAATGTAGAAAAAGCTGTCTGATTGTTGACTTTTGGCTGTTGACTTTAATGAGAGTAGGTGAATCTTTCACCAAAAAACTATACATTAAAAGAATATAATCACACAAGCTGTAATTTGCCTATGAAAAGCTTCAAAGGAGAATTGATTTGTGTTTTTAGGGATAGAGTTCCCTTTCTTAATAAAGATTTCTTTTTAAATTTAGATTATTCTATTTTAGTAACCTAATTTGTTCTTTTGCCATGATGAGAAAATGTTTCTTTTACCAATTTTATGTTCATTCATAGAAACACTCCAATCTATGGCCTCTAATCACTTCAATCCTCCACAAATACACTATAACCTATAAACTACAAATCCCCATATAAGATTATAGGCTTTCTTTAGCCACCATTTACTTTCTAAGACCTTTACAATTGAACAACAAACCTCTGTCATTATTTGTCTTTTTTGTTACAAGTTGGAATAGTAATAATTATGGAATTCTTAAAGTTTTAAGATAGCACAATAAACTTCCTTTTTGTTTCTTGACCACAACATTTGCTTATACAGGAAATAATTCATGACCTCAATTTTTTTCTATTTACATTTATAAAAATGTAGGTTTCCTTTATTTTAAGTCTTGTCCACTGCCGAAATGTAAAATCAAAGAATTGTCACAGACATCTGATCTGACAATGTGCAACAGAAAAGCACACAGACTTATTTTAAGCTAAAATGTGTGTTAGCCGGTGTGAGGGGTGCCTTTTTCGGTGGGGAGGCCTCTTTTTGTAGACGTCTCCCACTGATATGTTGCGGCTGATCTTTGTTTTAAAGGGACATGATGTCAGTCTGAGTTTGCTTTATTCTAACACTTCATGGCGACTGCCTGGAGAGCATTGTGCGTAATTGCTGACTTGCCTTTTTTTTCAAGCGCATGTAGCTGTAAGCCTGTGCCTTTGTGTTAGAGTTTGTGTGTGTGTGTGTGTGTTGGACATGCACATGCACCAACAAACATGCTATGATAAAAGTGTATAAAGTAAATGTAGAATAATCTTGTTTTCAGCTACTTAAATCAGTCATACTTCATCAACCACAGTGTTTCTCTTTTTCAATAAGAGTCCAAATTATGTTGATTAACTACTAGCAACTCAAGGAAAGAAACTGGTCAGATTACCAGTAATTACTCGTGTACTGCCAAGGTTTCTGTTTCCTTGGTAACCAAGAAAGGTCAATTAGGGTGGAATTCTAACAGGAAACACTCCTATCTTCCTCTCATTTAGTCTTTCTCTGTTTGTCATTCCTTATCTGATGTATGCCAACTCTACATTCTGCTATACTTATATATATATATATATATATAAATGAGTAATTTCTACAAAAGACAAATATTTAGGTTTGTACGTGGTGTACCTCTGACAAAAAGTAAACCCATGATTTTGCCTTCTTTTGCCCTTTTTATCTTGTTTATGGAAATATTCCTATTTAGGTGGCACACATCTGTATTATTGTAAGTATAATCCTGAATCTATGATTCTAGGATTTGTATTCCTTCCCATTATTGCAGTGGGACAGGAAATTGTGAGACAGAGGTAGAAATATTCTTTCAAACGGAGGAAAATTGCTTGTTTAGGAAGCTAAACTAAAACGCGGGAAGATCCAGAATGACGAATGTAGGATTTTGGGTGGGAACAGGAAGAAAAGAAAGGAGTGGAAAGGTTGTTAATATCTTTATCACCCCTCCTCAAGGATTTTACAGTGAGGTTTTTCTGTGGTCACATTTTCATAAAGACAGATTTAGAGATTTGTCTTCGTTTTTGCAATGATGTTTCAGCCACTTTTTCAAGCAGTCATTTACGTTTTTGTGACGTGCATATGTGTGTTTCCAACTTCCTTTCAAATCTCACAGCACTTATAAGCTGAAACTTGAGGTTTATGTAGGCTGATCTAGTGCTACTTCATACAGCACATCTTGACTTTGTGCATATCAGACATACACGATAATGCAGAAGGTAAGACCCATAAGCAAGATGATTTCAATTATCTGAAAGTTTATGGCATTACAGTAAAATACCCAGGTTACACTTATCTGCACCTCTGCAATTCACAAATATGCACAAATAATCAAAAGAACTTTCCTGAATGCAACAACTGCAAGAAACGAAGTCCACACTGTGCTGTGTGCAGGCTTAAATTTTCCACTTAGCACACATCCGATTTTTAACAACTTGGAATATTCTCTTCAATTAGCTGTGAAAAGTAAATCCTCTCCACCTAAACTGCAAACCTTTGAAAACAATTTCCGTAACAACAATCATCATTAGAAAAAATCTTTATTTTTTATATATCATAAGGCAAAACAAAAATCTTAAATCAAGTTAAATCTTGGGAATATAATTCATCATTAGATACTTCATAATACTTAGAAACCTCAGATGTACCATCAAATAAGCCATAAAAATACAATTCTGGTCCCATTTTGTCAGGTGGTGAAGGACCCCAAATCCAAGAGACTAGGATTGATAGTATTAAAACTTTAATAAATAAACCCAAAGTGGGGCAAAACCATAGACCTATGGTAGAAGCAAAAGGATGATAAGGATAAGATGACAACAAGACAAACAGACTCAGGATAATTAACATAGATTAAGACAATTGAGGATGATTAACTCTTGTGCTATCCTAGGCACTTTAACATTGGGAGTTGGGTCATCTAGACCCACTAGACGGTGCGTTAAACTTTTTTCCTCAATGATTTGTGATCTTCACTGGTGTCCATGGATTACAGGAAATCTTTCCACCTTTATCCACCTTTGTCATGGTAGGGAGAACACGTCAATGTAAGGGTGGGGTCATCTAAGATAGCACAAGGGTTAACATCTTGAACCTGGTGTGACGGAGGGAACACACAAAATATGACAAAAACCGAGAAGTCAAACAAGACAAATAAAGTGGCATAATCCTTACATATATGTGTTGAAAATTCACATTAAAAAAGCTGAACAACATAGTTTTGAGAAAATGGCTGTTGATTGTCGGTATAGATAAAATGTTTGGAGAAAGTTAGACAAGGCACAAGGTTTAAAAGCAATTACCAAATTCTAACCACTTGTTGGATTTTTTTTTTAATTTGTTTTTTTTTTAAGAAAAGAAAAACATTCCAAAAAATTATTTTTGACATTTTGATATTTTTTAATGTTAGGATATGAAAGGATAAAGTAAAAATAACTTTAAACCTAAAAAATACCACCAAAGCAAATAAAATGCATTTAAAATTTGTCACCAATGAACTTTGGCCAAATAGCACAGTCATGGTTGTATAGTATAACACAAGAACCGTACACAGCCTTAGCTGGTTGTGAGGAAGTCTTCCAAAAGGATGGAGATATTAAAGTTGGTGGAAAAAAGAATAAATTAAAAGAATAATCTAGGCCTGTAACTGTCAGTCTCTGCACTGTTTCCTGTTGAATTCCCCTACTGTTTAAGCTCTGATGCACTGCACAGTGATCTCAGTAGTGTGCAGGCTGAGGGTTAGCACTGAAATCTCTCTCCCTTCAACTGTTTCATTGTAGTTCCTCACTGTTGTCAATTGAGTTGAGTCTGTTAAGTAGAAAAACTAAGCAGAGAGAAAAAAGTGGGGTAGTGTTTGTCAGAGGTCACATGAGAAGAGTGACGAAGTGAAAGACGTCCCGGGGGCTCTAGGCTTTGTGCTAATATACAATCACAATCAGTTCTTTAGCTTAGGCTTTACAGCCACTTAATGCCCCTATTTAGACGTTGCTGACCAAGCTTCACATTACCGAAGCAGAATTTTTTTTTTTACCATTCATGATTTTTTTCCTCAAGTCCTTTACATCCGGAGCTACCTTAATGGATCTCACGGTCCATTTTCAGACTTTTCACTGTCCCAGTCAATGGGATGATGTGGTTGGTGGTGGGGGTCCACTTCACATATTTGAACTAAGAATAGTTCAGTGGCTCTGCGAGTGAATTGCAGTCTTGTCCCTCTCCTTCATACTGCATTCCAGAGTAGGAGGCCTGAATGTGTTACTGCCATGACTGACTGACCCTCAAAAGCACTCTCATACACACTGTGGAACAAGATGCTGACTTTTTCTCATTTACTGTACTCACAGTTGTCTAATCCAAAGCAATTTATTTATATGGGGCCCAAATAAAATATGTCAGACGTTACATTCTTTAAGCCATCTTTAGTTTGAATCACAGGATCAAATCAAAAAGTATTTTACCTCCTGCGTAGAGACCACCTACTGAACTTGTGATAGTCTCACATTATTACTTGTTTGTTCTACTTAGACATGGTACACAAAAGCGAACCATAAATCATAATTTTTCTCCATGAGTCAAAAATGACAAAAACAAAAGTGTTAGTGGTTAAAGAGCTGTAAGCCATTTTTTTTTTTTTTTTGCAAGAGACCTGTTTTTTTCTTTACCCTCAGGGTTATCTATTAGTACATCAGTTGATCTATAGACATAATCAACAGGATGGTAGATTTCTGGCTATCCCTAGCTTCGCTTAAGGCTTGTGCCAGATTTTGTGAATGGTAATTACATGGTATACATGCCACCTTCACCAAGCACACTTTTCATTTCAACCCTTAATTTACCATAACTCTAAAACCCATTATGGAAATTATTCATTTTGGTGTAGGTTGTTCGGAAAAATTTTGGGCCCTTTGTAAGATGTAAATGACCTCTGTCGCCACAGGACGTCTGTGGTGCTAAGTTAGAGCGGTCAACCTCTGAATCGATTCGATTTGTGCCTTGTCCACCCATGTGGTGAAGTGTCCTATAGGCACAAAACTAGAGGTGTGGTGATTAATTGGCTTAATTGATTAATCAATTTATATTCCTCCAATCCAACCGGATGAATCTGTCTATAAGATAAATTGTTAATCAAATCCACCTATTGTTGGCATCCTTCTGTCTCAGGAGACAATAGAATCTGCACCATGCTCTAGTCCGTTGTAGAGTTACAGCAAACACTGTAGCTCCCGGCCTCGCTGGTGTTATCCAAAGGAACGCAGAGTGATATGCTTGGCACCAACTTAGCTGCAGGAGTTGCCGGAGAGATGTCAAGAATTGGGATCAAACCTCCTTAGGGGCTCCACTGCAGATTTTTCCACAGGGTTTACTCCTGAAAACTTTCCTATGACTGGGTATGCCGCAGGCAAGCAGAGATTTGAAATCGGGATTTCTTACCCTGGATGGGCTACCATCCCAGGTTGACGAGCCCCCTCTACTCGAATCTGGTTTTAGGGCACCAGAGATCCGCCCTTGCCCCTTCTCCTGTTAGTGAGAGCAGTTCTTCCAGGCCTGGAGCTAAGATGCACGAGCAGTCCAGAGTTAAATACACCTATACCATTACAAAATCGTTTCAAAATGAAATAAACCAATTACATATATGATATTGGAAAAGACTATTTGGATTAAGGCACAGAGATTTATTTGACTAAAACGTAAAAACAACAAAGTGCCTTATTAGTGGACAACACGTGATGTCAGCAAAAAATGATGGTGTGGAAACACTTTAAATTTTTCATAGACAATAATAATGTTTCATTTGCATTATTTTAATGCTGTCAAGACACTGATCCTTACATTCCTCCTAGTGGTTGAGGTTGTAGCCAGTGTTAGGCAGCGGAGCCACCATTAGTGTATACGTGTGTGAATGAGTAAAAGGGACTTTGACTGTAAAGCGCTTTGGCCCTTAAAGCAAGAGGGAAAAGCACTATGTAAGTATACACCATTTATTTGCCACAGATTCTCAGCTGATGTTGAGCATTCTTGTCTAATATTAGTGAAACTTGCTACAGTAATTTCACAGGGTTTATATTAATACGCCTTCTGTGTACAGTTTGCTGCCCAGCATCAGATAGTGGTTGTCTCGATTTTTAAAACCCAGTCTATGATTTTGAATTATAATATTTTGATATCAGAACGGACGTTGGCTGACGATGCTAAAACAGAATTTTGTAAAAAGTCTTTGCTACACACTTAATCACCTTAGAAAGAACAAGAACGTGCTTTATGCACAAAAGCACACTATTTTAAGGAATCAGCTCCCATTACATATGCTGATGAAAAAAAATACTACTTTTTAGTTTAGCTTGGTTATAAAACCTGATCCAAATCAAATCTGCTGGAAGAAAAAAGAAGTGGAGATAGAAAAAGAGAAATTATACTTAATTGATGAAACACTGAATCACATTTTACATGTAGGTCTGGGTTACTAATGTGAATAAATCGTGTCTAAAAACTATGTCCTGATTCTTTTGTCTGAGTGAAGTCTATTTTATTGTTATTTTTATAGCAGTTTAAAAACTGGAAATCTGCATAAGCTGTGGTTTGGTAAGGCTCCCAAACCAGTGATGGATTTTTCAAGCACATTGACTTTTGAGTTCATCTCCTGCAGTAATTCACCGTGAGCCCTTTACGTTAATCTTGAAACCTTTTATGAGGGTTTATTAAAGTACAGCATGCCAAAATGTTCAACAAAAGTGGGATATTTTTGATTGGAACAAAATTTTGTACATATGTATATACATGTTGAAGCCGTGCTAACCAGGCAGAGCTCTTGCAAAGTTGGATATAAACAAACATGGTTAGCCTAATTAACTTGGCATTTTTGGAAGGCTAGTGTAATTTTTAATAGGAACTAAACCAGAAATAGTCCAATGCAGGTTATACAGAAACCAATCTTTTACACTGCACATTGTTATAAATTGCAGTTGCCATTAATCCTTTTTTTCCTTTTGACATTTACTTTTGATGTAAATGGGAACAAATTTTTGAGGAATAACTATCCGTGGCTTTAGAATTTATGCTTTATGTATTTTACTTTTTTTGTTGAGCTCTTAGAGATGACAAGAAAAACTATTCTGCATTTACTATTATATTTTCCTCTCTATAAGGCACGCCTAAAAGCCTTAATTCTTTTCAAAAAATGACAGTGCGTCTTTTAAATTGGAGCACCTTATATATGGATTAATTCTGAATACTAATATGGACCTGATTTTAAGAGGTACGCAGCGCTGCATGGTGGCGCAATGGTTAGTGCTCTTGCCTCACAGCAAGAAGGCCCCTGGTTCAAGTGCCAGCTGGGGGACCTGAAAACAGAACAACAATGCGGGACCTTTCTGTGTGGAGTTTACATGTTCTCCCCGTGCATGCATGGGTTTTCTCTGGTGACTCCGGCTTCCTCCCACAGTCCAAAAGGTTAATTGGTCACTCCAAGTTGTCCATAGGTGCGAATGTGAGTACATGAGTGTGTGATATATGTGACCTTGCGACAGACTGGCAACCTGTCCAGGGTGTCCCCTGCCTTCGCCCATTAGTGGCCGGGATAGGCTCAGGCAGCCCTATGACCCCGAAAGGGACAAACAGAAGAATGATGAATGAACAGCGCTCTTTAAAAATGTTTGTTTGGGTGTTACTGCGCAGGTGATGTGTAGCAGACCCAGACCGTGTTTTTTTTCTACATTATACTAGCAGGGTTAGGAGTTAGTGTAGTCACTCACAGTAGTATTAGTTTTAGTGATATCAGTCTGTTTTTTACGTGTTGAAAAAAAGGTTGGGAGTTGCGGGTATTGTGAATACGCCAAAGCGGCTGACAGCTCTAACGTGGTCAACATGTAGCATGTTACAAACAAGTTCTTGAGTTACTGTGAACACAGTTAAAAAGGTCTGACTGACTGACACACTTATCTCTGACTCTTTTGTCTCGCCTAATGCGACACAAGTTTGAAAATGGACCAATTAATTGACGGTGCGCCCTATAATGCGGAAAAGATGGTAAATAAAATATCCCAACAAAAAAGTGTAGCTACCCTTGCTTTCGATACAATGACATGTAGTGACATTCCATTGAAAGTAAATAAATTTAACTGTTTTAGGTGTCAGAATACTGCTTCAGCCTTTCCACAAATCTGCATGTTTTGCACTGATGCAGAATGGCATGCCTTTGCTTTTTTACGTCTGTGACATCTCTGTGCCCTCATTTGATGTAACAAACAGGCTGCCATGTGAACAGGCAAGGTGGGACACCGAAATACATTGCTCTTCATGCCTAAACAGTTGTCACTTTGCTGATTTTGGATTCAAATTAATAATAGCATGTTTGCCTAAACTGCAGAATTTTGTATTGTGGTTGCTTAAAATATCAACTAAACTAGTTTTCTTGCAGTATTTTATCTTTATCACCATTTTATATGTTAGTCATAATGCTAATAATTTGTATAAGCCCCCCCAAAAAAGTCTGCAAAGAAGTCAATAAAACATTATGGGGTTTGGAGGAGACTGATGGTTTGGATGGGATACAAGTGGGAAATTAGTAAAAAAAAAAAAGGTTGTTACAGTATTCATAAAAAGACATGACAAGTCATCAGATTTGTTGCATCCTTCAACTAAGTTGGAATATCAGGGAGAGGGAGATGGAGCAGTGCTGAGTGGGCGTCTGGTAGATTGTGAGCACTGGTGTGGAGGTCACACAGAGGTTGTGTGCAGGCTTTGTGTATGTCTTGTGTGGGTGTCAACTGAATGTTAAAAGGCGAAAAATGTGTCTAGGAAAGAGAATAAAGCTGACATGTTACTGCCGTATTTTATTACCTACCATATTTTTCTGAGTATAAATAGAGGCTTTTTGCACAGTTTGGCTTGTGGGTGCAACTGGTTCGCACTCTAAAATGTATTATTTTTAAATAGATAGCGACAACCGTTAGAAGACACTGTAGGTATCAGTATTTGCTAATGAAGCAACGCAGAAGAAGGGCCGGACATGGCAAAGTTGTTCCAAAGGGACACAGATGACGAAGAATTCAACAGATGTAGTGATTTGAAGTGGTATAAAGAGCTTATTTGACTTGTTAGCATGTTCTTTGCTTTTTTGTTATCAAAATAATTTTTGACTGCAGTCTGAATATAGACCATTCGCAAGGGTTAGGATTCGGTCTAGAACAAATTAAGCAGTCCGAAAAATGTATTGGCCAAGTACACATACATACATATACATACACACACACACACACACACACACACACACACACACACACACATATATATATATATATATATGTATATATATATATATACATACATACATACATACACACACACATACAGATCTGTTTTATTTTACGTTTAGTCCGGAAAGCATAAAATATTTCAAGCTAATTAAAGTCGTAGGAAAAAATATATAAAGAGTCAGCTATTTGTGGAAATTATGGTTTATTTTTGCAGAAATAAGCTCCAACGTAGTCCAACTAGCTGTGTAAAAGGCACGGATATGTTTACCAAAACACAGTAGATGAAAATTAGTGCTGAGAGAGAAATAGCGGATATTGAACTGCTTTCATTTATGTAGGTTTAGCAATGATTCCGGTAAGATCAAGTTCTTAAACACATTCATAGTGAAACTTTTTCTCTCCTCAGTGACTAGCATTTTTTGTTTCGGTAATATTCTTTTTGTTGCATATGAAATGAAACTATGTATACATTTTCTCTTTCCCTGTAACCTAAAGTTTTCATTCTTTTGATGCAATTTGTCTGTTTTACGTAAGTCTCCGTTAATGTATGATGACATTGAAAAAAATCCAACTTTGTCTTTAAATACAAAGATTCTACTATTGCATACGTTTTTTTTTCTTTTTCTTTTTTGTGTGCAGATTTCAGCAATTGGCCTCTTAAATCGTTGTGGGGGAAAAAATAGATTGGAGATGCTTTGACTGAAGCCTTGAGGGTTTGACAGTATAGAGTAAAACTCTACTTTAAAATACTGTTTCCGTGTAAATCCAAGGTATTAGACCAAACACATACATAGGTAAATATGAAATTGTGTTTTATAGGTCTTTGTTTTTTATTATGTTAATGTTTTCTTCATTAATACAGTAAATATATTTAGATTATCAAAATTTATGCTGATCAATGCAACTCAACACTGACGGGAATTCTTTTTTCAACAGTATTCAAGTTGTTGCTCTACTAATGTTGTTAACATCCAGCTTTTTTCTGTGAAATTCTTAAGATTTAAGGATACACTATATCTGGCATATGCATATGCAACATCTGAGCTGTAATTTGACTCTTCATTTTTCTGAAAATAATGTTAAACTTTTGATTTTTAAAGGTTTTTGTTATTAATTATGGACTGAGTGAGCGGTGGAGTTTTAAAAGGTTGAATACATTTTTTTTAATAATATACTCATTTTCTAGCAGTGCTTCCCCTATTCCAGATTCTCCATCTCATATCTGCTGTCTTGCTCCTTCCAACAAAAGATTTTTCCTGCCTCAGGACTCTAACTCTAGTTAAAGACATTCTAATAGCTTCCTTTTCCTAAACAAACCAGATGGTGGACCAAATAGGATTTCTGGTACACAGCGCCTCCTAGAGGTCGTCCACTAAATATCTTGAACAACAGGGACATAGACGTGAGGAGCCTGGCATACAAACACAGAACTTCCTGAGTGTCCACTCTGCTGCTGTGTTAAGTCCTCAGCACTAGATGGCATTGGCAGTGTGTCGTAGTCTTGCCTTCCTGCTTATTACTGCCTCCAGGAACGAGCTAAACACAGAGTCAGACAACAAAGGTAAACTCCATGTCTTACTTGTTTCCACAAAGCAATCCACAGAAAAACCCCAGTATTACAGTTAGTGTGACTTTGATAGGAACTTTTCTTTACACATACAAATGACTTTAATGCTGTTCTGTAAGAGAAACATATCAGCTCCAAGGAATTTACCTCCTCCTGACATGCCAGCAGAGTTTAGGAACTAATTTGAAATGATCAGTTGACACATCAACATTTTATGGTAAAAATAAAGTGCAGTCACAGAAATACATGAAAAAAGTACAACATTACTCAACATAGATGGGGGGACCCATACATGTATCAATAATAGTAAAAAAGAAAAGCACAATAGAAAGAAAGAATTTAAAACATTATTGGTTTACACCTCATCTGTCTTCCTGTTTGTGTGAAATGGTAAGCTGTGGTGGAGCATCCGTGTGCTGAGGTTTTACAGAGAAAAGCAAATCACGACTTTTGAGATTGCAACTGTGCTTGTAGGAAGTTTTCAAACGTTTGTGGAATTAGCCAATCAGCTAAAAGTAACCGCTTAATGCTGCATCCTACTTTGCTAATCTGTCATGTTATGTTTTCTGTCTGCAACAAATTACCCTTAGAAAACATAGGTATAAGTAAGAGAAAAAACATTGTTTTATTGGCTAAGATTCAATTTCTTTTAAAAGCAGTCCTGCTAAAATTGCTCCCTCTTTGCAACATGTCAGAGAATGTCTGTGTGTATGTGTGCATGCACACATGTGTTTTGCAGGAGTACAGGCATTAAAGAGCCTGAACAAGTTTGACCCTATGTCCCTTGCTGTTGCTTTGTGGATGCCAGGGGCCAAACTGTGGTTTGTTGAGTTCCCAGCAGTTTGCAGTGACAGAATCCTTCCTGTTATGGTTACCCTGGGAACAGGAGATTGTTTTCCTAAGTAAGCCCAGTGGAGCTCCATACCTCATCAAATACTGCTTCCAAGATTCAGCCTGCAGCTCTACAGGGCTCCCAACTAAAGCAGAGCTAGATGCTTAAAAGGCAGCATACAGGGGTTTTATTGGACTGTGGTACTTTACTTGACTGATGCATTTCTAAGTCAGGAAAAACAGCTTATCACCATTGACCTAAATAATTAGCAAACATTAAGCAACATTCACAGTTAAACTGGGGCAAATATAGAACTTAGACTCAGTTGCTGTCAAAGGATTTGGTTTTTGAAAAGGGGGGAAAAAAGCTTGGAGTGACTGAGGCGCCACAGCTGGAATACATTAACTCCATAAATGATGGGAGCACTCTGCCACGCACTCCCCAGTGATGTCATTTCTTATGGAGGCTCAGATTTGCACAGTTTAACCTAGTCAAAAGCTAGAAAGCAGGAGCATATTTTCTTAGGCACTGTTCATGTTTAAGTTAAAGCAAAACTACACACATCCACCCATGGATGCATTGACTGCTTCTTATCAGGGGTCAAGTTGACTAGGGCTAAAAAAAAAAGGAAAATCTGAGAACAAGATTCCCAGACTTCCCTCCCCTTGGCCACCCTTCTTAGTTTTTCATGAACAGTGCCAAATTGATACTCTCAAAGTCTGGACAGCTCACCGACTGACAGATGAATGACAGATGTGTGGACTATTTGTAAAGTTCCACCGGGATTTCCCTACAAGAACAATGATCTCAAAGGGGGAGAAACTGTAAAAAAGAAAATGTACACCTGCCCATACACAATGTTACGTGTTCCACAGAGGAAATATTTGTAAATGTGTGAATGCACATAAGCTCGCCTGTAATGTTCAAAATAGCAGGTACTATTTTGTTAACTTTTTGTTTTTGGGTGTTAAGGTTTAAGCACATATTTTACATAAAAATGATAAAAATCAACATTTTTTTTTACAAACAAATAAAAAATGTATTGTCCTGAATGAATGGTTGACTTTGATGTTCTATCCTTGTAAAATAACTATTACCATAAACGGACATCTTGTTGGTCATCCTTATGAGCTATTGCAACTCAGTGCCTTACTATATCATCTGCCTGTCTCCACCACAACCTGGTTTTTGGAGATGGTGCAAAAGCAGTGAAGGAAAGTACAAGATCAAGACAACTACTAAAACGCAAGGCTTTACTTCTAACCACAGGGCATGTTTGTGTGGGCTTATTTGCATGACAGGGCCATTGTGGAAGCTTGGAATACTAACAAAGCCCATCTCTGTGTCTTGTGTGTGTAATAGCTGCTGCTATAAGGCATGTTGCATTGAGAAGCCAGCAGTGAGAGGCAGTTTATCTGGAAGCAAGGGGTGGGGGGCGCTGGTGGGTGCAGTTAGTATTTCCCTTTTCTCTCTCACTTTTTTTCTGGACAGTGGACATATGCTCTGTCATTCCCACTGAGTGGCACATGCTAATATTTCTAATGTGTAGGAGGGAGATTCCATCTCTTCATTAGAATGCTTTTGTTTCTGCTTTTCTTTTTTTTCTTTCTGTGTGTGTGTTACAATGTTTATACTCAGCCATGTAAAGTACCTTAATAATGAACACAAGCGTGGGTGGTGGGTGGGATTTTATGCTGCAGTGACACAGACACTAATGACCTTAGTCGTGACCTAACATCACCATAGTTACTTCTTGATTTCTATAGGGACCAATGGGAGTGAAAAACTCAGAGAATGTACATTTTTTGCCTACATAAATGGCATTTGGTTAGAGCCAATTTGGTGTGTGCAATTTATAATTAAGTAGACCAACTTCTTATCTGGTATAATCTTTTTGTGAAAAAATGTGATTGCCATGCTATAAATGTTATTACAAAATTGAGCATTTTCATTCAAATTATTAATTTTATTGAACATTTTTCATATCTTTTTAAATTATCATTGCCCAAACCATCTCAGTGTGGCTTCCCTTCATTTATCTCCAAGACATCTAATAAGAACTGTCGCTCTGATGTATTAATTCCTGTTCCTATCCATCCTCATCATTCCCAGACAGAACCTCCAGCTCTGCCTCCTGTCTCTTTTTAAGAGGAGCAGAGCTGGTTAGGTTGATATTTCAGACAAATCGAACATTTTTTGGTGCAAGCATTAAATTCAGCATAGATGTACATTAGAATCCCCTCTTTCCAAAAACCGTGTTAGCCATGAGAAAAAAAAATCAAAAATGGCGGCCATTTGTAGAGATGGCAACCATACACTCAATTGTTACAAAAATTCAGTGAACTTTTGTCCTAGTCTCAAAATTATGGGCTGTACATGGACAAAATTCACTCTTTAAACTTGAGGAGTACCTAGAGAATAGAGAATACTATTAATTATATATATATATATATATATATATATATATATATATATATATATATATATATATATATATATATATATATATATATATATATATATATATATATAATATATATATATATATGTATGTATATATATATATATGTTTGAATATTTAATTTTCTCTTGGCGAATGCGCTTTTCTGAATGAGGGGATCCTACAACCATGCCAAATTCTCACCTCTTCTCCTCTTTCCAACTTTCTGTTTCTTTGGATTGTTGACCTTAAGTACTAAGAGTCTTCCACCTTCTTCATCTCTGGCCTGTGAAACTTCACTATTTCCCTTTTTATAAAACATATGCACAAGTCTATAATATTTAAAGCTGAACGTTAAAGTTGTCATGTCCTGAAACAGGTGAACAATGTAATTCCTGAATTGTTCACACAGTTAGAAGTACAAAGATATTGTAAAGTTTCAAAAAACATATAGAAGTTAAAAAAAGACCCTAATAATCTGAACAGGGAACAATAAAACGAAAACGTTTATACTGATCAGAAAGTTTTAAGTTGCCAGCACTTTTGCAAATACATTGTTGGCTGCTTTCTGCTAGCTTTGACAACAATGATGATGTTAAATTGAGGTAAAACATGTGAGAGCAATTATATTCTAAGATTGTTTTTTCCCCTTTTTATTTAAATTCAGCTATGCTTAGAGAAAAGCAGGAACACAATGAATAAAGCAAGACCAGATGTTTTGGTTAAACAAGAAAAAACACGAGTGGTAGAACTGACCTAGAGATATTTAGTTCAATGGGATGCCTTTTTGCATGCGAGGTTAGTGCACTTATGACTGTCTGCATACAAAAAAAAAGGTTAAGGGAGGTTTTAATCTGTCTTTTGGCTCAAAAATACAGCTTGAATGCTTCGTCTGTAAAGCCACTCACTCCCACTTTCCACCCACTTTCCATTTAACAGCCTCTCACTTTCCTTAGAGCCCAAAACTTTATCTGACTTCTTTCTGTAACAGAGTTACAACAAATGGAAGAACATGCATTTAGATACTCCATGATTTGTGAGCTCCTTTCTTTGAAACCTCTGCTGGTGTAAACAATCCCTCATGATGGGCAGAACTGCAGGATGTCCTAGTAAGATCTCCACTGTCGGAGCCACAACAGCACAAGCACAGCCAGCAGAACTCTACCCTAAAAAAGCTCTGGTTCTGGTCAGCTGACATGCATTGCAAAGTGTGATTTGTTGGAGGAACCAGGCTGGGCTGAACCACACACAACTGCAATCAGTGTCTGTGTGTTGGGGGGAGAGAGAGAGAGACATGCCAGTGTGTCAGCTCAGCAACAGTAACATTAGGAGCAGGAGCCTTGAACAGAGCAGCTTAGGGATATTTGCTAAAGTGTGCAAAGCTGGACTGGAAGAAGTAAAGTATAAGGGTGAGACGGGGTTGGCTGGAGACATAGGTATTGATTGGATTAGGTTTGAACTGACTGCCTCACCTGTGGCTGAGCTGGGAGCGCACCTGGATTCTAATCTACAAGGAGCCCAACAAGGACCCTTGGAAGTGAAGCCTGCACTGCTGGATGAGATCCGGCTGGATTGGAGCATTAAAGCAGGGGGAAAATGGGTTGCTCTGCCAGTGTGGTCCTGCTTCTACGGTCAGTGGGAGGATCCGACTTCGGTCACATGTGTTCACGGCAGGACCAGATGTCAGTGGAAGCTGCAACACCTACATTAGAGGGTTACACCACCAACAACTCACCACTTGCCATCATTATAATGGTAACCAGCGCAACTGCACCCCCAATGCCACATTACAGAGTAAATGCATGTGTGGGCAGTTAATGTTGGATGCAGTTATCTCCTTGGTGGCAACATATTTTTTTATGTGCTTTATTGGTAGTTCCTGTTCTGTTTTAACCAGAATAGAAAAGAGTTAAGTAGTAAAAATCACATTTACTTTTTACCATTCAAGAATTACCTCCAGTATTGTGGTTTTCTGCACCAGCTCTGCTATCCTTGTTCAACTTTATCTTTTATTACTGGGGTTGACGTATTATCAATCATTCTGCCTGGGTCTTTTGCCCTTACAGCTGATATGCAGATGGACGGAAATGGAGGGAGGAGAGTAGAGGGGGGATGTGGGGTCAGACATGAGGAATTTCATGTCTGTGGGAAAAACCTGCTTTTTGTGCATACGGAGTGCAGAGAAGATGATAAAAATAGTTATTTAAACAGAACCATCATGGTGAATGATGGTGAATAATTTTGAATGAATGCATGCTTGAAAAACAAAAAAAAAAAAAACTTAAAAAAGTAATCTTCCTTAAAGTCCTGTGTCATTTTCTAGAACAGAAACCAGAGGGGCAGCAGTTCATAACACTCCTTCCCGCTTAACTTACAGCCCCCTCACAACATTTCCGGTGCAACAAAAATGGCGAGCAATATTGGAGCCATCTAGCCGTAGCCATATGCCAACTCAGATGAGAAAAAAGAAGACCTACATGGAACTATTTGCCTGCACGTAGAATGGAGTGGAGCAGGGAGCTTGTGGCTTGCTGTTGCAGCTTCTATTTGTCACAACTGCAATTTTAGCATTTTTGCTTAATTTATAAAGCTACAAGCTTCTTCCAACAGCAGTTTTTCATCTGCTCCTGATTGCAACAATTGAAATAAATTAACACTCAGAAATGCAATTTTAGCTTAACTTTCTTTCTTTTCCTGCATCATGAGAAAAATGCCACAAGAACATGTTTAAAACAACATAAACACGATTTTCATCAGAGTGGGTCTTTAAAGTTGTGATTTTTTTATATCATCTTGTCCTTGTAGTAGGGCTGCTTGTAGAGTAAATACGTAAAATTCATATACAACATGCATCTTTCAAAATAACATTTTCTTTGTACAATTTTATGTTACTTCCCTAAAACTTGGCTTTTATGACTTTCCCAGCAAAAGTCATGTAAACTAATTAAATGTCTAATGTCTAATTCAATTATTAAACATAAAAAAACATCAGCAGTGTTTGAAACTACTGCCCCAATGCTGCATTTTTCTTCCCCCCTTAGAATGAATTATGTCTTCCACAGAGTATGAAATAGATCAATGCAGAGAATTTTGCAAAAGCATAAATCTAAAGAGGCCAATTCCACTGTGAGTGAAAAAAACATAAATCAGATATTAGGCAAAGCAGAGCTTTCAAATCTTAAATGAATTACAAAATGCAATACATTAATGCAAATAAACTAAAAAGTAAAAAAAGAAACTGCAGTGTACTGATCTTTTGCAGATTGGTTAATTTAATTAATATAAAAACATTTGCATTGCACATTTGCAGGAATCCTGTGCGTCTCTTTTGATCAAAGCTTTGTGTACCATAAGTCAGCATTTTCTCCTCAAAACATTAACTAATTAGCTGTTTTACAAGTATATTTTAGATGGTGGAATGGGGTTGACTTTTCAAGGATGGTGGATGTTTTAAAGTTTGTGTACCTTTCAAAATACTACAAACTTGTGAGGCTTTGCAACAAAAAAGTGTCAGCATGAAATACTTTGAAAACAGTCTTTGACGCGAAACATCTGTTTTATATGCCCACCAGATATGGGTCAGTGAGATGTTCAAGCCTAACATCAGTCTTCATGAACATGTAGCGTAGTCTGTTGCAACCTGAGACAGACACAACACATTTGCTAACAATAGAATGACAAACTTATCTGCACCCAAAGATAAAATCCTCCACACTTTCTTTGCACAGGAGGTTTCTTGTAACTGTTCAAATCTGGATTCTCTTGCTTGTGATGCAGCGGTGTTAATCCACACACTACCATTGTCCAATGTTGTAGCGTGATGCAGCCAATTAACTGAGCTGCCACTCGGCCAGAGACTAACAGACCAGTGAATAAAATGAGACTGCGGCATGGAAAGTGTCATCTGGTCATGACATACTGTCAAAACAATATGTTTGCATAAATAAAGGCTAGTACATTTTTCAGCCAACATAAATGTCATGCTAGCATGATATTTTTTATTTGCACTGATCACATATTCAATGTTTTGTTTTATACAGTTGATTTAATCAACCCTTAGTTAAAAAATACAATATCACTTCATCAAAATAATTTATCTTTTTTTAGTGATTTTCTTTGTATTTTTAATGCAAATAAACGGTCTTCGGGTAACTATTAATGTAAGTATTTCTTATTTTACTAATGAAAGTTCCAAATCTGTTCAATTTCAATTTAAATATCCCTCTATCTTCCTGGACATCAGCCATAAATAGTGGAGATGAAATAGGTGCATGTATAAAATAGCAGTTTGCTTGGAAAGGTTCTCATCAACCCCACTGACCAATCGTCTGCCCATGAGCCCCTCCAGGAATTCTGGGAAGTGTAGTGCACCTAAAATCCAATGTGCCTTATGTATGAAAATAGATTGTTCATTTTCAGTTCACAGATATTGCACCTGATGGTCTGAAAAATCTCGGTATTGTTAAATCGTAAATCATTGAATTTGTGAATCAAAGGATAATCAATATCCCAGTCATACTATATCCTACAGTAATAAGGAACTGTTCAACATTGCGTGTTGATTTAGTTTTTATTGTTTGCCACCTTTTTGACTTTGACACCAGTGTTTCCATGTTATATAAACCCTCCAGGCATCGGATTTAAAAATTCAACCAGCTTCCTATTTTTTGCTTCATTGGACCAGTGACTCTGTGGTGAATCAACACATCAAGTTATCCCTAAAAAAGAAACAGTTTGTTAGATCAGAGTGACTTCTCCTGTAGGCATGAATCTTCATTAGTCCCACTGTACTGTTGCAACAATATAAAGCAGATGGCTTCTGTCTGAGCTCTGTCGTCTCAGCAGCTGTCTCTGTCCACACTTTACTCTCTATAAATCTGTAGCACAAGCCCTGACTGTCTCCGCTCCCCCTCTTTCTTTTCTTACCCTTTCTTTAAGTCTCATAAATCTACAAGCTTGTGTAATATATACAACATTGTCATTTTTAGGTTAATTTTTGTTTTGCTTTTGCTGTGCTCATTCCTGTTGTATTTAATTCCTTGTATTCTACAGGACTAATTTAGAACAGAATTTCTAGCTCCCCATTATGTGAGAGCACAACAATTAAGGGTTCTATTTGTGCCCTCCATCCAGCTGTAGTTTACCAACATTAACACCCACTTTCCTCATCCCTGCTGAGTGTGGGGGACAGAAAAACAAAGGGCTTGGTGACTAAAGGAGAGATGTTAAAGGGGGACCTTTAGGAAGAGAAACAGAGATAATAAAAAGCTGTGAAGGTTACTGCAATTTTTCAAAGGATGAAAAAAAACATTAGAGGAAAGAGTATTAGCAGCTGGTTGGCAGATGAAGGGAGTGTAAGAACAAACTATAGGACTGCAATTAAGGTAAAGTAGTAAAACAGTAAAACAGTAGAAATAAAGTAACAAAAATCATTACATGTAATTGAAAATTATAAAGACACGGCACTATTTCGCATATATTAAACATCTTATATTTATGGCATTTCCTGTGTAGACATCTGTTGATATGAAAGATGTCCTCTGGGCTTTTTAATGTTTGTGTTATACAGCAGAAGTCTAATCCTTAACTGCATCGACAAATATGTATAAATAAGAATATGCAGTTGAACTAATTCTGATAATACTTACTGGTATACTGCATATTAAAGACGTTTTGTAGATTTGGGTTTGATTTTTGTTACGTGAATATATCTTAAATTAAGATAGATTGTAATTTTAGGTCCACGCATAAACATGTTATTAACAAAGAGCGTTTTCTTGGATTAGCAAGTACATTTATGATATGTTAATATTTTGGAGGTTAAGTTCAGCTTTTCAATGAAAATTACTTTAAAGAACCTCAAACATTTTTGAAGTTCTTTAAAGTAGTAAGATTTCTTTTCATTAACCCATCTTAAAGTAAGAAGACTAAACTTATTTTTGACAAGATTACAAAAACAAGCAAACACAAGTTCACTTTGCTCATGTTTAAACATTTACCAATATTTAGTTAAACATGACTGGCGCATGGGAAACCAGGGTATGATTCCCAGCGGGCATGATGAGCTTCATCCAGTGTGGGTCTTTGGCCGCCTAACTATGTAGCCACAGGCCAGATTAAATACAGGGTTGTGTCAGGAAGGGCATTTGGCGTAAAAACTTCTGCCAAACCACCTGTGCGACTCAGTGAAAGCTGATTTGCTGTGGCGACCCCTGAAGGGTTATGCCAAAAGGTGAACAACATGTTTCAACTATGTAGTTTTAGCACTTTTGCATGCCCCCCATCCTGGCTTCTGTATAACCCAGAGTAGCTGTGACTCAGACAGCATAATAGTTATCTGCTGATCTAAAGGTTGGTGGTTCGATTGCTGACCTTTTCAGTCTAAATGCCATGCTAATACAAAAATTTAGTGTCTGCATAAGTGTGCAACAGCAGTTTAAGAACACAAAATACCATACAGGTGCAGTTCAACTGTGCAATTTTCATGTCAATGGACACAGTTTCTACTCTTAAAATTGCACAGTATTGCTATCATTAGATGTTAAATCATTTTAGATGTCTATTAGTTATGGCAGCAGACATATAGAAGGTATCTGGTTAGATGTCTCAACAATGGAAACTGCCTCAAGAGAATGAACAGGTGCAAGAAAACAAAGGCACTTGTGACAGTTTTTTTTTTGTTTATTTTAGATCATGTTGTTTTTGTGCTATTTTAGCAAAGACCCAACACACATTTGTCTTTAGATTAAAGGTGCAGTGATACCAGTTATAGAAATATGCCCTGGCAAAATAGACTTTTGCCAGGGTTATTATGCCTTCCATTGAAGTAAGAGTAATTTAATTTCATTTATAGTTTATAAGCCGTAAATTCCAGGAATTACACAGACATTTTTGAGCCTTTAATGTACTATTGTTATCAAAAATCTAAATTAATACTGAATTATGAAATGCCAAGTTACAAAAAAAATATTCCGCTATAATCATGAAATTACTTGATCTAATTCATTTCAAAGAGTTTAAGACTTTAGTATTTAAATTTAGTCAAACTCATTCCAATAGGAACAGATTATCCTAATCTCTACACTGCTATCTGGAATCTACCAATAAAACACCTTTTTACCTAGTTTGATGCAATCCCATTTGTCCTTTTTTCCAGCAATGGTAGCAGAAATCCTATTCAAGTATGGTGACTAAATAGTCCCAAAACATTTGTGTGTAAAATAGTTGATTTGAAACTTGTGTCTGCCTGTTTGTGTGTAACTTTGGACTTGTGTGTGGGTTTTAATTGATTTATATCTCGTACATTACAGACACTTTGACATATGAGTTTTATGACTGTTGACAGGGAACCAATCCAGCGACCTTCTGGTTGGGCATCAACTGCTCTACCTTTGCAGCACAGCTGCCCCCCCTAGAGTATTATTTTAGACGTTACCAATCATTACAAGGGTTTCCAGGCTAATCCCCATACTGGACTATGGACTAGCAGTTAAAGGCAAATTATAGAGCCAAAATTTATATATATATATATATATATATATATATATATATATATAAATATACACTTGCAGATACTGCATTGTATCAAGTATTTACATCCTCATTCTTCATAAATCCTGTGACAGTTTTCCGTATTGGTTCATTTGTATCATGAAACAAGTTGAAACCAATTGAATTGGTTCAAAATAATAAAAGTTTTTGTTGTACCAACAAAAGTTTGTCCCCCTTGGCAGGCATCTCTATTTCTGCTGCTGAGTAACAGGCTGGTAGAATCAGTGTTTAACTATTTTCAGACACCATCCAGCTGCAGATTGGCTTTCCCTTGTAATGCATGAACCTTTTTTTAATACAAAAATATTATTTGTGCTGAATTGAGTATGTGTTAATACTGTAGCTCTTTTCGTGCGTGCACACATTGTTTTCAGACAGCCTTATTTAGGGATGTAGAACAGGAAGTTAATGGTTTGTTTAGGGTTGGGCGTCTGTCATAGAGAACAACCATCTGATGTTGAACTACATTTAGGCCAAAGAAAGATGAGACACATGCAGTTTGACTTTTTTTTCTATGCTTCACAACTGTTTGGTTTAGGTTAAGAGTTAAAGCTGCCAAATTGTCTCAAACAGCATCAACAATACTAAATTAATGTGTGTACTGGAGATTCTGGAAGGTTGATTTATTTTCATGGTGGATTTTTGTTGTAGCTCTCATGAGTCTGTGGTGAGTGTGCTCGAAAACCACACAACTTCCTCTCTTTCCACGTGTGCTGACAAAAAAACCCCATACATTGTTAGTTCTGCTTCTGAAAGAGCACATGTCCGTTCTGCGTGTTTTGGGTAGTTCAAGTTAGTTTTTCATTTGGGGCAGGACTGTAACCTGTGCAATGAGCTTCAGGAGCAAAATCACCTTCAGGAAGAAAATAAAGAGCAAACGAGTGCGTGCGAATTTCAACCGGATCAGTATTGTACGTATTCGTCAGTTTTATTCTGTTTGATACTTGCCGGCTGTTGCTTAAAATTTGATGTCAGCTACCATATGGTGATTTTTAAACACTCAGAACATTAACAAATGATTTGCTTGTGGTGTCAGTGCCCACTTAAACTTACTAAGTTTAATTTTTATTTATATTCCCTTTCTTTAATGTGTGTTTTTGATGAGGCGGGGTGTGTCTAACTTGACACTTAATTGTATCTAATTGCATTCTTTATTTTGTATTTGCCAAGAGGCAGACTCTCTTTTCCACATTTTACTCCAACGTCACATAGATTAGGACACATATACAATTTTAGAAACAAAACCTACAATTTGTGTGCTCATCTGCAAATGACTTGACCGATGTTTTACAGTCTCATAGATTATAATTGTTTCCACTGCCACAAAAGTTTAATAATGTTCCTGATTAGTCATGTTCTGTTTTCTTCAATATGTTGAACTCAGTTTATAAGATATTTAACTTTGTCTTACTTCCTTTATCAGGGTGTGTAGTGGTTTAAAAGACTTCTAAATTTCTACTTATACAAACATCTACTTAGAAGATGGTTATATGCTAGCAAAGATCTGACGGAAATTAGGAACTAGAAACCACATGGAAAGTAGCCTATGTAGCCTATTTTTTTTTACAGATGGCAGTGGGAAAAACAGAAAAGAGGCTATGGTTGTTGAATCTTGGTCACTTCCTTTCTGTAACTGTGAGGTTCATGTCTGGGCTCTGAACTGTCATTTGGGTGTTCAGAAAGGAGCCCCTTTCGGAAGGTCAAATGTGAAGAGTAAAACCTGGTTGTAAGCTATGTGAGGTGGGAACCAAAAAAGATAGCAACTTCCTGTTTCTGACCACAACCTGCTCCACCTTACAGTTTACTGTTCTCAATTCTCTAAAATATTTATTATATACCACAGTTCTCTGTCATAGTTTTTTTTGTTTTATAAAATGCACACAATCTAAGACAGTGGTACATATTATGTAGAAGTAAACATACAAAAACGTCATGGATGTATGGCTCCTAAGGGTCAATTAGTGGGGGGCCATTATACAGTGAAAGGCATAACTTCTAATATTTAAATTTCTCTTTTTATATTTAAGCATGAATATGGTTTTAGTGGAGCATTGCTCCACATTATTGTCTAATTGTAGCAAGAAAATGTGCCTTGAACCTTGTAATGTTTAATAGCGTTTACCAGAGCTGCACTTAAGCTACTTAGCAACAGTACTTCCTCTACACCTTACTTAGTTCCTAATGATGAAATTCACTAGAAATGTCACTATTTTTACAGACCAGCAACATGATATTTTTTCATAATGTAATATGACAACTTTCCAATTGAAGGAGTATATTTGTTCAGTATATTTTTTTAGCATACTTCCTTCACCATTATGGGGGGGTGGGGGGGTTCCATGTCATTTCTGTCTAAGTTTCATTTGCAACTTAGAAAGTTATCATTTTGTTTAAAGTCAGAGAATGTTGAATGTCAAACTTGAACAAATGTGTCATATCTTCAGACTTTATTTTGCATTTATACACATACTATGCATGTTTGTATTACATCATACAACATCTTGTATTACATATTCTAGTGATTTGTAATTCCACTGTCCTTTTCTGTATATATTTTGTGTTGATTACAGATCATTTATAGCATTTTGTTGGAATTTAAAGCTCTTCTGGTGTTATTTCAAAAGGCACATCATTTAATGTTTTTTTTAGACCATTGTACTATAATTTCTATGTGGTACTGTTTCTGCATTGGATCATTTTTGAAACAGAAGTACAATATTGACACAGTTCCACTTGAATACTAAACAAGTCTTTGCATTTTGACTTGCAGCAAGAGAAGCCTAAGGTGATCGATCCTCTCGACTATGAAGCTGTCATCGCCGAACTAGGGGATGAGTTAAAGGAAGACCCTGTAAGGGACTTGTATCTGTTTCCTGACAATGATTTCTCAGTAAGTATACTTTCAATTTTTCAACAAGAAATTATAAGAAATCTTTTTCAATAATTTACAAAAAAAACCTGTTAATTTCAATTTTTTTAGCAACCATCTAAAGCAGCATTTTCTAGGTCTCCAAACAAACCATTATGGCTCACTTTTTTTTCTAAATGCCAGCTAAATCCACGATCAATTTTCACTTTGGAGAAGACTGAATTCTTTCCTGAAATGTGTTCGACTTGGGAATAATATGTGTAATTGTAGAGTTATGGATTTCAAATAGCTTGGAAATGGCTTAGTGCAAAATTGCATCTAGAGAATCATTACTAACTCTTTTACTCTTTGGCTCTGCATTAACACCAAGCTTTCAAAATATCATGTTTTACATAGATACCTTCAATGTTCTGATATTTAAGGCTGTAGATTTTTTTAAAGGCTTAGTTTCTTTCTTTTTTGAATGACTGTTTGTCCTAAAGCAAACAGTAATGCAGGTTTGTTAGTTGACTACATATGCAGATTTAAAGCTTTAGGTCTGACGGGAATTCATTATTTTATTGTAGGCAACTATGAACCAGCTGTCTTTACTCTCTTTTTCTGTCTGGTGCCTAGATGTAGGGAGTGTAATGCAAACTAAGCATATTAATAATCCATGTCACATATCATTAGATGGACCATACCAATACATTTAAAAAAAATTCAATTCTCTTTGGGTCCCAGAAAATGATACAGAGATCATTTTTTGTTTGCTTTCTGTACATTCTGTACATGACAATGATCATGTTATCAGTCTGTGGTAAAAGCTTCTTCTACTGTTCATCACAAAGCTGAATGTATGGTACTGCAGTCTTTCATGACTATCTGGCAGCAAAGTGTTTTCTTCATGTCTGTAAACTGTCAGGTACTACACCTGAAAGTGAAAATTGCGAGCCAAAGTAATCACTATTCAACACTAACAACAAACAACTGTAACTACTTTTTCATAATAGTAACAACTGACAGGTATAAGTAGTCTATTTTTGAAAACAGATTTTTAAAATTGAAATTACCTGGCTGCGTGAATTGTTGCACAGTAACTATAACAAAGCCTAATACATTTTATTCCCATATATGATGGGAATAAAGCTTTTAGATTTTAGGACGATCGAGTTAATGACTAGGAGTGTCAAAACAAATGACTGATTTGACTTTGCAAAAACCATTAGAAAAGTGAAAAAACACACCAATAACAAGCTGTCCATCATTTTGTTGATACCCACACAATTGTTTTTACATAAGCGTGCATTTTGAGTTCCGAAGAAATCCTTATGTTTTGGTTTACTGTCGAGTGATGTGAAAATTAATACATTCAGAGCAGAATGGACTGTAGCATAAAACCTGGGGTGTATATCTTTCCCTCTCAAATGGTTTGATACGCATTTTGATGCATGCTCCACAAATCTATACGAAAGAGATTCAACTCCGTAGCAATACAGAAAAGTCCAATTATTTTACATAAATAGATAAAATCTGGATTTTTATTTATTTGACGTTTAAAAAAATCCATGAAAATGTCTTTAAACTAAAAAACTCTTTTTTTTTCTTAACGGCACTTTAAATTTTAAGCTACAAAAACAAAATATCTTTGACATAACAACTTTAGTCCTAAAATCTAGCATTTGGAGCCTTATTGAATGTTTTTTCTTTAGGGTTAAATAAAAGTGTGTCATAATGTCTTATTCAGGTATTGTTTGCAGTGATATTAAGAAAGGGTTATCATATGTTTAGTGCACACAACACACATCGGTCGATGTGGTTCAGCTACACCCGGTTGTGATTGGAGGTCTTTTTGTGGGCATCACATGTTCATAAAGATCAGACTGTTGAGAGCACAACAGAAAGAGAAACTGACTTAGTTTGCCAGAAATGGATCATTTACTTCTCCTTTTTTTAAATCTTTTTACAAACGTAATCTTGTTCATATCTGTGCATGGTTTGCCGTAACTCCCAGAGCTAGATCAATTTTTTATGTGTATTTTTTTATGTTCCCAGTATACACTAATTTCCCTTTGTTTTTTGTCATCGTAGCACTAGTTTAGCCCACATTTAACAATGTTAGGTTTAAGGACTGTTCCTAATGATTTCAACTTTTGTAGAGGTGTCGATATTTACTATCAGCCCAAACTACTTTCTTGCTTACTTAAGTTTTGGTGTAGAATCTAATAAAAAAGACAGATTGAGTATAATACGACATGTGTTATATTATTGTCAAGTTGTATCCAATTAAGATCAATCAATGACCAGATTATTTTTACAAATAAAGGCTATCTTTTAATTATCCCTCTGTTTAGAGATAGGGCCTACTGTCATTGTGCTCCAATAGATGAATGACATTTTTAATATGCATGAAGTACGAACGCATGAAGTTGTTCTTTCGGTGAAACTATTCCCTCTTTGTGAACCCTAAGAGCATATTTATTAAACACAATCGACACTCTGCAGAGATAGCATTACAAGCCGAAGGGAGCTGTCCAATCCAGCCTAGTCTTCAAGAGCAACCACGTCGCTTGCATTCCAGCTTTGCCTGCTCAGCTTTCCAATGACTAGCTGACTCAGGTGATTCTGACTGACCGAACACAGCTGATTAAGCCTTTCACCAGCACGCAGTACAGGGAGAGCTGGAAATCAGTTTTGTGGCTCTTGAGGACCAGGGTTAGCCAGCCCTGGGTGCAGTTAGAATACAGTGGAGAAACACAGACATACGGACAAACTGTAAATAATCATAGTGGTAGGTTTAAGTCAAAACCAGAAATGCTTTTTCATTATCAAAATGAAGCTGCATTTTTTTACTGAAAATTCAAATGAAAAAGCAATCCTTCAAAATGCTTTTTCATTTTCTTCTTAACATCGCTTATTCTGTCACTTAATTAAAATTATAATGAAAATGGTATTTGACATTTCATTTTCAAAAGGTTCTCTGGTAAATGTGTAGCAAAATTCCTTTAGAAATGTCTAATTTGACAATTAAAATGGATTAATAGAAATGCTTTTTCATTTTAAAGATGAAGCTGCATTTTTTGACTCAAAATTCAAATGATAAAGCAATACTTCAAAATGCTTTTTCATTTTATACTTTAAAACCGCTTATTCTGTGTCATAATTAAAACAAAAATGCAAAGAGGGGATTGCATTTGTGTTGTCACATCCACCCTGCAAACATTGTCGCAATATTCATTTCGAAAAAGCATTTCCAGCGGGGAGGCGGGGCGATGACATCAGTGCTTTCTCTGTGTGTGCGGCTGCTAAGAGACACAGACATACCAGGAGTAGCTTTCTGTTAGTGGCACAGAAGATGGCTTTGTGATGGTTGTGAACTTCTGATGATTTTACACAGCTTCTCAGGACTACGTAGCAGCATTTACGCCCTCTGCTGTCCTTCTGCTGTCCTCCTTCGGACAACCAAGCTTTTTTCTTCGGACCGGGCACCGGCAGCTGCCTTCGCATAGTGGAGCGCGAAGCTCCCGATCATGATCGCCGAAGGCGGAAATGCTGCTACAATCTGGGAAACCATCATATAAATTTGTGTTTCCAGTTGTGTCCAGAACAAAATAAAGGATGATGTAAATCCAACATATTTACATCCGAAATGCTCATTGCCCGTTCAGAGTTTTAAGTTCGGTAAAGTTCGGTAAAGTTAGAAAGATATTCACAGATTCGGTCTTCTGGCCTCAATAAGTCTTCTGATAAACGTTCAAATGTGACAGCAAGTATCTCAATCCTTTTGTACACAAAAGCTGAAACGTCTTCTAACTTTTAAAACTAAGTCCAGGTGACAGCCCCTAAACCTACTACTATGATGGAATCAACCTGGATGAATGAGAGTCTTCATCGACAAACTGTAGTTAAATGAAAAATAATTATGGCTCCTGTTACACATCAATATGAAAGTGGTTTTGTTTGTCTTCTCTCTGAAGCACGTCAGACACACTTAAAATTTTCATCAGATAATTGGTTAATAATTACAAGCAGCCTCTCAATAGTCTGATTGATTTATCACAGTTTGGGATTTTCTGAATTCAGAAGTTCAGATGAAACATGTTAAATTGAAATGAGATCAGAAAAGCAGCTGTAGCCATGTTAAGCTCAGAAACAAACCAAACGGAAAGTTTTTGACCATTTTTATTGCAACTTTATTATACACTAAACAAAAAACATCATATTTGGATGCATAAATCCTCAGAGCAATAAAAGACTCAAATTTGTGTTTGGCTTCAGACTTATGTAATTTTCTTTGTAAAAGCTGTTTTCACACTTTTGGTAAGAAAAATATCTCCATCAGTATTTCCTTGAATAATTGTGACCATACACTAAGGATGTAGGCTCCAACTGGTTTTTCAAACCTAAATAAATACATATAAATGAGATTGGAAGAATAATAAAATTCATACATACATAAGTAAATTAAAAAATAATCACTCAAAATGAAACAGTTACAGGTTAAAGAGACTTTATGTAATCAAATGTGTAACTTTTCCAATATTTTTTCATAAACAAGCTGAATGTCGTGGAGGTTTTTCTCACTCTAATATCCTGCGATGTTTCAGGTATCCACTGTGCCTCAGGAGAGACGAACTCTCAAGTCCTCTGTTCCTGAGGGGGCAGAACAGGCTGAATGTCTGCTGGTCAGACAGGTATGATGTGTGTGACGCATTTGTTTCTTCTTTTGCATTAGATCTGATGTAAGCCAAGTTCATGTGGTTTAAAGAGGAATTAGCTTTAGTTGGTGGTTACTGGCCAGTTTAGACAGTTGTTTCACCCAACATGGGATTTCCTGATACTGGATACTCTGTGGTTTCACTGAACATCTGAAATAAATCAAGTGTGTGCGTGTAAGCCCTCATTCCGATCAACCAGCAGCAGTTTCAAAGATTCAGTTATGGCTGAGGAATCCCCCTAACCCCCTTTTCCCCCCAGACAGTCACAGCCCATTGGAAACGAGACGTAATGCGCCTGATTTGTTTGCAACCTGTTAAGGCAATGGTGTACATGCTCTCATGGCTATATCTGCATTTGATAAAAGTGAATAGATTGAACCGGATCTTCAGACGTCATCTGGCAAACAGACAGGATGTGAAACTACCCTGCAGCTTTTTTGATTTCCACTGTAATGCACATGTAGTTTGGGTGCTGTATTTTAACCAGATCAACTAATCCCTGGAGATATAAGAAACTATAGGCCCTAAGAGACAGAGCTTTAATTCAGTTCCTTTTATAATTGAGTGTACTCCAGTCTTGGTGAGTTTGGCAAATTCACGGAAGCTGTTTTATACATTTTCTTCTTCATATTGAAACTGCAAATTAAAAGTGAACAACCACAGTGGATGACTGTGTAAACTAAATTGTTATATGAAATAAATCTCTCTATATGTTCAGCTCAATAGCATTTGCAGATGCTTTAAAATCAGAGTTTTGGGAATACAGACTCCTTCCTCTGTGTACCAACTAGAACTGGAACAAACTTGATATAAATTATGCTCGTCTTTGAGCTCAGTCCATATTTAATGTGTGTCAGTGGAGTTGTACTTTTTCCTCTTTGAATGTCCTCAAACCTTACATTTTGCTATAATATAGACAAAGCTGGAACAAATAAAAAAAAAACTCATTTTACTTAATACTACATGCTAGACTCTAGAGAGATGGAAAAAAAAAGGTTTTCAGATCATTTCTAGCTATTATTTTCTCTAAGAGTCAACACTTAAAATTACTCTGTTACTCCGACACAACTTGTCTTTTTAACTTTTAATCCTCTATTTTAGGCCTGCAAGTACTACAACGCTGAACTAAATGTAGTTCAGTTTAAGTATGATGACTATGCTGGAGATTACCGTCTGCTGCCAAGGTAATACACTTTTCCTCTAGCTCTTTTTAACCATTTGCAGAGTTTTTATTTTTAATTGTAGATTTTCCATTATAACTGAATACGTCAGCAAGGATAAAAACAGCTTTTTTGTTCTAACTAAGAAACATTGAGAGTAAGTAACCATAAAGTTATTTTTGGAGTCAAAACAAATGAATAGCACACAATTTAATTGCTATTGAATGTCTTCAGTATTTTCCCATAGCTAATTTAAAGTGTGTTTCTTTACTGCTTTTTGAAGCAGTAAAGAAACGTGTCTAAGGCTCATTCTTTCTTTTTGTCTTGCAATAAGCATTACACTAACCATTTAAAAAAGTACGCTATATTTGACTTCTGGACTTTTTGTGGCTGAAGTTATCTTGTTAAACAGTAAAAAAAAATACATGCTGACATTAGGACTGGCAACAAGATTACATCTCCCAACCCTATGCTCTTATGTACTTGCATGGTTGCTCAAACTGCTTTGGTCTTCTTTAATTCATGATCAGTGAGTGGTTTACTGCAAAATTATTAGCACTGTAAATAGAATTCACAAAACATGATTGCACTCACCAGAAGTGTGTAAATAACTTTGAGGTTTCATTTTATTTTTAAACAAGCAATGGTAAAAGAAACACAAGATAGTGTAGCAGAGAAAATATAATGTGATAATGTCACTGTGCTGCTGGTTTCTGCAGAATGACTGAATAATTAAGGGAGAGAATTAAGCTGGCTCAATTACAATACCTGGTGGAACTCCTTTAGATTGTAATTAATCCATTGATTACTGCCATTATCATTAAAGCAAAAAAACTGACACCGACCTTTGTAAATTTGTACATATATTTCTTTACTTTGCAGTCAACAATTTTTGGAACCATCCATCTAATTGTACATTAATACAGTTTTTATTCATTATATTAGTTAAGTTTAAGTTGATTTAATTTACTTTACAATTATACAAAATGCTTTAAATTCTTTAAATTCTCTTCATCTCTTAGTGATATTTTTGACGCAATTCATCCAAACATCCCTTTAATAGGTCAGCCTGTAACTTACAGTGCATCATGCTACTAGTTAGTCAACTAGAGTTTTAGTGGGTCTCACAGAGCATCTTGCAGCATCATAACTTTAAAAAGAAAACAAAAAAACTTTTGGACCAATAGAACCCTAACTTTTCCTTAATGTGTGTATATTTTATTTTAACATTCTGTTACCCTTAAAACATGACAACACAAAAGAGATCGGAGTATTCGTACCTTGAATGACCATAACAGTTTAATTGACTCCATTCTTTTTACAAGGGAGTGTCGTAGTTCACCAGTTGCTACATTTTCCTTGTTTTTTTGTTTTTTAATGCTATCTAAAGCTAAAATCAAATTCTGGCTTGATTTTAAACCCAAGAGAGACAAAAATGACAATTAGAACAAACATGACAATTCTGAATGTTCTCATGAGTTGGAAAAGGTCTGATAACATGAATGTTCCATGATATAAAACTAGTCAGGCTACAATGCTTTGATGGCAGTGGAGCACTCAGTTATTATAGTTTTTTTTTAAATGTTCTGATGGGTTTTTAACTTCTTTTTTTACCACATAGTCTAAGATAATTTTAGTATAATCTAAATCAAATATAAATAATGTCAGAGCAGTCAAAAAGACTGCCAAAGTCATTCTAGTAGTAGTGGAATTCCGGTAGACCAAGTGTTAAAGGATCCTCCTGCAGATGAAGCAACAAACTCTTCTCTTTACAGTGGGAACTTACAATTTGAGTCCCTTCTTTGGTTTGAGCAGAAAGACTTCTAGACAGTGAGGCATTCTTTCAGGTCGCCGCCCCATAACCACAATTTTTTGAAGCGTCCCAACAAATCATTTTGTTTGTCAGCTTTAATGTCACTGTGACTTTAAGCACTGGGTGGTTCACGTGTTACCCTGTGAAGACTGCAGCCCTGCTGTCTGCACCTCACAACACATGCACAAAGACTTTTCACCCCACAGCTCAAACACAAAAACGAGTCTGCTGGTCTAATCAGTGGACCGGGATGCACCAAGGAGCACCTATTGTTGGCTCCCGACAGAGAGCGATGGAGCAGAGTCACCCACCTGTAGTTGTTTCTACCATTGAAATTTATAAATTCAGTTCTTGGTCCTCCTGTAAAAAGAAAAATGGTCATCGATTATGTGATTCAAGCTTCTTCTTGTTCTTCCTCCACGTTTTTGTAGAAAACTGTACAAAGCAGAGAAGCTACCGTCCCATTCTTTTGAGATTGACTATGAAGATGTGGATAAAGATGAGGTTAGTAATGGTGCAGTAAAGTGTGTTTCAGTAAAAAAAATCTGTTTTTTTGGTCCTCAACATTTTTTATTTTGACATTTTTCTAGGGAAGGGTTCTAGTTCAGAGTTGTGAAAGTATCTATTTCTGTTGTTTGGTTCCGTGATGGTAAAAACATTATCACAAATTCAGTGTATTTAGTGCTGATTGCATCTGTTTTACAGGACACCACCTCACTGTCCTCCTCTAAAGGTGGAGGTGGTGGAGGGAGTGGAGGAGGATGTGGAGGAGGGGGAGGTGGTGGAGGAGGAATTGGTGTCTTTAGATCGGGATGGTTGTACAAAGGGAACTTCAACAGCACTGTCAACAATAGTATCACTGTTCGAGTGAGTAATATCCTCTAATGTCCTTCTGGCCTTCTGAAATTAATATTTTTATTCTTTTAATGAGGTGGTCTATGGTTTCCAAGCTCAAAAGTCGAAGGCTTAACTCTGCTCTGACCTGAAATCTGACTGTTAATGGCACAACTGTTAACCATGAATTTGTAATCTTAAAGACATCCCCATGTATTTTCTGTGTTCACCTAAAGTTGTTGCCTGTCTCTCAAAATGAAGCTTAAAGTTTGTGGTTCAAACATACTTGTCTTTATGCAGTCATTCAAGAGGAGATATTTCCAGCTCACTCAGCTAACAGATAACTCCTACATCATGAACTTCTACAAAGATGAAAAAATCTCAAAGGAACCCAAAGGATGCATCTTTCTTGACTCATGCACTGATGTTGTACAGGTGGGTTGCAATGACACAGTAAGAATGTGTCACTTGGTTTTTACTCTGTCGAATAAAACATCTTATCTTTAATGATGAGACACTGTATTGTTTTCGTGGTTACTTCAGACCTGACTGGGCTTTTGTATTTTTTCTGTGTATCTCCAAAAGAACAACCGCCTGAGGAAGCATGCGTTTGAGCTGAAGATGAATGAAGTTACGTACTTTGTGCTGGCCGCAGAAAGTGAGCAGGACATGGAGGAGTGGATCAGCACGTTAACCCGCATCCTGCAGATCAGCCCCCCAGACGGGCCTGCTCCAGACCGCAAGAGCCTGGAAATTACTGATCATCGACAGGGTGAGATATGCCATATTTTTCCCAATTCAGTAATCCCCAGTATTTACCTATAGTGTGTGTTAAGATGTATAACTGTTAAAAAAAAAAGTGAATTCCCACACCAAAGCTCATTTTATGGAGAAAATAGTATTTAAATAGATTTGAAAGGGACATTTTTATATTTTTGCAACATGTGGATAAATTAGGATTTCCCCTGAGGAGAGGATATTTTTCTGTTGTATCCCATCAAATAAAAAATCTGTTCCCTTATGCCAGACTTACAAACAATACCTCTCCTGCTCCATGTTTTAATTAGGAATT
The DNA here is from genome assembly GCF_053564925.1 of Oryzias latipes. Lineage (NCBI taxonomy): Eukaryota > Metazoa > Chordata > Actinopteri > Beloniformes > Adrianichthyidae > Oryzias > Oryzias latipes. Next base: position 21,309,542 of record NC_136249.1, read on the forward strand.
TCTGCTTGGTTTGGAATTGTTGATTAACGTAATCTCATAAAGCCAGACCCTGCGTATTTTGTTTGGGCACATCACCCATTTTTTATATCAAGAAACCTCATGTGGCAGCTTTGTTAGTCTGGGCATTAATCCACACTCTGTAACCAAACATAACACACTTACAGACCATTGAAATCAGCAAGAAGTGAAAGAATGATGTGATAGCTTCAGCAGTCATGGATCTATGGTCTGTTAACATCTATAAATCAGGGTGCAGTGTCGAGTGGCATACCATTAATTAGCCATTTTGTCCACAATGGCCTTTGGGAAGAGTAGCTTTAGGCACCATGAAGGCTATATTTCTGTAAAACCCCGTCTTTACTATTATCCATGGAGCCCACAAATGCAGGAATATTTTACTCTGAAATTAATATTTCTTCTGCAGATTCTGTTTAGTGAGCACCTAATGTACTTCTTAGCCCATTTAAAAAATGCATAGACTATAATGTGAAACAAATCGCTTAGAGACACTCTCTTGCCTCAATTAATGACAGTCATTACTTATGAAGAAGGCTCACAGCTACATTTGTGTTTGTTCCCTCTGCAGATGTGTTTGACCTGTCGCTAAATGACTGTAGTTTGCAGGACAATGAAGAAACCACAGAGAATGGCATAAACCCAGAGCTAGCAAAGGTATTGCTGTTTATTACCGTATACTTTTGAAAACTGAAGATATGTTACGTACCTAAAACCACTGTGGCAAAAAGTCCTGGAACGCTTGTCAATGATCTCATTTGTTTCCTGCCTGCTAGGATTCCCCCTTTTGCAGTCTCATCTGGTTGCTGGGTAGTTAATGAATTTGAAGTTGTCCAATATACAATGCTCTTCTCAGATACTTAAAATACACCTACAAAATGTTTGATTCAGTAGAGTCCTTGAAATAAACCTGAGTCTACAAAAAGGGCAAACTTGTATATTGCTGTTGTTATGATGGAATTGTAGGGAGTTACACGAGGGCATTTCTTTTGGTAGTTCCAACAGTAGTGGTAGCTTTGCTGCTACTTTAGTTTTGCATCAGAACATATACAATGTTTTCAAAAACTGCTACAGACGTGTTTGTGAGTTGCTGCTGCTATGGGTAAATGTAGAAGTATTGCAGATGTTTAAAAACGACAATTAAACTTTTTAAATGTTCATGTATTTTTAGGATGGTAACATTTGCTTTTAATGACAAACAATCAACAAAAATTTTTTTTCTTTGTGCTTGTTTAAAAGGCATTGTCGGAGTCCAGTTTATTACAATTACGTTTATCCAGCAACAGTGTAGTAGATATCACCAAATGGCAGATCGTAATCCAGATTGGTAATTATCGTCTGGTGGGCGGACATGTACGTAATCGGCGCTACTAGCGCAACGCAACAACTAAATTAAATTAAACTAGTTGCCATCATTTACGGAGTATAAGTCTACAGTTACAAGCATATGAGCATATTACTAGAGAAGCAAAATAAGTTAAGGTAGCCCGGCAACCATAAAACTGTTGAGCGTGATTCTTCCCCGATGTTGGATGTGAGAAAAATATAGCAGTGTTTGGGTTATTATAACCTCTTCTCAAAACGTAGCAGTACTGTTAATCTTGGAATACATTATACTAAAGAAGAGTGGACATGGCATGCTCGAAGGGAAGGAAAGTGGATTATTGATTGTTTTTTGTTTTTTTTGTAATCCATGCTTAAGTTGTTTCTCTTTGGTATTGTAAATGTGAACACAAAAATAAATATTACTGAAATGAACCCCAAATATACCGCATTGACCTTGATATGGAAGATATTTTTGTAACTGGACTTATTAAAATTTTAATTTGTTCCCCCCTGCAATATAATATACATTATACTTCGGATCTAGTTTGCCATTTTAAAAATACTAGTGCTTCCTGTTTATTTCAACAATTGTCGGGGCAAATTTATCTCTAACAAATAGTGAAGATCTACTGGAAGTAAGGCAACATTTTAAAAAAATCAAAGCACATTCTGATCATACAAATAAAGTTCTCAAGATATTACAGTTCCCCAAGTTATTCTCTAATGGTCTTTTCCTGTTTTTTCTGCTGCATTTCCTTTCACAGTATATCTCAGAGACAGATGACAAACTTCGCTCTGCCAGAAGAGAGGAGCGGTTGAATCTTTTTTCTCTTGATCCTGACACGCCTGTAAGAATTCTTTTACATTAAATCCATTACAACCTGAAACTTGGACTTGATTAATTGCTGCACTTTCTTAAAAAAAAAATCTCTCAAAGTAAAACTGTGTTTTTCCTGCTGCAGGTCCTGAGGAGTCCACGGAATGAGCATTCATCATCAGACAACAAACCAGTTGGTCCATTTGAGGAGAAGCTGGGCAGAAGGTTCATGATAACATGCAAATCACTCAACCTCATGCTACAAGGCTGTGTCACTGAGACTGAAAACGGACCAGTCACCAACGTAAGGAAAGCGAACACACTACTTTTTTTATTTCAAATAGTTAGGTGGCACTCCCCCTTTTTTGGTACTTCATATTCGAAACAATATAAGTAAACACCACGACTGTTCTCATATTGAATCCACACAATCTGATGATGTCTCCTATCATCTGATACCATCTACCACACAGAAAACATCAGTCAGCAGAAAAGTGATATACTGACAGTTTCTCATTTCACTTTCCCAGATTGAGCCATTCTTTGTGTCACTGGCTCTGCTGGATGTGCGAGAAGGGAGAAGGGTTTCTGCAGATTTTCATGTCGACCTCAACCATGAAGCAGTGCGGCAGATGATTGGAGGCTGTAACAGTGCAACAGGAAGTTCTGGTCCAGGGGTGGGAAGTCAGGAGAATGGATTGTGCTCTCCAGCAGAGAGGAAACCTGGTGACTGTCACCTTGAACTGGAGCTGGAGCACTGGCTTTGCTATCCAAAACAGGTACTATAATAAGCTTTGGCCATTACACTGCGTTTACACCGCCAACTGACCAACATATGCTTTCACAATTGTTTCTATGCAGGCCATTTTCTCTGTGACCAACCCTAATACCGATATTGTCATGGTGGCTAAAATAGAAAAGGTACTGATGGGAAATATTACCTGTGGGACAGAACCTTATATCAAGAATACAGACTCCTCCAAGGTCAGAAAATGTTTTACACATTACAAAATGTAATCACCTGTGTTCTCCATATTCAATATTGTTAAAAAAAGGGAGGTAAAGCATCTGCAGTATCGTTTCACTTGTTTTCTTAATGAAATACCCAACTGTGATGTTTTTGGTAAGGAAACTAGACTTTATTGAGTAACATAGTTTAGAATGAAATATGCAAAATGATTTTCCTGTGAAGCCAAGGTTTATCTTCAGCACTGTGCACCAGCTTAGTTCCAAAAGTATGTTTTTCCAAGATCCTTTCCAAGACTTTTTCTGGCTTTCCCAACTGGCAGCGTTCCATGTGGCCTCTGTTAAAATGGCTAAGTGAAACAACAGACATTCAACCTGCTGCCAGGGTTACTGTGTTGAACAACCCCTCATTTAGTTTGTGACTTTTCCAGGGTCAGCTAGAATTTAAATCTGGTCATTTCCTTTTGTGTTCAAGAATGTCAGCTGCGCTGTCTTGTTAGCACTGCTCATATTTGCATCTTTGACAGACTGTTCAGAAGATTATAAAATCCAACAAACAGTTTTGCAGCAAACTGGGGAAGTACAGGATGCCTTTTGCGTGGTCTGTCAGGTTAGTAAAGGGGCTTTAGCCACCACACAAAAACAATTCTACCCACTTCTCTTTGGTTTTTTGTCTTTCCTAAAACTGACACCTTATAGCTCTTCCTTTTAATTTTAGATACGTGTTTAAGGACAACCACGGAACTCTGGACAGAGAGTCTCGATTCTCGCCTCTTTTCAAACAAGAGAGCAACAAAATTTCCACAGATGACCTGATAAAGTTAGTGACTGAGTACAAAAGGTTAGATGGCCTGTACAACAGAATGTTTGCTCCAATGTAAGATATTTTTTCAAAATGTTTTACTTTGACTGTTGTCTCTGTAGGGCTGAGAAGACCAGCAAACTGCAGACAGTGCCCGGGACACTGGACATATCAATGGAAAACGTCCCACTTGAGCATCCTAGTAATTCTCCCACCAAGCTAAAGTTTCAGTTCAGTTAGCCTAATGTTGACTTATTTTTACTCATACTTAAACTTTTCCCAACAGACTGTTTGACATCCTCATATGTACCCATAAAACCTTTTGAAGAGTTGAGCACACGTCAGCCTTCAGTAGAAGTGGAGGAGTTTGTCCAGGACACCATCAAGTTCACCCAACCCTACCGCGTTTACAAAAACCAAATTTATGTCTACCCTAAACATCTCAAGTACGACAGTCAGAAGAGTTTTGCAAAGGTGAGTTTCACATGGAGGGGAAAAATCTGCTGCAAGATGGCATCTTGTACTTTTATAGCACACTTTACATTCATTGATACTAAAACGGCTCACCAATTCACAGGCTCGTAACATAACCGTCTGTGTGGAATTTCGGAGCTCAGATGAAGAAGTTGCCAAACCCTTGAAGGTAGATAATCGTCCAGTGTGTATTGTTGTATAACTTCTTTGTAATGTAACTCATTCTCTATTAAATGGTTTTTTAGTGCATCTATGGCAAACCAGGAGGACCAGTCTTCACCACAGCTGCCTTTTCCACTGTCCTTCATCACTCTCAGAACCCTGACTTCTATGATGAGGTGAGGAAACACAAAGAATTTTGACAATATTACATAAAAATAAGAAAAACGTTTTTTAGGTACATTATTTGGAGTATATTAATTTATAGGGTTATTAAAAAGAATTATACCATGGTCCGGTTGAATACTCGATTCTGATTGGCTGCTGGGTATGCATTAAAACCTGATAACCGCACGGTGAAAAAAGAAGTTCGGTCAGCTAGCTTAAATGTTTTGTATCACTGCGCCGGCTTCTTTAAAACAACCTTTTGGACAAAAACAAGCGGTAAGAGGTGAACTTTCTCTCTGAACTGATGCTTTATTCAAGCCATCGGGACGATCAGCATATATCGCCGAAACTTGACTGCAGCGGTGGTGCTGCGCGACAAGGACTATATGTTACGTGATGCATCACGTATCATATAGTCCGCTTTTTGTGAGAAAAGCGATCCAAATCGAAAAAAAAAAAGGATTAAGGACTAAAACCGGGTGAATATGTATTGCTTTTGTAAGTGACCATGGTATAAGCGGGTTAATGGCCTTCGAAGTGTGCGATTATTACTTTTTAACGCACTTCGCGGAAGCAACCGTCGTCGGGTTCAGGCTTCCACGGCGTGCGTTAAAAAGTAATAACCGCACACTTCGTCGGCCATTAACCCTTACTGAACCCATTTCATTAGTTAACATTTGGTAAACTGTATTAAGGAAAAGCATTGCAAAACTCCAGCCAAGTCCTAATTATTGTTCTCACAGTTGACTTTTATCCTATGTTTTACAAGTGTTCAGTGTGACCAGCCCCTCTGGCATAGGCAACATTAGTAGGACAATGACTGGGAGAAATTCTGTTATTATCCATTGATAGGTGCTGGAAGTTCAAATGAACACTTGTAAAACATAAAATAAAAGTCAACAGTGAGCAAAATGTGGAAATAAGTTTATTATTTCCGAATTACCCCACAAATGAGTATAATCAATGCTAAATAATTGCACATACAGTTTCCCTAATTCATTTTTGTGGCTTCAGGTGAAGATTGAGCTTCCCACTCAACTCCATGAAAAGCACCATCTACTTTTCTATTTTTACCACATCACTTGTGACATCAATGCTAAGACAAATGCAAAGAGGAAAGAAGCCCTCGAAACCCCAGGTGAGCTATGGGAGGTTTCAAACCAAGATGACTGTCATGCTTTTCCGGGTTTCTGCTTTTCCTTCATCTTAATAAGATGTTTGTTTGTTTGTTTGTTTGTATTTTAGTGGGGTATTCATGGCTGCCAATTCTCAAAGAAGGTCGCATGTCTTCGCAAGAATTCAACATTCCTGTTTCCTGCAACCTACCACCTGGATACCTGGCCATCAAAGAGTCTGGCAATACCAAGGTGGGTAAAAATGGGGTAAACATATAATTGTAGTAATAGCACATTTGCATTAAAAATTGTCACATTTTAGTTGGACAGTTTTCAACTTTGCAGCAAAAATTAGGTTATGTTTTTTTACAGGATGACACTAATAACACTGATAACTTTTTTTTAACAGAGTGGAGCAGATGTGAAATGGGTGGATGGAGGGAAACCTATCTTTAAGGTTTCCGCAAATGTCGTCTCAACTGTGTACACTCAGGTAAGACAATCAACATTATTGCTCAGGAAATAAATGCAAAGCATGCATGCATGCTTTTTTTTATCTCTAAACTCCCGCTGCATATATTTTTAGAAAAATAAATATAATTCTTATCCTTAAGCTTAAAGTAACTTTATTTGTTTGTATCATTTCCAGTATTTATGTAAATAAAAATTTTACTTTGCTTTTAGATCAGCAGTGGTGCAGCATTCCAAGTAGTCAGATGTTGATTATAAACTTGCAAATTGTGCACAGATGGAGCATAATGTGTGGGAATAAAAGTGAAATGGGACAAATGTTCTTTTTTGAGAATATGTGAGCTATTTTAAATGTTCATTTTCTAAAGGTAGTATTTTTGCAGTAAAAAATATGATCACATGTTTTTTTCTCAAGTACTTTTACAGACAATTAAGGGTTCAAAAAACAACTTAAGGATACCACAAAGCAAATATAAGATATCAACTGTAACTTTTTATGGTTAGTGTTGGCCGTTTGCAAATATGTGAAATCCATTTAGTGTTTTTGGAGTTAGATTAAGAAAGATTAATTCAAAAACATAATAAATAATGAGGTTATGAACTTTACTTTTTGGCCTTATATTTCACTTTAAAGAGATAGCAGTTTAACTTCAGGCCGTGGATTTTCCTGAATACCTCTGTCTTTCTGCCAGGACCCCCACCTGAACCGATTCTTCCAGCAGTGCCAGAAGAGAGAGCTGGACCTCTCTCAGCCTCCTACCTCTAATTTTCTCAACTGCTTAAAGGTCAGGAAAAGGTCTCCCTAAACCCCAGAGATTGAGAAAGAAACCAGGGCATTGGCTACCAAATGTTATGGGACGAATGCAAGACCATACCAATACCTTTTTAAAGGCTCTTTTTGCACTTCACTTAATCATCTTCACCTTCTCTTGATCATTCTCCAGGGTCTTCTAAGCATGGAGAGAATCCCAGTCATAGTTCGGTTCCTTCCAGTACTCTTTAACCAGCTGTTCAAGGTTCTGACTCTGAACGACAACGATGAAGTCACCACTGTCACCACCAGGTAGGCTGTGGTACTACAGACTTGGTTCATGCACTGCTACTGAATTTGACCATTTTCACGTTTAACAGCAAAAAAAAAAAAAAAATTATAATTGCTTTTTTGTCATGTCAATGAAAGGCAATAAGAAAAACATGTTTTTAATAAACGGAAATGTGGTATTGTTTAATAATATGTAGTGGATTCAGCTTTTTGGTGTTGTGTCTGCAGAGTGTTGGTCCACATTGTTGGCAAATGCCACGAAGAAAATCTGGATCATTATCTGCACTCCTACATCAAGGTACATTCAAAGCATGCTGTGTGTGCAGTGTGATCTATGAGATACAGAGTGTCTGCTTGAGTGTGGTTTTAAGTGCTGATGTTTTCACAAAGGACGATAAAACATTTGTTGGCTTTTTAACTCCTGAACAACTATGATGAGCATGAACTTTAGCCTGAACATTCTTTACAGAATTGTTTTTTGCATCTGCTGGGGTGACATGCAAATATAATGGCATGTACGGTTTATACACAAGCACTTATATCACAGTGAACTACAGTACATTTGGTGTGACAAACTGTGATTATTTGGCAAAATTAGCAATTAGATTTTTGTTGTTGTGTAAAGTAATTGTTCTTTAAAAAGTACAATATTTACTTCACTTTATCATTTTAAAAGTTTTATCATAAAAATAACTTATTTTAAGACACTTAAATTACACTTCTTTCTACTTAAAAAATGACTTATACAAAATATAGTCTTATTTTGATTTGATAAATTGTCTGTTCTGGGGTAAAAAAAAATATCCTGTTGATTTTGATTTCCTTTTAAAACCATAGTAAACATTTGCAATAGTTAGAAATAAGATAAAAGAGTCGCTTCCTTCTTCTGCTTATTTTTTGTTTCCTTTGTGTTGAAGTATGTGTTCAAATCAGAGGCTCACGGCTTTCGGACGGTTCACGAAGAGTTGGCAAAAGGGATGACCTTCGATCTGAAAAGCAACGAGCAAGCAGCTGTGAGGAACATTCTCAAGGTCTGGTTGTCTTAACTTGGCATTTATGTTGATATTTTCAAAGTATCCCAGAAAAGTTTTGTTATAATTTGTGATTGATTTGTTAGATTTCCTATTTATGTCAAAGGTTTGGGAAAAATGTTGCATAAAACTAACCACCAAGTAAAACAACTTCATCTATTCGTGGTTTCAGTACTCCTGGTTCTTCTTTGAGCTCATAATTAAATCCATGGCTCAACATTTGGCTGATTCAGAGAAGGCAACGGTAAGGGGTTTACTCTGCTTTGGACTCCTCTAATAAACAAATACTTGTAAGTTACTGAGTCGGATATTTCCTCGGGTGTAGCACATCTTCTTTTTTTTCCCTGCAGCTTCCGAGGCCACAGCGTTTTCCCTCCTCCTACCTGAGCCGTGTAGAAACCTTGGTGGAGACGGTGTCTGAACATATCTTCTGGAAGTACAAAGAGCTGGTGGAGGAAACACGCAGTGCCAATATGGCTGTAGCAGCTTTTGTAAAGGTAGAAATAAATATTTTCAAGTGAATTCAAACAATATTGTTAAATGACACAATAAAAACACGATATTCACCTCCTCAAGTCTATGATATTTGCTGCATGTGCCATTAACTGTCCTGCTTCTGTTTTTGAGGAGGATCAATGCAAACTCAATGAACAGTTTACAGATTAAAAAAATGCTATTATTACCATTATCTGTGTTTAATGATCTGTCTGCACGCATTAGTTGATGCTGAAACGGATTTCCTGCCTGATTCATCTGTCTGTCTCCTTGCAGCGCTGCTTCACTCTGATGGACAGAGGCTTCACATTCAAACTCATAAGCAACTACATTAACATGATTACTGCTGCTGACAACAAGGTTTGCAAATGAAGCATTAAAACAAATATTTAAAGGAATATTTAAAGAATATGCAGCCGAATGAAAACATTCACACTGTGATGCACTGTTTTTGTGTGACTTAAAGGTGTTGTGTGAGCTGAAATTTGACTTCCTAAGGGATGTGTGCAACCATGAGCATTACATTCCTCTCAGCCTACCCTTGCCCTCTGCTCGCATCACAGGTAAGCTGAGCCCCAACTCACAGCTCCCCCCTCCAGTGTTAAATGTGGTAACAATCACACAACCACCCCCATTTGTTTAATAACTGTGTCAATCTTTTTTTTCCCTCTCACTGTAATTATTTTTCTCATCTTATTTGTCCATGTCAGATCATGCATCCCCAGAGCCACAAAGCACTCATGGTAAATATGTTCATCCCCTCACTGCAGTGCTGTTTGTCTTGTCACAATATTCATCCACGGTCACTAGATTACTGCCTACAAGTGGATTCACTTTGTGATGGAAAGCAAATATTGGCGTTATCTAAATTCTGTATGACTGATTCAGTTTCTATGCCCCCTTTCACTGCAGTGTCAGTGCCTGAGTACAATCTGACCGGAGAGTTCTGCAGAAAGCACTTTCTGACTGGTCTGTTGCTACGGGAGCTAGGACTGGCGCTCCAGGACGAACAAGACCTGCGACATCTAGCCTTAGCCACCCTAAAGAATCTGATGGCCAAGCACTCTCTGGATGCACGTTATGCCACCAAGGTAGACTTCTTTTTTTGTGGAAGAAAATGTGAAGCCATGACAGTGAGTCATGAGGACACAGCTGAAGTTCTTCCACTGTGACTCATCTGGACAAACACTTAGACACCAATATGATTTTTAACAGCAGCTGCAAGCTTTGCAGACCTCATAGTGAATGCTGGGAAGGGTCTTAAATGGGATAGGGAACTGCCCCATGTAAAGTGCTTCCAACCACATCACAATAGCAGGACTGTAATCAAAATCCAGACTGGTCCGCAATAGCCTTAATCAAACCCAAATGTTTCTGTGGGGGATATATAGAGGGGAAAAAGTGTTGACTACTGATCCGTTAAGTCCCCAATCATCTGGGAAAAGCAAATTTTAAGGCTTTACAGCTATTTTTAGAGTATAGATCTGATTTTTTTCCAAAACATCTATAATGACTTTTTAGAAGTTAGCATTTTCCCTCACTGGATAAAAATTTGAGATTTTATTTAAATCAAAATTCTGTGCAAACTTGTGAATGGTTTTCTTGAGCATATCTATATTCTGTTTTTAGTTGAAGATAAATGAATTGTCATGATAATCATAATAAAATGCATGCCTTGGTTTTCTGCTCTTTCAGGAGAAGCAGGCAAGGATTGCATCCCTTTACCTGCCTCTGTATGGCTTGATCCTGGACAACATGCCCAGGTTCTTCCTGAGAGACCTCTTTCCCATTTACTTCACATCAAGTAACCAAGTAAGAGCTAAGAAAAAAATCCACCTTATACAAACGCCTCCAGCTTTGTTGCATTTGTTCAATAATTTATTTTAGCTCAAATGTGTAGCATTTGCAAATGTAAAATTTTGTCTGTAAACCCTATTGAACACAGTGCAACAATTCTGCTGAGTGGGCAAGAAAAGAGCAGTTCTTCTTGTTCATTAGTCCTCCCTCTCAATGGAAAAACATGGCAAAGTTTAAAATAATAGTGGAACAAAAATAAATGGACTCAATATGTTTAATCTTTTCTCTTTTTATAGCCATTCAAGTAACAACCACAGGCAGGCCTGTCTTATAAAAATAGTCTCCTCTTCTGCCACCATGCATTTGAAAGGTTAAAACCTTAAAAAGTCATTAAATGTGTTTCCTTAAAGGAACATGATTAGGTAGACAAAGATAAATGGCATCTTGCAAAAATTTCTATAAAAGGTTTATTCCTGGGACGATTATTTCATTTCTTAATTTCCTTTTGCACTGCCTGATCAAGTTTAAATAATTTCAGCTAAATCGCATTTTGTTTTTAGAATGTCCTGCAAAAAAAAAAAAAAAATGTAAACAGAAAAAATGCTGGCTGGAAATTAAAAAAAAAACATTAATAATCTCTGCACTTGCATGTTCTCTATTTGATACAAACTTGTGTCAAACTGACACAATCAGAAAAACTCTATACAGCAGCTGACTGAACCCTGCTGAGGATAAAAGTAATTCCTCCCGTCTCTTTCCTCACCAGGGCTCCCGAGATGACGTCAGCATGGGAGGGGGAGTGGCAGGAGGGCCGACTACTGTCATTCGCCATGGCAACTCTGTGGATGCCTCTTTTTCCAAAGAAGTGCTCAATTCTATTACAGGTAGAATTTTCTTGTCTATATGTTTGTACTACAGTTGTCTATATTCAACAATATGGTGTGAATAGGGACACTAATGGCAACACCCCACCCCCTTCCACCAGCCTTTTCATCCTTGGCGGTTGCTATGGGTAACCAGGCCGACTCTCGAGGTTCTCTGATCAGTGTGGACTCCAACCCTAGCAACAGCGACAGGAACAGTGAGAAAATGGATGGCTGTGAAAAGGTGTGACAGTAAATGAAACAATGAAAAATGTGCACTCTATTTTATAAAATATGGACATTTTTTAAATATTATATGTTTCTGAAACAGTAGACAGCAGTCAAGGTAACTTAGCTGATATTAAAGCCTTAAATAAGTCATTTTTTATATATAGGTTTACACTTCCACACTGGACAATAATGTTGATTCTTATTAATAATATAAACGATGAACAAATGATTTCATACTTTGTTTGCAGTTGCCAAAAGAGAATATGGTGTTGACAAGCTCAGAAACTCCTACTTTTTTAATTGTTCTGCTTGCTGCAAGAATTAAAGTCTCTGAATGCACATGGATATGAGTTGATTTCACAAAGCTGACTTGAGGAGAAAGCCAAATTTTTTGACTTACAGTTAAATGTTTGGTTTTACTTCCAGGAGCTTAAAGTTGTTCCAAAATTCATTTATAAATTCACTAAAAAAATATTTCTGTGTTTTTCTGCATGTCGTAATGTTTCTTCATAGTTTGCCCGCCCCCAGTCTCTGATTGGCTACGGCTCTCGTTGTGACAAGCTGGACCAGGCAGAGACTCGAAGTCTCCTCATGTGCTTTTTGCACATCATGAAAACCTTGTCTGAAGGTGAGAAATGAAGTTTTAACAGGGATTTAAAAAAAAAGGAGTATTCACAAAGACCAATTAACAACTGAATTTTTGAGCTGTAGCCTATTGACAACACAGTTTATGGTGTTGGGTGGGTGTTTAACCTGAAACAAAACTTGCAGAAGCTCTTAACAGCAATTTAAAAAGTACAGCATTAAATGTGTACTGTATCTTCATATTGGCTAAGTTGTTTTAATAAAATTAGGCCCAAAGGTACAACCTTTAAAACTGTATTTGACTTGTTTGCTTTACTGCATCTCTTCAGCCTTTTTGGGTCTGTGGTCTTTTTTTTTCTTTTTTTTAACTTGTCCTGTCCAACAGCTGGGCAGACAGATGAGAGCTGAGGGCCTCTTGTGTTGGACATATTTTACTTTAACAAGAGGGGTTATTAATCTTCAGACAAACCAAAGGCATGTCTGAATAAACCCCTTTTGTAATTGAGGCCAAACTTTATTAATTTCAACCATGTTTGAGAATCTTTGGCGTTGGACCGGACGGAAAAGGAAAGAAGGGAAGAAGAGAGAGGGACGCTAGAGAGGGGGGGAGGGGGGGGGGGATAAGACCATGAAGCAGCATAGAGCAGACAAGTTTACTGGTTGTTTATCATTACGGTAAGGTTCAAATGTAGTACAAAAAGGGCGGGGCCTGTCCACACACACACACTGAAATGTTGGGCCTGTGGTCTTTATAGATAGTAGTGTGAAAAAATATCCCATCATTTTGTTATGTTTCCAGATGTGCTGGTGTCCTACTGGCATCGGGCAATTCATCAGGAAATTTCGGACTTCTTCAACATTCTGGAGTAAGAACCTTTCTTAACTTCTGTTTAAAGAGTTGCAACAGGTCAGTTTAGTTTAAAATTCAGTGTGGATCAGAAAAGAAAAACATCTGAGACAGCTATAAAGATGGGGACAGACATTTGAGGAAGTAAGGCGCTGTTCCAAAAGAGAAGAAATGAGAAAAAAACATCCCAGAAGGAGAAAAAAAGAGTCCATAATTCTAGCATGAGCTCTCTTTCTGCCAAGGAGTGCTTTGAATTAACTGTTCAATTGCTGCAGTTTGATTCCATGAACCTAGTTTACTTAGCTTTAAGCTTACAAAGCACAGAAACAAAATCATGCTTAAGATGTTTTTTAATGGTCTGTTCTCCAGGCTTTGTCTTCAGCACTTCAGGTTCCTTGGAAAACGCCACATAGCCCGGTACGTCTGTGCTCCTTTGATTTTTTCTTTTTCTCATGTGCATTTCTTCTAAAACTGCAGACAACTGCCTATTAGCCCAACATACTGTATGTGCTGCAGCCAAAGGTTGAAATACCCACACCTACTGATAAATAATTCATATAAGCATGGTTATACATGGGTTCACGCTAGTGTAAAAGCAGGCAAACATAGACATGTGAGAACACACACATAAATGAGTCAGTCACGGTGAGGCAGAGATACTAATATGTATTCTGTGTGCGTTTGCACACTATTGGATGAACTTCAAGAGGAGAGAAGCTATGAGAGGGAAAGAGAAGGGGGAGGTGAAACTCCTGGATCCTTCTGTGATGAAGGAATCACTGCTGGATATTGTACTGGCAAGCATAGGATGGGGGTTGTTATCATCTGCACGCTTACAAAGCACTGCCTTTGGTTCTAGAAGGCTCCTTCATCGTCTGGTTCCTCCCAGCTAATCAAATCACCCTTTTCCTTTTTTTTTGGGAATTGGATTCTTACAAATACACCAACAAAATGCTGAGTAAACACACTGCTTTTTGGGTGTGTGGAGGCATTAATTGAACAAAGATAGTTGGAAGCCTAACCAGGGTTTCTGGATGTAGTTAAGCTTATAAGGCGGCTGGCAACTTAAAATTCATGTGTAATACCAAACCCTGAGCAACTTGTTGTTATGCGCCTGTCTACTTCTGTCTTATCTTTGGGGTGTGTCTATATGACTTCATCAATGATGTAACACAGCAGTGTAAATTATGTTTTATTATAATATTTTTACTTATTTAAATATACTTTTATAAATATAGGTATATAAATATTGTGTTTTTATTTCATGTAAAGCACTTTGAGGTGCTCTGTAACAGGAAGAGTGCTCTATAAATAAAGGTACATTTGACTTAAAAGTGTGTACATGGAAAAACTAAGTGATAGCTCTAGCAGGTGGAAGGTGAAGCCAACCCGGAAGTAACAAAGCATTGCAATACCTCAAATGACCAGACAGACTGGTACTCGGAGTGAGCAATTTCCCACTGAGGCTACTGGAAAAACCCTTAAATAAACCCATTTAACATCCAGTGCTTAAAATTTTGTTTTCATAAATGGTTGCATTTTTAATTCATGACAGCTCTGGGGGGAGTGATTTTTTTTGGCAGACAACAACCTCCGCCCTTATATTTCTGCAGATTTACTTTAAAATAAATTTGTAATATTTGGTTTCTTTGGTTCCTCCAAAATGTTGGGAGCCGTAGCTTGATGTTGCTAAATCATTACTGGTTTGTGGGACAATAGCTTTGAAAAAGAACCACACCCACTTCTAAATAGTGACAATATTGAAGTGTAATGTTATAAAAATGTTTTTCTAATCATTTCTACAAAACATACTTAGAAACAATGTTATTTTTTGACACTTTAATGTTTCATTAATGGACATATTAGCACAATGTATTGTGTTTTATGGTACATTCAACAATGTACTATAATGCTTTTCTATGTGTTTAACCTTGCATTTGTACTGTAGCCTCCATCACTGTGCATGCCTCTTTCCTTCCCCTTTATGCATGGTGCTGCTGTTTATTGACCGTCAGTGGGACTGCATGTTTATTGATGTCATGTTGCATCAAGCTGCTATTTTCTTTCTTTGTTGATGTTGCATGTAACCCTCACTTTGATTTGCCATTGTCTGAACTAGGGCTGGATTTTAATAGATAAATACATAGATTTATATTACATCGATCGATTATTTTTTTTTTTTTTAGGAAATGTAACATCAATTAATTCAACCCATTAATAGATTTTTGTTTGGAGTATTCATTTTCTGGGTAAAATCTGCTTTTAAGTATTTTTTGGAAGGAATAAATACTTTATTTCTAGAGGCTTTACATTGTTTAGTTTAAATCGCTAATTATATGAATGTTGTAAATAGCCAACATATTTTTTTTAAATGAAAGAATAATATTATTTTGGAGTTGAAATGGATATTGGAAAATTAATGAGGAATTGATATTCCCATCAAATCAAATTGTTTCATTTTTTTGTCCATCACACCTTTGGCTTTACTCAGATTGCTAACAGCTTTTCACATAAAAATATGTTAAAGTCCATGTTATTCTTAATCCCATCAGTACATTTTTATTTTTTTTTCATTCATTTGCAAAACAAAACAATTCAAACACTAACACACAAATGAAAATATGAAAACCATTGACTCCTCTTTGGCTCTATCTGGCAATTTGTATGGGCAGAACTTTTTTCTCCTGACTACATCTGCTCCCATCACACCAAAATCAAATTGAAGATCTGTCTGCTTTCAGCATTTTCCTCTGACTGCTTAAAACTATGTTATTGTGTGGCACCACAACTGTGCTAAATCAGCTCTGTCCTGCAAACTGTGTATCCTAACATTCATTGATCCTATGACGGCATGCCCAAGCAGGTGCTAGCATGCCATGTACGGTTGCAGTTACAGTGACTGGCAACAAAGGACGCTAAAACAATGGCTTTCTTGACTAAAACTAACGTATACTGCCTCTGATGGGGTTGGCTTGTGAACAGGAAGCTAGCAGCGGCAGTAAAGCTGGCCCAGTCAACCCATGCCAATGGTACTCTGAAGGGCTCTAACCACCCCTCCCAGTCCTCTCAGTCCTCAAGCATCTTCTCACAATGGTAATAACCGATCACCTCAGAATCCAAGACTGACTTAAACTGAAAAAGCTAAATCTTTGCTTGCTGGAAGCATTTTTAAGGCTAATATTGTTTAATATTTGCTTTTAATATAAAAATATTTTTTCTATGCAAACACAGATCAGACCTACACATAGATGTGAAAATCTAGATATGCAAAAAAAAAATTAATTTTCTTTCCTGTGTGTATTCCTCATCTTTGTTACCATCCTGTTTCCATGCTACAGACTGTAATTGTGTTCTCAGCATGCCCCTCCTCATACCCCCAGTGTATGGTGTGTTTTTGGAGTGCCTCATTTTAGCAGATTTGACATATATTTGTTAAAGTTCATTACAGTCCAACGTTTTAAAGGTTTATTGAACAACAAGCGCTAAAAAGTCATACAAGTCTTGAATTTATTATGAGCTGAAGACCCCTTCTTTTGTGTTCAGGATGGCGTCTGGAGGCGAAGGCCACCGGCATGCTCGGTCCCAAACCATGCCTATTATCAGAGGCAAAAACGCACTCACCAACCCAAAGCTGCTGCATATGATGGACACAGGTAATACCCCAAAAGATGGGATGAATATTGTTTTAATTTTGTGTATCTCAGTTATTTAAATCTGTTATTGTCTTGAGATGGGAGTGTTCAGGAGGGAGATACGCTGAGCCCCACAGACATTGAAGCCAATTTGTCGACAGAGGTGGCCCTCACTGTGCTAGATGTACTTGAACTCTTTGTTCACCACCACAAGGTTTGTTACTGCTTCACATTATACAGGTAGAACTACCGTTAGTGCCAGATAAAACTCTCTTTTTAAAATGTTTTAGCTAAAGTTTTTCATTTTTATTGATTACATTATTTATGATGCTTGAGGGAAAATTTGCAGTAAATCAATGCACAAAACTTTTTTTTCTAAATGCTTTTATTTTGAATTTTTATGTTTGCATGGCTTTTTTATTATATTAAAGTTTTGTAACTTTTTCATTTTTGCCCATTGATAGAATTCGATAGAAATATTTTTAAAAACATTGAAAAGTATCTAAAGCCCAAACAATTTCTTAGAGTATTTTGTCTAGCTTTAATGTTTGTGTTGGCTGCAGAGATAACTGTGTTGAAAGTCATGGCATAGTAAAAACAATTTTAAACATTTTAAACCCAGTCATTTTATGCTGCACTGCCACCTGGTGGCAAGAAGTTCCTTTGGGTGCGAAAACAATGTATTCCTTGTTGAAATGGTAATTATATATTTATATTTATTCTGCTTTCTGTGTTAAAATGTCTATAGAAGCAACTGTTGCTGGATGATGGACAGAACACATTGATGAAGAAGGTCCTAGATACATACTTGCTGTTCTTCCAAATCAACCAGTCAACCGCCACCCTCCGGCACGTCTTTGCTGCGCTCAGACTCTTTGTCCAAAAGGTCCTAAAACCAAATACAAACATGTTACATCAATGGGAGATTTTTTTTCTTATACGCAGTGTGTCATCTCCGACTTCCCACAGTTTCCCAGCGCATTCTTCCAGGGAAAAGCAGACTTGTGTGGGTGCCTTTGCTCTGAGATCCTTAAATGCTGCAACCATCGATCCAGCTCCACTCAGACAGAGGCAGCCGCCCTGCTCTACTTTTTCATGAGACAAAACTTTGAGTTTACAAAGGGCAAGTCAATAGTTCGTTCACATTTGCAGGTCAGTGAGTTTTGAAATTTACTAATAACAGAAACTTAATTTCAGAATGCTATCATTGCTTCTTCAGCCATGCTGAGCCTTAACTCTGACCTCCACTTCAGGTTATCAAAGCAGTGAGCCAGTTGATAGCCGATGCTGGAATTGGTGGCTCACGATTTCAACAGTCTTTAGCCATTATCAATAACTTTGCAAATGGAGATACACCCCTTAAGGTATAATAAAGTTCTTTGGATAATTTCTTACTAGAGATAATGGGAGATTATTTAGTAAATACTACTATTGTTCTGTCCACAGAACACTTCATTTCCTGCTGAGGTGAAAGACCTGACCAAGCGGATCCGGACAGTTCTGATGGCAACAGCCCAAATGAAGGAACATGAGAAAGATCCAGAGATGCTGGTGGATCTGCAGTACAGTTTGGCAAACTCCTATGCCAGCACACCTGAGCTAAGGCGCACCTGGCTAGAGAGCATGGCCAAGATTCACGTGCGCAATGGGGATTTGTCAGAGGTCAGACTGGTTACCCTCACTTGGAACCATTTCTGTGAATCTTCAGATGTTTTATTAACCTGTTTAATTCTGCCCCATATGACTTCAGGCTGCAATGTGCTACATTCACATCTCAGCCCTGATTGCTGAATCCCTAAAGAGGAGAGGTTAGTCTCTTGCTGTTACTTGCACTTGTTAAGTTTTCTGTAGCATTGTTTGAATGCATACGTCTGCACAAAAACATTGCATAAAACACTGCTTTACATCTTTTCTGACACCATTTCAGTCAGCTTATCACTGATCTCTTTCATGACTCAAATCATGAAAGCTAACTCCTAACTTGACATCGGTTCTTCACACAAACATGGTAGTGGAATCAAAATCTCACTAATAGAATGAGAAAGACTTTTTATTTTATTAATAGTAGTTATTATTTTTTCATGTCATTAACATATTTTTGCCAAATTCTAGTAGAAGTAAAACTAATGTATTTTAATGTGCTGAGTAGGTTCCTGTGTGTCTGTCCATTTCATTCTTCTACATGCATGTGCTTGTTTTCAGCTTGTGTCTGTTTTAATTTACATGCATGGCTTTTTTCTCTGCATGTGCAACTCTAAGCATTAGTCTTGTCCTTCAACATAAGAGTCCAAAGCGAAATGGGCAGAAACTTAAAATTAAAACCTGCTGCTCCTCCTCCTCCCCTCCCACCAAACAGGCTACTGGAGAGCTGACAAGGCCAGGATGTCCATTGTGTCCCCTGAAGAAAACCCTGTCTTTAAATGTAGCTCCTTACTAACTACCACCCGAGATCAAGACAGTGAGTTTGTGCGCCTGGGGCATTCTGGAGGGTGGGGGTACAGACTTTAAAGCAGTGGAGATTACAGGTTTGCACTAATCCTCTTGTAAATTTGTGGAAATAATTGGTATTAGAGCGCAAGATGTTTTTTTTTCTTTTTTTCTTGAAGGAGCATTCTGGTGGTTGTTGATGGCTTACCGGTACTTTGTTTTTGTCGTGTGCTGTAAAATGTACAAGTAAAACAAGAGCACATGCTAGTATATACGTTTCTCACTACTTCGAGTCACTTTAGTTTTGAATAAAGGTCATATTTTCTATTTTTTTACTTTTGTTAGTGACCAAAAGAATTCTTGACTGTAAAGTAATCTTGTATTTTACACAAAGCGATTTGTGTCATTCTATACTTCAAACTGAACTTTCCAGTAGCACCACTGTTGTTGTTTTCTTAAAAATATCCAGAACAGGACACCAAAAAAAGTCTTTCTTGTTTAAAACCTCAGCATCGTTTTCCATGGGTTGGGCTGCGTTTTTGTGCATCAGTCCAAATGTTCAGGAGGAGGGTGCCATGAAGGAAGACACCGGCACACAAGACACTCCGTACACTGAGGTCAGTTCCTCCCACCCTAAACAAGCAGTACAAGTGCTATTGACCTGTTTTCATTTTTGGTGCTCTCTCTGTTCTGTGTAGGACACTCTAGTGGAGCAGCTGGAGCAGTGTGTGGATTATCTGTGGAAATCTGAGAGATACGAACTTATCGCAGACATTAACAAACCTGTGATTGCTGTGTTTGAGAAGAGAAGGGACTTTAAGGTAATCCTTGCTTCCTCAAAGATGTACAGGTGCACTGGATGAAGCTATTCCATTCTGAATGAATACCTCCCTGTGTTCATCTGCAGAGGCTGTCAGAGCTGTACTATGACATTCATCGCTCCTACCTGAAGGTGACAGAGGTGGTGGATGCGGAAAAACGTCTTTTTGGTCGCTACTACCGTGTCGCTTTTTACGGGCAGGTGAGCATCAGTCATTGCATAAGTTATGAACACCTGCACATACCTGTGCACACGTCACAAAAATGTGACGTATACACTTAACAGTAACCTGTCACCTGTAGATAAATATTTAAGATGCAAAAAAAGCCCATCAGACTGTGATTTCTCTGACAAAAACTCAAAAGCTAGGTCATGTACGGTATATGTGCTAGATTCAGAAGATGGATACTGAGGAGCTTGTCTTTCTTGGAATTTTGAGTCCCTACATCCTAAAAATTAGTATTTTACTGTGAGAGTAAAACTATTTTAAAGTCAAGATACTGAGAACCAAAAACATTTCTTCTTTTAGTTCTTTTTAGAAATTTCCCAAATTTGAAACTTAAACAAAATTCAAAAGAAAGTTCAAAGTTGTTAATGTTTTGCCTGTTCTTTTCTTCCTTTTCTATTTTCTATTTAAAGATTGTGGTAAGTCTTGACAAGCCTTGGCTCTTCATATTCCTCCACTCTAACTGCTTTTACCTCTTTTCTCCTTTGACTGGTATTAACATGTGCCCCCGTTGCCCTTTGATTAGCTTGGGTCAGGCTTGTCGTGGTCCATTTGACTTTCTAATAAACCCATTCATTAAGTTGTTTTCCCTTTTGTGACATCACACACCTGCATCAGACAAGACAATCCTATTCACCTCTGAATTCAGTGTTGCTTTTACTTCCAAAGCACACTCACACTCTGATTTTATTGGTTAACCCCCCTGACAACTCAACAAGATGTATTGTACTGTTGATGAAATGTCAAAAAAGGTGCCTTATTAAATTGTTCTGGACCTCACCATTGTTTTGCTTATCTAACTTGTTTTAATCTGCATGTTTGTGTGTGTGTTCTGTTAGGGCTTCTTTGATGAGGAAGAAAGTAAAGAGTTCATCTACAAGGAGCCAAAGCTCACAGGACTGTCAGAAGTCTCCCAGAGATTGCTGAAGCTCTACTCAGACAAGTTTGGAGCTGATAACGTAAAGATGATTCAGGACTCCAATAAGGTAACACCACTTCCATTTTAAGTCAAGTGGATCATTTAAATGTAAAAGTTGCATTCATAATGATGTGCTTAATGTGAAGGTGAATCCTAAAGACCTGGACCCCAAGTTTGCCTACATCCAGGTGACATATGTGGTGCCCTACTTTGATGAAAAGGAGCAACACGACAAAAGGACAGACTTTGAAAGACACCACAACATCAGCCGCTTTGTGTTTGAGACTCCGTTCACGCTTTCAGGAAAAAAACATGGAGATGTTGAGGAGCAGTGTAAGAGGCGCACCATACTGACCAGTGAGTGTTGGCTTTCATCTAGAAATTATTTGTTATCATTTTCATCAGGGATTCATAAGCACCACATATACCATTTGTCTTCATCAGTTTTAGTCCATTCCAATCCATTTCATTGGAAACATTTTAAGAGAAAATTAAATGTGAAATAAGTCCTAGAATTTGTTTTCAAGTTTTCAAGTTTTTGTGTTGGA
The DNA here is from genome assembly GCF_053564925.1 of Oryzias latipes. NCBI lineage: Eukaryota > Metazoa > Chordata > Actinopteri > Beloniformes > Adrianichthyidae > Oryzias > Oryzias latipes. The sequence goes on from NC_136249.1 coordinate 21,331,318, forward strand.
CACATACAGTTGTTTAGGGTGGGCTTCCAACGACATGAAGGACTAATAAAAACATCCTGCTTCTTCTAAAACATTGATGTCCCTTAATTAGACTCAAACAAAATAATGCAACAATGTGTGTGGTTAGTTTCTATGTTGTCATATAACAAAGTGTGTTACTAAATGTGAACATAATAGTGAATTGCTTAGTTTTCCTTAAAAATTCCAAACTGCTTCATATCAACCTTAAATCTGCTGACAGGGGTTGTACTTTTTGCCAAATTACATTGAAATGGTGCAGAAATTAGCACACGTGTGTTTGGTAAAACTATAAACCTTTTGTAAATGACAGTAAAAATAAGAGAACCAAACCGTTTTTTTTTTTACTTTTGACAGACTGAAGGTAGATCTGAAGTAGCATATTACACCTTTTCTATTTTCTCTTTAACAGCAAGCATTTAGAGAACTGCACAATATATTCAGTCTGAGCTGGGCGCATTTGTTTCTTTCTCTCCAGCAAGTTCCAGTTTCCCCTATTTAAAAAAGAGAATTGAGGTAGTGGAGCAGCAAAGCACAGAGATGAATCCGATCGAAGTGGCAATTGATGAGATGTCGCGGAAAGTTTCTGAGCTCAACCAGCTCTGCAACATGGAGGAGGTGGACATGATTCGGCTGCAGCTAAAACTTCAGGGCAGTGTTAGTGTCAAGGTGAGGTCTCCTACGATGTGCAGGTGATTGTCTGAGACAGCAGGTGTTTAGCTTTATAATATCTGTTTCATCTTATCTAGGTGAATGCCGGGCCTATGGCTTATGCCAGGGCGTTTTTAGAGGAGAAGAATGCAAAGAAATACCCAGATAACCAGGTCAAACTTCTCAAGGAGATCTTCAGGTATTTTATAATGCAATTAAAAAAATGCAGTATGTTCTAACTATTATTTGTCAATAAAAATTGCTTATAGTTTATATCACAAGAGTCAAATGTGGCTGCTTTCCCTCTGCAGGCAGTTTGCAGAAGCCTGTGGTCAGGCTTTGGATGTCAATGACCGTCTCATCAAGGAGGACCAGCTGGAGTACCAGGAGGAGATGAGAGCTCATTACAGAGACATGCTGATTGAGCTCTCTGGCATCATGAATGAACAGGTCTCACAGCAAAATAATACACCATTTTAATCTACCGACTTACCACCTCATTGCATTTTCAGCATTGGTTTCATTTGCGTGGCATACTAATGGTCAAACATATCATTTTGTTTTGTTTTTTTGCAGTTATCAGTATTTTATTTTGCAACTCTCTGGTTCTTTTCTCACATTTTTCTCTTTTCAGCTTGAAACATGTTTTCTTGCCTTCAGTACATCATCTTTGTCTAACAGCTTTCTTTCTAAGACTGGTATGTCATGTCAGTAATTTCTTTTTCAAAAGACGTTCTTTTACACATCCATGCTTGCTTTTCATGCTTTCTTTTTCTCTAATCGGCACATTTCAATGTCCATGGGTGTAATTTTTTTTTCTTTTTTTGCATCATCCTGTTCTAACAACAGCGTTTTATTCCTGTTCAGATTCCTCTCACAAGACAACCAGGAACGGATCGGAACAGCACCTACTAAATGGCCAATTGGCTCATCAGAAAATCTTTGTTCCCACATGAGCCCTAAAGTGGCCGATTTGCTTGTTTTGGAATTGCGGTGTTTTCCTGCTGCAATGAGTGATGGGATCGTAGACTGTGACTAATGACTTGTATAAAGAAGGGGAGAAGTGTGTAGACTGTGGTTGTGGTAGTCTGTAGTCCTGTTGTTTTGACCGTCTTCAATAGAGGCCAGGCTGCTGGACTGTTAGATATTGTTTGTTTTGGCCGTAGAGGCTCAACCCATGTGCGATTTAGATTTCTAAGCCCAGAAAGCTGATTCATACATTTACACACTGACAGACACTTGCCAGCAAATACTGTTTAGTAGACACATGTACACACAACATGCGCCTTCTTTCTACAACCCTGACCCTTTAGAGAACAGTGACCTTACTGACCTTGAGGTGTGTTCAGCTCTTTTGTAATTTAGAACTTTCTGGTGCATTTTGATGACAGTTTTTACACTTTTCTGTACATATGATTTTTTTTCAAACAATTTAAAGGTTATCTCACATAGTACCTGACAGAAATAAGTCAGAGTACCATACTTAAAAGAAGTTGGACACACCTCTGGATCTTGCTTGAATGTAGATCAGCTTCTCATTGCTACTTTTTATCTATTGTTAACATTCTGGAAATGTCATTTTTGTCCATTTTCCAACAGAAACAAACTTACAAAACAAACACAAAAAAGATGTTTTGTAACATTTTTTATATTGAAAATTGCATTGTTACTGTTATTATGTCCTGTACTGTTTTGAACTGTAAATAAGAATAATAATATTTAAAAATGTTTGAAATGTTTTTTTTATCAAACATGCAATATAGAAATATTTGTTTAGCTGAATAAAAAAAAAAAAGTTTTATGTATAACATTTAAATAAAAAATTTGGTAATGTTCATTCAATTTATATTCATGACTGATCTTTATTTCCTTTACTTTGTGATTCTAATGTTAAACAGTGATGATGATGAAGATCTTTGCTGGATTTGGCTGAGAGCATCCATTGTATGAAACTAATTAGTGCTTGTATAGTGTTGAATCTCAATTTTGTAACCTGCTGCAGTTGCTGTTGCACAGCAGTGTGTGCTGTTTATAACACATGGATGCTGGAATTGATGTGCAGAAAAGAAAAAAATATGTTTTCTGTCCTTGGCTTTGGTAATGCACAGAAAGAGTTTCCGTTACATGTCTTAGCACTGCCACCAATGTAACAGAGTACTGATTCATGTTGCTATGAATACAAAAAAGATTCAGAGATGCAGCAATTGCTTCACAACATTAGTCTTTTTGCCCAACATTTCCAGCATTCACAGGCAGCCAAACACCCCCTGCTGTGCTATCGCAACTGTAACAGGACAAAAATGTTAGCGTGACAGACACCCACAACTGCTAAACATTTTAGAAAGCATGGCACTTGATATTCTCAAAGCAATACTTGTTGCTCAGCATTCTAGCAGAACTGTTCCTGCTCATTTAATAGTAACACCAACTGTAAAATTCTGAGTCAAAGCTGGTTTTTGTCTTCTCACAAGAAGGTTAACAATGATTACAGTTTCATTATTGAAAATGTTTTCAATGATCCTCAAAGACACTATAATACTATAGTACTCCCCAAGCATCCTCAGTGCTACAATAAGATCAAAGATTTGCACCAAAAATGCAACATTTAATTTATGGGGTTTAGGATAGAAATTTCAGTTATTTTTTTAAGTCCTTTTTTATTTGTTACAAAAGTGTTTGCCAAGGGTTGGTTATTGTTGGTTTGGATCAGGTGTACTATGAAGCACTACTACTGAATATTGAGAATGGCCATACTCAGTTGTCTGTGTGCTTTTCTCATTCAAAGCAAGTAATCCTGGCCTAACAATTTGCAGTGTGTGAAGCCATGAGTTGAGTTTACCATGAATAAACCAACTAGAGATTTGGTACTATCTCATAACATACATATTCAGTATTTACTTGCAAATTGTTTTTATTTTTGTTGTTTTTGCTGAACTAATTTTCCACATTATTTTACTCCATGACACATCCCATTAAATTTTCAGCTAAAAGCTGCCTTTTAACTCAAAAACTCCAAAATAAGTGGATGCTTGATAATGTTTTACAATAACCCATCTACCTTTTTAAAACAAATTGATCAAAAACAAACCCCATCAAGGTAGCATCAAATCTGAGCAATGTGTTTTCAGAACGTCTCCTTTCTTTTGCTGGTTTCACTTTTCTGTATCTCCTGAATGAGTGTGAAACTCTGTCGATCTCCAACCTCCAACTTGGCAAAACGATTCACGACTTGGCAAACTTTAACTTTGACAAAGAAAAGTTTCAGTGCAACCTTGGGACAGTGGATACTTCCAGACCACACAGAGAGAAAGGTAGCAAACAGGGTATTTAGTTATTAATGCTGAGCTTTGGGTTTGGGTCACATGCAGAGGTTAAGTGTCCCTGCATACACACAGCTGGTGGTTCTGTAAAAGACAGCGTGTGGTTATGCGAGTCTGTTTCCATCAGTCTGACAAGACAGCTGGCACATTTGGATCTGTCTCGTCACTCTCACTCATTTATGTACCTGAGGTGAACCATATAGAGTTGCACTGACCTTTCAGAGTTTTGTGCTTCCATCCAGTTGGTAATTCTTTCCTCCTCTCCCTCCTGAGCTTGTTTTGTGAGGCAGAAATGGAGGCCTGATTGGGTTTCTCTTCTTTACAGACACGTGTGTCTCTTTCGCTCCCTGTGGCCTAGAGTTTGACAGAGTCAGGTTGCTCTCAGCCAGGATCGTTAAGTCCCACTCAGACAACAAAACCTGAGAGTGATGCATATGCACATGGTTACTAGCCTTTTGGGAGGTTTTTGTGTGTATTTCAAAGAACTTGAAACATCTCATCACCTTATAGATTGACATTAAAAGCTTCATCTAACTGTTCTTTCCAGCTTCACAAGCTTGTTTTCGTCTGGTCACATATGATACACAATTGGATCAGAGGCAGGTTCAGTAGGTCTTCAACCTTATAGAAGGCTCTTGAGCATTTCATTTCCGATCCCTGCTTATCTTTCCTGAAACTGGACCTGGGGGCTGATTAATAAAACATCCTCCAGGTGCTGCTGGCAGATCACCGGAGCCCTTTCAGCTGCGTAAGTGGTGAAAGGCGACATAATGTTCCTACAGCCAGATCTGGACTGAGATTGAGAGACGCAGAGACGGCTGACAGGCACGCAGCAGGAGGACCGCATTAAAGTATTGGGGGCAGCATGTTAAAACCACAGGGTTGCGGCGACTTTTTGCTGCACAAGTCCCCTCCGGTTTTTGGGAAGCCGTGGTTCTGGCAGCGCAGCAGCAGCACCATGGAGAGCACCCGCGGCCTGGCGCAGGTCATCATGGAAATGCGGGACGAAATCAAGAAGTTGGAAACTGAGAACCAGGAGCTGTGCGGGGGCCACGCACTGTGCTCAGTGGGGCCCACGTCAGAGGAAGACTTGGAGGAAAAAGAGCCCTTTGAAAAAGTGGAAAACCCTTATTTGAACCTGAGACGGAATGTGTCTGAGCCAGTACTGGAAGGAAAATTTAAAGGTAAAACAAAAAAACTAAGAATTTACCATCACAGATCTGTTAGGGTTTCTATCTCAATATTATGATCAGTTAAGATTCCAACACTTTTTAAATCACAAAAAATAGAAATCACTTAGTAAAACTAAGCTTTTCAATAATTGTCATGTTTTAAAATATATTTCTACATCTGCCCCACTCCTAGACATAAAACTATGAACATACTGACAGATTGTGTGCTTAATTGTGAAACAGACCAGGAATTTACACCACAAAAGAACAATATTAACCCTGCATACTCATGCCACCTCTTGTTTTCATGCTGGATGACAGAGAACACGGTCATGACAGTCAGAAGATATTCTACAAGCTCTAATCTCTCTGGAGTGACAACAAGAGGGGCGAGGATTAACACAGAGCACAATAACTCTGTGTGGAGAAGACTGCAGGAAGAAATTCAGCATGGGGAGGATGTGTTTACCAACTCTGTCAAAGCAGAAGTTCAGAAAGTGAACACCAGACACTCCTTCCAGGAATATGTTCATAAAAACAGGTGAAGGACCTCTACTTCCAGATGGACTTTTGTAGCATCTTTGAGGAAACTTGTTCACAATTTGACAGGTTGACGTGTTTTTCCCAAATGTTTCATCGTGATTTTATTGTTTGCTTGTTTTTTCAGAGCAAAAGTAAAAACAGTGACTTTTCTGCTACCTGTTGATGACATTTACACCAGCCGGCCTGCTCTGATCAAACACCAGGAGGAGCCCAGAGTGACAGACCTGGCTTCTATAACTGAGACAGATTCTTGAGGCAATTTTTAAAGACTGTTGTAAACATAAACAAACTCTTCATCAGACCCATGTTGGCCCTTCTTTATGCGACACAGTTTAGATCGGGTGTAAGCTGATAATAAGAAGTTATCAGCGTTGCTTTGTAGCAGTCCATGCTTCTTCGGTATAGACAACTCGCAAATCTCACTGAGGACAGGATCAGGTGTCTGGACTCTCCTAACCTGAGTCATTGCTTTTTCAAGGTGACACACAAACCTACAGGTGACAATTCTCTTGTGGACAATTGTGGCGGCTGACTCAGACCTGCTGAGCTACTTCATCTTCATTATTTTTTCATCACAGTTCACAAGACAATCTGATTAATAGGCTATTTGAACTGGTTCTTGACAGTCTTTCACATGAATGGTCTGTATTTTTGAAGTCAAAATAACTAACTTCTTATTTTCCATGTTACACAGTACATTTTCCTTTAAAATAGAAACTTTTTCTATCTTATTCAGCTTTCATGAGTCAGGTTTCACCTGCGCGACATTTGAATCAAAGAGCATTTGTTTGCTTTGCTAAAGTTTTTACCTACAGTTGATAACTTAAACCAGATAATCCTAGACAAGAAACTAATTTTTCTTCACTACAACTGTGTTTACATCTGTATTACACCTTTTACAATCTAAACTCAGGTTTTAATTATTTAAAAGTGACTCATTTCAATGCAAGATTTTTGTTAATCTAGTTCCAGTTGAACTGTGAAATGAAAAAATATGTGTGTTTAATTATCTTAAAACGAAACCACACAAAATTACAGTTTGCAGTTTATGTTGCCGAGGTAATCCGATCTCTGTGATACTGGTTGTGTTTAAAGTTTCATTGCTGACCCCACGGAACTAAATGATTTCATTCAGATGGCTGCTGTCTCCAGGAGGGCTAAATGTTCCATTCTCTCAAAGATCTTCAACTTTTTCAAAACAGCTCCTGTGACAATATTATAAAGAGATGCATCATTTTGCTTTACCATAAGTCATCTGTTTACTGTCATATTTATAAAAACTTAAAAAAGATTTTTTTTTACAAATATATGTAACTGTTGGGACACTTCTGTCATTAGCTTCATCTCTTCCACAAAGTTTCTGACTGCAAGACATTTCCAAACAAATAATACAGGCATTGTTGTAAGCTTGTATTTATATCAGCAATAAAAATATGTCCTTTAGGAAATAAAAGTCAGTAGCAAGTTGAATAATGATGCCTTGTAAACATATGATACCAAATACAGCAATGTTTATTCACCTAATGTGAAGAACTCATCACAATGAATAATCGTTCAAAATAAATTCAAACACAGAGGCAAAAAAAACCTGTTCACTCTGCAATCTTAACTTGATAAAATAAAATAAGATTGTATTTTGTACTGATTGGCCAAATATTAGCACATATTTGGGGCATAACATTCATATCCCAGTGTCAAAAATGTTGAAAAATTCAATGTTGCGCTTTTGCTTTAATCTGCGTGTGCAACAATGAGGAATAAATAAAAAAAAGTTATTTGAGATATCATATCCAGCAGACTTTTTTTAGTGTGAATGTAAACATTGTTGCAGCACAGTTTACATTTTTCATAGCTGCAATTTACAATAGTTTTGATAGTACATACCTAATAAGCAGAGTGAAAAACTGTATCCTTTTTTCTATGTACTATACAAACAACATAAAAGACAGAAAAAACCTTTGAATCAAAATGTATATGAGCCTAGGAACCTTTTAGTACAGCATGACATAGTTAATTTTAATGAAAAAATAATGGATTTAATGTTATTGTCTTATGCATTAATTGATTTATTTCAAATTAGTTTGTTTCAATGGCACCTAATAATGTGCCGAAACTCAAGCAGTTTGAATCTATTACCATTAGAGTGGTGATAAAATGACCACATTATGTAGAATACAAAAGCTGCCACCTGGTGGTGAAAAACAAGACTGAAGAGGACACCTCATTGGAGGAAAAAAAAACCTGAAGATATTCCAGTTTAAAAAAATAAATAAATAACAGCAAAAAACAAAGAAAAACACCATGGCTTGGAATATAATGATCCTGCTGAAAAAAATCAAAATAGAAATTCCTAAAATGTTTACTTAGTTTTTTAATTGTGTGTGTGTTTTCATAGTAAAATAATGATCAAAAATAGGGGTACGGCACCAGAAGGAAGCCCAACATTTCTGGCTTCTGTACTGATGGCTCTCAGGTCCGTAATGAAGCTTGCAGAACCTTCATGTCCCTCAGCAGCCTGAGATTCCTCCTACTGCCCTCTCCTGGTGGAATTTTTGTGGTGCCTACGCAGCGTCCTCTGCCGGAAATTGCTACCTCATTCCCACTTTTTCGTCTAGAATTGGCTTTTTGTAACTTTTTTGCCTAAGTGAGAAACAAAACAGGACAAAGAAGACTTGATATAGAAACAAATCACTTAATAAGTAAAATACGATTATGCAATAACCAACCTGTGATTTATATTTGTAGAGCTTATTAATCTGCTCTCCCTTCCTCTCCATTTTAAGCAAAAGCCTCTCCTGCTCCTTCAGAAGCTCCTTCCTCTTCTCTTCAGACACATTGTTCTCCAACTGCAACATCAACTTATCCTGCTCCCTGTTGCAGAATGTAGAAAACTTAGCATAATGCCGAAATGTCCCTCCAAAAGATGTTATTCTGATTTTCCTTACACACTCATCAGTCTCAGCTCATCCTGAAGAGCTTGCAGAAGCTCAGAGAGTCCCTCCTCACTGGCACAAGAGGAGGAAGAACAGTCAGAACGCTTCTGGAAACCTGTCCCACAGGAGTTTGAGTTGGAAAGCAGGACGCAGCGGTTGCAGAGGTGTGGCTGGTGTTGTTTGAGGAGGGACAGCACTGCCTGGACATTAGCTCTGACTGAGTGGCTGCTGCCAGCCGACTGAAACCCAACAAGGCGGGAAGGCAGAGTGAGAGGAAAACGGTCGGAACAAAAGAACGTTAAATGATTTTCATCCTGTGCTGTGGCAACAAATTATAAATGTCAACAGTACCGTTCCAGCAACAAAAGGCACATCTCTGAGATTCAGTCTGTAGTGTGGCTCCATGTGGGTCACCTGACGTGGAGAAGGTTCCTGAAAAGAGTTAAAACAATGCACGGATCTATGTTTTCTTCAAACCGGGGTATTAACATATCTGCCATTGAATAGTAAATAGCAAAACAAATCTTGACTTTTGTTGTTATAAATAAAGTTAGAAAAATATATAGCAATTTTATTTTATCATTAAGTACAAAGTGTAGAGTAAAAAAACCTTATGAAAGTTACAACCTAGACTGGGTTGGAAAGATAATACATCTTTCACAAATATGATCTTTAGATGAGACTTTAAAAACTGTCTGTTTGAAGTTACCCATCATTATTCAACAGATTTAAATATCTTTGACATTGTGCAAAAAATGCAACTAGATGCACTTCTATGCACAATGCAAATTCACACAATTAAAAAACCTCTGAATAATCTCAAATGTTGGATTGGTTTAAAATAATTAAACCAATAAATGGAGTTAAATTTAGATTAAGATAGATTATCTCTTATGAAAGGTGCTCAAAAAAGGTTTAACTGCTTCTCACCCAAAGCTTCTTACCTCTGAAATCAATATTTTCCCTTTAGACCATTTGGACAGAGCAGGGGACACTGACTGCAGCAAGATCCTATTAGCTTCCATTCCCCTCTGAATCTTAAAATAAAAATGCATATGTTATAAATACATAAAAATGGATAAAGATAAGGCTAAACAGTATTTTTGTACCAGTTTAGCTCTATCCTGCATAAGCTTTCTCTGGTGTTCCTCTTCTTGTACTTTTTCCTCCAATTCAAGGATTTTCGTCTGATAAAACAAAAGAAACCAATGTTAGTTAGTTCATGATGAGATTAATATTCTGAATTTAAGCATCAGTTACTGTCATAGCATTCATAAAAACCCTATATTGTATTATTACAATAAATAATTTCTAGTGAAAGTGAAAATGCAGGATTGGGAAATATGGACAATTTAAAGTGATGCACATTTTTTTAAACATCAAAATTATATTTTTAATGACACAAAGAAAAAAATCAATCAAGAGCAGAATTTTTTTTTTTTTAGTAAACATTTCTTTGGCATGAACTGGTAAAACACTTAAACTATCTCTGAATAAAATCTATGTAATCTCAAAAAACAAACAAATAAAAAAAATCATTTTGTGTTTTCCAACCAAAGTAGTTTCCAAATAATAGCATAGGTAGTCGTAACAATATTTTACATTGTATATTTTTCTATTATTTATATATTACTTGATGCACCTCTGCATTTTGCTGTGCGCATCTCAGCCTTAAATACTCCTCCTCCAGTTTCTCCAGCTTTTCCATCCCGGCTGGTTTATTGGCTGCATTTGGATTCTTTGTGAATTCCTGTATGAAAAAGAAAACAAACCAAAAGTGTTCTTTAAATATTTTCTTTAAATTTTACTGTTTAAATTTTGTATTCTTGCATTCATCAGTGAACCACCTGACTGTGCAGCCTGGTCCCATGTGCCCTGTCACTGCGCAACATTCTCCTCATGTACTCCAGCTGTCGCTCCAGCTTTGCACAGCGAGACTCTGCTGCAGCAAGGTGGGTGATCAAGGCTACCAATGAGATGGAGGTAAATGAGAAATAGAAACTAGGGGGAAAAAGTTTAAAAAGTAAGAAATATACACACGTTTCTGGTATACTCACCTTGGTTGCTACGAGAATGGCTGTCCTCCCTTCTTGCTGTGTCTATCTGATCATTTAAGAGACTCTGTGAAACACGCTCACTTGGCAGAACTCTGTGGGATATATCATTTTCTCCAACTTGGAGAACTCCTTCCCCTTTGTCCAACTCCAACCTCCTAATCTTCTCCTGGAGGTTTCTCAGGGCAGATAAGATTGCTGTGTGGAGCGGAGATTAAATGGTTATTTCACACGTGCACAGAGGCTTTAAAGACTTTGGGGAGGTAGCCACAGACAAGTGTAACATGGCATTTGTTGGAGATGAGGAGGACTCTGAGTACAGAAGATGATGTGGAGGAACGAGTAAGTAACGCCGCAACTGAGACACTCAGGGTGTGCAGCATCATGTTTCCTGTGTCACCATGGAGCTTCGACACACCACAAAGTTTGAATGGAATATTGGTAGCGTCGTGCAATGAACTCACACACTTGTGCAAAAACAAAAAGAACATTAAAACATACCTGCCCTTTTTGTTTCAGGGAAGGCTTTGCTGGGGGATGCTGGACAACGCGAGTATTGAATACGTGTTTGTGGGGTATGATGCACCAGTGTGCTGACAAAGGGGCAGTGAGCTGGATAATCTTTATAGGAGGACATGGAAACACTGTCGGGCATAGCCCCTGCATGATAGCCCTGCACAAAAACAACAGCATCTTTAACAGGATCCACATCAACAGCCTGCTCTAGAACACTGCGAACTGACCGGGAGTAAATGATCAAACAAAAATCATCATCATTTATAACTGAATAGAAACTAAAGCAGATTAAATAAAGTATAAGTGCAAAACACAGCTGAACATTTCACTTTATTTTATTGCATAAAGTAATAGAAGCTTCCGCAGTAAAGAATGAGGTTTTTGTTTGCTTGATTTTAGTTATTAAAAGTAGAACTACCTTTACTCGGGCGGAATCAGCTGCAAGGCTTTTTGAAAGGGTCTCCATAAAACAGCCCAATGAACGGCGCTCCAACAGTAAGAAAACTCTTCCAACGAAGCTAATGAGTGCCGAAATTTCCCTCTAGCGTCCAGTTTAGTTTACTAGCTAACATTTCTCTTGTGCACACCGCCAAAACACACCATTTTGGTAGTGTAAAAAAAAACACAAAAAATCCTAAAGCCTTCCCAGCGCACAGAGGCAACAAGGGCTTCTGAAGTATGTGAATAATTTCCATTCTAGGACGGCCCGTTAGACACATGATGGATTAAACTCCGTCAAATGGAAACGTTTGGGCATGAACAAGTGTGCCAACGGTTCTCCACTGTGATTAAAACGAACATACACCAGCGACACACCGGAAATGCAGTTCATTTTCCTGATTATTTCACAGTCAGGTTTCGGATTAAACTACATTTCCCATAGTCCTTCGCAAAGGGGCGGGGTGATGCTTGCAAGAGTTGCCGGGAAGTTTGGGGCAAAATGAGGTTGTAAATAATGCGCCGTAAAGGTGGGTTACAAAGGCTCATTTTTGTATCCATTCTCTCTTGGTTTTTATTAAAAGTTGACGCTAAACTACTATTTTGACCAATTGACCTCTCAGTTCCGCATTGTCTTTTGCTTTCTCTTTAAACATGTTCTATGTTGTTGCTGTGCTCTCGGGCTTAAAACGTGGTGGTCAGCTCGCGGGCTGTAAGCTAGCTCTCTGAACAGTTTCTTTTCATTTAAGTTGATCAATGTTTTGTTTTAGCAAAATTTTAAAATATTATACTTAAAAATATTTTGTTTAGTATTACTCTTAATTGTTTTGTTGTTTTTCAAAGTTACCCTTTACATACTAAATGGATAGATCTTTGATTGGCATTGATTGTTTGTCACATCACAAGTTAAGTACAATGAATGAAATTCAATAAGTGTGTCCTGGTCTAAGAAAGAATCATACATTAAAACAACCCATTGGTAAATATACAGCTACAATAATAATCAGTAATACCTAAGAATATGCAGAAAGTGAAAATTGCAATCTTTACAACAAATAAAGCAAAGGCTAGAAATTCTAAGTTCACAAATCATTTACAAATGTATGCATTAATTTGTAATTTGATAAACTGTTTTATATATATACGGTACTCATAAAACAGCTGGAAAAAATGCTTTCGAAAACACATTGTCAGATTGTATTTAATTACATTTTGTGTATTTATTCATTGCCAATTATTCATTGCCAATTGTCTTAAAGCACAACATTGAAGAAAGACACATCAAATCCAGGGATTGTTGTAAATTACGTCATAAAATATTAAATATATAATCAAATTCTATTCAGCCAGAACTGTGTAATAATAATAATGGCCTATACAAATTACGTTCTCAATTCTATCCCCATTCTGAGTAAGGGTGACAGTGGGGAGGGACAATTTTCTTAAAATGGAAGAATCGGAAGAAACCACCTGTGAGGATCGGAAACAAACATGGAAATGCTGTAGCAAAGTGACACAGCAGTTTGAGATTTTGGAGCAAACACATTCTTATCATAAGAAGAGCCATCTCATTCGTTTTAACATATTTGTAGTTTGCATATGAACTGCAAAGGATTTGATTTGTTTTATTTTCTGCAGAGGTGACATTGTGCTAACTGCTTTCTTGGGCCCGACTTCTCTACTTCCGACCTCATCATGTCCTCAGAAAACACCCTGTGAGTTGATTTAAACCTTTGAATGTTATTTCAAATGTATATAAAGAAGAGATGAATGTAAAAGAGCTTGCAGTAGTAATTTGATTCAATAAATTTCTTTGGATATTTGCTTTTTTTAAGGGATGATGAGGATACCTTTAAGATCCTCATTGCTACAGATGTTCACCTGGGTTACCTAGAGAAAAATGCCATTCGGGGCAATGATACCTACCAGACATTTGAGGAAATCCTTCAGTGTGCAAAAGACAAAAAAGTTGATTTCATCCTTCTGGGCGGAGATTTGTTTCATGACAACAAGCCGTCACGCCGAAGCCTCCACATCTGCACCACGCTGCTGAGAAAATACTGCATGGGAGATTCTCCTGTGACCTTTAATATTCTCAGTGACCAAACCACCAACTTTAACACCACCCAGTGAGTTCGGATTTTGTTCTTTTCTGTGTTTTCTACTATAGAAACTGACCAAATATGTATTGTTGCATTGTAGGTTTCCCTGGGTGAACTATCAGGACGAAAACCTCAACATATCCATCCCTGTCTTCAGCATTCACGGCAATCATGATGACCCAACTGGGGTGAGTTGTTTCTACTGTTTAGAAAATTAATCACAACAGCCAGACGTTAGTATTTGTAATGTTGTCTTTATTTCTATCCAGGCTGAAGGTCTGTGTGCTCTTGATCTGCTCAGTGCAGCTGGCCTCGTGAACCATTTTGGTCACTCAAACTCAGTGGAGAGGATAGAAATCAGTCCCATCCTGATGCAGAAAGGCAACACCAAACTGGCGTTATTTGGTCTTGGTGAGTTTGTGTTCCAGGATGAGCACGTTAGTTCATTTCTGAAAATAATGCAGGTGTTCTGCTCACATTTTGGATAAAAAGGTTCAATTCCAGATGAGCGATTGTACAGGATGTTTGTCAACAAGCAGGTTTCCATGCTTCGCCCCAAAGAAGACCAAGATGACTGGTTTAATCTTTTTACAATCCACCAGAACAGGTGAGTGCATCAATCTATAAATGGGTGTGACCCAGTCAAAGCTTTTGAGCTTACAGATATGCAGAAGTAGGCTTTGGCAATGACAATAAATTTAAATAAAGTTTTTTAATTTGCAATTACAAATTACTAGTCACTTTATCAAACTTCTGAGAATGAAGCAACGTTATTCTGATCTGCGAACTTTATTTTTCTTCTTTGTGTTTGCTGTTTAGGAGCAAGCATGGTCCCACAAATTACATTCCTGAGCAATTCTTGGATGACTTTCTTGACCTGGTTGTGTGGGGTCACGAGCACGAATGCCTGATAACACCAACCAGAAATGAACAACAGCACTTCTATGTGACTCAGCCTGGAAGCTCGGTGGCCACCTCCCTGTCCCCTGGAGAGGCCACCAAAAAGTAAGCATGCTCCTCGATGGTGTTCAGCTATCAAAATGTTTGAGAGGACTGCAGATGTAACTCCATCCTGTGGATGTGTAGACACATAGGCCTGCTGAGAGTGAAGGGTCGTAAGATGAACCTGCAGAAGATCCCCTTAAAAACTGTGCGTCAGTTCATCACTCAGGATGTGGTATTGGCTGACTATGAGGACCTCTTCACTCCTGACACACACCAGGTTACAAAGAAGGTGGAGGATTTGTGCTACGCAAAGGTAGTGCTCTAAAGTTCTGATTAACTGTACTGATGGTTCCTCCGCAACTCACCTGTCCTCTGATGTCCTTCCATAGGTCACGGAGATGATAGAAGAAGCTGAGAGGGAGAGACTTGGGTGTCCACTCACACCAGAGAAACCTTTAATCCGTCTTAGAGTGAGTTCAACACACACGCACAGATTTGTGCTTCCCCTTAGACACCCCACTCTGATGTTTGGTCTCTATTCAAGCTGGCCTTCGTCGTCTCCTCCTCCAGGTGGACTACAGTGGGGGTTTTGAGGCGTTCAGCACGTCTCGTTTCAGTCAAAAGTTTGTGGACTGCGTCGCAAATCCCAAAGACATTATTCACTTTATGAGACGGCGTGAGCAAAAGGTGGACTTCAAAGGTTTGAAGAATCAACTTCTTTTCAAGTTTTTACTGCTGATGTGCTTTAAACCAAACTTTTTTTCTAAAATGTACTTTGTGGTGTTTGAATTTGAGAAAAAAGTTTAATTCTTCAAAAATTCAAGGCAAATGCAGCAGAAACCCACATGGTTGTTTTGCATTTCTGTAATTCAAGAAAACCTTTTGAGCTGTTTTGTGTTCTACATAATTTTTGTTTTTTCTTTACATATTAGATGAGGTGAATGTAGATTATAGCAAACTTGTCAAGACAGTTGCAGTTGAAGGACTGAGGGTGGAGGACCTGGTTAAACAGTACTTTGAGGCAGCTGAGCAGGTACTTTACATGTTCTCACATAGTAATAAAATTGGATTTTTTTTTTTTTATCAACTGTTTATGGTGATTTTGTCTTCATAGAAGGTGCAGCTCTCCCTGCTGACTGAACAAGGCATGGGAAAAGCCATCCAGGAGTTTGTAGACAAAGATGAGAAAGATGCCATCGAGGAGCTGATCAGATACCAGTTGGAGAAGACACAGCGCCATCTTCAGGCCAGAGGCGTAACTACAGAGCAGGACATCGACATGGAGGTTGGAGGATTTTACCAAGTAATACAAATTTATGTACATAACAAAAAATTGTTTTCATAAAGAGTGGATTAATGTCAATCTTCAGGTTCGGCAATTTAGAGACTCCAAAAAGAATACAACAGAAGAAGAAAACGAGATCAGAGAAGTAAGTAATGACATCATAAAGGTAAAAAATCCTACGGAAGATGCTTATTCTCTGCTTGTTTCAGGCTATGAACAGAGCCAAAGCTCACAGAATAGAACGCGGGGAGAATCCTGAAGATCGCAACATATCAGATGAACTTGGCGATGTTGCTTTGGACTCTGATGAAGGTTCAGATCCATTTCCGCCTCCCTCACGCGGCAGAGGCCGAGGAGGCCGAGCACGAGGTGGCAGAGGAAGGGGCAGGGGTGAGTCATCACAGTGAAAGGAAATCCTTTTGAAAGGCGTCATATTAACAGTTTTTTTGCTTATTACGGGCTCTCACAATGTTTACAACTTAATTACTTTCACTCAACTGTCATCCCTTATTATTGAGGCTTATTTAGTCTATTGAGACGTCCCTGATTTTTTTCTAAAATACAAAGAAAGGTGAATTATTGCTTCATGAATTTGTTTTTAGTTCTTAGTAAATTTTAAATTGAGTTCAATGATAGCTACTTTCTAAAGGGCCAGGTTTGCAGTTGTTGTGTTTCTTATGGCCCTTTTAGAGGAATTACTCATTTAGTCTTAATACTGCAAGAGAATGAGTGGAATCACTTCACAGCGGAAATTTTTAAAGTTATAGTGATTCAGTGTTCTCAGAATAAAAGAGATTCCTTGGAAGGACAGCCCATTTTGCCATCTGCCAAATTAGGAGGGTATTAAAGAGTCCAAAAATTAAAAAAAGATCTTTAAGTTGCCATTCATTTATAATATTGGTATTATTTCGCCTCAGGCTCAACTGCTTCTGAACCAAAACCTGCTGGTCGAGCCTGTTCCCGGAAATCTGCAGCAGCAAGTCAAAGCAAGAACATCATGCAGGGTAGCGGATTGTTATTTTGGCCTGAGGTCTAACAGTTGTTTGACACGTTAACACACTTGCACAGTCACAGGCTATAATCTAACGTTTTTTTGTTTGTTCTCCAAACTATCTTTATTTTGGTTTTTGCATCTCATTTTTCAGCATTTCTAGCTCCATCCCAGAAATTTTTTAGTAAAGGGTCCACATCTTCAGCAGCTGAAGAAGTAGGTCAAATATTAACTTCTGTACATTTTTCTTTCTTTCTCTTTTAAATTACACCTCATGTTTTATTTATCTTCAGATAACCATTGATGACTCAGATGAAGATATACCGGCAAGGAAAGTTACTAAGCCACCCTCAAGGTTTGTTTACTTTAGAAACAAAAGAGTAATATTTCCTTCAAAGATTACATTCATACAGATGCATAAAAGCAAATCTTTTCTCTTTCTTTTCTGGATTAATTGAACATTCATTTATTTTTTGTTTTTTATGTTTCAACATAGATCTTCATCTGCATCCTTCTCCAAGTACAGCTCTCAAAGCCAGAGCCAGTCCTCTAGAGGAGTTGATTTTGAAGACAGTGATGACGAGGAGGTAAAATAAGATTTCAAGAGTACAAAATATAATTTTTTTCTGACAACCAACATGGCTTGTAAGCTATAGAACTTGAAATAAATTTGAAAGCACAAAAGTCATCTTAAGTTCTCAAAACATTGCTGGATATTTCTACCATAATGAGCTAAACTTGACTAGTCTTTTAATTTTTTTTGGTAAAACAGGACAACCCATTTAAAGGCCCCAGCCATCGGTCAAGAAGATGAGACGGTTCAAATGCTCCGTTTCAAAGATAAAGAAATTCTGTAATCAAACTGCTGCAATGCTGTTCTGAAGGACCTTAAAGCATGCGTTCATTAAGCTTTCTTAGTCCTCTGTTTTTTTAAATCAGTTTGACTATTTTCCAAAATAATTGAATAAAAGTACACATTGTGAAAAGATCTGCAGTTAGTGGTTAAGGTGGAGATTTGTGGGAAGTGTTATGTGTCCTGAGACTTTCATGTATATTAAATGTTTGGGATATGCCTCTGATAACAACAGATACTGATATTTCTGGAATTTCACGTCTTTGCTTGTACTTAATTGAAGATAATAAATGTTTTTGGGTTTTTTTTACTTCATGACTAGCTACTGTTCAATTTACATGTTTAACTTCAAGGCTTTGAAACTTTTTTGAGTGGTTAACCTAATTTTTCCGAATATACCGGTACATAGAAAAATGAAAAAACGTACACAAGAAATGTTTTTGTCCTTCTTGTTCTTGCTTACAATGTGGGAAATGACCTTTCGGTGGGGGGCTACAAGAGCTCAAAGCTGACTGTTTTCTAAACAGGATGGGGAATTTTCCAGCGACAGAGCGGGGAAATTTTTAAAAAGAGATACAAATCTAATAGGTTGTCTTTTTTTATTTTTAAAGGAAGTCTGAAAGTTTTGATGAAGTGCTATTTGACCTCTTAAGACCGAGCTTATATTTGAGCTAACCCTCTAAACAAGTAGTAACAGGGCCCCAGTTAAGCAGAATTAACTATCGTGGTAATATAACCCAAAATGCGGACATTAGGTTAATAAAAGAGTAAGCTAAATGGGATGCTTTGGGTTGACCTTAAGTATCATCATAACTGTTTATATACCCGGTATATTTTATTTGATTAAAACTTCCTTATCACACACACCAAGGGTCTTTGGTTACACTTTGCCTTAAAGCAAATATCTATTTTGTACAACCTGTTGGAGACTGTCAGACTCTGAGTCAGACTTTCCAACAAGTTTGTAGGAAAGTGCAAAGAAGATAGAACTTTTTTTTGTTTTTTTTGCACCTCACACAATAGCTGCACATTCATTTTATTCATCGAGTGGCAAAAATGTGGTGGAATACCGGTAAAGTTAAAATTCCATTAGCTTTCACAGACCTAGGTGTGTAAAATTTGCCCCTAAATTTGCCCCTAATGCTGAGTGTCAAGCAGGGAGGCATTGAGTCCCATTTTTAGGGTCTTTGGTATGACAATAAATATACACATCTTGCAAATTTCAGCTGAAATTTCTTTCACTGGTAATTCCTTTTTATTAATTTTTTTAAATACTTTTTGTGTTATGTGTGTTGTATCTGTTTGTAAGACTGTCCTACTTCTCACACCAAACACCTTATTGAGCTGATACTGGAAGCTAGCAGATGCCAAAACAACTCTGCAATCTTTCTTAAATGGTGATTTTTATTTTTTTATAAAACATAAAATTAACTAGTATTCGATATTTTTTTTTATTTAAATAGCTGTTCTCTTGCACTCCACCCTGCATGTGGTGATCTCATGGTCATACACAGACATAAACTTGTGTTCTTTGTCATTATTTTGTATATGAAATATGACAGCAGTCTTTTGGATTAACTTTTGTTCATGATTTCCATGGAATGGTTTACATAACCTTTAATCTCTCTTCTCTTAATGTTACCTTTGGGACTGATGGTACATTCATATCCTCTGGGAAGAAGATAAATGAAGCTGGGGGGGGGGGTCCTGTAACATTCTATACAATTTCAAAAGCTTTTCATGTTACTGGACAAAGCAGTTTATTTTTTATTTTTTTGTATACAAACTGTTGACACATAAAAATCCACCACATAGCAAAATACAATTTGTGGCTTTTCGATCACACTATTCACATTTTCCCTTTAAAAACAATGATTTAACTTATAAATATTTCAAAAGAATAAGTTTTATCATGAAAATGTTAAAACCCCAGCCTATTCTATATTGCAAAAAGAAGAATTAAAAGTGAGAAGATTACAGGTTGAAGGCACGCACATGTCTAAAAACCTGGGATTAGAATTAACATTTATTCACAGGTAGACAAAAACTCAGTGACCAGCACTTTAAATTTCATCAATATTGCCATTTTTCCAAAGGCACTCAAGATACAGCTTAAAAACACTAGAACTCAGCTGTTTTTAATGCCGTACCACGTACATTTCAGTGCATAAAACAAAGTTCCTTCCAAACCTTTTAACAATCAATGAATTACTGCATATTGCAACACTAGTGATGCTGAAACCTTACAATGAATTACATTAAGTCTTTCTAAAGCACAATATGAATGAACCCTCAACTAAATTTATAATACATTGACCAGCAAGATAAAAAAATCTCAGGTTTTCTCAACAGTTTTATATGTCCTACAGGGCTTTAGATTATTCCTGTTTGCAAAAATGTAGTTTATAGACAAGGGTCTTTTACATAATAGTAGTGTACAGGTTAAAAACATGTTTTGAGCAGCTTAAAAGAAAGTTAAGCTGCTTAACACTTGTGCTATCGTAGGCACTTTAACATTGGGAGTTGGGTCATCTAGACCCACTAGACAGTGCGCTGAACCTTTTTTCTTCAATGATTTGTGATCTTCACTAGTGTCCATGGATTACATGAAATCCTCTCCACCTTTGTCATGGTAGGGAGAACACGTCAATGTAAGGGTGGGGTCATAGGATCGCACAAGGGTTAATATTTAAATATTAAGCAAAAGAAATGTTACAAAGACATGTCTCCGCTGAGGTAAGTGTTAGTAAACGACGTACAGAACATTTGATTTGTGCTTACGTAAATTATTTGTGCTTGCACATGGCTTGCTTGCAGTATGTAAGCATGGGACTACTATATTTTTTTCCTTTTGGACCCTTTGATGTTCCTATTTTTTTGTTGTTAATTTGATTATGCTGCACAAGAAAGGAAACTTTCCTCCCTCTGTAGTTTCAGGTTCTGTCTGAGGGGAGTTGTAGTAGCTTTGGTCTCAGCAAACAGCCTCAAGAGTTTTTCTGAAAAAAAAAGGTAAAAAAGCAAACATTGTAAGTCAAAGTTTGCAAGTGTTGCAGTTCATACTTTTATTTACAGATAAAAAGCAAAAACAAGTTACCATAAAAGTGATTGTTTGTAGAAAAGTGTATTTCATATTGTAAGTGAAAAAAGAAAAATCACATACAAACATTTTTGAATAGATTTGCCCAAAATGTGCAGTTATCCCCCCAACAACCATGCAGCCTTTCTATACCCACAAATTGCGACTTCTTTTGACAGTTCCTACATTTATTTCAAGTTTAAAATTTACAACTTGAGCACAAGTTTTCAAGCATTAAGCCTTTACTCTCTGACCTCAGTCTAACAGAATCAATCTCTTTGTACTGCTGCTCTGCAAACATGTTTTTAAAATGTTGACTTGGCTTTCTGAGCAAGATAAGCAGAGATTATTTTTTGTCTGAGGTCCAAATTGTATAACCTTTTACCTCAGTGATAACTCTTTCAATTAGGTATTGCAAAAAACTAAGCTCTTATTTAGTTTGCTGTTGTTTTTTACATTATTCTCTCTTTAACTTTTGTCAAGAATTGGAGCCAAGTTAACCCTATATAAACATTTGTATCATCTTCAAAACAAACATTTCTGAAACCTCAGTCTCATGATCATGTATATAATTTGGACCATGTTTTCTGCCCTTATGTGCATCATCATTCCACTAGGGGCAGTAGAACGGCTTTTCCTGCTCATTTCAAAATGGCGGCTTCCATTAAACCTAAAAAACACTTTTAATGGGAAAGGTTTAGCTAATGTTCTAAACTTAATGGTGAGAATAACTCATCTATTGTGCATTTTTGACAGGGCTACTTGCTTTATTGAAAGAATGCATGTTAAAAAATGTGTGGATGCAATTTTAGACGGTGGGTAAATAAGGTGCTTTTTTTCCTGAACACCCATGACACTATTTTTGCATCTGAAACTCACACTGTTGTGAGCAAAAACTTATCAAACCACCCACATGTATCATAACTTATACTATCTATAGTGCAAAAAACTTGATTCTTTTTTGTAGATTTCATCTTCATTTCAAAAAGTTGACTTTTCTGTCATTTTTTCCATGTAAGTGGGCTTTACGGGGTTATAGACTAGTAGCCAAAGAATACCTCGATGGTTGTATGAATCCAGTTGAGCATCTCATCCACATTGGTGTAGACACCAGGCTTGTTTGCCCGTGCACAGCCGATCCCCCAACTCACCACTCCTACAAGGGTCCACTGATGGGGCAAGAAGTACACTAAAGGGCCTCCGCTATCCCCCTAAAGTACAAAGCACAACAAGAGCTGAAGCCAAAAGTATTCACAAACTCACAATGTGGCTAGTAGATTATGAAACATAATTGGACATGGATTTAGTGGTTTATTACCTTACAAGCATCCACTTTCCCTTCCGTGTAACCTGCGCATATCATTCTTCGCGTTAAAAAACTCCCATAAAGCGATGAACTTGAGCATGTTGTCCAATCTATTAGTGGAACGTCAGCCTCCTGAAGGGTAGAAGAAACTGTACCTGTAGGCAGAATAGTGTTAGTTGAAATTAAATGCCACCTCAAAAATTAGGGATATATTATATTTTCAAGTTTTACATATTACAGTAAGCAAAATGTTTTCTCACCCTCTTCTTCCCGGTATCCCCAGCCTGTCACAGCTAAGGGGGATTGGTTAGCAAGCCCCAGGTCTTTTGGAGGTAGACAAACTGGCTTCTGGTAATCTGTAAAACAAGCATTTAAAACAATGAAAGAAAAGCTCTAATCCAAAGGTCGGAAATTTATTTTTCCTCAAAATTATAACACTTTAGTGTGTAAGTAAAGCAATTAATTCATTTTTATATGAAACATACAATTTTTGATTCATCATGGAGAAAGCTCAGTTAAAAATATAACCACAAGAGAACAGTAGTGGGAAACAGACTGATCAGATGACTTTATTCTGATCATAAATTGAATTCACATCCCGCAGATCAGATCTGTTTCCTAACATGCTATCTGCATTAGTATAATGTCTTACCTCTCACTGTTATCGGGCTGCTGAGCCTAATCAATGCTATATCGAAGTCTTGTTTTTCTGGTCTGTAGTCATTATTAACCAGGATTTTGTCCACATAGGAAGCTCCAGCTGTAGTCATGCCTGAGTGCCCCGACATCACAGTCCACCGACTTATGACCTTGTTATTCCTGCAATGCCAAAAGGGAGAGAGCCATGAGGGATGCAGAAGTATAAAAGTATAAGATGACAAAGCAGAATTCTAAAGAAATGTTGCAAAAAGAATCACTACAAAGTACAGGTACTGACCCATTAAAGCAGTGAGCGGCGGTGACGACCCAGCGTGGCGACACCAGAGAGCCTCCGCATGTATGTTGACCATTATTCTGCAGACTGACTTGCCAAGGATAGTCTTTAATGTCAGTCTCATTACCTCCAATAATACGAGGAAATGGTTCCCTCTTGGACATTCCACAGTCTAATTGAGAAAAAGTAATTTATGTTTATTTATAGATTATTTTTTTGTATAATTTTTTAAACTTCTTTTTTTCCAAGTCAATAATGCTTATTATTAAGCTCAAAGTTCTTAATCCACCAAACAATGTATATTTAGCTTGAAAAGACCTGTCCGTATAAAATTAGATAGATATTCCCCATCTTCCATCAAATACCTGTGGCCTCTCTCATTGATCAATGTTGGTGAACACTGTAATGCGTTATTTTTAAACCAACTCACCTGAGCAGGTCAAAGATACCACTGATCCAGATCGGCACACTGAGCTGCAGGTTGGGAAACAATATGAGACTCACATAAAATGGGCCAAATGCACAGCTAAAAAAACACATTTTGAGTGATCAGCTTATGACCTTACATACAGTAAACCCTGATGAACTGTTGTTTCTCTTCTGTTCTGTTTTGACCTTGACTCAGTAAAGTAAACCTAGCAGTCACCTGCTAGATTCACTTTCACAGTGGTGACTTACACTGGGAACCAAAACAAGCAAGTTTTTGTCTTTTAGGAACAGAAACTGAGAGAATGCACAAAGTGCACAAATGATCAGTGAGGGGAACTTCAAAAGTGAGCAACAAGCAGCTTATGAGGGAATTTTCTGAGAAACCAAAACAAAGCAGAATGAAAAATTCTTTGAATTTGTAGGGCATAATTAAGTGTTTTTAGCCTTAAACAGCATCGCATTTTTATTCTCTAGATATCCCTGATACTGACAACAATGTGTAGCAGTGTTTTCAAGATTTTAAGGCAGGTCTAAGTTAAGACTGTCACCTACCTTATTAATGTTAAAAATAGGTCATCACAGGACAGTCAAGCAAAATGGATTCCACAAAGAAATTGAAAACATGACCTATAGTCATAATGCAAAAATAAATGTAATGTGCTGTATTAATTTCAACAAGCATGAGCTGACAGAAAACTATCAGTTTTAGAAAAAATGCTATAGATTTTGAAAAGGCACAGTTATGTTGACAGTTATTTTCCTGACTCCTCCCTCTGTCTCAGTTTAAGTCTCGGTTTGACAGCCTTTTACCCTTCTAATGCAGCTGAGGTTAACAGGAACATCTGTAACAGCTTTTACTCGCTTTTGTTTCTGTCGCCCATGCAGGACTAACAGAACCAGCTGCAATTTGTAATGTGCACCGTGAAAATGAAACAAGCACACATTAATGGTGTTGCTAAAGGATTTGACATGCTGGTATAGCTTGAAACAGAAAGTTCCCTTTGTTTCGACTTAGGGTCAAACTATCTGACAATTTTAAATATGTTTCACTAATATCACATCTTAAACAGAATATTGTGTAGTTCTTTTTATAATCAGCGAAGCAGGACTTCACAATCATGATGTTAGAAGTGTTGATAGTTTACCTTGAACTGGTTGCCTGATGTATCGGAGTGGAAGAACGTACAGGCCTGATAGAGGAGAATTTCCCACTTTTCAGGGATGAGGTTAGACTTGTTACTTGGATATAAGTGCTTGTAGGATTCCTATTGGAGCAGAGTTTACACAATGTTAGGCTTGATTTAACAAAAAGGACATAAATAAACATTAAAACAAATCGGGACGTTTTGGTTTGCAGGTTTCACCCTGACCTTGTGTATCCCAGTTGTTCACAAGCTGTCTCAGTGTGCTGCTGGGTCCATTCGTTGCTGCACACACTGCTCCACCCTGAGCTCTCACTATACACTTGGAGGATGTTTTGACTTGAAGCCAGACGCACTGGATAAATGAATAAATATATATTAGGAACCACGTTTGAGACTTTGCTTTTATGAGGACATTGCTGGTGTTTGCTTTATTTGTTTATTTTATTTACCCGGGAATGTGGTGTTGACTGCAAAATTTAAGACACAATCTTTTTCATCCTCTCCATCAGAGCAGTCATTTTGTTTGTTACATGCTTTTTCTATTGGAATAAACTTGACTGAGCTACTGCAGAAGAAGTACTTGCTTTTTATTAGCTTCCAAACTGGAGAGAAAAAAGAATTAAACATTGGAGAGGGTGACACATTATAAATATGTATATATGAATTATTTCAACTGTTCTTTGTAAAATGTTTCATATAGTTAACAGAAATATCATGGAAATAACTCTTCAAAATCCCACAGTGACATCCATTTCTTTAAAAGAGTTAATGAAATTCAGGCATCGTTACTTACCAAAATATCCTGTAACACACAATATCACCAAGATCACCACAACTAATATAATAGTCAGCAATAATTTCTTCCTCTTTAATGCTTTCTCTTTACAAGTTGCTAGAGGCTTCATGGAAATTGTCTTGTTGCCTGGGTATTGACAAAAAACAAGAAATGCACAAAATAAATGGCGCGTAAAAACAGAAAAAGATCAAAAACAAGTTTTCTTTGAAAATATATCATACAAAATCTAAGATTATAAAAGTTTAAGGAAATACCTCCTCCCCTTGAATTCAAGGGCACAGAGCTTTCTTCAAATCGGGAGTTTGAAATCTAAGGACAGAAAACAGAAACAAAAAATTAGATAACAGTCCTGCAATGTGAACAAATCTTTTTTTGGGGGCGAAAAACAGATTTCTTTTAATAAATGCGAGTGTCGAGAAAGAGAACTCAGTTTGTCTGCAAGTGTTTTTATCATCTGTAGATAGGTGTGTAATGATTAATCAAATATCTAATTAATAGATTTATCCAACCAAATTGATAAGAGGCAAGTTGTTAATCAAATCGAGTCAACTTATACCACTAAAATATATTTTCATAATGAGATAAATTGGTTATACTCGATGTTGGGAAATACCATTTGGATTGAGGTACAGTAGGTTTGTTTTACTATAACGTAAAAACAACCAAGTGCCATCACTGCCAACACTCAAGTGATGACCATCATTGCCATCATCATTGCCATCATTCCAGTCCAGTATGTGGACACATTTTGAATTTTTCAAAGACATGTGACCATAGAGTGTGGTAGAATGTTCCAATAATGTTCTGTTTGGATTATTTTGATGTGGAAAAATAACAATGAGCTGAACTTTAGGCTAAAGATGTCCTGGATCAATTTTAAGTCACTGAATGGGATTGTTAAAAACGAACCAATCGAATAGTTAACGATTATGATATGAATCGAATGTATGTTAAAATGAATCATTACACCCCTATTCCGCAGCTTCTTTACATGCTACAGTTTCTGTTTTTCCACACAAGTGAACATGGGCATGTGAATTAATGACAAATTTGTTCTAAAACAAGCCTGACAACAACAGAAAATACCTCTTGATAAAGGGGGAAAAACAGTTTTGAATACTCATTGAGAAAACTTTTCCAGGTTTTTGTTCAATTTAAACAAAGAATTTTGCCTCTTTGTAAATTAATCCTAAATACATCTTTATAGATCCCACACTAGGTTTTTGTAGTCCTATTAAAGAAAATAGAGCAATATGTATCTTTTAAAAAACAGGTTTGCTTCATTATATGAGGAAACATGAGTTCCAGTCAAACAAACAAGCCGTGCAGGACTGCAGCCCTCAATGCCCACTTGTGATCTAGGTTCTGCGTTTTATTCATCTATGACATAAGCTTACCCAACTATTTCAAGATCACCCCGGAGCCAAAATACTGACAATTTACGGACATATTTGCTTCTGCACATGTAAATATATCATTGATCGTATATCTTCTAACTGAAGTGTCTATGTCACACAAGTCGTGTTATAAATAAATATAAAAATGTGGCCTTTTATTCAGTTATCAATATATTAAATTAGAAATTTTTAACTTTTGTAAACTACCACTTATTTTTGTTTTAAAAAGGAGTTTCCTGCTTTTTGTCTTTAAAAGATTCAGATGTAAACAAAAACAAAATCTTTAAAAAGGCAGCATAGGTGAGAGATCTACACAGGCTTTGTCTTTACAGAAAAAAGGACATGCCCATTAATTCATGCATCCATCTGCTTTATGCTTTTTTTAATGTCTTGTTGCATATTGTAGCGCAAAATAAAATCTGATCAACTAAATATGATACATTTTGATTAATACTTTTCAGAATAATAAATAATAAACTCAAGACTTTAGTCAAGAAGGAAAATCATTGGCTAAGAATAATAATGAAATGATAAAATAAAATAATGTTTTATTTATAACAACTGCTTTTAGGCAGACTGATTTAACTTTAAGTCAAATTTATTAAACAAGCAGGTGTTCATAGTGCAGCACGCAGACTGTTCACTTCCATTTTTGGCATAATGGCATTCTCTCACAAAACAAACAAAAAAGAAGAAACCATTTACAAGAAACACTTGACCTTTAAAAACATTTAACTATTATGGCCTGCAATTGTTATAGTTATTTTCACCACTGCTTTTTCTATGACTTATCACCGGTGAGAAATCTGATAAGAACGTAAAAGCAAGTGGTCATGGATTCTATCTAAAGTGGAAAAAAAACAGAGTCCCTTGGTTAGTTGACATGTTAGGAGCTGATTGTTATCATGAAGGGCTGCACTTACAAAGCAGACTGATGGTTTTACCAAATTAGAATGATGTTACAACTTCAGCTCAGAAGCTGAGACCCACGCACTTTCAGAGCTTTCAAATAAATTAAAAAAATGCACTGGTAATCGAGGAATAATCATTAAAAAAAATAGAGATATCACTGGATACCAGTAATTTCTGTATTTCATTTGTGGAAAATTGTCAATGACAAACAGTTTGCCTTATATAAACCTACTTGGTTTCTTGTTTTTTTTTGTTTTATATCTGTAAATAATTGCTTAAATAAGTGAACATTTAATTAGATTCTCTTTTTTTGTCATGTCAACATTATTATCCTGACACAAATGTTGACATTTTAAAATCGTACAACAGTAACCTAGTTATTTTCAAAGTATGTGTAGTCAAATTTGATTGATCTACTCATTTTAATTGTATAAGTTCTGTACTTTAGCTTCCGTGAAAATTGACTTTTTTAATATATGAGAAATAGCTACAGGTAAAAGAGAACTTTTGACTGCCAACGCCTCTAGCCCCACTTTTCTATCCTCACAACTCACCACAGACAGTTTGAAACCCAAATATGTCTCTAAACACCAAAAAAATGATAAATTGGGAATTTCCAGACTTGCAATAAAACAAAACAATCAAGTAGAAAAACATGTCTTTGATCAAACCTGAATTACAGAGGCTTGAACACAGAAACCACATACTGGCAGAATGTTGTTAGACTGGTTTAATATTTTCCATGGTGAGCAGCTTACTGCTAAAGTGTAGCATTACAAACATTTTCCCTGCGTTGCCTTTTTGCAAGAAATTGTTCTCTCAATTTTTGTTTACAGACTGAAAAAAACTTTGTTTTTTTACTAACAAAAATAGAATGATACTTCTTTTAAATGAGTCCTAGATGCATACTTGTGAATGCAACACTAGTTCGGAGACTAAAACTCCTTTTCAGTATTGTCAAATGTGAAATGGAATTGTCAGATAATAGTTTAATTTCAACAAATGTTATTGCGCAAAGCATTTGAGAGACACAATTGTTAACAGATGTTGAGCCCATTCATTCCCAGAGGAAAATGGGAAGCGGACACCAGTTGTTGTTGTTACCTGAAGGTAAATCCCTTGGTTTAGAGAGAAACAGGTTTAACTGAAGTGTCCACGTGACACTAGTCATGTTGTTGCTTATGTAAGGCTAGTTCAGGTGTTTCACATCTTGATCAACAAATGAAACCGACTCAGACTAGACTGTGGCCTTTTTGTCAGTAATTTAATGTATAATAACCAATTATTTTTTTAACGTTTTATGTCACGTTCAAATATCATCTATACTCTAACTTTTTATTGTTAATTCAGATAGTTTTTCTGAATCATGCCAAGCATGAACTCCATTTAGCACTGCTGGGATGTGTGATTTATATTAGGTACAATTGTATTTTGCTTAAAAATGATTATAGTTTTTGCTGCATCCAAAAAATAACTAC
This sequence comes from Oryzias latipes, assembly GCF_053564925.1. Classification (NCBI taxonomy): domain Eukaryota; kingdom Metazoa; phylum Chordata; class Actinopteri; order Beloniformes; family Adrianichthyidae; genus Oryzias; species Oryzias latipes. The sequence continues at coordinate 21,360,612 of NC_136249.1, forward strand.
ATTATTTTACTCCCGACTTATATTTGAACAAAAGAGCCTTGGCAGAAAAACCTTTTGAAGGCAGCAGATATCTTGAAATTGACTTAACCATTTAATTTATTTTATGAGTTAGAGAGTCACAGAATGTTTCAAGTATTCAATCAGTCAACCTCGAGGAGACACAGAGCTACACAAGGATGAAAACGATAAGTCACACCAATCATTTAAACTGTTGTTTTGCCTTATACACCTTAACAGATCAAAAGTTCTGCCGGCAACCTCTGCTTCTAAGTCTAGGAAAGAGGACTAAAATGTTCTAATATGCTCCTTTCTGCTAACAAAAGAAAAACTTTTCATGGTTTCCCATCTTTGTCTAGCTGTTACTTTTAAGATTACCGGTACACATTGGACAGCAACCACACTCAGTTTTGCCCAATAGCTTCTGAGAGGCCTTATTACCCCCAACCCTAATTCAGACCTGTAACTATGAAAGTTCAAGAGCTTTGAAGTCTTGACACTGACAATTTCTTACATTAAAAGGAGAATAAAAGGTTCTTTTACATTTCTCTTTATCAGCTTGTTAAAAGAAAAAAGAAAAAAGAAGAAGGAAGAGACTCACAGAACAAAAAAAAAAAAAAAAACCTTTTTTATCATGCAACTGATCGGAGAACTATGCGTCTATTGTGTATATTCCTCAGACTGTCTCCAAATGGAACGGCAAACAAACAGAATACTGTTTTTTTGACTTTGATGTCAGCCACATTATGTCACAAGCTTGTTATTTTGAGATATTCAAATGTCTTCCATGCAAATAAATGAACTGAAGTTCCTACTTTGTCCTGTGTTGTTTGGAAGTGGTACTTACCGGCATAATTTCCTTGCCCTTCTTAATTAGGATGAACCTCAGGTGTATTGCAGATCAAAGGATGTGGAGGTGAAACTCCACTGACACTGAAGATCCTGTTTGTCCTCTGCCCTTTCCTCCTTTCTGCTCCAACTGAACAATCCAGCGTAATCTTCCTTTCCTATTCTTTCAACAGCAATTTAACTAATCTCGTCTGAAGACTGCCCTAATTTGTCACACTTTAAAATCTGCAGAATACAGTCTGCTCTCTATCATTGTGTTCTGACAGAATGACGGTCAGAGCTAACATACTGGAAGCTGTTTTTGAATAGCCAAGCCCTTCTGTCAAAACCAAAACTCAAGTTCTGGCAACCTGACACCTAAACCCTCCTACCTGTTTGTCAAATCACTCTTTGTACATGCGTGTCATCCACTGTGTGTCGCTCACATTCTTCCGTCAGCTTTTACAAACTTTTGGTCACGTGTATTTTATGTTGCCCAGGTTTTCTTAATGTTGCTTCTTTTCTTTTCTTTTTAAAATCCTTTTTGAATCATTGCCTTATATAAAAAACGATAGTGTTTGACCGTATCAACAATAAAAAAAAAAGAAATTTAACTAATAAACGATCTGGCTCTTAGCTTTAGTTCCTAACTTTAAGCAAAATTAGGTCAAAACAATCCCAAATTGCCAACAGGACTTTAAACAGCATTACACACCCCATCGGTACGATTTACGAGCACAACATCCAAAGCAAGCTTATGGTGGATCAAAATATTAAACAAAAAAGTCTTGATGTGCGTGCAGCAGCATGTTATGAGGCCGAGACAGGACTTAAAATACCTGATTTGTTTTGACAGTTTGATGGAAGGTTGGTTGCTGTTCGTCAGTCGGTCATAAGACCATGACTCATGGAATATCATTAAACAAAACACATAAAAATTTGACATACTTAATGCCCTTTTGACAGCATCTGGACAGTCACATATATGAGCTAATTCTTAAGTATGGGTAAGGCATGACCTCATTTGAAAAGAAGATATTAAACAGTTCATTTTAAAAGAAACACATATATTAAATTTCATCCATTTTTATTTTACCATTTCTGTTCCTGTTTCTGTTTAGTGTAAGACAATCGTATCTGATTATCAGTGCATGTCACAGTTCATTTTCTCTCAGTCTTGTCCACTTTAAATAAGTGGGTTTTAGTTCTATTTGCTAATGTGGTCTGCATTTTTGTTCCAGGTGTGTCTGTGACTGAGACGTCTAGAACCGTTTTGGTTTTTAGGCATTATTTATTCCTATGTAGTTCAGTTCCTATGGTGCCCGTTTCTGTTGTCCTGGTTAAGACTCTGTTTCTGGTGTGTCATAGTTCATTTCTTTTCCTGGTCACAGAAATCTTCTTGATCTGTCCACTTGCATATCAATCATTTGCAACCCAACCCCGATGTTTTTATTTATTTATTTGCATTTTACATTATAGCAACAAGATTTAAAAAAACAATGTGTATTTTTATTACCAAATTTTTCTTTTCTTCAAAAAAACCACCTAGTTTGCATCCCCTTTTTATTGTTTGCACACATTATCAGCAATAGGAATACACCTTGGGTTCTTACACACAGACAAGACACAGATTTTGAGTAAAACGATTCAATGGGAAAATACTTTGGTGCTACAGTATATCAGTCAGTTTGAAACAAACAAAGCAACATCAGTGTAATTATTTTACTAAAATACCAACAGATTCTTTTTCTTACCTGGAAAGTAGTATGTTGAGCAACTGAAGTACAACTGATGGAAAAATCCAAGTGCGTGAGACTCTACGTGTTTTGAATTGAAATGATGTGAACCAATATTTATTGCTTCAGTAGGAACCACCCTTCTGAGTTTTGTCATCCCTCCTCTTTACCTCTTCAATTCCACCTGACACACCGATTTGCAACAAAACCTCTGCTTCAAAGTTGTCTTGGAACCTCCCCCAGGTCTTTAAACTATCCTTTATGTGCTTATGTGTGTTCTGTTAAACTTGATAAGTTAAACTAAAAGAGTAAAGTGCTGTGTAAAAATAAGTAAATATTTAACATATTTCTATCCCTTAACTGGTCTGTGTTGCAATATTTACCCTGTTTTACACAGTTGTCCTATAAATAGAATAAGCAGTTTTTTGCTGTTCATTTTTCAACAATAATTTGAAAGGAAATCATCAGAAGGACTTAACAAAAATTTAATGCCAGAATCTAATATTTTTTTCAAAATAAATTTATTCAAAGACATGAGTGTAATAATTTATTAAATGCATTTCTGAAGATTAGGTTGTTGTACAGCCACTGCAAACAATAGGACTAACTCGATATTTTCTGGAAAGGTTTAATACTCCAGACCCCTCACGAAGCTGGTAAAATAGTTTTTATTATTATTTATAATTAGGAAAGGATCCCCTATGATCAGGCTTTATTCAATTAAAGAAGGATGTAAAGATGATATTTGTGAAGATGACTGAAAAACCCAACACAAATCCAGTTATAGATATCTCATGAGATTAGCCTTAGGGTCTGTTCTTTGACACTCTCTTGTATCACTCGGGAAATGGTTTATTATAAACACAGTATGAGGAAATTGTCATGAAGACTGCTCAGAAATGTAAAGTATACATGTTTGTTACACAACCCATACTGACTGTATCTGTAGCTGACTCATGGCAGGGTGTTAAATGACAGCAGAGAAAGGGGCCTTCTAGGTAAACTGTTATTGTCCGTGTTACTGTAAGTAGGATCGGAGACGCTTTCTACTAAGTAGTAACAACTTGATATGCTTTACAGGAAATTTGCTGAGATGTTATCTAGCACCCTTAAAGATGTTTTCCTGTTATTAATATAATTACTTGAGTTTACTGGTCATGATGGCAATTCAGTAATATGAAGGGCGTAAGTGTATATTTCCATGAAAGTTAGAACATTTAGGAATTGTGGATCATTTCTTTGTTGTAATAAGGCTTCTCGGATATGAAGCTTGGAGCTTGAAAAAGCCTGTTCATTTTCATCACATTTGTGAGGAAAATGCATTTGTGGGAAAAGCAGCAGAGTTGAGTACGTTATACTCAATTAAAAGTGTATTAACTGATTGCAAAAAAAATTTTGGTTTAGAATTATACAATAATGAAAAGAATGAATACTTAAAAAGTATGAATGATACGTGTTTTTATCCTTCACATGCACCCATCCATTCATTCATGTTTTTACCTGCTTTTTTACCTGTTTTTACCAGGTCACTGTTGGGCGAAAGCAGGGTACACTGTGGACAGGGCACCATTGTTGCAGGGCCACACAATCACTCCCACATACACTCACAAATGTATACCAAGGGACTCTTTAGAGTAACCTATTAACCTATAAAGCATGCTTTTGGACGGTGTGGAGGAAGCTGGGGTGCCTGAAGAAAACCCACACATGCGTAGGGAGATCACACAAACTTTACACAGGAAGAACCCGTGGGATTCGAATCAGAGAATTCTCACTGTGAGCAACCCCATTTTAAAAGTGCTTTTAGTAATTCTTAATGACACCTCAAGGGGGCACAATCCAGTGAATATACAGGTGTGGACTAAGTCAATGAAAAATCCAAACTGTTGTGTCAAGGAGGCCTTTAAACTATAACAAACAACTGAGAATTTGATGATTGCTTTGACAATCTATGAGGTGAGCAGTCAAAAAGAATGTTGAAAATCATTTACATTTACAGAACAGTAGAACAAGATCATATCAAATAGACAATGCCTATGCTTGCCGGCCTTTGTGAGTTATGTTTTACACTATTGTAATCATGGTTAAATATAAAATGTATTCAAAACAGATTTTAAAAAATCCTCCAGATTTAAATGTTATGAGTTGGATAAATTCCTCTTTGACTGAATGTGTTGTTATTTACAAACAATTATCTTTTGCACACTGGTTCTTTTTGAGAAAATGACCCCTCCTGGGATTATTTTGGGAATCATTTTAATACTTATATTATTGTAGGGAAAAAAAACAGGCAAGGTGCTTGCCTAAAGACTGACAACAAACACTAATTAATATGTTCTTTTTGTCTTTCATTTCTTGGATTCATAGGATTTTCTCAGACATTTCAGCTATTGTCACGAAAAAAAAATTAATTAAGGGGATCCTATAAATCTGTAAAACTGTATAGTTCCAAGTTTAACTGTTGCCTTTGATAGATTTATGATGATTGCTGCATTAGGTTTTCTCTGGTTTTGTTATTTAGGTCAGGCTTCTGAACAGTCAGCTTTCATGACGATGAAGAAATTACGCACATTAAAATAACATATTATTACAATATTGAATTTTTTTTTATCTACCCCAATATCACTGTGGTTGAGGTTACTCTTTTGGCTTTGTAATTATACAGCGACAGCTGATGGATATCACTTTGCTTGTTAGATCACAAGCTCAAACCATTAGCTGGAATAAATAGAGGTTGTAGAGGGAAAGTCGTCTTTATTTAGACTTGTGTTTCATTTTCAGTCAAGTATTGTGTGAAAAAAACAAAGGCTAGGTAACTTTGTAATGGTCACAAAAAATGGGATGGAAGGTGGTTTTTGACAGTTCTGAGGATTATTGTTTACCAATGACTCCTCTCCTGCATACACTAGTGATGATAAGATGAAGCCACATCAGGCATTGAGACCGCTGGACATGTTGGAAAATTGTTCATTTTGTTTAGGCCTCAAAGAAACACTAAGGTTCCTTGCTGTTCTATGAAAAAATTAGACCTCATGTTCCTATTGTTGGATGATTCACTGGTGCAATCCCTTGGGTGACAAAAAAAGACTCTGGAATAAATCCAAAGCCGCAGTGTAAATAAAAGAACACTTTCTATAAAAATACTTTAGTGTTTGTTACTGTTTGCAGTTTTAAACGTTTTAGTGTTTGAGTGCAACAGGTGGGAAATGTTTTTATTCAAGAACAAAATCTCAACGGGTCGCCCCGTGAACACTGACTCAACCCTCAGAAGTCCTGTGTTTAGGCAGGTTCTTATATAATGCCGTCAAAAACAAATCAGATGGAGCATTTGAGGCCTAAAAATCTTTATTGATTTCATTACATCTCAATAATAACACACTTCAGTATGAAATTTAATCAGGAAATGGATGATGGACTCAACAAGCATACTGCACCTCATTATATTTTATAACGAACGTAGACATAAACATACCGGGGGGATGATCTCTGACCTACAGGAATTGTGAGGGACAAAAATGAACCATGAAGTGGGATGGGCACAATGACTGCAGTTTGCTCTGCCCAACTCAATGTCGAGCTGAAAATGGCCAAATGGCCGGGACCAAATAAAGTAGAGGTTGTGTGGAGAAGTTTGGGCTCCAATAAAATTAAAACAAATAATTAAAAAATCTGACTCTTACCCTTTCTCTCCATCAAAGCTTAACTTAAGTAAGGCAATAAACAGAAACGTTTTTGACATAAGACTTTAAAAGTGGTTATTTTGGGTGTGAAATGGGAATCTCAAACATGATAGGGGACTTTCCCCCCTTTGTCACCAGCCCTCAGTGGTCGTTTGAGGAACTGCAACTCTCAAAGCCAACTCTTCCTGGTTGGCTTTGAATCTGGAAATGTACAGTGGGGCTTGGCAACATTTGCTCTTTGTTCATGCTTGATTTCCTATATGTTATCTTTAGGTTTTATTCATATTTTTGTTCCTGCTTCCTGCAGACACACCAGGTTTCACTTTATAACTATCAAAGCTGTTTCTGTTTCAGACAGTACTGCATTCAGTAAGTGTTATTAAGTTCATGGTTCTAGAAGAATTCTGCAAGGTCGCCTTCATTTCATGCATTTAATTCTTCTCTGTTGCAGCTCAATTTGATGGTGTTTAGGTTTAGGTTTTGGTTGAATTTAAGTGACATGTCAGTTAATTAAACTGTTTAGAATTTTGGTTTTCCACATCTTCTACTGTGTGCAAATGGTATCATCCTTTCCTGACAGTGGCCTGACCAACCTGGATCCAGCAGGAAAAAAAATTGCATTGCCATTACAGTACACAACAAAACTTGCCAGTTCACTATGGAATCCAAAACTCATGCTGTTTGCTTCCTCTGAGGAGACCCACAGTATCCCCCTCTTCCCCAATATGTTGAGGAAGTAGCCTCTCCTTTCTTGCTTTCTTACATGTCTGTTTTGCAGTTGTTGGGATAATTCCTGTTCTGCTTGCATGGCTTATCATCTTTTTTGTTCCTCTCAGTTTTTGAGGTTTTTTGAACTTCTTGTTTTAGTTTTTCATGTTTTAGGTTTTGATTTTGTCTAGTCCTGTTTCCTTTTAGATTTGAGAGTTCTTGTTTTTCAGATTTAGTAGTTTTTGTTTTTACATCCTCTGTGAACACAAATATGAACACTGCTTCACCAAAATGACCACAAAAGACAAAAGCTAAGATAAAAAAATGAAGCTTGCTTTGTTTATGTTTGCTATTTTTTTAATGGCTGAGCTTCACGTATTGTCCAACTCCACCAACTAGAGGTCATTATCTAGTGGATCAACAGCTCAATATATTAGTTGAAATAAGGTTATTAAATAGCTTGAAGTTTAGACTTTAACCTTAATAAAATGCTTCGACAGCATATTATGAAAGCTGTGAACATGTGCATACCCCAAACAACAGAAATAATGCATTGAAATTTACAAAAACCAGTAAAACTTGATTAAAAATTATGATTAAAAATCGCAAGACTTTCTTTTGCATTAAGTTGTTGAATTAGGTCAGTAGAATTCTGCTCCATGTATGATTTTGATGCAATGAAAATTGTTACATTTCAGTTTTGTGAGTCCAGGGTCCCTTGCAGTCAAATTGTGTGAACACATACATCCACACAACACACAAACTGACTTTTTTCCACCACTGCTTAATTTTGACGTGTTATGGCTTTCTTTTGAGGTAGTTCTTGCAGCCACAGTATTTTGGTAATTTTTTGAGGCTGTACCCGTGATGTCTGTGTGACTCATAAAAACAGGATGCTCTTCAAAACCTAAAATATGAGCTTGCAATGTGGTTCATCAACTGTTGCCATGATCTTTAGCAAAAAAATTTCAGTGCGATTTTGTAAAAATTCTAAATAATTTTCCAGTCAAGTTTACATACAATCATAAAAATACTGTGTGATAAACATGACACACCTTTTTTCTCTTTTTAAGTGGTACTACTTGCAAAATCAGTGACTGCCCAAAACCTTTATGCCACTGCACATTTTGTCTTTTCAAGTCACATTTGGTCCATTTGGTAATATGCATAACAAATTAGGTACTATCTTCAGAACCCACTGAATTCCTTTTGATGTTATGGGGCTGCTGTAACCAACCTAGCTGCTGTTGAATGGAGTACACCCTGAACAGAGTGCCAGTCTGTTGCAGGGCCCCACACTCACATGCACAGCTTAAAGATACCAATTAATCTATAAAGCATTTGTTTGGACTGTGGAATGAAGCCAGAGTGCCCAGAACTAAACCCTTGCATGCACAAATTGGAGCATGCAATTGCAGTTGCATTTGAACTAGGGCCTTCTTGCTGTGAGGCGAAGGCGCTAACCACTATGCCACCACGCAGCCCTGGCACAAAAACAGTTAAACTTGAATCACTTTCTAAAAGGGACGTTCCAGAAGGTTGGTATGGGCATATTTTTGAATTTGTACTACACAACTGTTGCATGTTATTTTTAATTTTGTTAAATAGATTATTTCAATCAAGACGAACACCTCGTTAATAAGCAAAATATGCCAAGACATAAACAGTTTGTAGGTTAGGTGATTTCAAGAAACGACACACAAGAAATGCTAGAATGCTCACCGAAACAGCAGTCATTGATTTGCACCTCTGCTGTCTGCTGAAGCAGCAGTAAAGTCACAATTGGGATGAAGATGTAGTGAGGCCACTGAAGCCAGGTGGTGAATACCCAAATGTACGTGTCTGACAAATCAGGTAATTTTTTTACCCAAATAACAGACGTTCTTTGACCTACTGAAACTCTTCAATCGTTCATGTGATCAGCGTGCATCAACTGATTTTGATGCGGAGAAAAGTGGCTATTCACATTGGGGGTGATTTTCACTTCGGTGACAAAATCCGCTGATTTATTGAGTAAGCATTTCACTACTGTAATGTGTCGCATATCAGCGCAAGGCTGCTTTTCTCCGCTTCAGGTAATACATTGATTGCATTAATGGGTGAAATGTTACGGTGATTAAACAAATGTGAACAATGGATCTAAAGCTCCAGTGATAAGGGTTAAATCATTTGCAAATTAGTCTTTGTTCAGACAAGCCAATACATGCTCCAGTGCTTCAAAAAACACAAGCTGACAAGGCTTTCAAGAATGTGTTAGATACAGAACTCTGTAGTTGCAGGGAAGTGTGTTCTGTTCCTCCTTGATAAAGTTTACTGACTGTGTAGAAGATCAAGTGAATTGCCTATAAAATGTTCCAAAACAAATAACATTGTAATCTATAGGCACAAGTATTACTTTTTACTGGGCGACAAAAAAATTAAATGTTCGATGGAGCCATTTCTCATAATCACGTTGATCAGAGTGTTGGTTGGCAGCTACACAGACGTTCATATGGTTTATAAACAAACATATGATGTGTTCAAAGATTTCTTTTAATCTTTGAATATTTAAAAATAATTTTAGCTAATACCTACTTCCTGAATTTGAGGAAAATAGAAAATTTATGTGGTTTGGCTGGCTCTGGTTATACTGGTTTATTAGAATCTGCAAACTTCTAATAAACAGGGCCTTTACCTTGTAAAGCAGGGGTTCTCAAAGTGCGGCCCAGGAGCCAATGGCGAGCCAACGCAAGATTTTTTGTGGCCCTCAATAAATCCTAATTGATGGTTATTAAACCAGCTGTACGTTGCTTGGAAAAATATATATTTTTTTATTTCTGGCGACATCTGCAGGAAAAAAGGTAATTACACTCTGTGTCAACGCTACAGTGTATTAATTTAACTACAAGCACGCAGACAACATTTTCGATGTCACTGCCTCTGCGAAGGGAAGGACTGTGAAGATAGCAGTAGAAAAGGAATCAGACTGGGATTAGGAGAGAGAGCCTACGACGGAGTTTTAGGGCCACGGTGAGGAAAAAAAATTCTGGCCAACGTGACGAGATTAAAGTCGTCACGTCGACTTTAACCAGAATTTTTTTTCCTCACCGTGGCCCTAAAACTCCGTCGTACTTTTTAGCTAGGAGAACAAATGCTTAATTTGTCGCACCTCGTGGGCTGAATAAAGATATGTGCCTTATTTTTGCAAGCAGGTAACTGCAATGCTCGAAGAAATCAATTTTAAATCGTGACTATGTTACAAATCATAAAAACTATGACAAATTTATCGGCGAGGAGCGCAACAATAAGCTTCAACAACTACAACGAGGCTATGCTGCACAGCAGATAATGTTTACAAAAAAGGCTAAATCCAGAGAAACTGTGAGAGAAGCTGTGAGAGAAGAAGTAGCTGACATTGTTTGTCCAGAGCAAAAGAACAAGTTTGAAGAAATAAGTTTGTCAAAGGACACAATTACTAGACGAGTAGAAGATCTGGGCAGCAACCTCCAGCCGCAACTGGGAAAACGTCTGGAGGGCCTGGTTAACTGTACAAATAACACTTGGTCATTAAAGTTATTAAAAACAACTTTTTCTGTTTATCCAATTTTCTCACAAAAATTGGCCGCCAGTCTAATGCCAAGTTCCTAATTTGGCCCTCCTCTACAAAAACTTTGAGAACCCCTGTTGTAAAGGTTAACTAAGCCACTCTTTAATCAGATTAACCTCCAATGAGAAAAACAGTAAGATTACTCTGGCTTTCATTAGGAGTCCATGCACGTAATGGGAATCAGGTTTTGCTACATATTTCTCTATAGCTTTGTCTGCGACCTAAAAAGAAAAAAATGGAAATGACTTGGCCCTTATATTTGAAACAAGAGCCCTGTTTCCTGTAAGAATTGAGGGGCTCCAAACCTTTTTCTGTCTGAGCCTAAGTTTCTGATCACACTAGTAATTGCTGTGGTCATAGAATCATTTTACTCCATTCCACTGAGGAGTTAGGCAAAACAATAAGAACAAAAAGCTGTCAGAGATGGCCAGTTCAAATCTGTGCAAATGAAGAGAAACCGGGCAGGACCGGAAAGGAGAAAAACTGGTTTTAAAGGATGACTGGTATGAAGGCAAGTCAACGTAAGCAAAGACGACACCACTGAGCACCCTGTTTTGGTTCTTTACAGTCGATAGCTTCATTGCTTAAAAGGTAATGTTAAATTCAGGAACATTTGAGAGCAGCAGCTAAAATAAAAGAGGAGCAGATTAAAAACACGGATAAAGCAGTAACTGTACGGGCCGGCCAGCTATGGGGAATGGTGGTAAGATTCTTTTGGCTCAGCTACTTTGACTTTCTTGTTCAGTGTGACAGGCATAAGCAAGAAATGGAAGTTTTTCTCTCAAACTTTTGACAGTGCTTCTATTTTTTTTTTTAAATGTACTCTTCTTCTTTTGAATCATTGTCTTTTCCCAGGTTCCTGATACGGTTTTAGAAACATGACATTCTATTTTGTTTTCTTTCTTTAGCTCTATTAGTTATTAGTGAAACTCTGAAATATGTTTCTCAAATATATTTGTTCTTCAAAAATGTTTGTAGGTTAAAAAATAAGAATGCCTGCTTTCTAAAAACAGTTAAATTAAAAGCAAGCTGTTGAGTTAAACTTGATTAGGCTTATTTTCCCAGATGGGTTCACCCTACCCTTCTAACACATCCAGCATCCTTTCAGGGTACACATATTTTTTGTGTGTAGACGGGTGGTACATAATGCTATGTCTAAGTTTATAAGTCTTAAGGGTAGCGTTTGACCTTGTTCTTTAAAAGCTTCTCTCACTACTGTATTTGTATGTTACAGGCAGCAGGGTGAACTCAACAGCTGTCGGGATAGCTGTGGGTTTTGGGATCCTGATCATTCTTTTCACCATTGGAATTGTGCAGTTCTGCTGCAAGTACAAATGCAAAAAGTTGAAAAAGTGCTGCAAGAAGAAAAAGAAGAAGCAGAGTGAGTCACAGAGGAACAAACTTAATATACACTATATATGTATAACTTAATATATAAATAACTTCTAATTTCTTAATCATCTTAATATTCACCGCTGTTTAAATTGAAACATTTGGAAATTCAGTCCAAATCTGACAAGAATAACTTCAGGAAAGTGGTTCTCCTAAAATTATGTTTTTTCTTCCTTTTTTTTTTAATAGAGATGGAGTTTAAAGACAAAATTCTCACGTAAGTCCATTTTCCCTTTTGAGTGCAGTTCTGCAGGTTTTATTTCCTCTTTTGAAGCTCTGTCAATGTTTTCCTGTAACCTTTGCTTGCTTTTACAGAACAGTTGGCATGAAAAAGTCAACTCCTCCTTTCTCGATCAGCGGCTCCATAAAATAACAGTGTTGTCTAGAAAGTCAACCCACGCCACATACATTGCTCTAGCTAAGCAATTGTTTCCAGAATATGTGTATTTAGGTGTTCTTGCTTTACTTCATTTTTATGTTTAAACTTAATAACTTTTAGTTTTTAACTTCTTGTTTTTGCAAGAAGTTCTGACACTAAACTAGAGACTTTATTTGCCAAAGCTGTTTTTTGGTTATGTATCCCAAACATACCCTTTCTTGAAACAGAAAAAAAAAACATTGATTACATTGCATCTGACTGTCTAAGTGTATAATTTTGTTTTGTTTTTAATTTAATCTTTTTTAAATTGATGATTAAACATGTGAACCAGAATTTCACTGAAGTTTCACTCCGTGTGGCAATGTGTCATGAGAAACTAACAACATGAAGTGGTATCGAGTGATACAAATGTGAAAGTGCACATACTCACACACACAAAAGCAGTTACATTTTCTTGCTTTGGAATTTTATTTTCATTATTTCATATAAAGCCAGGTTATCGCAACAGATCAGTCCCAGCCCGCGCAGTTTTCTTGTAAACTGCAGGTGACTTCTTTCCAAATTCAGGAAGGAACATCATCCTTTTGTTTTACTTTCTATCTTTGGTGTTACTTGAATGTCTCATTGTTTTCTCTTTCGGGAAAGTACATGTTTGTCTCGGTGTAGGTTTGTTTCTTTTAAGAACTATCTGTAACACTGATGCTTTCTGTGAGAAATTATCAAGGGGCATTTTTCCAAGCATTTCTGAGCATCTTTTGAGATGATTTTCTTGTTTGATCAGTAGTGGTTTTAGGCACGGGCTGTGCGGACAATTTCCTGGGGCGCAAATTTAAAGGGGGTGGCGGCTCAGTGCTTGGAAACAAAACCAAAAAATAAGAGAAATCTGCGCCACTATAGGTTTTCTATTATTTGTTATATCACAGAGTTTGGAACGACGTGCAACCTGCGAATTGGCGTCCCCTGCAGCTGCATGCGGTCTTGCCTGTGAGAAGGTCCCGCAAATGCAGTGAAGAAAATCAGTGGGAGGAGTGGACGGTCAAGGATGCTAAGTGAAACGGCGCACATAGCGAAGCCTCGATTGCGCAACACCTGGATCATCGCATGCCTTCAGATTTTTCAGCTTATGCTAAGAATGTTATTCTTTATTAACTAATGTAGACATTTTTATTACATCTCTTTCTTTTCCATATTAAATGTATTTTATGGAGAGCAAAATATTATCCGTTATTTAAGGTTTAACTTGATTTATTCTGGATTAATTTTCTTGTCTGTTTTTGTTTATATTTATGTTCAAAAAGTTAAGTTTTAAAGGTTTAAAAGTTTAGCTTAAGTGTGTTCAATGAATGTTTATCTTGTTTGGCCTGCAAACTAAAGCGTGTTTTGGATTTATGCTGCCTGTGCGACTGAGTTTGACACTGCTGTAATACGAGTTTACAAAATTCATTCATTTATTGTGTAAAATGGGCAAATAAAAATGGTGAACACAAAAGGATGTTGTCAATTTGTGTGTATGCGGGGAGGGGTTGTTGCTGGGGAGTAAGGTGGTGTAGAGCCACCACTGTGTTTGAAGGCTCATTTTTCAGGTTATTAAACATTTTTGTCTCCATGTTGATAACAGTATGAACAGCACCTATTGAAATTTACATTTTAGATCACGTTTTTTTATGAGTATTAAACTGTACTAGAATCGTAAATGTGCTTTAAAGGTTACTGCTACTTAAATGAAAATTTTCCATAGTCAAAAACAGTGAGATGTGCAGATGTGCACAGCCTCAAAAATGCAAATATATGTCATCTGTGCTAACTCATGCAGACTTTTTTTTTATCACAAAGCACAAGCTGGAGTTATACAGGCGAAGTAAAGTAAAAATATTTCTTAAACTCTTTTAATACAAATTTTGAGCACATATTTAACGCAAAGTGTAATTATACAATAAACCTTGGAGACTTTATTCCTTACTGGTTTAATGGTTCAAAGTTGCCTTAAAGTAAAAGCTAATATAAATCCACCCAACAAGTGATTTTAGACTCTTCTGAATACAATCAGTTAACTGCTGTGCCTGGATTTGTTGAAAACAATTTAAAATAAAATTTTTTATTCTATCTAAGCACAAATAACAAATAGCCAACTGCAATAGTCTACTGTGTCATCCATTGTGTTAAGATGTAATGGTGCTAAAACAGCATAAATTAGCTCCCTTATTGAAGTTCTTTCTTTATATAACATTTATATTAAGAAACTTGTGGTCTTGATTCTAAGTAGACATAAATATGTTGCAAACTGTGAATTTAAAGCCTCTGGACCTGATAATAATCTTTGTAGATCAGGTTCACTGAATGTCAAAAAAGATGGATAATAGAAATGGGAATTTCCATATTTTTGGATACATGTAGTAATGAAAAACAAAAAAACATTTTTAATGCTTATATATCACATCAAATAAACTTTATGTTAAACCATTTACATGTTGTAAATTTGTTTTTGAGTTGTTGAAATGTGGGACTTTTTGAAACTGGGTGGAAGTGTAAAAGTTTGACAGAGGAAGTGTTTGCTTCTCTGTTTAGAACTGAAACCATGGCCCTGGTTCCTGTACATAATCTGCATGTGGAGATCCCAATATATTTATGTCACACATAAAGTTTTGTTCCACTGTCTCTCAGGGTTTCCCTTGTGTTTTCTCCAGTCATGTTTTCAGGTCAAAGTTATGGTAACAGTTTACTCATCGGTTCTTTGCAGGTTGTCTAGTTAAATAAAATGTTAGAGGAAACTCCAAAGACACACCTTTTAACCATGTGTAACAAAAAAGGTGAGAAATGTAGTATGACACCAGTAGACCTTATGCAATGATTAAATATTTTTATCTTTAAATAAATATTTTCAACAGGGAAAAGACAAATACATTTCTAAACTTGAGTTATTTGAAATGAAAGTTTCTTGTTGAGTCAAGATAATCAAATAGAATTTAAGGCAAAATATGCTTTAGACATTATGACAAGAAATCTTGCTCATTATATACATTCTATTGGACAAACTGCCCTCTTCCTGTAAAACACGGACATTATGAACACCAAAGAGTGGGCAGTGTCATGGTGGGTGAGGGTGAAACTCTGAATTCTTCAGCAGTTTTGAGCTGTCAAACAGTTTCTCCTCAAAGCTCCCCACACGAGTTTCGCTTCCGGGGTATAACAGTAAGTCAGTTGTATGTAAGGCAAGCAAGGTGGCTTCAGCACGTATTCTGCCTTTATAAGCTCCAATGAATTTATAACAACATTGCAGGCAGCAGCTGCACAGCCGAACATCACTTCATCGACTTCCTTCCTGTGTTCAACAACAAGTTTTTTTCCTCTCAGTTGAATTTCCCCTCTTATTCCTCAGATATCTTCACATGCTCCGATGTTTGTGCTGGAGTTTTCTTCTGGCATGATGTCAAGCTGAATCAGCATCATTTGAAAAAAAAGTTCTCATACATTCCAATTCACGTCAGTCGTCTGTCATCTGCAAATCACACAGAGAGAGTGGCACGTTGTTCATGTTGAAGTCCTGTCCACAGCTCATTTGTGGCAGAGATGCTAACAGGGGAAAAGTGCTGTTCATGTGTAAGATTGTTGTCTCTCCATCATGTATGATGACAGTTTCCATTTGTGGCTCACTTGCATAACTAGAAAACACTAGTTTTCCATTGTAAGAATCCATCAAGTCACTTTGGTTGTCCAGTTGTCCATTTTGAGTGCTCAGAGTCCTGTGTTTAGATACCTCCCTTACAAAGTGGTTGAACTTAAGGCACCAGCTGCATTGACCGGCTCCTGAACAGATGCATGATTGTGGTCCAGCTCTGTATCCTGTCACCACCTCTGCCAAAATAGACTCTCTTGGTATCTCGCTAAACTTGTTCTCTTCATTGCACGTGGGGCTTTGTGAAACGGAGGGACGCTGGCTGAGGTAAGTGCCACCGGTAACAGTGTCAGTGAGATGTGCGCTGTCCGTACCATCAAGGTTTATTGAAGAGGGCTCAAGCTGGCTGTCCATTCCCAGCCCACTGTCTTCTCTATTTCTAACCAGATCTGCTGCAGTCCTCTCATCCTTCAGAGGATACTCTGTCTGACTGCTGGTAGAGTTCTCTGATTCCATCATGCTCCCACAGCCACTATCTTCCTGTCTTGATGGTGGACTCCCTCCACTGTCAGCAGCAGAGTTTGTCTCGATGCTGACCCAACTGTTCACACTGGTCCTTTTGTTGTCTTTTGCTTCCTCTGTTGCTGTCACAGGGAGATGAGCACCGTTTTCTTCTCTGTACCTCCACAGGAACCATCCTTTGTCTGTAACCACCTCTGTAGGTCCTTCTGGCAAAGACAGTGGAATCCAGCCACTTTTGGTGGATTTCTTATGTGGGAGGAGAAAAAAAAAGAATTACATGAGTTCAATGAATCAAGAAGAGAGATTTTTTTCCCCTTGTAAAACTTTTTGATTTTACTTTGTAAATCTGCAATGCTTCTAAGTGGTCAGTGAATCCATGTTCTCACCAGTGCAGCTGGAGTTTTTACAGTAGGTTTCACATAACAAAGGATAATGCCTCCTATAATGGCAACTGCCACCATTAAACCAAGACTGGATAACGATGAAACAGCAAGAATGAACCATTCTGAAAAAAAAAGAGCAAGAGCATTAAAATTTCACAGGTTGGTCCCCCTTGAAAGGTCTCCTTAACTGGTAAATTCAACATATCTTACATCTTAACAAAGAGTTAATAGTTAGAGAATTCTAGTGAAATGAATTATTAACATTAAAACAACATTTTTTATTGTTGTAAGGCAGTGCAAATAACATCAGAGCATATGTCTGACATGATACTTTGAAACATTTTATTGAAGAAATGCATTTATTTCTTAAAATCAATTGTTTGGTTTTGTAGATGGATCTAGTAACTTGTTTTATTTTTGGTGTTATTCTTGCCTTGTTCTGGAAGGTTCATGCATTGAGGCTCTGATGTGTTACTGTAGTAAAGAGCTCCATTGCCTTCAACCATAGCACGGACACAATATTTCCTGCCCCACTGCAGACCTGTGAAAATTTTATTTCTCTGATCCACCAATGCACTGTTTTTCAGGTAAGCTGTAGTAGTCTGTGGAAGAAGAAAAAAACAAGCTTACTCCATGCAAATCTTTTTCTATTAAATGTCTAGGAATAACTAAAAATAATTTAATCAGTGTCTTATATTATTGTATTTGCAGGTACATTTTTTCTTCAAATTGCACATTGGAAACCTGTTTTTCCTACCTTATTTTGGGGCCCTATTTCATCCAAGTAGATAGTGAAGGTGACTCCATAAGGAAAAACCTTTTTCAGGATGGGTTTGTCCTGAATAACGACACTGAGGCTGCTGGAAGTAGCCAACACTGTAAAAGAGGGAGGCAGCAAAGCACCTAAAACCAGACGATGACACGAAGAGTGTTATTTACACCAATATCGTGTGCTTAAACCTCGCATTGGTGAAGTAACGAACTGGAAACTTACTTTTGTTTGGGTAAAATCTTTTTTTTGCTGTCCATATCGACTGATTATGTGGTGTGACCAGCCTCACTTTGACAACGTAGGCGCGTTCATATTTATCGATGAGATTAGTGATTTCACATTGAGTCTCCATAATTCTCGTGCAGTGAGAAACGTCTCTCCACTCGTTTCCATATCTGTAGACGGAATTGTCACTTGTTATCATGAGAAAATACAGAAGCTGTCTTTGGAAGTCATTCAAAATTTTAAAACAAACTAAAACATGCAAAGCTTACAATTTTTAAAGTGATTGTAAAAGTATGAAATGTAAACTAAACATGTCTAAAATAAATGCAGTTGCAAAAATGTGTAAATTAAACATACATTGCTATTTGCACGTTGTACCAGTAGTTTGAAGGGGGATTCACAGGATGTTCCCAAAGTACCGTTACTTCCCCATCACAAACGTTCACATCCAGTTTTTCAGGCTGAGGAACTTCATTTCCTGTAACCCCTTCAAAAAAACAATCAAACACACAAAATGTTTTTTTAAAATAATACAGTACATCACTTTTTTCAATTATTTTAGAAATCAATGGTAAATTGTAAAGTCAAACGTTTCTATAAAACTATTTTCTAAAGTAACTCTGACCAAAATCCTGGTGGACAGAAACTCGATCAAATGCAAATTGGGGTTGAATTTAGCACAGCCAAACTTAAATTCGAGATAGATTTTAGAGATTTTAGACTATAAGGAAACACTAAAAAAAATCTACTCAAATACCTTCTGTCTTATTTTTTGTCACTAACATGAAAATCTTTTCCAACTCTTTTCCCAGCTATCATAAGAGATCGTTCACACTTTACAGCTTTGAAAAATTAACCGACTAGTACAAATTTAAATACAAAACAAGATCCAAATAAACACATTAGCAAAAATACTTGAAATATTTACATTTGGACAATACCTGAAACAAGGCTTAGCAAAGAAATGAAGACAAACATTGGCGTTATGATTTTCTTCTCCATTGAAAGATGCTTGAAATAAGGTATTGTTTGATGGAATTCCATTCAGCGACAAGCAAGAAAGCCCTCTTGTTACAAAAGTTCAAGAAAACATCCTAACTGTCGAGCGACAGTATCAGCTAAGAACACAGCTGTTCACTTTCTGACGCTGTTAAATCTTTCCATGTGAAGAGTACTCCTACTAGAAAATGTTTGATCAAGTACTGTCCCCTCCCTCTTAGATGAGGCATTTCCTGCTGTGACACCATCTGTGATGCAATGGCTGGTTTCACTCGTCTCGCTCTCTCAACTAACTTATTGTTCGCCTTTCGCTGTTTTTCATTCATTTCCTCGCCTGTTTTTAGTTTCCCACCTAACTGATATGTGGGCCAAAAATATGGAAGTGGCACCTGTCAGGAATGTCCCTTGTGTAGTTTAGTGGTGGTAAAAAAAAAAGCAAGCCTTTGTTGCTTTGCAAAACAGTTTTTTTCTGTTTTACATCTTGGGTCACAGTATGGAAAGTACAGTATGCAATCAGTTACCAGTTGCCTTATTTTAACACAATATCGTTAGCTTAACTGTGTAATTACCTAAAGAGGTAATAAACTTAAAAAGCTTTTTATACAATTATGATAAATGGTGTATGAATATATAATGCTTTTCTACCTTGATTAAGGCCCAAACCGCTTAAGAGTCCCAGACCTAGGAGCAATGCTAGGCTAAGTGTCAACATTTTGATACAAGGTCGAGGAAGGAAGGAACTCAACTCGCGATCATGAGATGGAGGTTGACGTATTCCCATTGAGCAATTTTGGATACATTTGGTAGACATGTAGTCACACATGCAGGAAATGTAGATAAGAGATCATTGATGAGTTTTTAAAACAACCTCCCACACATGCAGTTTGCAGACCACACTGACAGTTTAACACATTTTCAGTTGTATATTTCTTTCTTTTTCTTCTTATTCCTTTCTTGAAAATCTTGATATTTCCATGTTATGTTGTTTATCTTTTGATCAAATATGTTGAATCTTTTGTGGTATTCTAAAATTTCCCCACGTATCATTTTGAAGGGAAATAATCCAGAGTTTTACAATCCCCTTATCATACATCTACCCAAGACATAGCATTTACTCTGTAAATATAATGACTTGGTTACTGCTGAGCAAATATCTATTTTTTTATTATTTAGAGCTTTATTTAGCTCAAGATTTTACCCAAGCTTTAAATTCTGTATTTATTATTTATTGCTATGCTGACCATTGAAGGAAAGTTTGATAGAAGTACCAGCCAGTTTTTCTTTAGATTTGGGGGGAAACTGCTACAGTCAAAAAGAGCAAATGCAGTTAAATGTTAATTTGTTTATTACCTGGGGTCTCTTTCTGTTTTTTTTTTCTTTGAAAACAGAATGTTTTTGCTTTTAACCGAATACTGCATATGGTAAAAACACAAGACGAAAAAAAAAGCCCTCAATTCTAAGAATTAGCTTTTCCTTTAATTGCAGCCAAATGTAACCCACTGCTATCTCACCTCTTCTTAACATGTGACTTTTTAAGTTCTGGTTCCTGGTATTTGCACTCATTGCAGAACAAGCCCCTACAGTTTTTTTTTATTTTTATTTTTTTTTTATTCTTTGGTTTCGGTCTTGAACATGGACAGAAGACTGCTGACTAAATGTGAAAACAAAGATCATCTGCTGCGGTTAAAACAAGGGACGTTTCTGAAAAGTGTCCTTTGACCACATGTTGAAAGAGCAAGATTTTGTCCAATATCACCCACTGCTGGTATCACAAGATTGCTGCAATGCAATCCTTTTTGTTTACTATTAATTCAATCAGTTATAATATGTCATTCATAAAAATAATCAAACTGAAAGTTTTTTATTTATTAATTGAAAGTTTTATTTACATGGGCATACCTAATTTTACATTTAATTCAAATAAAATGTTTAATGCAAACGTTTATAAAACAGGCTCTTTTATTTGTATAATAAGTGTATAATTATTCACTTGTATAATAAGTGAAAACAAATGAAAGCCAGATTTTTAAAATTGAATTGTTTTTTTCTTTAACAGTTCTTGTGCCTCAAAACGACACTATTGTAGTACGGCACCACACTTAACACCTGAAAAAAGACTAATTGTATTTCATTTTTATGTTGTTTTATGCTGCACCACTGCATCATAGAGAGAGAAAGCTTCCTCACACAGTCCAAAAACATGCTTCATAGGTCAACTGATGGGTCTACATTGTCCCTAGATGTGCTTGTGAGTGTCTATGAGTGTATAATTGTAGCGCTGCAACAGACTGACGACAAGCTGTCCAGAGTTTGCACCTCCTTCGCCAAACATTAGCTGGGTTAGACCCCGGCAGCCCTGTGACCCCTAAAGGGATAGAACGTGTTAAACAAATGATCATTTTTTGATCCCACTTGATCCCTTTTGGAAAGCATGAGCCTGTCACAGCTACTGTTGGGTAAGGGCTAGGTACACCCTGGGGAGTTTGCCAGTCTGTCACATGGCACATAATCACACATTCACAGTCACGCCTAGAGACAATTAAGAGTGACCAACTGACCTACATTACATGTTTTTGGATTGTGGAGTAGAGCTGGAGTTCCCAGAGAAAGTCCATGCATGTACAGGGAAAACGGGCAAACTCCACACAGAATTCAGCAGTAATTCAAACCAGGGCCTTCTTGCTGTGAGATGAGTGCTAACCACTGCACCCTTTACAAAAGCAAAATATTTTATTTAATAATCTCAAGTCAGGATAAAATTTATGTCAGGCCTGAGTTTTCCATACTTTTTCATTTTTCTGACTCCTATTTTACAACCGTCATGTAATTCTATTTCTAGTTATATACCTTTTTTGTATTTCAAACATACGTTTGGACAAAATTCAAATAAAAACACTGCAATAAATTGGGTTTTTTTCAGCTTTACTGGTTCCAGTTTTTTTCTCCAGGTTTATGTAATACACTGGGAAACTATATCCCAGTCACTCATCTAAAAAAAACACAAATTCAACTTGAGAAAAAGATGGATTTCTTCTACCCACTTTACTTTTAAATGAAATTTAAGGAAAACATTTTTTTTTCTTTTCATTCTTCATTCAACTGAATTAATTGTCGGCTCTTCTTTTGCACTTTGATGAACGGGTCCGGCTGGGGCTTGCACCTTCTACCCCCTGCACCCCCCTGCTCTCTGGTGTTGGCCGCTGGCCCTGCCTGGGGTGGCGGGTGTGGTTGCCCGGCAGGCGGTCTTCCTCCATCTGCTGTACTGTACGGGTGTTTGGGGGTCCCGGCTGCTGCTGCTGCTGCGCTGGGGGCCTTGGTGGGGGGGCGGCTGGGTTCTATCCCACTTTTTTACATTCCATCATCCACCCCAGAAGAAGATAAACACTCACTCGAGCACAGGTGCTATCTCACCTTTGCACAAACAGTTTGCGTGACTGAATGAAATGTTTCACGTGTGTCAATCTGAATGCATAAGTAGGCATATGTGAATTTTAGTGGTAGTATGTCCATGTAGACTTGTTTGTGTGTGAACATTTTTGGAGCCAACAGGTGTGTTTGTAACGTTTGAGTTTGTGGACAGGCCCCGTCCATTTTTGATTTTTCATGCATCTCAACCTGTCAGTTGTGATTATAAAGCTTCAGCAACTTGTTGCTTTATGACGCTTCATGATCTTACCCTTGCTACTATAATCACCCCTCTACCCCCACCCCCCGTTATCTGTCATCCCCCTCTCTTCTTTCCTCCATTTCTTTTCTGTCCGGACAAACAAAAAATATTTATATAGGTAATATGAATAAACTTTAGCTGAATTTACAAAAGGGGTTTATTTAAATATACATCTGGTGTATCATAAGATTCACAACCCCTGTTGTAAAAGTAAAATATGTCCAACACAAAAGGCTTTCAGCTCTCATCTGTTAGTTTAGCTGTTGGACAGGACAAGTTAGAAAAAAAATAAAATAAAAAATAAAAAGCCTTTAGGTTTTATGATTTCTGCCATCTTGAGTACTTAAATTATTTTTCTATCAGACACTGGTTTGTTTTTGTTAAACGTACCGACATGTTTCGGTGGAATACCTTCCGCCTTTGTCAGGGTCGTCATCAGGTGGTAGTGTGTGACGTCTTTAAAAACAGATGATTGACACTTCCATGAACAGGGATGAGGGGGCCTCCCTGCTCTCTCATACCTGGAGCAACATCCTCCAGAAATAAAAAAGGACATCAAGGGGCGGAGTCACTTGTCAAAGTTTGACAGGTGACTCCGCCTCAGTCACAATCATTCAATTCAATTCAATTTTATTTGTATAGCCCAAAATCACAACAACAGTCGTCTCGATAGGCTTCGAAGTAAGACATGAACTCAAAAGGATCATGAATACAAAGAGTTCAATAGGAAAATACTAAAATGAACTAACAAACTGACTAAGCTATACTGGCATCCCTGCCCATAGACCCCCTTTCGCGAAAAGGAAAAACTGGTAAAAAAAACGGATTCCGGAAAAAACGAAGAAACCTCAGGGGTGCCCCACATGAAGGCGGGATCCTCCCCCAGGACGGACAGACGATTTACCAGAACTCTTAGAGAAGAATTAACTTATCTAAATCTACAACTTCACATTTAAAGTTCATCAGACGAGCTTCATCCAGCCGTGGTTGGGGGAACAGTCAGGGGCTCGAGTCGAGCCGGAGACAGGAACCACAGCCAGGTGTAGAATAAAAATAAACAATCATCTGTTCTTAAAGACGTCATACACTACCACCTGATGATGACCCTGACGAAGGCAGAAGGTATTCCACTGAAACATGTCGGTACGTTTAACGAAAACAAACCAGTGTCTGATAGAAAAATAATGTAAGTACTCAGTATAATTTATAGACACAGCAAACTTTATTGAATCTTTCTGCCATCTTGACATAATTTAGAGCCATCATTCTTTTTAGGACTAATTTGTTTGTATTAAGTACAGTTTTAAATCCTTCTGTTAACCAAAGAGAAGGAGTAACAACATTTTTTTCCTTCTCAGTTTCGGATCACTTTTTTGTTTCAAACAGAGTTCACCTCTAATCTGGTTCATCTACACCCAACACAAAGTTTGTTGATCCTGATGGCTCTTCTTTTCCATCTCTTTTAAATTCTATTCCTGCCTGGCCCTTACCTACTGCTTCTCATGATTCATGAACATTGGAAATATTCCAAATGTACATTGTGACTGGAGGTGATTATTTTAAGGTTTGCTTAGTCATGTCACGGATACAGCATACCAAACAAAAACTGTGTTGGTGCTGGAACTGACTGCTGTTGACTGAATTTGGTTATTAACAGATCCCCTCTTTAGCCCTTTAAGCACACGTTTGCTTATGAGGACACATGCCAATTCAGGGAAAATGTAAAGTGCTTAGAAATTAAACGAGTAACAACAACAAAAAAAAGTCGTGCCACTTTATGTAGAAAGAAATTCTTTGGAGTGCTGACATTAGTAACAGTTTCCTGCAATGGCAAAACCGGTCTAACAGGTGGTGGAACTAGCGCGCTTGGCACGCCCTGTGATCTCAGCAATAAAGAACAATGTGAGGTTGAAGGCGGATGTCATTAGGAGGAGGAGAGAAAGCAGATCTTGTTTTAGTTTTATTTTAGGCGCTAAATTAAAACTCAGACAAGTACAACAGAGAGAAAAAGAAAGAAAAAGCATTGGACTCTGCCATGATCTGACTTACCTGTGACAGCAAAAAATTAGACCTTCAAAGGCTTCATCCACCTGCTCTCACCTGATCTTCTGCTTGCTGTACTTGTTCAAATGGCAAAGTATGGCACGGTAAGTTTTTGCTTGTATTTATTTTGTAAAATAAAAAACAAAACAAACCAGAGCTGCTCTCAAGGATAAATCTGTTTTTTTTTTTTTTACTTTCCTTGGATTCAGATCTACCCTGATTAGATTTCACCTGTTATTATAAGGTTTTATATGGGACAATAGTTGTGATTTTCCCTTTCCCGTTTTTAGTGTAGTGAGATCCTTGATACTTTGTTAGTTATAAACTTTTATAACTAAAAGTCTAAGCCAGCAAGTAGATTATTAGGTAATGTCAAGGGTCAATATTCCTGTCCAGTTTAAGATTAACTTTAGTT
Source organism: Oryzias latipes (assembly GCF_053564925.1). Lineage (NCBI taxonomy): Eukaryota > Metazoa > Chordata > Actinopteri > Beloniformes > Adrianichthyidae > Oryzias > Oryzias latipes. The sequence goes on from NC_136249.1 coordinate 21,385,557, forward strand.
TTTGCATATATTTTCATTAGATGCTACTCTGCTGGATCTTTTGTTCAGTTTCAAACTAATGCTACAAATTATTCTTTGTAAAAATGTTATGTAGTTTATAAGAGAAAAAAAGCATGAAGAGATTACGATCTTTTTTTCCCACACGTCCCTTTCTGTTAATAAAAGTCAGCAATGAAGCTTTCAAGCCAGTGTGACCACATAGTTCAATAGCCTTTCGGAAGAGCTCTGGCTCAGTCGACCTAACATTCCCCGTTGTCATGTTTTTACAATCCTTTACAAAGTACTATTTGTTTGGTTTCGGTCTTGTTTAATCAGAGAAACAGTCTAGAAAGAAAAAAAAAACGTTTTGCAATATTTTTTTCAAGGAATTTAGTTCTTTACGGCTCCCTACCACACAACTGAAATTTGAGTACGGTACCTATTTGAAGCTGCAGATTATTATCAAGTGCATGTAATACACAACCTGACAGTGAACACCAGCATAGGACAATCTGATCTTTTTGTTGACGGGCAGTTATTTTAGTGTGAGTAATAGTCAGGAAATAAGGAAGAGACATTAAAGCTAAGCTTCTTTAACACTGTTGCCAGTAAACACCAATGATGTCTTTGTGAACTGAGCCTGAGCCAAATTAGTGTGGACTTTAAATCTAGCTGTGAAAAATACTATACATGCTAACTTTAGAAAAACAACAACAGGTTGTATTGCAGATTTTTAGTAGTAGTTGAGTTGCTATATTGTTATATGTATATATGTTATATAAATAGAAAAAGTAGTCCCCCCATGATTTTATTCATTTTTTTTGGTTTTGTTTTAGGAAACACCCCCTCCTCCTTATGATTCTATAAATAATCAGCCACCCCTTAACCCTTATGATGGGCTGAACCACCCACGCTACATTCCCCAGTACCCACCAATTGTGATTGGCCAACAAGTAATACAGGAGTCTATACGTGAGTAAAGCATTCATCTTAGATTTTGACAACATCGAACGCTGTTGTTGTCCATGTTACTAATTTTTCTTCATATTTAGCTCCCAAAAACAAGAAGAACACTTGTCAGAACAATCCACAGTGTTACAAGGCATGGGCTGCAGCTGCAGTGGTGCTCGTTCTGTTAGGAGCTGCAATCTGGCTTGGAGGTACAGTTTTGATTTAAAAGCCTGCAATGTACACTGTAATTTTGAACCTTCACATTAGCAATTCAACATGTTTAAGTTTAAGCTTTAAACCACACTTTTAAAAATACCAAAGTCTCATATTTAAACTTGTTTTTCCAAATACTTTTGAGGGTACTGGTATTAAGGAAGTCATTCCACAACTTTTAAGCATTCTGTACTAATTAAGGTGTGGTTTCTAAGTCAGATTCTACCAATAACTACTGCAATGATGTGCACTCTGAGGTCTTGTAAATCAGTAATTGATAGATTTTATTTTAAACAATGCAATTTCTTTCTTTTGTCTGTGTTGAACACAATCTTTTTATTTTATTGGTATTGCTATTTTTATTGGCATCTTACACCAAAGCAAGTCTTTTGGTCAGTTCTGAATTCATGAATAATTGAATAAGGAAAGTATTTAATTAATTCCCTCAATCTTTAAAGGATGAGGAAATCTTTAAACAACTTCTACTTTAAACATTAGAGGACATGATTAAACAAATTACTTCTCCATAAAAATCATAGAAACCTACCGGTATATAAATTTGGAGCTATTTAAACAGTTTTGTGTAACCTACTTTAAGATGAGCACACATTAGAGATTACTTGCTGGTACAACCAAAAAATCATTCACCTTCTAAAACAGGGGTGTCAAACTCCAGGCCTCGAGGGCCGACCTCCTGCTGGTTTTTCAGGTGTGTTTAGCCAATAAGGAGCTTCAATGGTAGGTTGGTTAAAAAATAGGAAGGACGCCAGCCCTTGAGGCCTGGAGCTTGACACCTGTGTTCTAAAATGTACTGCCTTAGAATTGTAAAGCCCCACATGACTCCCATATTACTTTTAACATACTTTATTTGTAATGACAGCTGACATATAAAATAACAGTGTAAATGCACTGCAAAGCATTTCAGACTCAGATGAGGGGAATACAGTTTAACTAACTATAATTTATGTTTGGTAAATTGAAAGCAAAAGAAAGCATAATTAGAGGACCTACCCACAGCTTTAATCAGTAAAGTCTATAAACAGATAATTAATTAAACAGTGGGAAAACTACTTTAGAAAAATCAAAAAATAGAAGAAACTAAAGGACAAACTTTAGGCCTGTGTGCCTCAAAAAGACTAAAACAACAATACTGTCTTAAAAAAGCTAATAACATTTAGCCCACAACAAACAGATATGGTCTCTTAGAAGAAATTGAACAAAACACACTTGTTCGGAAAACAAACTAAAAGTGTTTGTGTCTATTAACGCTGATAGTAGATATTGCTCAATATAAATGGTCAAAATTAAATTTAAAGTCTTAAAGTGATCAACCATAAGCTAGAAAACATGTGGTTTGCGATATTTTTTTCATCGGTTAAAGTCTTTTGGTCTGGTTGTCTTGAAAAATAAGATTTTGGGCGATTTTTCTGTTGTAAAACTTAATGTATTAAGGCCTTACTCTGCTTAGCTACAGCAAAAAGTAATAAATGGCAGTTATAATTTTTAACATGCACATTTATGTCAACTATATCACACTACTGAAATATCTCCATAACATCTACATAAAAACTTGTTACTCTGTATGTCTACTCTTTACCATTGTCACCTCCTTACCCACAGTTCATTATGGTACAAGGTCAGTAGAAAGTTCCAACCACGAAGATGACAAAATGAACCAGCTGAACAACCCATCTGTGTCAGTGAGTGACACCTGCCCCAACAATACTGTCCAGTGTGATGGCATAAGTGACTGTGAACTGGGCTCTGATGAAACGAAATGTGGTAAGTGTACACACACAGCTCCAGTTCTTCTCAGAATCATTACCATATAGGCCAAGTGCATAATTCCTAATTAACCCTTTGGCTATCCTATCTCCCCACCCTTATATTGACGTGTTCTCCCTACCATGACAAAGGTGGATAAAGGTGGAAAGATTTCATGTAATCCATGGACACCAGTAAAGATCACAAATCATTGAAGAAAAAAGGTTCAGCGCACTGTCTAGTGGGTCAAGATGACCCAACTCCCAATGTTAAAGTACCTAGGATAGCACAAGGGTTACGTAGCAAAGGTTTGAAAACAAAAAAGTCCTAACTTTTTTATTGTTACCGTATTTTCCGGACTATAAGTCGCTGCGGAGTATAAGTCGCACCAGCCCAAAATGCATTATAAAGTAGAAAAAAACACAGATAAGTCGCACTGGACTATAAGTCGCGTTTTGACGGGAAATTTATTTGACAAAATCTGAGACCAGGATATAATAACTTGCACAAACAGATATGACACAATCATAGCAGATTGTTTGTCTCATAATTTCACAGTAATTCTTTCTCATACTTATTTATTTATTGCTTTCATGAAGCATCATTGTCCAACTAATACTCTGTTTTCATCCTGTATTTGTAGAAAAAGTTGTCATTTTTATTGCATTTCTGAATCTATGAAATCATTGGAAAATAGAATATTATGTTCTTAGCCTTCAAGATCTTACTGTAAAAAAAGGTTTGCTGATTCTCTGAGTCACTTAACATACTCTTAACACTTAACATACCTCATACATCAAATTGACCCAGGAACATCATCTCTGTTCCTCACAAATGAACATAACAGGAGGTTTAACAATGTATTTATTTCAATTTATTTCTAATATAAGTCGCTGCGGAGTATAAGTCGCAACCCTTGCCAAACTATGAAAAAAAGGGCGACTTATAGTCTGGAAAATACGGTATTCACTTATATATTCTGATAACACAACAATCGCTTACAATTTGTATGAAACATCCGTCTCAATAAAAAAAGCAAGGAGAATTTACAGCACATTTTGAAATAAATGGAGTCAGAATCCAGAATCCATTTGAACAAATTTAATTTTCATAGGAGTTTATGAGGCCCTTATTTTCTTGTCTCACTGTTTGTCATTTCAGTCAAGTTTGGGGCAGACAACAGGCTGCTGGTCCAGACAGCACAAAATAGTGCCTTTTTACCAGTGTGTTACAGTGGCTGGAGCACGGACGATGCAGTTAAGGTCTGCAGACAGATCGGATTCTATGGGTAAATCACTGCTTTGCTCACAAAATCCAATTTCTTGTAAGCTTTTGTATTCTAAACCATTTGGCCAAACTCTGATTTTTGGCAACCTGTAAAAATGAGAAACCCTATCTGCCACCTGTAACAACTCTACAAAGACTATTCACTGGTCCAGTGTGTTTAGGGTCAAACAGATTTTTCTCAGTTTCTTAGGTGTCTCAGTTTGACATAGATTTTAAGGTCTGTTAAGCAAATATGTGACAACACATTGTGTGAGATTGTTTGTTCTCTAAAGATTCCCTCTTTCTGTTTCCAGGGACTCTGTCAGTGGGGAACTTTCTTCCCAGAATTCTGAAGTTTTAGAAGTGACCAGTAATTCAGCATCACGTATCCAGAGTCGGGTCAATGTTAGGTATACAACATTATGTGAAATCCATTCGTTATTTGTGCGCACATACTGTAAGTTATTTTTTTCTCTCCTCTTTTGTTCTACACAGTTCTTCCTGCCCAAACGCAAAAATTGTTTCCTTGAGTTGCATTGGTAAGAATCTTACAGTCGCTTGTCATATACAGACTTTTCTTTATACACTGGGCCTGTATCTCATTTGCATTCTTAATTTGAATTCACTACATTGGTTTTCATGATAATCACTGAACGGGCTGATAATGGTGTTTGAAGGATACCATGCATATTGGGTTTGCAAAATTAAAATGTCATCAAATCCTTTGGTATTTAAATCAACATGGTTCCTATGTCATTGCCATTTACTGAGACCAATTCAATCAACTGATGTTTGTTTTTAATGTTGTTTGATGTGGCACTCCTCATTCCCAGATTGTGGTAGGCAGCCTTCCACATCCAGGATTATTGGGGGCACCATAGCTAAGGCGGGACAGTGGCCATGGCAGTTATCACTGCACTACGGAAGATCCCATGTTTGTGGGGCGGTCCTGATCTCACGTGAGTTTGCCTTGACAGCAGCCCACTGCTTCCCAAGGTAAATGAAAAACTCTAATATCACAACCTTATACAACATTTTATTTCAAACTTTAGTACTATAGTTTTTTTATGTTAGCATTGTAAAAGTAAGAGGAACTTTACAAGAGTATTAACCTGCAAATCATGGTACAAAGTGTAAGTTTGTGACAGTTTTTGTCATAGGGAAAAAAACAGGACTGAGTAGTAAAGATACAATAATTTGTTCTTGTCGCTGTTGCAGCTCTATGGGTACCTCTCCAAGCAACTGGAAAGTGTACGGTGGAATTGTGTCTTTGAACCAGCTTCCTTCTCCCTACATGGTTAAGAAAATCATACTCAACAAAAATTACAACAGTAACACTAACGACCAAGACATAGCTCTAATCCAACTCGCATCACCAGTTACTCTCACTGGTAAGTCAATTATTATTATTTTTATCATTATTACACCTAGTAAAGGTCAAGGTGGAGAGAAACAAATAAAATACATTAATGGCAGGGAATTATTAAATTTGACAGACATTATTGTTAGAGTAAGACAATTTAAGAATATAAAATTTTCTGGAAGCTGCGTATAAACATGAAGAGTAGTTTTACCCGCAATAATAGAAGTCGTTTTATTATTATTTTATCATTTATTATGATATTTTGCCTTGCCCTTTAGCATGGAGACCTTCACTTGCCAAGAGAAAAAATCGCATGCAAAAAGCCCCTTAAGTAAATAAATTCTTACATTAAAGCATGCAAAAATGGTACAATAATAAATCAATAAGTATGATTGACAGCAAAAATATTTTTGTTCTCAATTTTTGTTCTTCATTTTTAAATAATAGTTATTTCATATATTTAAATATATTTTAAATAGTTTTAGAAATATGATGACAAACATTTTGTCAGCATGAATTCATATTTATTTACAAAAGATTTGCATCTTAAACAGCGATCATGGAATAAAGGAAAACACAATAAAATGGCTCATTCCTATATTTAAAATCTGTAAACACTTTTACTGTTGTTTGGTAAGCCCTGCTCAGGGAAACCAATGCAAAACTAAAGTGCGTTTACAAGAATATAACTGAATAATTTTGATCATCTCCAGATAACGTTCAACCGGCTTGCCTGCCACTTTCTGAGAATCCAACAATCAACTGCTGGACCACAGGGTTTGGCACCACTTCTGAAGGTTCAGGTAAATTCAAATGCAGACTATCGTTTTACACCTGAAAAATCTTTTTTTCTAAATTTCATTTTCTTTAAATAAAATAGAGATATTGTACCTCAAATCAGGAAGAAATGTGTGTCTCTTAATGTGTTGAGATAGTTTCTCAAATGACATTCATAAACGATTTATATACTTAAGGCCACATTGAAGTTAAAAGGAATAAAGCATTGCAAAGCTTTGCTGTTTCAACTTTGTTTTGGAATATTTTACAATTTAGAGACTTTTTTCAATCAATAATGTTATGACACTGTAACAAAATACAAAAAGTAGATTAATTTAGCCAGGAAATTGACGTTAAAAAACATCACAGAGGACGTATTTGTGACCAAATGTAATTTCTTTTTGCTCATGAAGCTACTGTTTCCACTAACCTAATGGAAGTGAAGGTGGACATCATCAGCAATAGTGTGTGTAACACTCGTGCAGTGTATGGACCAGGTGCAGTGACCAACAACATGATCTGTGCTGGAAATCTGAGTGGAGGCAAAGATTCTTGTCAGGTAAGCAGCTGCTTTCATCTGACATTTTAACATTAATTATTTCCTCCTTCTCTCCAACAAACAGAATTGTTACATTTTCCTCGCTTGGTGTCATTTTAATAATTTCCAGGGGGACAGTGGAGGTCCACTGGTATGTCAGGGACAGAGTCGCTGGCATGTGGTGGGCCTCACCAGCTGGGGGGCTGGCTGTGGTCGAGAAAACAAACCTGGTGTGTACACCAACGTCAACAGCTTCCTACCTTGGATCTATGGCGCAATGAAGGTAAATCTAGATACAAAAATGTTCATTCAGTTGGAAAAGATCTGGTTTTATGATGCAAGTTTGTTCCCACATTAACCTCCTTTGCCCTTTACTTTGCAGGAAGCGGCATCATAATGTCAGCTTGAGCCCTGCTGATGCTTAACTTTTTAACCACAGAGACATCTGCATTGATGTCGCGTGAGAACTGAAGAATGCTGTTGCAGTCAGGAAAACAGTGTTTTTTCTACAGAAAATTGACAATTTGAACAAGTTAAAGCGTAAATATGATTTATTTTATATCCAAAACACAATGGTGATTATTTGTATTCATTAAAAATGTGCACTTTACATCAAACTATTAATTGATGCTTTGCTGATTAAAAGTTGACTAACTTTGTTGAAGTAACACACAATCAACTGTGATCTTCTGAATCTGAATATTCTTGCGAATAAATAACTGATTTGGACTATTTCTCTGGGTTAATTCACTTTACTAATGACTTGATTATTTTATCCAATAAAAAAGTAACTACATATTTTATTTTCATTTTTTTGTGGACATTTTTTTCAACTTAAGGGCAAAACAAATTGCCATTTGTTTTACTCCTTTACTGTGAAAGGTTGATGTTTGTTTCTATTGGTCATCTTAAAGAAAAAGGAGACAATAGAAGAATATTTTCATGACACACCTTCCATAACAGTGAATAAAAATCTCCTTGTTGACTTGGACACAAAGGGACTGGGCGTGTGTGCAAGGAGGGAGAGAAAGGGAGGAGGAGGGGGCGCAGGGAGGATTCAACCCTCCACTACATGAAACACACTAAATGAGCACTGTGCACATACTGACAGATGAGAATCCTTAAGAGGGCATTTGTGTGAGAAAAGCTGTCTGAATAGGTGTGACTGAAGTGTTTGTTTAAAAACGGTCACTTGGAGGAATAATCGGTGAGTATGATCCTATTCAAACCTAGTTATTTGGTTCGCTTTTTCAAATTATGGTGTCTGAATACAGCGTTACTGTCACGCTTGTTTATATTGATATATAGTACATCTTTTTTTATGAACAAGCGCTATTTTGTGAAAATTCAGAGCAAACGTTTTGAATAATCCACAGATTGGCTGTCAGTGATGGCTTTTGTTGTTTACATAGGGGTGTGTCGGCTGGCACTGGTTGCGATGCAAATACGGATCAGAGAAGGATTCATACTGTAATTAAGAAGGATAACGAGCAAAAACCAGATGGTAACCGCTGCTGGGGTTGAAATACTGCACGAGGACAATGGAGGCGCCTTCCTGATAAAGAAAAGAGGAAAAAAATAATCCACAGGTTGAGTGGCGCGCGAGGAGATAACGTGCGCACGTCACAAATCGGATGTTGATGCATGGCGCCTGCATGTGCGCAATGAAACCGTCTGCCAAATACATCCAGCGGGGAGGAAATCTGGTGTCGAAGTCATATGCAAAGAAAGCGTTGATTAGATCCAAAAACATATATTTTCTCATTTAAAACGTGATGAGCTTATAAAAATAAATATATTTAAAAATAACTATTGCAGCTTTAGAGATACTTTTTTTGTGAGGACTCATGATCTGATATATTTTCACATGAGCCTTTAAGATTATTTTCATTCAGCACCAGACTTTTTAGTAAGAGACAGTTACCAAGGAGATAAGAGGACACTATGGACCAACGCACATTGTTGTCATGGGGACGTAGCATCACTCTGATGGCAGATATGTGGGCCAGGCTATTTAATATAGGTTATGAAGCCCCATTTAGCAGGCCTACATTTTATTGATGTGAAATCACAATTCACCACTGTCATAATTGCAGCCTACCTGAAAATAACGGGTTCCTCTTCACCAGCCTTCACAGACTAACACAAAACCTCTTTCAGAGAAATTATATTAAAAGTCACTTATCATGATTCATTTGTGTCTGCACATGGACTATAGGTCTGAAAGAAGCATCAAAAAGCTGCTGAAGTTTTTTCAAGGTCATATTTCCCATCAAACGTGTAATTTGAGCACATGATGCAACTATTTTTTTATAACCTTTATAACCTTTGCTTTTTCTACATTCCCCTAAGTTTCAATGTTGTGCCACACTACAGCTACATTGTTGCTGTTTTCGTGTCCCTGCAGCTGCATCAAACTTAATTTATCATATTCCACTTCATATTTGTCATACATAACACTTTTTACTAGACTTATATATATATTTTTCTTTTTCTTTTCTTCATTCTTTTCATTTTTTTTAATTTTGCATCATGGATTTTCTACAAGGACTTTATCTTTATGCAGCCAACATGCTTTTAGTAGTCTTCTCCAGCTTAGTATCTCCTTTGAATGACCTTCACCTGTACTTCCACACCAGACAGTATATTTCCCTGTCTGCCTGTCTCCAACCCTCACCGTCTCAAAGCCTGCTCTTTCCTTGCTATTTTGGTCATTTTCCCCATGGAATTTTAGTCTTTGAGATTTCATCTTACTTTGGTCCAAAAACACGTTAAGCTAAATATGAGAAACCTCTGGAAGTAAAGCTCCATGTTTGGCAAACAACTTCTCATTTTCTCAATTTCTTAAATAATATATCAATGTTGGGCTAAAAGAAAATGTTTACCCTATTACTGGGTATATGACAACAAAGTGTAAATAAAGAGCAAAACGAATAATAACAAAGAATGCAGCTGTATACTCTGTCCCCAACAATTATAGACTGGCTTTACAGTGTGAACTCTCTGGCTTTTAAACCCTGCTTTCTTTTTCAACCCGAAATGTATGGCATTAGTCCAAGTCACAACAGACTCTGAGTACTTTATGCCATTAAAAGGTGTCTCGAGTGGAGACACAAAAGACCACCAGAGCTTTCTTTGTGCTCCTCTTAAGCCTCCATCCTTCGCTCTTAACACCTTTCCTTTCAGTTGATTCTTGTGTATAAATATTTAAAAGCTCATGATAAATGGACTTCTAGTATAATTAGTGAGCAGATTTTTCATTAAGAGTATTTCCATTATCTTTTCTGTGTCTTTATTGCACATCCATGACAGGTTGACCTAAAAACAGCATATGAAATTTATGAGCAAAAAAAAAAAAGAAAAAGAAAACTAAAAATGTATTTTTACTGATTCATGTTAAAAAATTAATACTAAGCGAGTCAAATTTGCCATTATTTGGGCTTTATAGTTTAATGAGGAAATCTGTTTTCCAAAAAAAAAATCATAAAAGAGGACACGTTTACTCAAGAGGCCAGAAATTAGGTAGCCCGTGCTTTAACTGGGTTGCAGAAAATACATTCTACACCAGAGGTGGGCAAACTAAGGCCCGGGGGCCATATGAGGCCCATTAAGATATTTAATCTGGACCACCAAATTGAAATAAATTATATTGGTAATCCTTAAACATTTTTATTTTCCCTATAATTCTGGTGTCTACCTATAGATGATGCATTACAAATAAATTATCCTTTGTTTAGGTGCTGAACGTTATCCTGCATTCATGTTGTGGTTAAAGATTTGTTGTTTTTCTGACATTCGTGTGTGTTTTCCGAGCCAGACAGTCATTTTCTGATCATTTCAACACCGCAGAATTTCCCTGAGGGACATCAAGTCATTGATGCAATTGGCAAGAAAAACTCTAAAATGTTCTGTTTTAAAGTACCGTATTTTCCGGACTATAAGTCGCCCTTTTTTTCATAGTTTGGCAAGGGTTGCGACTTATACTCCGCAGCGACTTATATTAGAAATAAATTGAAATAAATACATTGTTAACCCTCCTGTTATGTTCATTTGTGAGGAACAGAGATGATGTTCCTGGGTCAATAGGATGTATGAGGTATGTTAAGTGTTAAGAGTATGTTAAATGACTCAGAGAATCAGCAAACTTTTTTTACAGTAAGATCTTGAAGGCTAAAAACACAATATTCTATTTTCCAATGATTTTATAGATTCAGAAATGCAATAAAAATGACAACTGTTTCTACAAATACAGGATGAAAACAGAGTATTAGTTGGCCAATGATGCTTCATGAAAGGAATAAATAAATAAGTCTGAGAAAGAATTACTGTGAAATTATGAGATAAACAGTCTGCTATGATTGTGTCATATGAGGTTGTGCAAGTTATTAGTTCTTGGTCTCAGATTTTGTCAAATAAATTTCCCGTCAAAATGCGACTTATAGTCCAGTGCGACTTATCTGTGTTTTTTTCTACTATATAATGCATTTTTGGGCTGGTGCGACTTATAGTCCGGAAAATACGGTATATATTCATTTTCTGTCAAAATCAAAGTATGTTTTCTGTTCTGTTATTTCTTTCTTTTTGCGAGGCGGATTTCCAAAAAAAACTCTGTTTCTGCTCCTGCCTCTTGTCAAATTTTACAACCCTTTGTGGCTCATGAATAAAAAATGTTGCTCAGCCATGTTTTACAACAATCAAGTTTCATAAAAAAAGTTAAATTCAAATATATTTAGGTGAATGTCTTTCGTTTAGCTATCTGTAAAATATAAATACACAAAGACAAAATAAAAAAAAAGCTTTCTTCGGGTGCAAGAAGTAAACACATACCAACTATAGGACATTCAAATGATGAGTTGCTGTTGTCATTGGAAGATACACTTCTAGATTTTCACGACTCATATGCCCTTCCAGCAGTTGCTGGTAAGAACTGGTAAATCTTAAGTTATTTAGACAAATATTTTCTATAGAATAAACACAGCTGATCTGCTTAACAATTGTTGAGAGCAAATTGACAAAGCTTCTGACTAGATCTGTAAAGATAGAAAACAAACAGTCTGAGCAGATTCAGTAAGCCTAAAATAAAACACATCAAACTGTAAACTTGTAAAAAGAGTATCTAATTAAAAAAATGGGGGAAAAAAAATCATATTTGAAACCTCAAAAAAAAAGGAAAATGTTTTCAACATAAAAAGCTACAGTTAAATCCTGAGCCGTACTGATGGAATTAGAGAAACATGGAAAGCAAGCTAGTGAAGAACACGAAAAACTAAATAAGACAAATATGCATTACACATACATTACACTCTGGAAACATGTGCTGGCCGAAATAAAGGAATTCTAAACTGAAACAAAAATAATTATGGAATAAAATAGAGCAGAATAGAAAATATAAAAAATGATAAAGTAAATGCTTGTTAATATGTCTGAAATCAATATTAAATGATGAATTGTGCATGGGCAAGCATCACATCTGATGTGAAAAACAGCAACTGTCTGACTACTGGCAAAGAAATGGACACTCAATGCATATTATAACTGGTCTTACCAAACTATAAAAGCTCCTCATTGAATAAAAATGATGGTTAGAAAATGGGAAAATGATGGAAATCCAAAACTCTTAATGTTAAAAAGATTCTTAAAATCACTTTCAGAGCAAAATCCCCTTTTTGGATATCATTTTGTACTTTTTTATGTACAGAAAAAACCCTGAAATAACACCTAAAGTAGAAAAATTCCAGGGACTTTTCTGAAGTTGGGCCATAGGTCTGTTTTGTTGTTTATTATTAGGCCAAAAATTTCTTTTTCTTTTCTAAAGTCTTATCTTTCTGATTATTTTGTGCCAACAGTTGTCATGGAAATGGCTTTGCTCTTCTTCTCTTCACTCCTGGTGTGCGTGTCAGGTAAGTGCCCATAATCATAAAACACATGCATAGTGCTGCCTCCCTTTTCACCCGTTGTCCACTAGAGGGCAGTTGTTCCTTTATAGGAAATTTGTGCCTCATTGCAAAAAAATTACAGATTTGAGCTCAAAAATACTAATTATTACACTGTTTAGTAAAACTAAATATGCATGACAATAAAGTTGTGTGATGGAAAAAGTGTATATTTGTGTGATCCCTGTTAATAAAGATAGTATAAAAACATAATTTTTCTACAACCATCACATTTCTTTACAATCTGTTTTTGTGTCCCAGCTGTTGCTGACTCAAGTGAAAATGGTGAGTTTTCTGTATTTAGTCTCTAACAGATTTCTAAACAACAGTAAAAAGTTGCATGTTTTGTCCAAAATTGAAAAAGCAGAACAAGAGCAAGATTTATTTTAATGGAATGGCAGCATCCTAATCAATCTAAAAAAAGATGTTAACAATTGTTCAAACATTTCTGTCTAGTCCAGGATGCGCCTGCATACTAAGTCCAGGATGCGCCTGCATACTAGATGTTGCAAATAGAGTACCAAAAATATATACTTATAAAGTAATTATTTGATTCTGCAGGAAATTCACAAAAGTTCACTTTTATTGTACTGTAATTACTGTCTGCTGTTGCAGATAGAAAGTAATTTCAATGAAGCACTTCCTTACAGAACCCTGTATTTGATCTGGACTGTGGACTGGCACAGAGAGACCCAGACTTGGACCCACTTTTGGCTAAATAGTTTGGGAGTGCGAATGGTCTTGCCCTAGGACCCACACTGGATGAAGCTCTGGATATTGAACCCACATTTCCCATGTGCCAGTCCTCAAGTCACTATTCTATTCTATTCTATTCTATATTATTCTATTCTATTCTATTCTATTCTATTCTATTCTATTCTATTCTATTCTATATTATTCTATTCTATTCTATTCTATTCTATTCTATTCTATTCTATTCTATTCTATTCTATTCTATTCTATTCTATTCTATTCTTCCTAAAACATTATAGTCATATGTAAAACAGAAGGTCCGTTAACTATTTCTGTGAGGGATTAATAGTTGTGGAGAACACAAATGCAAGAGGGCGTCTTGTCAGCGGCAACTTTGATAAATAAATCAGCCTAAACAATTCAAAATAAAATTGAACTAAAACAATAAAACTAAACATTGAACCCGTAACACCATAGATTCTTTTCTGTTACATTTTTATCAATTGGTATAGGTATGTTATGATCTTAAAAAAACGTACTTAGTAGTACGTTTGTAATTCATATAGAGATAAAACAAAGAAGTGCAACAATGTTAGCAAATACTTTAAATGCATTTTACCTAATCAAAATCACAAAGAAATTATGAAAATATTGATCAAAAATCAACTTTCTAATTCTACTGGTTTCTGTAAATTATTTTTCCCTACAGACAACAAAAAGATTGTTGATAACCCTTTTATTTACGGTAAGTAAAAAATGAACCAAAAAATGAAAGCGACCATCAACCATGCGACTTCAACTAGAAGTGTGTTTCTTCCCTCTGCTTTTTTCTTTTTTTGCATTTCTTGTTCATAGACTATGAAAGTTTGAGAATTGGAGGACTGGCCTTTGCTGTGGTGCTGTTTACCCTGGGTATTCTTCTTATTCTTAGTAGGTTTCTATTTCTGATTTCATTATTCCTGTATAAAATAATTGCTACTCGGATTTCTCAAAAGCTCTACATAAACTAATAATTTTTCATATTTGTAGGTCGACGATGCCAATGTGGTGCCAACCAGAAGCCCAGGTAAGTTGATGTTCTCCCATGTAAAAGAAGAGAATAGTATTTCTTTTGAGGTTTTAAAAATGTTTTAGCATGATTTAGTTTCCATGACAACCTGTCAATTCTCTCTGTAGGGCCCCTGGGGATGAGGAGGCACAGGAGGAGAACCTGATCGTCTCCAAGGGTAAGATGAGTGTTGCAGCTCTCTGATAGTCCTTTTCACCTCACATTCACATCTTGACATAAATCTACAGTATGTCTGTGTACAAATGTGTGTTGTGTTAATGGTCTTTTCTTGCATGACCCCAAAATAGCTCAGTGGGCTAACCCTTGTTAGCAATTGTGTCACACTATCATGACCAATTTTCATATTTTCAACAGTAAAAAAGATGGCCTTTTTACCTGGGAGAATCCCTGTGTGATTTCGAAACATTTTCAAGTGGAAAAATCTTCTCAGTTAGTATGACCAAGTAGTCAGCTGATGCCTGCCGAGCCTCATTAATCATTGCAGTATTTTTCCACTGAGAGGCTCTCACCTGAACACTGAGATGAACCAGGTTGGAGGGATTTTACCTTATTTAGTCAGGCTGTATGTGCAATGGGACATTCTATGAAGTGTAAATTGACAAAATTTATTTTCTTAGAATAAGGGTTTTTTCCTTAAAAAATAATGTAAGCAGTCCAGGTGTAGATAATAATAAGGATGTAATTGTGTGGTATGCAAGAATGTTAGGCATCATTGGTCAACTTGCTTGTTATTCAGCATAGATTAGTTAAAGATTAACTGATCTTGAAGAGACATAAGAATAAAAGTGGTAAGCTTTCCATTCATTTTAGTATGTTTTTGAAACTTCATGAAGGAGTTTAAATCTTTGCTGACATTTGGATAGTGATAAGAATACGTATTTCTATTTTGTCAGGTTTGTAGCTTGTTTACAGGCACTATGGGTTTTAAACCAGTCTTCTGGCCTGTTGGTTCTGACTTGTAAACTACTGCTACTGTAAAAGAAACAACTAAAAACATTGAATTACTGGCTAACAGCAGTGGTTTGTGTCCAGACCCAGCTGCCAAAACCTTTACGAAAAGAAAAGCAGAGACCTAAAACAAGCAGTGATGAAACCATGATTATCTTTTTGACACCTACATAGCAGAACTTCTTATGCCTGTTATCTTTAAAAAATAAATTTACTAATTGGTAGTAATCATGATAATTTATGTTTGTTAAAACATTACTTATTGCACTAATATTAAACATATGCTAGTCTAATTTATGTAAAGAGAGTTGAATATTGGTGTCTGCATGTTCAAATGTGCTTTTTGATGTTTCACCACCTGTTTCAAGACAGGACTAGTATGGTCAAGGGAGTGTTCATAAACTAAACTGGAAAAGACGACACCTCTAGAAAGATGTTTTTTTTAAATCCAAATGACAGGGAAACATTGGAACATGATTGGCAAACCTTTGAGAATAAAAACAAAGTTTTCAGATAAGAGCTCTTTCTGCGTACTTATCATACATACCAGCAGTCATTTGTGATCTGTATTTTGAAAAAAACATTCCTGGAGAATTTAGAAAAAAACACGTCATATCTTATAACAATTGAAAGCATTTCTCTGTTAACTTTGTCTGATATATGACATTCACCTCATGTGCATCACTGTTTCAAGAAAAATCCCTTGAGACAGGGTTATACTTCAAATGTAACGGTCTTCGGTTCCTTGTACCCGGAGGAGGGCAGCAGTTATCTTTTAGCAATGTTTTCACTCATGCCTAAATTGAAACTTCTTTTTTTGTTTACAGCAGCTGCCAAAGAGACTCCAGTGGAGAACTGAGGCCCCGCAGCAGGACTGCAACTAGCTTCTGAAATGCTGTTTTCACTGATGTTGAACCACAAAAACAATGAAGGAACTGAAGACCATTACAAATGATTTCATGACAGGGCAAGAAGGGGAAGTATTCAATTAGAGGTGTAATATGTACATACATTTGACGCCATGTTGTTTTTTGCGACTGCCAGTTCCTCAGTGCTCTTGTCTATTTCTGTGCCTTCTGTGACGGTCACCCATTCCAGTATGCTGTCTTAGTCAGTGACTCGTGTGACACAGGTTTGTCTTTAAAATCTTTAGGACATTTTCTTGTTGTGTGCTTTGCTGCTCATTTTGTACTTTTTTCTCTTCACTTAAAGTTGAGGGAATTTGTAAACCTATCGTTTGTTTTGTCAGTTGTCCTGGATGATGTTTCTCACACTTTTGGAAGTTCATTCATATAAGAAATGAACAAATATAAGTATAGATGGTTTACATTTTAGATATGAGGTAATCTTTGTTTATGTTTAATGGTTCTGTGTTTGCGTGCACATTGGTGTGTGCACGTCCTCTGTTTGTGTTAATGTGCTTCCATCACAAGTGTGTGTGTGTCATTAAATGTAGATGTGATGAGCCTTACATAAGACAATCTCAACTTTCACTGCTCTTTGAGTGAACACATGAGTGATTTGCAGGGATCTGCACGGACCTCTCCACCACACCGAAGTGAGGAGATTTCCTACATCAGTTGTCTCACTGCCTTCTTTACATATCTAATCCACTGCTGTCCTCCTTCAGGATAAGGAGTCTCCGGTAGACTATGATTAGCTTCCCTTCTCTCATTCGTGCCACAAATCTGTGAAACCAGGGTATTTTGGTTGTTTTCTTTACCACTTGTTGCAAATATCTGTGTTTCTTTTTTTTGTCGCTGTGTTTTTAATACTTTGTTTGAAAGAACGACAGACAGGGTCTGAATGCTGAACTAATGTTATCTATACAAGTCATGTATTTGCTAGACTACATTAATAGTAGCCTATTGTAAGCCAAATCTTGGAGTAATAACAAAGAAACAATGCTTGTTTTGAATCTATAAGGTCAGGCTTTTATGAGGTTAAAGTTTATTTTATTATGTTTCAAAGATAATTTCTGTGGAAATAAATCATGTGTGTTTATTCTATGCATGTGACCTTGTTGTGTAGCAAGCTGTTGTACTTTTGGCATCAGTCAATCAATAAATGAGCGCTTGTTCAAACAAAAGGTGTGTTTGTTGTGTTCATTTAGACAGAAAAAAGAAATCAGAGTGCAAGTGTTTTTGAGTGTTTTTCGCCTGTGATTTTTAAAGGCTAAAGGAATTGTTTTTTGGCAACCATCCTGCAGACGAGGATGAGTGGAAGCATCCTACCAGGGTAAAGCTGTGATTTGAGTCCATGTGCGTACCTGTCGGAAAAGGAGGGCTCACTAAGGTTTCTACTGGGCTCCAAAGGTTGGCAAATGAACACTTTATTGGCAGTAACTTTATGAGGCTGTAAATATGTAACTAAGTGGCCAAAATATGCATGAAGGTGTGGAGAAGTAGCCATTTGTGTGTTTGAGGGAGAGGGAGGGAGAGAAAAAGTGTTAAGGGGTTGATCCCTGTGAAAGCTGGTTTAGGTTACAGACAAAACCCCTGCACACATTTCCAGACAGGGAGCAGCTCAGGTGAGTTCTTGCCATCTATTCTAAGCAAATATTCAGACATTGCTTAAATATGCAGGAAGTTGTGTTTTATTTGTGTGAACTCAATTTCTTTCATTTAGTGTGAAATTTCACAGCAATTTCTATTTTCCCTCCTCTATCTTCATATACACTGTCTGTGTGTGTGTGTGTGTTTGAAAATAATCGAGTCGCATTATTTCTTCGGAACCTGGTGCTGTACCTGTTTGTCTAAGTTATTAGAGAAAAAAAATTACATGTCAAACGTGTCAGTCTCGCTTGTTCAGTCCATGACCTCTATCTGACAGCTCAAGGTGTGAGGTTAATGAATATTGGAGTTCTCACACATTAATGAGTAACTGTCCTCTATGCCCTTATGTTTGGTAGTGCTTTGAAAGAAGCTAGGAAACATGATTAATGCAAGAACAAAAGCCACAAAATGAGTGTTTAAACAAAGCTAAGACAGAAATGGGATATTTTAATATGTTAAGCTAGGCAAACTGATAATTACAGTTCAAGAAATTTACAGTATGTGGATGTTTGCTTATAGTCTACTGATATAAAACAAATAATAGAATTAAAAATGTCATTAAGCTTTTCAAATGATTGAAAATCAGGGCAGTCCCACAGTTATTGTTGAACCTCCAAACTGTTGCTTCATGATATGGATGCACTACCATTTTACCATAATATTTTATTTTCAGTAGCTACTCAACGTAGTGTAGCACAAACAACATTTTTAAAGCAATGTGTACTCAGTTCTTTAAACCATTACATTCTGGTGTATCATCTCTGCAGCCACTGTAATAAAGGATTTTAAAAACCTTTTTCAACCTTTCAGCTATCTTCTCTGAACACACAGACAGACGAGGCAGCATGTCGTCTTTGAATAAAGGTAAGTTCACCTGCTTATACAATACAAAACACATTAACATTTAAGTGTTTTACCTTTTTTTCATGATCAGTCAGAGCAACTTACAGAGATTTTTACACCTAAGTCCTTTGCAGCTGCTAATACTCCTGAAATGTGTGTGTTCACTGGTTTTACTGCTGCTAATGTTGCTAAGTATGAAAGTGACAAATGAAGGATAATGGAGGTCAATGCCTTCTACGCTGTAGGCAAAGAGCTTTCAATGCTGATAACTGTGTGGACATAAAGATTAATGTCAATATATGTATAAACCATTAACAAGAATCAGTTACTTTTGTCTGATAATTTTTATTTTTGTTTATTTAATTTTATTTTTTAATCATTTTATTTTGTGAACCTACCCAAAAACTGTAAATGAGAAAGGCGTATACTTGTATAGCGCTTCTTTAAAAGGCCAAAAGGGCTCTTTAGTCACAGTCCATTCATACACACATTCACAAACTGATGGCAGCTCCGACACTGAACACTGGCACCAACCTTCCACCAGAGGCAAGGTGGGGTTCAGTGTCTTGCCCAAGGACACTTCGACACATGTGCAGACAAGGCAGGAATCGAACCCGCAATCTTCCAATCTGAGGTTGACCACCTCAGACTGCACCACAGTCAGAACAATATTTTAAAATACTTGATTTTTTTTCCTCCCCGTTTGATATCATTTTACATTTTCAAAAGCCTCTTTTGTTCAGATTAGTTCTGGAACTTATCTGAACTGGTGTTTGCAGTTTTCACAACCTTCCACCAGATGACGCTATTTTCCACTTTTCTGAGTTGGAACAGTGGACGAGCAAGGGTTTATTCTGATCTGACCTGATAGGTGTTTTCCAGTTTGATCCAATTTACATTATTATTAAAATAGTCCTCTAAATATTTTAGATAACATGGCATACTTTCATCAGAATACACTTCATGTGAACATCCCAAGGTTTCTTTTTTTTTTTTTACCTGGACTCTGTTTATTGTTTTTAGGGGTTTTTCCTTAGCAGCAAGGAGGATCTAAGGACAAGAATGCTCAGTTTATCTTAGTCTGTTAAGTTTAGTTTAGCAGTCAGCTTTTGTCTTTCCTAACTGATGTTATGTTTTGTAATTACCACTGTGAAGCCTGTTTAGACAACCATGTTGTGATATCGGGCTATATAAATACAGTTGTATTAAATTGAATTGAATTACAAGAGGAGACATGCCAAAACAAGGCCACTAGCTCATTGGCCATTGACTGGAGGGTCGTGAGTTCAAATCCAAAGACGATTCATACCAAATACTCTAAAAACAGGACCCAATACCTCCATGCCTGACACTCAGCATTAAGGGGTTGACTGTGTCTGTAGCAGATTGCTCCCCGGGCGGACGGGTCAAACGCAGAGAAAAAAATTCACACACCTAGACATGTGACAACCAATGGGACTTTAACTTTAACAAGAAACAACTAACAAAATGCACTTTCTCTCATATGTACATAAACAAAGATTTAATTCACAAAAAAATAGGATTGTGTATTAAGAAAAAAAAGTCAAAATATTGTTCATTATAAATAACCAAATGATCATCTTGGGGATACAGCGCCTACAATCTGTGAATTGACGTGCTGTTCTTTGTACAGTTTCAGGTATAGATCCAGAATTGGACGCAGACTTTTTCTATGGTAAGTGGCCATTTATTTTAAAAGGTTCTCAGTCTTTGTCTGGAGAATTGCATTTTAAATGTAGACAGTTAAAATACTTTAAGAAGAGGCAAATGACTCAGCAGAGAGAACAAACTTTTACAGAGTGACTTCAGCTACCCTGTTCTGTCATTGCAGATTATGAAACGCTACGTGTTGGGGGTCTGATCTTTGCTGGCATTGTGATGTTCTTGTCCATCATATTGTTGACTGGTAAGTCCACAGAAACATGCTTTGTTTGCCTTGAATGAATTGTTAGACTACATAGTGAACAACAAAGCAACAATGCAACAGGTTATGGTGTTATCATGACCATGAAAGTGCATCACTTGCAAAGACAACAATACATGCTTTGTGGTCACTGGGTTGAAACAAAGCATTTTTTGAGTTTGAAAATAACTAAATAGCTTTTGTCCTTTTTCATTTTGTAAGGCAACAAGATCAGAAGATGTGGCAAGCCCAAGGTAAGACTACTATTTTTTTTAAAATGCACAGATTTTAAGTTATCAAATACGATCAATAATTTCACCTAGAATTTATAATTTTCTATTTAGGTTGCATGTTTTTTCTTTACATTTAAAGAAAAAAGGTTAACACATTTTTGTCAGTACTAATGAAAAATGATGTTTGATTCTGCAGCCCAAACCAGTCCTTGATGAGGATGACTACTAAACTACGCTGAGCTAAATGACAATCCAAAATTGAACTGCTTTGATTTCAAATGTCGTGTCTGATAAACTAAGGCCGTTGTATAAATAAAGTTTATCCAATGACACAACATGTGTGTTGACTGCCTGTACAGATCTAGAGAAATTTCAAACTAAAAATGTTACTTAAGTTAAAAATAAATGGATGAAAAACTATAGAACTATAGCATAGATTGTTTAAGTAAAGTCACAATCTTGACTGCTTTTCATAGCTATTTATGATGAATATCTATACTTTGTCTTTGGAACAATCACAAGGCTATGTATAGTTTTAATTTGACAATTTAAAAACAAAACTGGTATGAAAAACAGTTCCATACTTTGTATGAAACTATATGTAAATAGAATCATGAATTCTGTTGTGATAAATCCCAAAGGCTTCACTGGGTACTAATGAACAATTGTTGGCTCCAAAAGGAAAAAAAAAACATTGATAAAATGTACTTTATTGTAATAGTGTGATTTTTCCTATATGTTTAAGACTTCATGTTGTATTTCAGTTCATTTCAATAGATTATTTACAAAATCCCAGTTCATTACTAAATTGGTTTACATGTCATCCCAAATTTTGATTGATGAAAATATGGAATTTTTTGCTTTAATGTAAAAACAAATATTTTTTTTAAACGTTTTTTTTTTTAATTTGGGTTCAATTAGCCTACTTTTCTATTAGCTCATATTTTTATATGTGACTTTAAAGAACACACACAGCATGTCTGTAGAAAACTAAAAACACAAGTAGAGAGAAAAACAAGCTTCAGCTAAATAAATTAGATTAAGAGCAAATGTTTGCATAAAAATAAAAAAAGATAAATCAATTAAATGTAATCAACATGATTTAACAGCTAAAAATTCTAATAAATATACAAACGTCATCTGTATGTGCTTATACTTGGAACCAATTATGTAAGTTGTATTCACCTCCAAAAGGCTTTACAGATTGAATACAACAAACAAGAAAACAAGGGGAAAAACCAACAACAACCAAAAGAGAAAACAATCTCCATTGTCTTGTTCATGTGCAGTCAGTGTCTTGCCCTGCAGACACAAAGCTACCATGAGATGGAGCCACAGGACAATCATGACCAGCACACAGGACTAAGGCAGGAACAGTCAGAAGGCGCTGACTAAACCGACAAAAAGGCACCCCACAGTAGGTTTTAAGGTTTGCAAGAATGAGTTGAAAATTCCGTTTGAGCTTAAGAAGTGTTGAAAAAGTCACACAGTATTCAAACTGAACCTTTACATCATAGCCCCAAATAATGATTAGGTTCCTGAAAAGAATGAATACCATTTTGCTGCTAAATCTGTACTTTAGAAAATGGAAAAATGTCCTGTCTGCACCTCTGATTCATTCCTTGGTTGGGGTCTTGGCACTCTATGAGCTATGGTTTATAGCTGACTGTGCCACAAAGATGCCACACAACCACACTTACTGTAATATTACTGTTGGCCACCCCAGGATGGGCATGTTGCATCGCAGAGTCCTGTATTTTTACGGTCACACTGAGTGAACGACAAAACACATTAATCATGGCACCAGAAAACCCTGGCTTGATTAATTATTCCTGAGTAAAGAAGTCGTTACAGGGAGAGATGGGGGCTGTCTGTAGTGATGAGTCCTCTGTTCTCCTCCCTTCTCTCCTCCATCCAACTTTCAGATTTTCCAGGAAAAAAAAGGATATCCATTCAGTAAAAGTTTGCACACTTGTGAAGCAGGCAGTTTTGCCAGTTGGATCCTCAAGGGTTTGGGTCAGCTTTTTTCCATAAGGGCTTCAGTTGAGCTAAGCGTGAGAAGCCATTTGTCACAGTGTTGACTACACCTGATAACATCACTGCTCCAGAGGGAAGTTTGGAGGGAAACAGAAACAGGCACGGAGGCCTGATCAGATACTATTCTCACAGGGTGGCTGGAGGACTGGCTACTGAGAAAATGACCAAGAAAAACAAGCAGTTTGTGAATGCATTTAAAAACTCAAAAAAATCAACTATTTCATAGTTTCAGATATTTTTATCTGGTTGAAAGTGTTTTGTTACGGTAGAAAAACACAACAAAGTTTCAGCTCTTCCTTTTTTCCTCAAAAAAGAGTAAAAAAAAAAGCTTTAGTGATATCAGTCACTAATTAATTCAACCAGTGAGGTTGTGTAAAGCAGGGTAAAAACAAGCCAAAGAAACCAGGGAACTCAACCATGGAAAAGTAGAAAAAAAGAATTCACTTCAATGTCCTTCAAAACCTGCCATCTCTGCTCATCTTTTTATCTTTTCGCTTCATCAGTTAACTGCTGATGTAATGTGATGTACCAGACACAATAGCAACAACATTATGTGCTGTAAGCAAAATTGTGTTTATGTTTGTTAGACCCTTATTTAGACATGCTTTAACCGGACAGTTGTCACAGTTGCTGAATTAGTCACACAGTTTACTGGAGAGTTATTTTTCTTGCAGTATATCAGTTTGTTTTCCTTAACATTCAAAAATGATATGAAGTAAAAATGGAAAACCCAACAAACTGTTACTGAGTCTAGATGTTCTGATAAATTAATTCATCTCTACACAGAAGATATTGACATCGCCTTTAAAACTGAATGGGTAATGCTGCAGTTCTCTTAAGTTCTCCCTGGTTTAATAAATTAAAGTCTTAAAATGTTAATATAAAGGGACCTTATTGGACAGATTAGGTGAATTACAGTTAGATAAATATATACAGACTAACTAACTGCTATGTGTCAGTTGAATCAGTTTCACGGTACCCTGTGGTGGACTGGCAAACTATCCATAGTGTAACTCGCTTTAACCTAACAGTAGCTTATAGGCTCTGGCCTTAAACAGTTTAATGTTGGACCATGCTGTTAAAACATTCATACTAATTAAATGAACCAATATTAGATGTAATTTTGCTATACACCTGAATTAGTGTACTGCAAATGCCTTTTTTTTTGCTCTGAACTACATTTAAACAAAAACAAATGATGAACTGTGTTAAACAAAAATAAAAATTAAAACAGCACGCCAGTTATAAGAAATAATATTTGACATTTAACAACAGCTATTTGATTTGTTGAAAATGTTTTCATACGATTTGAACCCTGGAACTCCAAACACATAAACATGTCAAGTTATTTATTTTGAATGTCAATAGTCTTGTTGTGTTCCTTAGATCATCATTTATTCATTTACGTGTCTAAAAATGTGCATCTTAAAAATTGACACAAAATGAATTTAGAGTTTCAAACATAAAACTGAGCCATCATTAAATTTTATAGTCACCTTACTTATGAGAATCAAGTTTCCTATTATAACAACAGTATGGCCTATACAGTAAGGAATAATTCAAACTGTTTTGAAATGTATATAAAAAGGCCATTTTATGAGTATTGATCACTGGATCAAGATGTATTCAGCAGATGCTCCAAAGTGTTTCACACATTATCACAGTTAACATCTTTAGTTGTGGCCACCAGGTGTCACTATGTATCAATATCTGATCAATATCTCTGCACAAGGTGAGATTCTGAAGTATTTAACATATTAAAATGAAAAGGCAGATTCTTTATTGAGACTGTACTAAATCTACCCATAATGCTTAAAAAATGCGTATGAACGAGCAAAATCGGTTCGTGTGCCCACCTGAGTGCTCAGTTTTGGTCCTATCAGGACGCCACCACTGGAAGCCATCTTGAAAGTGTTGGTATCGCCCAAGTGCGGTGTGTTTTTTTTTTTGTCTCAAGGCGTTATGTCGGCTTCAGAATCTCATCAATCCCTATCTTCCATGTTTTCTCCCTTTTCAACCTCATTGTCTCCCTCTCTCTCTCAACCTTGCAAATTCATTCATTTGTTTAATCAGCTGAGAAAACAAGTACAAGGAGAAAAGGAAGAAAAATGGAGACATGACCATCTAGCTGAAGGTGCCCCCCCCAACTCTGTTACAGGAAACACACCTCCCTTGCCCTTCACCCCATCCTTTTCGTTATCCTCTGCAGCTCATTTGAATAAATTAACACCCCATGATGTTCTTATGTGCATAGCTGCCACGCACAAGCATGCGTGTGCAAACACACCCACACTTGAGCAAACGTGGAATCGTAAACACATCTCTAACGAGGAACAGAAAGGAATATATGTCCCATCTTTGCCATCATGCTTTCAGATGCGCTAATACACTTTCTGCTACTGCAATCATGTATGCTTGGTTCAAGGCAAACAGCCGATTGGCTGGCAGCTTCCTGTTAATGTGCTGCAGCATGGTTGTGTGTTATTCATATTTGCCTAATGCAGGGGCTCGTTCGTACAAAATGGCATGCCGAGATGGAGAGGCTGGAGAAGAGGGTTGTGCCGCACACAACCACACTTCATCATGCAGAGGACTGATGCTTTGCTCAAATTGTGTTTTTAATGTTTCTAAAGATACATTTTCCTGCACTGATTTGTTATGTTGAGGATCACAATTGCACTACTTGCCCAATCACAGGATTTCACTTGCTCCTCCAATCACAGTCAATTATCATTTCTGTATTTGCGTTTCATCGCTCTTCACCCTTGTTTTGATTCCATGTGACCTTGTGCAGAGCCAAGCAGCAGAGCCATGTGCCCTCTTCCTCTCCTAATTCTAACCTTGCAGAGGTTTTGATGGGAGTGGGGTGATGCTGTAATACTGGATACATTAGCGCTAATATGATCCTAGCATGTAATCGTGACCTGAGGGGTGCTCTGATTGTCAGAGCATTAACACAAACATCCACATGAACTTATCTGCCCCATCACTTCTGCCGTCCTACATCACCCCTTTGCTTTTTTGTCTGACCTGCACATTCAGTAAACACTCGCCTGTGACTTCTGCCACTGTCACTGCCTGCCCACTTCCCCATCTCTGGGTAACAATGGAGTGAAGTAGCTAGTGATGAGTCACGTGCTGCTGAGGTTTTTAGCGGCATGGTGGGCTGTCCTGGACCGGTCCATGTTGACTGTCACTGGAACTGTCTGGGAGCTGCGTTTTATGTATATGTATATGTATATGTATATATATATATATATATATATATATATATATATATATATATATATATATATATATATATATATATATATATATATATATATATACACACACAGAATTCTGTGGCCTGGCTAGCCCAGCTCAGCCTGTCAGCCCTCGTGACAGCATAACCTGCTTGGTGCTGTCAGGCCAGCTCACATCAGCCCCCTAACTGGCTCACCACATCGCCTTTTGAAGACAGACTTCCTGTGTTATCATACAAGGCAGATGGGTGATGCTGCTGTGCCCAGAGAGCTTTAATGTGTTGGGTCCTGCTCAAAAACCAGTTTGTCACTGGAGAAGAAAGGAAGGGACTAGGATACAGATAAAATGATGCAAAAACAGATATCAGTCTGGTCAGCCTTCCGACCAGACTGCCCTCCTAACTCATCAGGTACTCACAGGTTGCCGTTTAAATGTAAAATGTGTACTATTGATCTGCATTACACACATGTTGACAACATTGAGTTTACTGTCTAAGAAGTGTTCTGTCTAACCATGGATAAGAAAGGTTTTAAAATGTCTTAGAACACTTGTGTGGGTTCCTAATTTTCTCTGTGGGAATCAGGTTACCCCTCTCATTAGGCATGCAAGAATCATTTTAAAAGAACCTCATGAAAGATGTCATCACAAAGTTGTGTTTAGTTGTCACACATCCTTATAAAAATTGTTCAACACCAAGTTAAAACAGCAATGTGAGAGTCTAGTGACTCATCAAACTAAATTGTGACAAGAATCTGACTTTCTGGGTAACTCAGGGAACTTTAAAAGCTGTGATTGTTACGCAACATGTATGTGACCAGCTGCTTGATTAAATCTCTGCATGTTAACAGTTCAGTTTGATTCCAGAAGAAAGTTTGATTTTATGTCCCATTGTCTCAAGCTGTCACAGCAGTGATATGGTGGTCTTGGTGCTCACTCTGCAGATCTGGTTTATTTTGTTCTGGCTTTCTGTTCTTTATGTGTGATTATTGTCACAGACAGCAGAAAGGTTTTAAATCTATTTTAAAAGCATTTTCAGGGGTCTTTTACTTTTTATTATGGTTTCTTAAGTGTAATTTCCTAGTTTCTGCCAAGCAGCAGGAATTCATTAGAAATCTGCCTCTGAGTTGTGTGCAGGACTGTTGGCACAAAGTAAGCCCGGCCCTGCTTCCCAACATCATTCTGTTTACACTCTCTCCTGTAACATACAGACCCTCACACTCACAACTAACATTACGGGTGCATCAAAAATGCAGAGTAATATTGGAGTATAATTTTGAGCCAACTCAGACGAGGAAAACTATGACGTTCATAGATCTAGTCGGATGTGGATGCAACGTAATCGAGGGGGAGCAGGGGGCTTATGACCCACAGATTGCACCTATATCACAGCTAAAAGATTTTTCCATTGGCAAAAATCTAATTTTAAGCTTAATTTTCTTCATATGTGTTCTCCATCATGAGAAAAATGCCATTTACATTAAAAATGTAAATGGCCATTGGAACAATATTGAAACTGACTTTTTAGGACATTTTTTGACTGAAAAACTTTTCAAGTTTAAATGTCTTTAGACAAAATCAACAAACTTTTTGTTTGTGTTTGTATTAATTTTATTATTACAACTTTTGTTTTTAAACTTTTGAAATAAGTCAAAGAAGAAGGAGCTTGTTCAATGACATCAGTATGTTTCATGTTTCAGACACAGATTGTTGTACTCACAAGATCACTGTGACATAGTCTACTTTTATACCAATACTCTAGTCTTTTGGAGGTAGACGTAACCAGAGCGCGCGCACTTTTTGGAGCCAGACGCGGGTGTAGCGCAGAACGCATCACTTTCCTCTTGAATGAAACGGAGTCTGCAGTTTCCATGCGCACTAGCGATGCGTCGCACCTTTTACTCCAAATGCTCACCTGATTTCCTTTCTCCGCTGCCACACTCATACGTACTTGTGGAAGTTCAATTCTCTCTTTACGCGCTGCTGTAAAGAGTCTAAAAAACATTTTTAAGTTGTTTGAATGCTGAATATCCCAGCGCAAGCATCTTCTTTTTGCACCTTCAGAAAAATAATGAGAAAAAGAATTTGCCCTTGGACTTGGAACTTGGATAATATCGCGAGCGTTGTGTGCGTAAAACAGATCATTTGGATTTTTTATTCTAATTAGTACGTAGAGCTCATCTCTCCACTTAGGCGCATCATTAGGAGACCGGGGGTGGGGCGACAGCAGTCTGTCCCGGTGAGGGGAGGAGAGGAGAGAACAGGCAACCAAGGCGGTTCTTTCGCGGCTGCTCGTTTCTGGGAGCTGGAGAGTGCGGGACCAGGGCTGGAGACACCCCCAGGGAGAAAGAGCAGAACCAGTCCAGCACGGACCTCGCTTGGCCGACCGCTGCGCCGTGCAAGTTGGGGACTGCACAACATTCCTATGAAATATTACAGCTTTTAATGGCATGTGGCTTGTAACTTTACTTCTGCTGTATTCTGTGCAAGAAGGTAGGTTTTATTTGAGTGTTTTAAGAATTGCATGCTTGCTTGTCTTCGTTCCCTCGCAGTACTGAAGTTAGCAGCGCATGTTGATTAACACGTCTGGGTGATGATTTTTGTGGCGCCAAAAAAACCAAAGTGAAAAGGGAGACGCAGGGCTGCCAAATTAAACCGCAGATCTTTTTCTTTTTTAACTTTTTAAAGGTTTTGATGAGATACTTTCCCACCTTTTTCTCCCAGCGCGAGCGCCCAGGTTTATCTTACCCCTCCAACCCCTCAGTGATAATCTGATCAGATCAGAACAATTAAAAGCACAGGTTTATCGTGCGCATTTAATCAACCATCGTGTTAGAGGGCTGACCACAACGACAATCTCAAAGAGGTTTGAAGTGGGCATAAAATTGCATTTTGCGGCGATGAAAATCGCATCTGCATTTTCCTTTTGCATGTTGAATATGTGGAGGTGTCATGAATATGGAGGCTGTTGAATAGGAGATGAGGCTGATAAGGATCTCCAGGCGGTGCGCACAGATGGAGGGGCAGCGGATAGATCGCTGCTGGCCACATCTGTGGACTGCTTACTCGTTATAGGGTCCTGAAAAAGAAGGAAAAGTTTGAAGGATTTTCAGACTTTCTTTTCTGTCCTGTTGCACCACAAAGATAAAAGTGTGTGTTTGTGCGTCCGTGCTCGCTAGTGTGTGCGAGGGGGAGGGAGAGGAAGAGGCGTCTTGTTATAGATAAACCAAAAAACATTCAGTTTTTTCTTTTTTCTTACGTTCTTGTTTAAATGAATGCATATCACGATGCGCTTGAGTGTGCATGGAATGGATGGCACAATACTGCAACATAGGTCAGTTCATTTTATTTGAGAGGTGTAAACTGATGCTTAAGCACAATATAATATTTCAAATGTAAAAAGGGATGCTTTGGATCCAATATTGTTTCAGATAAATACAGGAGTGCTTGTGTGCAGACGGAGTTCTTATCACCCCGGCTCTAATTATTCATCCACCATTTTCTCCGCCACCAGATTCTACTGATTGGCTTTGCTCTCAATACTGCAGATGCAAGATAATGACTCATTTGCCTTTAACACGTATACGCTTTTCTGTCACTTTGCAAGGGATTAGTGAGTTCGTTAAACGAGTAGGACTTTGTTTTATTTATTCTATTAAATACATGTTGTGGAGAGGTTTAAAGTGGAAGATTAAATGGCAAGCAACATTTTTCAGTTGTCTATGGTAGTTTAAGGCTCTCCTTTATGGGTTAGTGTGGCTGCTGGATGTTAGTCGCCATCATTGGCCTTGGCAGTGCCCTCTGCCAGGCTGCAGCTGCGGCTGGGACGTCTGTGTTGTTTTTGTTGTATGTAATTGGATTACAGGGTCTATTTCAATTATACGCACTGTACATCGCCCCTTCTCGTGAATGAACGAGATCTGTCTTGTGTGTGAGTGTGTGTGCATGTGTGTGCGTGTCCTTGTGGCGGATGGGGGGGGGGGGGGGGGCGTTAATATGTATGTGTGTGTGTGTGTGTGTGAGTGAGTGAGAAAGGGGGGGGGATGCTACAAACAGCCACTGGAGCGGAAAGAGTGCTTGAGATGGGAGAGATGTAGATAACGCAGTGGAAAACAAACTTCTATTTTCCGTTGCTTTCAAATGCGTCCTCCTCATTTCGCACGAATTAACTGCATCGAAAGGTTTCAGTTGTTTGCTGTGTCTTAGGGATTTTTGTTTTTTTAATATGTGAATTTTGAGGGAGATGGAAAGATCTATTATCATACATGCATATGCATCAGTACTGCGTATTTTCTTTGCTCGGCTGCACCTCCCATATAGAACGACGCACAGTTTTCTGCTTATTATCAGAGAGAAAGATACCCCCCTATTATTTAAGTTTATTTTTTTATTTGCGTTTGTTATGCCATCAATTAAATATTCATGAGGTCATTGCTGGCCGTTCGTTGCTTGAATTTGGCTGCATTTCAGCACACCTGCACCCATTAATGCAGAGAGGGAGGGTTCTGTGTGTGTGTGTGTGTGTGTGTCTGTGTGCGTGTGTGTAGTTGGGGTGGGGGTTGGCTGGATGGATGGAATCCTGCTGGGGAGGTGTGTGCGTGTGAAGGGGGGCACACTCATTCCTCTTTGTCATGATTTGGGAGGCTGTCTGTCATTTTAGGAAAATAAAATGGAGATTAACTCAGTGGAGGGCTGTGTGGGAATCTTTTTTTTCCAGGCCTGACAGGCCAGAACAAGGCCCGGAAAACAGAAAAAAGACCTAAATGATTCGAGCATTTAATGTAATTTTAGATCATTTAGGGAAGTGAGCGCGTCTCTTAGACTGCCATTTTAGGGATTTTTAGGCATTTGTGCAGATTTCAAAGAAAACACCATGTGGTGTTGAGATGGAGGAAGAGCTCTTTTTTTATAATTATTTAATCAATTAATGGGATTCCGGTTCCAACCAGTTTCGGCCGACATCGCCACTGCAAGAGATGGGCTTTAACTTGCCATCAAACTCCTCATGTGCTTCAAAACACAACATTAACAATGTCTTACTTTATTTTCTTTATATTATTTTTCAACAGCAGTCTTTAGTTTTATTCCCAAAAGTCTGGCATCTTTTAAACCTTGTCAGTTGAAGCATAACATAATTTCCCACATTACTGACTTTTAAATATATTTTGGCAAAAATTTAGATAAGAAAAGTTTTGTTTTGTTTTTTCCTCCCTGTTCAATAAAATTGCACGATTCTGAAAGTGACCTCCAGTGTCTGATCTGCGCATAGAAGGCTGCGGTAATTTTGGAAACGACATATTTTCAGACCAGAGAGGGGCTTGGAGGGGGAGCCCAGTGACTAAGAATGAGTCAGACTGGTGGTTCTTTTTGGAGACACTCACAAAGCAGGCTATCGGATGTTTACTGGGGTTTGGAAAACGGACACAAGTGGATGATGAAAATAGGAAACACCTTTGTAGCTGTTGCAGATGTGCAGCAGCCACATTACAGGAGTGTACTTTCTTCTTGTTTTGCTTTAAAAATTGCTTTTATTTCACCCCAAAATCGTGTGAGTACATGGAAATGCGAGAGGTTCATTTTCTACGAAATATATCAAATGTCTCGTCACGATGCGCATTTCCCCAAATTTAACCATAAACGTTCCAACACTTCAATCAAGGTGCAATTCCTGCAACTTGTCATTCTCAAGAGAAGTTTTTTCAATTCCTTCACGGTTTAGTGAGAGAAGCCTGTATTCATGCTGCACGCGTTTGTAGCCATGGGCGGCACAGCAGACACGTCCACGAACAAGTCATTCTGTCTCACATTCTGTGTGAACATTTTGTTTGTTTTGAAACACGTTAACTTAGTTGGCCAGTTAGTGTGAAGTGATGACTTAAGTTCTTGTGATGGGGAAGTGAAGGCACCACGCGTTTAATCACAAAGAAAAATAAAAGTCTCACTCAGTTGGAGAGGACATTTTTCCTTTTTTTCCATTAAGTGAACTGGAATGCTCCATGAAGTACTTGGTTAGAGGGAGATCCTCCTGCAGGCCAGTTCCCTGTTGGCTCATATGTCATTTTTAGATCATTTGTAACCTGGCGCCACGTTGTTACAGTTGCTACAAAGACAGGGAACTTGAGAGCCCTCAACAGGTCCAACACGCAACAGTGTGGTCTGCTGGAAAGGTGCGTGCGCTGTCCTTTCCGCATGCGCAGCCAGCTTAAGACCTGGGTCTTAAATGACAAAAATGGAGCAAACAAGAGCAAATAAATTGCTCTCCACTGTCACTTGTCCTTCTTTTTCTCTCCCTCTGTCCTGCTCAGTGTCAAACCATTTATGGCTCCGTCTCAGAGCGAGCGAGAGAAAAACCACAATTCTGGCGCTCACTTCAACAGCAGAGATCAGCCTTTTGAAGTGGGAGATGTGGATTTTCAAAAGCTGAAATGGCTGCCTGATAAGTTACTGACACTGAACAAGCTGCATATTTGAGTTGTTTTACTTATTTATTTCATTTAAGTCATATAACGTCCCACGTGTATATATTTTAATTTATGGAATAATCATCTAATAGGTCATCATTTTTAACAACCAGAAACAGAGTCCCATCG
Organism: Oryzias latipes; assembly: GCF_053564925.1. Taxonomy (NCBI): domain Eukaryota; kingdom Metazoa; phylum Chordata; class Actinopteri; order Beloniformes; family Adrianichthyidae; genus Oryzias; species Oryzias latipes. The sequence continues at coordinate 21,418,476 of NC_136249.1, forward strand.
CATAACCCAATCTAGACATGTGGAAGGATACATGATCATCTCTTTCTGTTGATTATATATTTTACCTTTAGAATTGTGTCATTTTTAAGCAAATTTATTGTGAAGGATAAATCAATTTGCTTGCATTATCATGAATCAGTGAATCTCTGTGTGCATATGTGTCTGTCAATGTGAATGGATCTAGAGGAGATAAGAAGCTGCATTATGCATAGTGGTTCAGCATATAGGCAACATCCTTGTTTCCCCACCATCCATATCCATGCACCATTCTCACATCTAAAAACAGGGAACATTTGCAAATTTACTTGGAGAAAGGTTTACCTTAAAAAACAAACTGGAAGGAAACAAAAAAATAAAGTAAAGGTTGAGAAAAAAGGGAAAAAAAAAACTTTACCCTGTGGAAATATGTTTCTAAATCACTTTGACCTTCATTGTAATCAGTGCATCTAGCCTTGAAGAAGGGAATCAAAATACAGTTCATGAATGTATTTAGGACAAATTCTGGAGCCCACAAATGCATTTTCTCCTTGTTTCTTGCTGCAGAAAGGAAGAAAAGGAGAGCTAGGACAATAAAAGGGCTCTGGTTGAACCAGAGGTTAGATGTTGCACAAATAAAAAGAAATACAGATTTTTGTTTTCCACCTTTACAAATGAAGCTATACATTTGTTTTTCGGTATTTAACCAAATAATGTCTGTGGGCAGTTCCAGTCATTCTTTAAGTACTGTGTTGTTTAAGAGTTATTATTTACGATAGTTTGTCCTTTGAAATCCAACATATATCTATCCTCTCCTATCTGCCCAGATCATTTTTTTAATAATTACAAAATAAAGGCAATCCTGCAGAAAAACAACGTCAACATTAACAACAGATTTTTTGCTGATTGCACTTGATAAGCGTTTTGTGATTACCTTACAGGTTTACATTAGTTTCATGTTTTCAGCTTTAAATTGATCAATGTCAGAAGTAAGTCGATATGATCAAAACAGCCTGTCCTACAGGAGTCTGTAATTAGTGCATGGTAGAGCAAGAGAGTGCTTCACTGCATTTGGTCACTGTCTTTGTGTCAATGCGTGTTTATGTGTGTAATTCCAGTGACCTGAATTTCTGTTGCACGACACAGTGAGCAGCCAGTCTCAAACTATTAATTTTTTGGGAATTTGGACACTATATCATCATCATTGTTAATTTCATGGAAAATGACATGTTGGGTTTGTTTATTCTTGTGTCGGTTTTAGTTGTAAGAACTTTAAGAGAGTTTTCATCTGAGGAACCGTCATATAAGGCTCACACTAAAGTCTTAAGGGAATTGAGATACAAGTAGAGGCCTTTAGCATCTCGACAGTATGGGTTTTCTGACTGCTCTGACCTTGAGGGTACCTCTTGTGCCATAACTGACAAATGACAAACATTTCCTAATATTTTTTGTCACTAAATGATTTTCAAATTGATTAGCTCTGATGTTTGTTCTTGACTGAACACTTTTTTTCACACCTTATTTTATAAAAAGACCTATTTTCACTTAATCTTTATTCTAGCAAGACCAGGGACTTAATAATTTAATTTATTTATTTTTTCACATGAAGATTCTTAAAATGGGAATAACACGAATAACACGTCTGTAATTATTTATTTTGGTCACTGATATGCATCCCAATGCATACATTGCTGTTTTAACAATTTGGTAGCTTTTCCAGTTCCTTACTTTCTGTGTGTTGTGATGCTCTCCATGGTGCTGAAATCAGACAGCCTCACAGCCTTTGAGAGGGAGTGACATAAAATCAAATAGTGGGTAGGTCTCAAGTTGACCTAAATTCATATTTTTGAGTAGAACACCTGCTTCAGCATTATGTTTCTACCCCCTTGACATCTATACCTTGCCGTTGCTTTCACAGCCTGTACTCTTTTATTTTCTTTTTTGCTGCTCACCTCCCTGTTGTCGGCTGCTTATTTTGACTTTAAAAACAAGGCCAACTCTTCAGCATCAACCTCCTCCCTCTTTTTCTAAGCACTTTTGGACGTCTAAACATTTACACTTACCTCTTCAGCTGAATTCAAACACCTTTACACCTGAGGACCCCCCCCCCCACACACACACACACATTACCCTCTTCTCAACCAGCCACCCATGTCCTGTCTGCAATATTTTTACTCCTGCCGGAATCCTTGATGTCTCATTCAGCTCCACACCCACACATGCATAAAGACCAGGGAAGTCAGACGCCAGCCTCCTACAGCAGCGTGTTTACAAAGTGTATCAACTAAGTGTGAGATCTAAAAGTTGATCATGTGGACTTTAGTCACTGCATTTAACACATTTCTATCATGTAGGAATGATTGCTTATAATGTGGCTGGAGAAAACAAAAGTGGAGGAAAATCAGTATAAAGCTATGTGATACAAATAGGATCAAATTAGATGGATCAGGGTCAGACAGTAAAGGGGAGGGGGGGCAAAAATAACGGTATGCCAGATTTTGACTTGTCTTTTCTCCCTTCATTTTAATTTGCAGCTCTTTGTTTATAAAATGTATCCCCAGTGATGCATTTTGTTATCATAGCTAGGGATCCCAGTGAGTAAAATAAACCTAAAAATACAACTTTAAATAATTGATTTATCCAAACTTTTTCTAAATACCATAATAGAAAACGTTTTCATTATGTGGCTGCTGGTGTTCAACACAAAATGATGTTTAGACTCTATAAAAAATTCAGGATGAAATCCCAATTAATTGAGTCTTTCATTTTTCATTGACAGATTTCCTTGTTTAATGCAACAAATTACATACACATGGCTGATCCATGCATTGTTGACACAAACTTGGAAAAAAAGGGATTAATTACATATTATTGTCTGAAAAGAAAATTGTCTGGCTCAAGGAACTGCATCTTCTTCTGGCTTCCGGCCAAGCTGAGCTCAGCAATTCCTTACACTGCTCGCCCCCCCCCGCCCCCCCCCCCCCCCCCCCCCCCTGCACGCTTGTCCAAGCAAACACACACAAAACATACAGCTGTTAAAGGATGGCTCAATACTCCACTCTAATGTGGACAACGACGTTTTGTTTTCAGAGGTTATTTGGTCCGGTTCCTCTCATGATGGCATGTGCAGTAAAATGTCTTCATCTTTACCATGGCAACATCTTTTTCAAGATCATTCTTCTTCATTGGACTTTGACGGCAGATGTGGGATTTTTGTTTTTGTTTTTATAACTTATCGACCGGTCCCCCTTTGTGGTCCACAGCCAGGATTTTTTTTAAATATGCTTTTTTAACTTCACAATGTGGTATATTAGCAGAAAAGATGAGCTATAATGCTCATAGTTTCTCCTCTACAGACTTGAAGGCATCCAAAGGGCTTACTGGATACATTCTATTAGATTAGTGATATTAGTATAATGCATATGGGATGATATGAATCACAGCTGCTTGGCAGATAGGTGGGAAGTTGTTGAGCTAAGCTGAGTGGCAGCACATTTACTTTGTGTTTTGGATACAGATGGGTGGAAGTTTTCTTAGACCCTGTGCTGATACTTTAAATGAACAGCAGTCTGCCTATAATTGCACCAAATATGTTAACATCAAAGTCAAAACAGAAAAATACATTAACATTTTTTTCATTTTGTAGAAAAATATACTTTGCAAAGTACTTAGTACAGAACATTACACAGAAGATTCTTTATTGTTCTTTGTTTCTCATTAATGTAGTTCAATATTAAAATATAGTTGAAACAAATTTGACTTATTGGAATGATCTGGGCTAATTGGAATTACAACAGCCTAGTGTTTGAAACAAACAGGATTAAACCCTTTAAGTATTGTAGTTTATTCTCTGTTTTTCTGGATGATCTTGGGATAACGTTTTGATAAGTTGAAATTGAAATGAAACTTAATATTTTCTTGACTTAAAACAAGTTGAGTGAAAAAATCTGCTTTAGCACTGCATCAAACTGGGAAGCCAAAGTAGGTTTAAAAAAAAAACAACAACAACTCACAAGTGTGGTGGACAGACAGTTGATTACTTAATAATCACTTTTTAGTCAAAATATGACCTGTGGAGGGCCTTTCAACAACACTGTGGCTTGATGAATGAATAACAGACAGCTTGTCATTGTTACGGTAGTTGTTGAGTTTATTTTGAACTGTTTTTGAACATAAGAATTACTTTTTAGACACACTATTTGTCAACAGAAAATAAGGAGCCTCCATGTTTACACTATTTTTTTCAAAGACCCCCCCCCCTTTTTTTTAATAGAAAAACCTCAGGACAACTTTAGAAATGTTCTTACTCTTAAATAAATTGCTTAATGAAAGCTGGCTTTGACCCTGTGCCTCTTTTCTTTTCTGTCATGCCAACAGTCAACAGTGAGGATGTTGTCTCTACGCGGCTGTACTTTGTGAATGCCTCCCTGCAGCGGGTGACCTTCTCCAGCTCGGTGGGGGTGTCCCTGCCCTGCCCTGCGGGCGGCGCCCCCCATGCCGTCCTGCGCTGGTATCTGGCCACCGGAGACGACATTTACGATGTGCCCCATATCCGCCATGTGCATGCCAATGGCACCCTCCAGCTATACCCTTTCTCACCCTCAGCCTATAACAGCATCATTCACGACAACGAGTACTTCTGCACTGCTGAGAACCAAGCAGGAAAGATTCGAAGCCCCAGCATCCATATCAAAGCAGGTGAGATTTTGATTTATATCTCAAAAAAGCTGAGCAAGCCGCAAACTTTTCAGATTACAATTGAATGAATTTTTCCAATATGTTACGTGTAATCTGTGTTTATTCAGATTAAGTAATTAGAAGCATTAACCAACTTTTAGCCTTATTCCATGGACCCCCTAAAGCACATGTGTCAAACTCGAGGCCCGGGGGCCAAATGTGGCCCTTCATGTCATTTTATGTGGCCTGCGGGAGCATAAAAGTTTTTAATTTCTTAAAATAAAATAGAAATTGGTGTATTTATTCATATCTAAGGGGAATTGGACTTTAAATATCTGATTGATCAACTATACATTAGGACTTAAACACTGTCCATATAACCTAACCTGGCAGAATCAAGTTTAAAAGGATTTATGCTAAAGTAACAAGCAAACATATGTTTTCTATGCAACTGGAATTGTCACTTTAAAAAGTTAGAATAAATAAATAATGAGTTATTTAACATTAAGGAGTGGTTACATTTATTTTTCATTACAGTTATTTACATGTATAAGTTATATCTGGCCCTTTGAGGACAGCCACTTTGCTGATGTGGCCCTCAGTGAAAATGAGTATGACACCCCTGCCGTAAAGGGACGTAGAAGTAAAAAAACAAACAAAAAACAAATCTGCGTCGTGGGCACGAGAAGCAAACTGGTCGTTTTTTACAGGAGACCGTCAGAGTCAGAGATGAGTCTGTCAGTCAGTTAAACTTTTTTACCTGTGTTCACTGTAACTCTAGAACTTGTTTGTGACACGCTACATGTTACACCACGTTAGCCACGTTGGCCTATTCACAGTACCTGGAACTCCCAACCTTGTTTGCAACACGTGAACTTTTGCAAAGGCAGATGTGCATATTGTGCATATAAAAGACACAGACGCTTCCTGGATGGGGCTGTTCTTACTGGTCTACATCAGCTTGTAGGTTGGGAGGGGCTGGTGCTCAGAGCACAGGTTTTTAGAGGAATACTCAGCAATGCGTGAATGGATCAAAATACCACTTTGGGGTTTCTTTTTCACTTAAAAGCTCAAACATTTTTTTTTCTTTTGCATGGCATAGGCTCTTTAAGTGTGCTTTGTTGTGCAGAAAATACAGTAACTGGTTATATGATTGAAATACATACTTAGGTGCTCAGTTACCTTTAAATATTTTTTTCCAGTAGTCATGTTGGTGTCTCACAGCCACAGCATCTCACAGTGAAGTGTCTTGGAAAGCCATGTTGTGACTCTGTGGATTAAAAACATTTTAGAAGACAGACACAGTCTGCGCACAGCAGTTTGGTTTGGTGACCTGTCCGCACTTCCTGGCAAGGTCAAAGCTGGAGAGTGGTTGTTAACATAACATACTGTGATAAGGTGTTGCTACCCTGTATCACATTCACAGACACACACAAAAAATCCCCAAAACGTTCACGCGACCTGAGGTGGCGTACAAACTCAACGCATGGGTTCAAAGCCGACACTGTGTGCGTGCACTCTCTCAAAACACGCAGACACCGCGCACTCTCATACTAACACGCACAACAGCATGCGCGCATCTCATGCCAGCAAGCCTCCTGTCTCCCAGTCTCTCCATCTGTCCATGGACTGGAAAGTCCCCTAACTACACACACATGCAAACACGTATACACATTTAGGCAGACGCATACACACAGTCATTTTCCTCAAGCTGGCTCTCGATGTTTGGTTGCCAGCTCTTTGTCAGGGTGTTTGGCAAAAGTGAGGGAGCTGCAGACAAGGAAAGATGTGAAAAGACTCATGAAAAAAGTTGATTTTCAGGATATGCTAAAAGCAAGGCAGGCATTTTGATTGATTGTCATGCCCACATGAACAGTCAGCAGTTCCACATCTCACTCATGCACAGCGGGGAAAGTATTCTGGAAGATGATGCTGGATTCTTTGCTTCAAACAAACACACCCATATGGCAGACAGTCCCTCCAGCATGAGAGTGACCTTTCAGCAAGCACGGGTGTTGCAGTGACCTTCCCTTGTAAATAATTACAACAATTAATCAATTAAATGCCGAAGCAATCACAACTCCACTGCTTCACGGCTCCTGTGTGTGTGAGCGCACCTCATTACCCTTAACCTGATGCAGAAGATCCCTCCTGCACTTGTCTGTGGTTGCCATGGGCGACACAGGGGTGAGTGATAGGGTGTGGCAACTAGGGTGGTGTAGGGGAATGACAGCTGACAGTTTCCAGATAGACACCACTGAAAAGTCTACCCAGCCTCCTCACTAAGGCTTCATGTTTTTCCCTCATAATCCCCTTTTTAAATCAGCAGCTTTCTTTATCTGATTTAGAATGAATGAAAAGTCTATATTAAAATGAAAAACAAAATATCTTTATGTTTACTTATTCTATTAATTTATCCTGAAGTTGACCAAGTTACACCTCAAAACAGCAGATCTTTTTGACAGAAGCAAATGAATATTGATATTGGTCTCTAAGCACAAAAACACAACGATTCACGATAAATTAAAGCTTGATTGTAAAACTGTTTAATTTTGTAAGAGGAAAGTTTTTTGTTTTTCATATTTTAGATCCTATCCCATAAAAAGTGTCTTAGAACATAGGAAAAATAATTCACTCCTGGAGACAATGCTTTAACTTGTGTTGTTTTATTTATCTGTCAGTATGATACCAACAAACAACACCATAAGTAATTCAAACTTTTTTTTATTTTTATTGTTAAGAACTAGGGCAAAGCCAGTGTATTCTAATTCAAGAAAAACAACCAGTTTTGTTAAACTAAAAACTAACCCCTTATTCTTATGTAGCTTTTCCCCTTATACTCATGTTACTCCTTTTCTGGGACAAATCAATTTGGTACAGATGAAAGCAGGAGTCTGTGGTGGTGGTGCTGAAGCACATAGATTTCTGACAGTTCTCTTCCGTTTGTCTTTTCTGTTCTGTTCTGTTCTTTTCTGTTTTTTTAAACAGAAAAAAGTTTCTGTTTAAAAAAAATAAAAAAATAACCTTGTCCACCAACACTTCCTAATACAACAAATTAAATTAAAACCAAATGACGTATCTGCTCTCTCATCTTTCTGTTTTCCCAATTAAATTACTGTATATAACGACAGTCAGATCTTCTTTTTCCATCTGGTTTTTGTTAACAGTTTGATTGTAATTCCGTATGTCACTAAATCAACTTTGTTGCTTTTGTTTTCAAATTAATTTTATAATGAAACCTACTTGCCTACATTTTTTTCTGTGTTGCATTACACTTTTTCTTCATCCCCCCTCATTCTCAGTGTTTTTAGTCACTTGCTTTATGAATAAGTAAATGCAGTATTTGGTTTCCCCATTGTTAATTATTAAAGCGACAGTGATACAAGACTCCCCTCCCAGTGTGCCCAGTTACCCAGACCCATGTTTTAGCTCGTTTCCAGGCAACCAGGCTGCATATAGTCAGGCATCAGTAATATTATAACAATCCTGCTGCACGTGTAATGAGGGGGATGGCAATTTACACACAAATCAGTTGGGCTAGCATTTTCATCATGTTAGACGGCTTAAGAAAATGAATATGTGAGGCTTTTATTTTCTCTGTTTGCGCCATATCTGGAAGGGAATCGTGATTAATGATGGTGTCGGTAAAACAGCTGCCTCTTTTTTGGCTGGTTTCATTGGGTGTATGCAGGAATCATCGTCTGTCCTGAGCTTTATTTTATTTAAAACTACTGTTAATTGTCAAGGACTTTCTTAACACTTGTTTCAGAATAGTTTCAGATAAGGTAAGATGATGGGTTGACCTAAAGTGACCTTGACTGGCTTTGAACTTCTGATGGAGTGTAATGTGTGACTGACATCCGAGCAGTAAATATTTACAAGCTGTCAAACTGATTTAAAGCACTCTATGAGAGGCTCAATGGTCATTGGGGATCGTTGTTATTGACAGGGTCAGTCACAGAGTAAATAAATGATTGTAAAGATTGGCTTGGCCACCACAGCCGAGGCCTTTCTGTCGATCCAGGCTATTGATCTGCAGACAGATGGTGTCAATGAAACGCTGGGACTATTTAGATGAAGAATTAAAATGAAGACCTGATTAGAATGAATGTGTGCTTAAGCTTTGATTTGTTTACAGATTAAGCCTCAGACAACACCAACAGCACATTTGTCAGGTGGTATTGGGTCTCATCACATCCTTGTGTGTTAGGTTCACCTGTTTCAGGAAAAAAGAACTTTGTCTTTCACAAAATAGCCGATGAAAACCCCTCTGATATGGATGAGCAAACTAGAACAGTAGAAAGGAAAGGTAAAAATGAGAGAAAAAGGCTTAAGAGATTAAACTTTAAACTTTGAGGTGAAAGACTCTCCTGCAATTGGACAAGGACATCAGCTTTGGTTCTGCTGGGTTCTAGTCACTGTGGCGGATGGCATAAAGCATTATTAATGACCAAGGAAACCGGCCTTTAGGCTAGGCGTTAATTATATCACTGGAGAGCTGGGGGAAAGAGCAAGCTCACAAGAGGGTGGGGCCACCTTTACTGTAGAGTGTGTGTGAATTTGTTTTTATTTTTCAACATTGTTAAACCAATACTGTCCTCATGTTTTAAAAAGAAGCCTGGTTTTTATGTTACCAGGATCACCTACCAGTAAAGTTTGGGAATCTCATCTGTTTGTTGTAATTGATTTTTTTTTAAGTCTTTGTTTCATTTTGTTGACTTGTTTAATAGACTGTCAATTGAAAAAGATTTCCCTCCAAAACAGGATAAACCTGCACAGTTCAATTTTGAAAGTAGTCTTAGTCACTCACTCTGACATGCCCTTGGACCACCCATCTCTTCAATTCACTAAGATAATCAATTAATTTATTTTCACTTCACTTAATTTGTTTAATGAAAATGTATGCTTTGATTCAGCATTTCACATTCCTCAATAATCTAAATGTGACAGTTAACTGGAGAGATAATTCGGTTAGCCACAGGCTACTGTTTTCATCATTAAGCTTGTCTTAATCACCACCATCCTTTCTGTACACTGGCACAGATTCACAGACTAGTGTTCTGCATGCCATGTGCAGAGGGTGTGTTTATGGTGCCTGGCGCCTGCATGTGACAGTTCCACTCCTCGCCGTCTCATAGCATCTGAAGCATTGTTTTTTAAAAGGCCAGCAGCTTATCACTGTGCATCCCCTTCAACCTACAGTGGTTCCTAGTCATCCTCCCTTACACTCAAACTGTGACATTACAATTTCAGGCTTTAGAGTGAGACACTGAAATTATTAGAAGTTAAACATGTAGGGTAAAAATCACTGGGACAAATATCAAATGCTAAATACCTGTGGAGGCAGAAATTGAGAAAAAAAAACATTTTAAATGTTATGTACTTGTGCACACATCCTTTTAAATGCTATTTACTGCCAAAGTAAACTACAATTTGTGGCTGCATGGGAAAAACCTAAGCACAGGATATGTGTTTGTATCCTGGAGACTAGCATGTATTCGATATTTTGCAGGAGCCTTTAGAAAATTCAAAAATGTTTGATGCTGAAAGAAAATAAATAACTTGCTAATAATAGGAGACCAGGGGATGAAAGGAATTGATGAAGCAGACTTAGCCTAAATAGATGTTATGAGACAAAGTAAAACAAATGTCTGTATTATTCTCCAGTTAAAATTTCATAATAATTAAAAGCCTTATTTCTTATTAATTAAAAAGTTCGTCGATTGTTTATTAGAAACATTTTTAAATTCCTTTTTCCCCAATGTGGGAATGAAACTTGTGGAATGGTCATCAAGAGCTGTGCTTTCTTATTCGACTAATCTCAGCCCTTTTTTTTTACACTCCAGTGTTTAGGGAGCCCTACACAGTCCGTGTGGCCGACCAGCGCTCCATGCGGGGTAATGTTGCCGTGTTCAAGTGCCTCATCCCCTCCGCCGTCCAGGAGTACGTCAGTGTGGTGTCCTGGGAGAAAGACACTGTTTCCATCGTCCCCGGTAGGACATTCAGTCACTGGTGACACATCTACGGCACAAAACAAGACATTAACATTAACAAGTTGGCAATTTGATATGTCGGGAGATTCACAGTTATACAGATCAGGTTATCATAGAATTCAGCTCTTCAGGACAACTGGAATTTTAAGGTTCACCTAGAAGACACTTCACTGCTTTAGTTTCTTCATTTGATGTTTAATTACAGAAGCAGGGAAATCTGACATCACTTTAAATCCAAAAACCAAGAGGCCTCAATGCTTTCTCAATTTACATGTCATAAAGATTTACTATTTGTTTACTATTGTGTGTCCTGAGTCAATGCAAACCAATTTCACTGGCATCTGCATCAGTTTGACAGAATGCTCTAGTCTGACTGACACGATGGCCAAAATATAAGATTTCCTATCTGAAAAAAGTCCATTGTTCAGGAAACAAGAAATATTTGTCAAATATTCCAGTTAATGCTGATAGGAGGATTTGGTCTTGGGATCTTTATGTCTTATAAAAGGGCGGATTGTGTTATAGATTCCCTTCAAATGTGGAGTTATTTTTGTTCTCACCATTTAATCTAAAAACTCAAAATCTAAAAATTTGCAGATGGAATGTTTTGTATTTCGACCATAGTAATGTAAATGCTTGCATTAAATGCAACAATGGTAGATAAATTATGTCTGCGTACCTGGGCAAAATGGACAGAAGGGATTATGTGAAAAGCATTTTTAGTATTAATTTTGATGAGTGATAATTCAGTTTAGCTGCTCGCCACAGGCACCAAAAAAAAGAGCAGCCACACCTTTTGGCTCTGGCGTGTCTTGGAGTTGCTATCTTCTTCATCTGGGTCTCAGTTCGAATTAGTCAGTGCTTAAATGAGGTGTGTTCATTTCAGTCTGAAACTGAGCCTGCTGCTTGGCACAGTATCTATGCGCTGACATTTGTGTCTGTGTGCGTGCGTGTCTTCAGGCGTGTGTGCTGCAGTTGACATCTGCTCCATGGAGCAATGGTAAATTGCAGGATGTCAGACGAGACTGTTTAGGTCAGATGATACGTTTTGCTCCCTCTGCCCCTTATCATGCTCTTTGAAACGAAGTATGCGCTTCATGTCTCAACAGTGTGTGGTAGTGTGTGTAAAGGTGTGCTTCTCTGCACGTCTCTTTGTATGGCTCTGTCCTTCACATAGAAGTGCTCATTGATCCATTACAACGGCATGTTGTGTGTGTGTTCTTGTGTGTGTGTGTGTGTGGCCTGGGGGGGTTTCCAGTCTGGATCGATAAAGCTTGTTGTTGGATTCCCTTCTCTCTTGTCATGGATGCCTCAGTGTGAGAGTGGTGAGACCGGGCAAGTCTGTTTGACTCATAGCTGTGTGTGTGTGTGTGCATGTGTGTATGTGTGAAGCCGTCTGGGTGTTTGTTAAAGCCACTGTATCATGGCTGTGTAGTAAGAGCTCTGTGGGAGTATGCTATCGATCTCTTGGTGAAACATGCACATTCGAACAAGCAAAAGTGTATAAATATGTAAACACACCTAAAGACGAGCGCACACATCTAAATTGGCAGGGGTTATTTGGATCTGTGCATTTAATCAAATAAGCTGTAGCTTGTTTTTAACATAGAAACTTTTTGGAAAAAAACTATAACGCTATTTAAAACATTTCCATAATCATTTTTTCTTGTATCTTAACTGTCTATTTTGTGACATCTTTTTGTTGAAATTACAATGTATTCAATAATTAGGCATAAGGACAATATTAGATTCCGATCATATGATTGCACTCAGGCAGGATATCAGGGTATCCCTGCATTTCTACTTTGTTTGAAAAGTCTACATCTTTCTGAAGATCATTTCTACTTATGAAGATGTTAATGGGGCTTAATTTGTTTGTTTGCTGTTCGAAGCAAAGCATAAAAATATTAGCACAATGTATATATTTTTAATGCTTTAATACTTTCAGTTGTGTTCTTAATCAAATGACACATGAAAAAGTAATGCAATGTGTTTTTTATTAGGCTTACAATTATTTTATCATATCAGTATCAGACACTGTTGAGTCGTAGAACTGAAAGAAAGTCTGTAATAACAAAAATGGTCTCTACTTAGCTGCACAAATACTAATATTTTAATGTGTTTATTAAGTTAATGCTGAAATTTAAATGTGATTTTATAACTAAATACATTTTTTGGCAAAAAGGTATTCTTAAAAAAAGCAAGAGCAGGCAAATGTCACAGAGAGTAGGAGGTTTGTCTAAATTTGTGATTTGCTAAAAGACAAGTAAAAAACAACTAAATTCTAACTGTTTATGTAGGTAAATTTGAGCAATTTCAGTTTTTAATGTTGCCAAAGGAGAAGCTCTCCCTAAAAAAATAATGATGACGATTCTGGACAAGATTTGGAAGCTTTTTTGTTCACTTTCTTTTGTTTTACCCCAGGCTTTCTCTCTTCATAGTTGATGAATAGCTTTTACTAGTAACACAGAGCTTCTCTTCTTCTTTCTGTCCATCTTTGGCTCAAAGCCTCTTATGTCTTTCCGTCCCTGGTACAGACTGGTGCCCTGTGTCAACATCATATGGATCCACACATATATGCACATACTGGATGTCCAGACCTCTACCTGGGTTTGTGCATTTGTATACATACATGCATTCATGTATGTATTGTCACGTTTCAGTCATGCATACATACATACACCTAAACACACACATACACACACACCTTTTCACAAAATATCCACTAGGTAACAGTGGCTGGAGTATTTTTCAGCCTCTTGATGTCTCTTGAGAGACTCTAGTGGTTTACATTTTCTAGGTTATGCTGTGATAATGGTTTGACAAAATGACACATGTCCCGCAGAGAGCTGCGCTGGTCAATAAAGCTGAGTTTCAATGCGTTTTGAAAAAGAGGGTGTTTGCTGACAGCTGGTCTCACTGTGAGTAGACCCTGCCTGAGTGTTGTGTCATTATTTTGCTGCCAAATCTGTTTACTTTTGTGGCCTTTTCACAGAGCGATGTGGGGGGAGATGATAGGACAGACATGCAGACATCAAAGCAAAAGAGGTTTTTTTTTTAGTGTTGCCTGGCTGTTCTGGTTTTTACTCAACCTTACCTTCTTATGGTACCTCTGTATTTAGTTTTCTCTCTTTTTAATTGATGGTTTGCTGGTGTTGCTGTCGGTTAGAGTATTAGCTTTTGTTTGGTTGTCAGTAAGGTATCTGAAAGAGGACACGCTGACATATGTGGGTGAAGGAACTTCATCTGTGTGGTTGCTGTGCGTGAACATGCGTGTGTGTCACTTTGTTAGCATCCATCTCCTCCTCTAGTTGGAGCTTAAAACAGTTTGAGTTATATCTGGTCACCATGGTAATGGTTGCAATCTGGCAGGCAGAATGAGGAAGGTGTGAGGATGCATCGTTGCCTGAGTTTTATTAGTGCATGGCTCAGCTCCACTACATTCATATGCACAAACAAACACACAGGATATAACTGCTTATATTCCTTTTATTCTTCTCTCTATTTCTCCTTTTTTCAGTACTTTTTGCTTTTCTTACAAATTTCAATTTACTGTTTTGCAAAGAGCAGTATGATGGAAAGCTTCATGTTATCACAGTTTGTACATTTTTCTGTGTGTATTTCAATATCACTTTACTGGTAGGTTTCCTGCAGAAATATTAATCAAAATGTTAGTTTTTTAACCAAATCAATTTGAAAAACTGGCACTGGCTGAATGCACCTTAAATAGCATTTGCAAATAAATAGGTACACAAATTAAGTCTGATTAAAAATTGAGCCACTTCCTTGTGTTTCATCTTCACTCTATTGTAAATTATTTTTTTGCATTTATTTAACTTAAATTACAGCAAAAGTGTTCTCTTTAACTCAAATATGGTCATTTTCTAAGGTGACACAACAGAAATTAAATCATAATTTAATCAGACTATTTTGTAGCTGGTTCATGTTTATAATGAAAACAGGTCATAACAGTAAAAGTATGTGATCAAAGTGGACAGAAGTGTTATAGTGGCTATGTTTGATCTAATTTCTTACATAAGTAGTCCAATTTTGTGGGACTACAAGTACCCTTTTCTGCAGCAGTAAATCTTTACACATATAAAAGGGCAAACATTTTGTGGTGTGTTAATGCACATTTGTTGGCCCATTTATAAATTAAGATAAAATGGCAGGTTTTTCAAATGACCTACCAAAACTTCACTGCAGTTTCTCACAGTATGGTGTCAATGCTTCAACTTAGGTTTTACATAAAGTTCATCTTTTCGTTGAATGAAATGGCATCTTCTTTTTTCATTTTTTCATTTTGTAGATGTATTTAGTTAAATTAACTGGTGAAATTTTAATATTTTTAAGCATTTCTTTAAAAAAAAATCAGTGACATTTATGCTCTTCGATTTAAATCCGGCCTAATCATAATTTGTGCCATTAGAAGTAGGTTTCTTATTTATTTAAAAAAACTTTAAAACTTTTAGAGTTTAAAACACCAATAATTTTAAAGAAAAGCATGAAAAGCCACACATCCTGTTAAGCTCAAATTATGGGATGGGTGATGAATTAACATTTCAGATTTTGATAAGCCTACTTGTGCTCTTCAGGGATTCTTCAAAATGAGCTAAATGCTAGAATTTGGGTGATGTATGTTGATAAGGTTGTCTGTAAGTCAAAGATTGACAGTGGGCAAAGTACAATGTGGACATAGGTGTGTAGCTCTACAGTGTGAACACAGAATTTTGAAGTGATAAAATCCTTCTCTTTCACACTTACCGGCTCCCCCTTCTGTGTAAAGTGTAGCATCACCACAGCTGATGCAGCTTCTGTCCCCATTTTGTGGCCTCTCTGCAGAAGCCCTAAAGTCTTGGTGAGCCCTCACCTATCCACTCTTGACTCCCTCCCCCCCTGTTCCTTTCTAATGTACATATTAGGAGATAGGGAAGCGACGATGCCTTGGTTTCTCCCTTTACTCCATCAGACCTTAAAGTGAACAACAGAAAAAGCAGAATAAGCAGAAAGGGAAAGACAAAGTAGCACAAAAACACAGCATGCTAAATTATGCAGATAGCAAAATACTATAGCTGAAGCATAATGGAATAAGGTACATGGAGACTTAAGAGTGGATGGTGAGATGGACAGAGAGTGAGGTGTATATGCATGTATGCTGAGGTTTTTTTTCTGCTGTCCCCAGCACCCCAGGGAGAAGAAGGCCCAGAGCTCTAAAGCCTGTGTCCAACCATTATGGATTCTACTATTAAAGATGCATCTTAAAGTGCCCCCCATCTCTCCTTTTGTAATATCCTGTAGTATCTGACCATTAAGTGTTACACACATTTGAGCATCTATGTGTGTTTGTCCTTAGGAGGGTAGCAGTTTGTACCTCGTGAAAAAAGTGGAGAAAGAGGGCAAGCAGGGTGTAACTGTGAAAGGGAAATGGGTGGTGTTTACTTATTAATGTGTGTGTTTATGGGCTGTGGTCTGTGTGTATTTGTGTGTGTACAAACCTGGCAGTGATGCATGTTAGGTTGGGTTATTTATTCAGGACTCGTGTTTGGATGTTTTACAGAGAGAACAGGTGCAAAGCGACTCTGGGCTCGCTCTGTTTGAGCCGACTCTGTGGTTTTGTGTTGGTGAGACAGACAGAGTCAGACACAAGGGCATTCACTGCTGTCCAGGTGCTGACAGAGCTGCACTCTTTTTTCTGTATCGATAACACAGTTTTAAATGTTAAAAAGAAATGATGATTGGTGGATTTCAGGAAGATGTGCATGTCGGTATTAGGCGTAGATAGACAGTGACTGAGGAACATGGATGTTCTGTGTAGAGATTGAAATGGCGGAAGAGATGGAGGGAGATTGAAGGAGGGTGGGAGGCAGATAGGAAGTGAGGGAGGGCTGTGCACGAGGAGAATTTCAATGGCACTCCAATCATGCAGGCAGACTCGTTAGCCCAGGCAACATTTGCATAGCGCTTCTGCGAATTCATTTGGCCTCACTCAGAGAAGATGGCTCCCTTTCCTCTTTGCTAGTTAGTTATTCATTAACCACAAGGTGTGCACAAGGGGGTTTTGTGCATATTTTCCGGTGTGTTTATGATTCTTTGCGGCCTCGCTGACCAAGACACCTTTCTTTTCATATAGAACTTCATCTTTTGCCTGAGATCATTGCTTGCCATGACTGCAGCTTGGCGCAGGATCTGTGCCACTCTAACTGGGAGTCTAAACATGCCTTGATGGTACAGAAATGGGGAGGTACCTGCCAGCAGACTGCTGTCAGATTTTTTTTTTTTTTTGCTAAATGCAGAGCCAACATTGGTGCCTTACTCATCATGATTTCCATTGAACACACTTCTTCTGACACACTGATGCTGTTCTTGAACTTTGTGCATCACTACTGTCCTCCTCCCCTTTGTGCTCCCTCCCCAGGCACTAATTATTGGGAAAGAAATCAAGATGAAAGTTTAGGCAATTAGACTTATTCTTGAGGCCATAGCTAATAATGCCCATGACTTTCCTGCAAAAGCACGTCACTTGTAGAGTAGGGTGAAATTGTGTTTTGTTTGCGTGTCAGGGATGTGGGGGTCAAGGTGGTGTTTCTGAGAAGAGAAAGACCGGCCAGTAAGTGAAGATGACACAGATAATGAAGAATGCAGTGGATGTGTTATTCTAATTATCCCACCGACACCTCGCCGCAATCTAATGTTGTTTGACAGTGCGTGGCAAACGGGGTGGTGAAGTGCACTCATACACACATTTGTATGTGTGTGCGTTGCGAGTGTGTATTGGTGTGCAACCAGGCAATTGCCAGAGTCTGATAGTGTTTGTCACATGTGCTTGAGCTGAAATGCGAATTTGCTTTGTTTGACCTTTCCGTAGTTGATGTGTTATTGCATACACCCAAAAAATATCTGTGTTTCTGCAGCATGCAGCCTGCTAAGCTTACTCCATATGAGCATGTTGTATTTAAATACTTTCACTTGTTATCTAGACTTTTATCAGAAATTTTAATGTTTTGGATGTTTGGTTAAGACCTTAAGTTGGTTGTTTTTTTAGAAAATACATTTGAAGACTTCTCTGAAATCAATATCACTAAGGTTGCCAAATTAAGCTGAAAATTGTGAGGTTTGATATGAATACACCATAGCATTCTTGTTTCAGAGTTTTCAAAATATCCATCCATTCATCCATTTTCCATTTAGGGGTCACTGGGTTGGCGGAGGCTGTTCCGTCTACTGTTTAGACACAAGTTTTTTTTGTTATTTTTATTTTTTTTAACTTGTCCTGTCCAACACAAGGTTTTGATGACGCTGGTCAGGTTGGCAGTCTGTTGCAGGGCGTTTTTTTAAAAATATAAATGAGAAAAATTCAAAAACGTCTTCTAAATATTTTTTTTTTGCCAAAAAATCAGAATAGTTTTAGCTTTTGGTATGTATAATTGAAAATGTACTTTGTGGCTGGTAGATGATGCACTGTTTCACTTTGCTTATGTCGTGCAAAAAGTAAGTAGACCAACAGGTCCAAAACATGACAGGGTTTTTCACAATAAGTAAATGCAAATATAGCAGAAAAACAGAGAATAGAGCATTTGTTTGTGCAAGCGTGCTCAAAGATATGTATGCATATTTGTGTTTTAGTAGCTCTGTGGGGGCAGGGCAATATGAGAGACATCCTGTTCCAACACATCCCCGCTGGAGCTAACTTAATGACCCGTGACCTGAAGATGTACATGCTAGAGAAAGCAAGAGTGTGGCCGGGTAGTTTAAGGGGGACAGAAAATGAGGAGGAGGAAAAACAGGAGCACATTGTGGGAATGGATCAAAAGGAAAAAAAAGACTTTACAAATAAAACTAAATATAAATACATAACCCGAGTTTGATGCATTATTCCACAATTTTTCTTGCTTATTTCTTTGCGATGTATTTAAATGTATCTCTAGGCTACCATAATGCTCTACTCCTCCTATCTGTTTGTGGCACTTTCCTTCCTTTTTTGTTTAAGTTGTAAAATTTTCTATTGTATTAAAGTGAGCTCTGATACACGGAACACATTGGAGATGGCAGCCAAGAGAACATGTTGATTTTTAAGTTCCACTCCAGTCATCTTTAGATCTATTGTAAAAGTGTTTCCCAGTGGTCTTTTAATTATGATTATGATGCTTACAGAAAAAATAAAAATAGAAAGTGAAGATTTGCACGTAATTTTCAAAATACGTGCGGACAGCCTGAACTTTTTTTTTTGGTCGCACGGGTGAAGGTTAGGATTACGGTTACGGCTAGGGTTAAACCACCAAATAGTTCTGTTTCTGCAGCTCACAGCTCCTCCAGGGATGGACCAAACGCGGAGAACACATTTCACACACTTAGGTGCATGACAAATGATGGGACTTTAACTGCAAGTTTAATTTTAAAAATGTGCAGCTAACAACAAAATTCAACCTTGGACGCATTTAAAATATGTGCAGGCAATGCAGCAATGTTCATCTTGGCTGCACGTATTACATATGGCTAACCTGAATTTACATCAATTTTTGTGCTAGTCACAAATACGTGCAAATAACATCAGCCATAAAAACGTGTTGGTTTCTAGGACATAGTTTGCGTAGAGCTGCAGGAGTTCATCAGAAATTTACCTCTGAGTTACCTCTAAATTTTAATTGAACTTACATATGTCCTCCCTACAAGGACATGATAAGAACACCAAAAACACTATTTTGATTGGAGTGGGTCTGTAAAGCAACAAAATGGGCAAATTAATTACTAAAAATAGAGCAAATGTAGTATTTCCACTGTATGAGCTGGTGATCTCGCTTTATTATCAAATATTAAAATAAAAATGGTCTTAAGGTTAAAAATGTGATTTTACTGTCCTAAAAATGACTTTGCAAAACTGCTCTCCCCCTGTCTGTTTGTGTGCTTAGAGATAAAAGTGGGTCACAACTCTTAAAAGGAGCCAATTTAAAAGAAAGCTAACACAGTGAGACATTTGGTTGCATCACCAATTAAAAAAGGGACAAATGAGAGCAAAGAAAAGACACAATCATTTATTTGTCCAGCTTGTTTTTTTTATTTTCTTATAAACTCGTCTTTCAATATTCTCTATTTTTCTGTTCCTCAATTCCAACCGGTGGTATTGTTTGTAGACAGGCCAGCTTTAGAGTGGTTTTTCCCCCCACTCAATCTTACGCTTTTTCGCTTTTAGCTAGTTGTGCATGCCTGAGTATGTTTGTGTGAGCTTGCTGGATTCCCCTGTCAGCAATGGCATCTCTGTACTTTATTAATTGCTAATCAATGAGCTCTCTGGGATGTATGTAATGACCTGAGCACACCCACAAGACATTTGCTGGCATCTCAACAGACACATCAATAATTTAGTAGAGTTTACACATTCACAGTTTCTTTTTAAACCCAGTGTTATGTTGCTTTGTATTTACATGAAAAACAAAAACAAATGCACATTGTATAATTTAGTAACATGCCTTCTTTCTTTGACAAATCAAATAAAAATGTATAGCATTGAAATGAATGTAAAAAGATAAATCCTGTATTTTGTCTTGTTATTATTTATACAGTGCAGCAAATAGTGCAGGCAGATCTTGTCCCTTGTGGACAGCTCAAATTGGCTGCTTTTTTTTCTCCATACATTTTGCCTTTTATGCTGTAAATGCACTCTTATTTTCACTTTTTTTTGGCATCCTAGGGTTCTGTCACTTGGCTAGCTTGACTCTTGTTCCCCTCAAGAGCTCATAAAGCCCACTTGGTTGTCTCATGTTTTGCATCATTATTTTTCCCCTCATTCAGCTGTTTTCAGCATGTGTGCCCTCCACCTAATCTTTCTTCACCTACATATTTGCTCCCCTCCTCTGTCTGCTTCTCTCTCTCAGTGATTTCTGTGTGGCCTTTATTTTTCTCGTTTTTTTGTCCCTCTCTTTCTCATATGCACAGCCATTGTTTTTAATGCCCACGGCAAATGGATGTTTTCTTTTTGTCTTAGTTGTTTCCACTTGAGATTTTGTTTCAATAGCAGGTGTTTAACTTTCAGATATGTCAGGAACATTTTTTTTCTTTTACATTAAACATTTTGTACATTTTATCTTATTCCTGTTGGTTTACATTTTCTGTGCATAGGAATTTCTTTTTGGAAAGTTCTTGAAACTGATGTGTAATTGCCTTTAATGACGCTGCATACACAGTTAATGAAAAAAAAAAAAATATTAAGGACCAGGTCAAAAATGCAACATTTTTATGCGCATGTAACACATTTGAAATGCATATAGATGGAAATCATATATAAATACATTTTTTAGATTTTTTTCAAAATGATCACTTGTCAGAAATTCTACTTTCTTTGAATAAAATGTCACTCTTTTCACGGTTGAGTTTGATAAGGTCTTTAAAACACCTGCAGCCTCATTAACTGCTGCAGAGTTTTTGGCAGGTGCCCTTCAACACTGGAACTCAAAGTCCTGCAGTAAATAGGGCCAAGCTGTCAACCCTGTTTAAATGTAACACTACGGACTATCAAAGCGCAGCACAAACACATGACGATCAATAACACAGCACACTGGTTAAGCTCAGCAATCAATAATAACCACTATACAGTTTAGCAAGTCATGCCCAAGTCTGTCTTAAGAGATGAAGAAGCCATTGTCTTTGGTTCTTTACAAAAAAATAAACTCTTCCAAAATGTTAAATAAAACAGTAAAACAGGATGAATAATTCTATAGAGAGCATCAGAACATAAGTTCAACTCTGGTATAGATTCTGACTAATTTAGACCCAAAAATATTTATTCTGATTTGAACTATCATAACACAAAACCTCATGAAAGATGCTCTCTGAAAAGAATAGCAGATTTGGGTTTTTAACTGATTTAGACTTTCATTTTTGAAACATATTGGCACATACATAAAGACTTTTTGTCTTCCTGGAAGGACCATTTAAATGACAAAGAGATTATTTTTTTATAAACTCTGAATTAATGAAAGCCAAAGTTCTTGGTCTCTCAAATTCGTTGTGCTTTCACAAGGGAATGAAGAGGGTCAGGGCTCCCAGTGTCAATCAATTCTAAAGTATTGTCTCACAACATTACTGGACGGTCACAAATGACCAGTGCACGATCACTCAGTGATTGAAACGCTGCCCTTGGAGTTCATTGGGGACAAGTTGGACCTTACCAATAGTGTCACATTGTCAGATCTTTTTTTTCCATTGAGGCAATAATCCCAAAAACCCGCCAAAAATCGTCTACTGATTGTAGCAGCCAGTCTCTCAGCTTGAACTGCATGAAAGAGTTGTTGATCTCAAATGCATAAAAACAACAAAAAATCACCTGCCTCTTGGGCTTCTGCTTTTCAACACAAAGATGGTTGAAACCCATACCGTCTAAATTCTGGGGGTGACATAGTCCTGTCTGAATCATCCTTTTATAATTTCCCCCCATTTTTTCCCAGAATAATAGTGATCTAACTGGGTAGATTGTCGTTGGATCCAAATTACATTAACAAAAATCTGAACTGAGTAAAACCTTTGAGTTATTTTTTTTATTAACAACACCATTGTTATTTTGTTATTATTCTTTGTCTTTACAAAGAACACGGGCCACTTTCTTCAAGTCAATTCAAATAAAACAGGGGGGACTTTAGACTGTTAGTGCAAAATGGTAACTGTTCAAATGATACAACACATGCATGTAGTTGTAAATGTCAATTTACACCTTGCTTTTCAAAGTTATACACTAGTTAGAGATACAGGTAAACCTTTTCAACCAAATTATCAGAAGATTTATTCTGCTCTGAGAGATTAGCATCCAGGTTCACCTTTTGACTTTGTACCTGCATCCAGGTGGCTTAAAACAGACAACGTGGTCACTTTTGTTTTGTGTCTGAGAAGGCAAGCAAGAGAGATAGATCTTCTTCCACTTTCGGCTTCTCCCATCTGGGGTCGCCACAGCGAACAAGTCGCATGGCAAATTTGGCAATGTTTTACGCCGGATGCCCTTCCTGACGCAACCTTCTCTAACCGGGCTTAGAACCGGCAGAGGTAGAGAAGGGAACAGGGAGCAGCCTGGAGTCGAACCCGGGTTTCACGGACGGAAGGCGCCGCAAACCAGCACGAGCTAAACTGGCTCCCAAGCAAGAGAGATAGATAGAATAATTAATTCTTTTTACATCTGAACTATGCTGACTAAAGCTCCCATGATGACAAAGGAAAAGAAAGGAAGGGTATGCATGTGGCATAAAGGGAGAGTATCGAAACAAAAAGAACAAAGTAATTTGAATCTCATATACATTTCAATTTAACGTCATCCTAGCCTTGAAACATTCTCTTTCTGTGGATCTGACACACAAACACTGGTGCGTTAACTTCCCCCACTCGCTCTTGTGGACAAAGCCCTTGTGTATGTGCACAGATTGACAGTTAAGTGTTTGCAGTACAACTCATTCATCCTTGTTGACTACGACTCTGCAGCCAAGTTGAAAATACATGGTGTGTCAGATACAACCTCTCAACAAAATGCAATTTATTACGCTAGCCGCAATTGCTTGCATGCTTACCTATACCAAATGTAATGTAAAAAGCTAGAGTGAATAAGGAAAGAGAAGAAAAAAAAGAACCTGAAGGCTGGATTGATTTGTTTTGGTTAAATTCCTCTATATATTTCTTTTTTTGTTTGGTTTGAAGAGCAAGACTTTTCATTTTAACATCCACATAAAGAAACCTCCTTGAAGTACAATGGTGTTGAATCTAAGTTAGCCAGTTAAAAAAAAATTATTTCTTGTTTTTTTTTAACACAGCTTAAGCAGAATATCTGGTCAGATATATTTCAAATGGTTCTCTTCTGTCCATATGCTTTTTTAAAATTAAAATGAAAAAAAAAGAACATAATTTTTTGACAAAGGTTGCTGACCCCTGATCTAGAACATCTAAAAGATGTAAGTAGATCTTACAATACCACATCCATAAGTATTTGACAGCTATTGCCACACAATGCAGGGTTACATCAGGTGCTGGTGACAGAGTACTCCTTAACTGCCAACAGCACCCATCTCGAGATATGCTTTTTGAAGTGTGCATCTTTGTGTGCTTCTCATCCTCTACACAGTGTGCCCCTTCACTGCAGGCTAACAAGGGAGCGCCTTGTTTATTTCTGTTAAAGGGGTTTATGCTACTGCTCCCTTACCTCCATGTCTTTCTTTTGCCCTTCTTTTTGCAATCAAATACTGATAGGTAAAAATGTAGTCAAGTACAGATGTTTGAAACGTTTATGACCTTTCCGTACAAAATTATTTATTTATTTTTAGAAGAAATGTTCTCTTTGGTCATGGCCAAGGATTTCAAAATCTTTGAAAAAGTTGAAATCTTCCAAATTAAATACACACTTTGTCCTTTGTTTTATTTTTTAAATGTGAAAAACTGATTTGCGCCATGCATTTTCTTTTGCATATCACTAATTACCATGTGTGCATTTTAAACACGTTGCAGTCTAGTTTGTAATCTGATTCACTGTCATAGCTGCACTGATGTCTGACAGGTCGGGAGTGTGTTGTTATGGAAACAGCATAAACTATCACAGTTCCTCCTGATTCAAGCTGGAGGTATGAAATCTAAATTTAAGATCTTAAGTACGACTGCAGATTTCATATTTATCCATTGCTTTCACTGTTGAAAATGTTTATTTTCTTTCCACTTCCTTACTTTGGTTTTATACTTTATCTTTTTCATCCATTTCAGGTTAGACTGAAATGGAATAAAACTGAGTAATGAGACTTTTTTTACACATTCATAAAGAGGTATTTAATGATACATTCTAGGGCAGGGGTCGGGAACCTTTTTGGCCAAGAGAGCCATAAATGCCACATATTTTGAAATGTAATTTCGAAAGAGCCATACAATAATGTAGTGTCCCTTCCCCACACTGAGGCACGGAGACTTAACCTCTTTTAAAGTTCTTTATTCCGATTACTGCAGACCGCAACAAACGCCGTTCAATTAATTCAGCAACTCCTGAATCTCTCCCGCCGACACGAGAGCGCTTCTCCCAACTTTATATTCCCCTGCTCCCGCTGCAGCCCTCCCATTTCCCTTATTCGGCCCACAGCTGAACCCCATTGGTCCAAACTACCTAACAACAGCCTGAGCGACAGAACTGAGGGCCAATCAGATCTCTGCTTGACGCGTTCAATGAACTCCAGAACTTTTAACGCGGCCCAACAGCCATCCAACTCAGTCCGCGACAATTTGTTTAAAACTAAATATACAAATGAATGTGTGCATTTGATTTAATTTCAACATTATTAAAGTACAATAAGTCTGTGGATTCTTTTTAATAACATTGTTATTCTGTTGCTAATAAATGATGAGTATTTCTCGTGGTAGTTCTGCTGATGGTCTAGTTTGGTTGATGATACGTGGTGAGTTTCTGCTTCGTTCAGGCGTTGAGACTTTAAACGTGATCGTAGGTCTGAATGTTCTGTAGATGTGAGACAGACTGCTCACATGCAGACGGGGAGCCAGACACACTCTCACACGCTGCAGTGAGTGACGGGAAGCGGGTTTTACGTTTTTACAATCCCTGCGCGATTCACCTGCTGCCTGTCCCCACAACCCCCCACCCTCTGCTTTCTCCCTCACACATCCCGTCCCCGCATCTGCGCGCTCTTTCTCAGAGACTGGAGCGCGTAGTTTTAGGCACGTCAATTCACAGGTTTCCGGCTGGTACAAACTCTGTGAAATAATAGATAATAGTAACTGATAGCGCTGGCGCAGATTTCTCTCTCTAAGCACTGCTACTACTGCGCGCCTCTGGCATCGCATCGCGCCCGAAAAGGACTGGTCTAATGAAAAAAAAAAACTATAATTAAAGATTTGTCTGCGAGCCACATGTGACCATCAAAAGAGCCATATATGGCTCGCGAGCCATAGGTTCCCGACCCCTGTTCTAGGGGGTAAAAACTGACAATTTGATTTTGTTTAAAAAGGGGACAAAAAAGATTTATCCTCCTTTTTTTTTGGTCTTTTTTAATTCATAATATGAATGCAAATGTGTTCTATATCTTTCTTTTTACGCAGAAGAGCAGACAAAGGTCGTTTTGTGCTTATGAGCATAGTAAAGAATTATAGTTAAGAATCAATACATCAATTAAAATAATTTGTAATGCAAAAACCTATTTCTGCTTTGTATTGCAACTATAATGCTTTTTTGAAGTCTCTCAAGTGCAAGACCTGTCTTTCATAACTTGCTGGAGTTGTGTTAGTGCTGTTGATACCAACAGCTGTCCTCATATGTACTCTGTAGTGCAACCTTAAAAAATATACATACATACATACATACATACATACATACATACATACATACATACATACATACATACATACATACATACATACATACATACATACATACATACATACATACATGGATACATGGATACATGGATACATACATACATACATACATACATACATACATACATACATACATGGATACATACATACATGGATACATACATACATGGATACATACATACATGGATATAATATAAACAGAAGATGCAAGTATTTTAAATAAATAAAAAATCTATGAGAATCTCAAAGCTGCTCTACAGACTGGACTTAAAAAGCTGCTCTACAGACTGGACATTTGTTGACTTGGGTTTTTAAGAGCATACCTTCATCTAAAGAGGCGAAAAATAAAAACTATAAACATGACCACATACAAATGAGAAAAAAAACGGTAGTGAATAGAATTGAAATCAGGTGTAAGTAATCACCAGATCAAACTAATACCTGAAATTAAAATATAGCACAAACTTGAAAGAAAAAGTGAAAACAATAAAAAAGTTCAAGTATCCAAGTTCAATTCATTCCATTTACAGAATAATCTGGATAGTTCTGAATATAGGTTATCTTTTTGTTAGAATTTACAAAATCTTGATTTAGTTTTGAATGGCATATTGTACATTGTAATGGGGGACCTTTCTGTGTGGAATTTGGATGTTCTCCCTGTGCATGTAGTTCATTGGCCAACATGTTTTTTGTCCGTTCTTAGAATTTTGGTAACAAGCAGCTATTTGTTTAAATCAAAATTCCTTGCAGTTCCTTATACATTGTATTTCTCACGATAAAATGAAGAAATTGATTCACTGATAATTAAAAAAAGAAACACCATTAAATGACACAGATAAATCTCTGCAGGTATAGTCACTTAGACTATATATGCAAGTGGAGGCCCATTTTCTGATTTTCCTCCACTGACGAGAAATGACCTCATTTTCAGTTCCAGTGCAATCATTAAAATTTTACAAACGAAATCCATATATCTATCCAGCCCACAAAACACATACTTTGGTAAAGGTCTGGCACTAGCAAAGGGGTTGGTTTCATAATTAGATCAGTAGCTTTGGACATGGTTGTACGTTTTCCTCTTCAGAAGTCAACAGCACATCACTGTGCTACACTAATGAGAAGAGGGCCTCTACATATACGCAATGTTTTGTTGTACAGGAAACAACCACTGTCAGTCCGTCTTTTCATGCATTTTCATGCATACTACTTGTGTGCATGCATTTATAAGGATTTGCATGGTTTTCAGCAAATCTGAGCACATATACACTTACTGCATTCTTACACATACGTGTGTGAACAATAGTGTGCTCTGGTGACAGATAAAAGATGAGAAAAACAAAAATAGACTGAGATAGAGAGATTTGAAGGAAAGGGATACGTGATGAGGGAGGTAGAGCATAAAGACCAAAAAAACTGTTGCCAAGGAAGGACTGATATTGAGGATGAAAGACAGAGGAGTACTCTCTGGAGAGATGCTCATGGAGACCAAAGACACATTCTGCCACCATAAGCATGTTTAAATTTTGAACAGGCACTTAAGAGGGACAGCACATGGATGCATATTTCTCTGAGCAGGCACTTGTGGGCAAAGCAGTGATTTTTCAAAGTATGAGGGACAAAAAGATGTTGAGAAAAACAGAGTGAGGAAAGGAGAGTTAGAGTGCAGGAAAGGAAGGGAATAAGAGAGGCTGCCTTTTTTAATGGAGGTGTTTTTGCTTCACTAATTTTAGGGCCCATTTAACAGAATGTTCCTTTTTTATCTCCCACTGTCTCTGCCTTCCTTCCTCCCATTCTTCCCTCTCGCCCTCTTTCCCTACATCTCCAGTTAATTTAATGAAGCTTCCCCGATTGCTTTTAGCATTAATATTCCAATACCAAGTGATGTAAATAATGAATGCAGCCTTCCCCATTCTCTCTCTGTCTCCACCTCTTTCTCTCTCTGGATGATGTTGAGCCCCATCTGTCGTGTCTGTGGTGGAACAGAGCACTCCCCAAGGAAGAGAGCGGGAACTGGGATAAGAGGGCAGATGAAGAAAGGGAGAACAAGGCAGGGAAGGGTGAAGAGTGAGAAGGTGTGTCGAGATGAACAGCTAGAGCAGTTTGTCTGCTTAGTGTCAACACTGAGATTTTGTGATGGATCTTGCCTTTTTTCCCTCAAAAATCCTAATTCATGATTTCCATGAACAAACACAGGTTTTAGGAATGCCAGATATGGAGTGGGACCACATGGCTATCATCATGGTAAACGTTAGCATTGACATACACATTTTTTATCTTTTAAATATCAAAAATGTCTTCAAGAATAAAAATTCAAAAATGGTAAAATTTGAGTATTAAAATAATGTGTTTTGATTATATCCCTATTGGCCTGCCTTTTATTGTGCAACAGGTTTTTAAAAAAGTGTACAGTTGTGCAAAAAGGTGAATTCCAAAATGACAAATTGTTTTTTCTTTTTATATATATTTTTGTTTATTTCAGATTTATTTAAAAAAAAGAAAATACCAAACAGATGGAAAGGAAATTTCCAGATGTTGATCAGACATGTTTGTAAGGACATGTTTGTATTCTTAAATTTTTATACCATGCAAACTTAAGTATTAAATGTGTGCATTTTTGCCTTTAAAAAGCTTTGAAGTATTTGATTATTCAATTTGAACAAGTACTTTATGAAAAAGCTGTTGTAAATGTTCCTTTTTTGGTGACGTCACAGAAGCTATCTTGGATTGTAAATATTTGTTAATAGTATTTTGATGGAAGTATACACTGCAAAACTTCCCACAATGTTTTATATGCCATATATTTGTATGCACTAGGTTAAATGTGGAATTAGATTTTTCTGTACAAACAACGTATTTAGTTTAACTCCCTCTCTCTCTCTCTCTCTCTCTCTCTATATATATATAGGTGAATTTTTGAATTTTTAAGTTAATTTCTCATATTAGAGAAATCAACGTGTCTCTTGTCAAGGTGTTTCATTTACGTGCACCAACAGCTAAAGAGAAGGATAACAGTGCAAAATTAGGCAAAGTAAGACTGAGTCAAACTACTAAATATAAACTTCTGAAGCCACATGACACCTGCTAAGAATGATACTTGTTGATCCAACTCATGCCTTTTTTCTCTTTCTTTCAATTGCTCATTTTTCCAGCCACACTCAAAGATGCTTCTCCAGCGAGAGAGAGAGCACCTAAGTTCGATTTGCAAACTAGTAAGCTACCATTTTCTGTCTACATGATCAGGTTAAAAGGCTATAGAAGTCACACACACAAAAAACTGTACTCTTTTCTGTATAGTATTTAATTGTAATAGCAAAATTAAAACACAAATGAGGGGATTTACTAAATTTAATTTCTAAAAGATTTTCAAGGAAATGTGTCAGAGAACAAAACAGCTGATTTATTACCTCTAAAATAAAAAGTGTATCAGGTCAGAATGACCCACCATCAATACTTTCTTTATCTCAAGGGGGGGTAACAAGAACTTTCATAGCAAGAAGAGATGGACAACCAAATGGTTACAAACATGACAAGTTTCTTTTCAATACTCCTCTATTTGAGCTGGAGAAGAATGCATCCAGGTGTTTGATATCCACAACAATAAAAAATCAAAGTGCAGAATGTCTGGAATTGCACAGAAATATTTGCAAGGAGATTTAACAAAAAATTAATTGGTCAACTTTATAAGTCAGGCAAAATTACTAATCTTTAGCAAGAAAAGACCTTGGGAGAAGAAATGGGAATTTTTGGCTTTTAAGCAATTACACACTCTCAAGGTGGTGACCTCAGGACATTTTAGTATAAAGCGTGACATAAAAAATGTGCGTATTTGCATATTTCAGGTTTATGTTTGTGGTTTCAGGTAAAAAGAGTGGATGGAGGGATGAGGAAGGTCAACAAAAGAAATGGTGTAAAATGACTTTGGTATTAATGGCTACATTTGTTGACAGCTTTGTTATTTTGTGTAAGCACCACTCCAACATCATTTTGTGACCCTACACATCACCGCACACACATGTTTACAACAGCAATCCTTTTAAATCTCTTTCTTCCACAATGTCACCACACGTATGCAGGCAAAAGCCACACAAGAACCACTTTGGTGTTTCTGCAACCAAAGCCATTTCTAAAGAGTTTCCCTGAGTACTTGAGTGGGAAAACACATTAAAGTTTAACAGGTGTAGGGACGAAAAAAGGGAGATTGTATAAAGAAAGGGGACAACATCAGCACACCATTCACCACTCCATACCGGCTATGAGTCTGTTTTGTGTCTTGTTTTTGCCAGATGTAAAAACTGTAAGAGTGAATCCTGGAAATAATATTTATAATTGTTTCTCACTTTGTTTTTCTGTTCAAGTCATTTTTTTCGGCATAACTCCTTATGCTATGGAAACGTTGACAAATAAGTTATTTTTCTGGGGTTATTTGTAAGTTCTTACATTATGAGAAGAACTCGTCCTCTCCTGCAAAACAGGACAGAATACCAAAACAAAAGCAGATATTAATTAAAGGAGAGCGTGGAAGGTGGGGAAAAAGAGGGTGCTGAAAGTAGGGAACAGATGGAGTAGCTGGCAAGCATGTGGCTTGCTGCATTGGAGTGTGTGTATGTATGTGACACACAATAGTGGTAATTATCTTAGCTGGTGAGTGCACAGAGGGCTTGGTAGTATAAGGTCTGATGGAGGGGTGGGGTGGGGGGTGACAGGCAGTCAAACAGTAATATAATCATAGTCCTTTGTGAGAGCGAGAGCAGAGGGCAGCTCGGTGTCAGCTGTTATTGAGTGCTTATCCCCTCACAGCCTCCCCTTCACACCAACACACGCGCACACAAAGTACAGCCGTGCTGATAAAATGTTGCTATTCAGTCTTTCATTCATGCTCACTCCCTTTCGCATCTCGCCTCCCCGCAAATCCATCAGTTCCAGCTCAACAATGTGTATTATGTTAAACAAACATGACATGTCTAGTGACATATAGAGAAGGTTTCCAAATACTTGTCACAATTGACAGTCTGATGTGCCAATGTACAGAAAATCCTAATAATTATAGTTTTAATGCTAGATATATTTCAACTACAATGAAGTCACCATTCCCCACCATTTCCCCAAATTTGACACAAACCAGGAAGTGCCAACGGTTGCAGTTTGTCAAACTACCTCTGAAGGCTGGTATCAGCAGGAAGCAATTTCCAATTGAGTCCCATGTTTAAAAGTCTACTTTTTAATCCACCTAAGCTGTTGCTGGTAAAATCTAAATAACACATGCTCTTTGACATCCTGTAATTCTTTGATCATTCATGCAATCCCCGTGAATCAGCTAATTCTGACGTGGAGAAAATCAGCTTTTCATATCAGCTTTGTGCCGTTGTGCAACATTTGATGAGCTTAAAGGGCTGCGTAACAGCACAAAGCCGCTTTTCTCTGCAGCAAAATCATGCTAATTTACGTGGATCGCGTAAACACTGCACCCCCTTGCAGTCTTGCGTTTCACCACAAGGCTGCATTTCTCCACTATAAAATCTGCTGGGTTATGTTGACCGCGTAAACGGTTAGGGTTACAGTTGTTGAAAGAAGGTAAACACTGAACCTCAAGCGCTAACGTTAAGGGGTAAATAAAAATAAATTAACTTACAGCCTGTTGTCAAATTTTTTTTACATTTATTTTGTTGTTTCTATTTCATGGCAACTCTTGGTTGGGTAATGTTTTTGAAACCAGTTTGTTTTGATTATTTAGAGTGCTAGTTTTGGCATTGTTAGAAGCGTGTTTTTCAATTGGCAAGTGGGTGGACCCAACAGAGCTTCAGCGTGTATTTTTCCCCCACCTAAAAGTAAACTCCTCAGTAACATCCACGTCCCACTTCAGGCTTCATTTCCAAAAGGTGGCGTCAGAGATTATATGTTTGTGACGATGACCTGCTGACCCCAAGAGTATTTTTGTGTTTTCATGCAAATTTTTTATATCTGCTATGAGCTGTAAAAATGGTAAACTTAAATTGGGTCTTAACTTGGAAAGGTGGGTAAAATGAAAACTATGTACAATTTTATTAAATTTACATTGCTGTAGTCACAGCTACTCAGTTAGATTGGTGTTGCGACATCATACTAAGTGTTATAAGGAGATTTACACAGTTTGATATGGTCGTTTGGTCAAGAATCATAAATAATTGTCTGGCCTGGTCTTTATCCTTCAGCACTGGGGGAATTCCTCAGCAGAACACTGAAAATGCCCAAGACAAATCTTAGACTTAACCATTCACACACTAAATACAGTGAGACCTCCGTAGACATTTCTCCTTCTTCTTCTTGACCTCACTTATTCTCTTTTTTCTAGCCTACCTCTAACTCTGCAGGGATCAACTTGGATTTTACACAGCTGTGATGATAAATAAATGTTTCACTTTGTCTTCTCATCAATAATGCATTCTGTCTTTAAGTGCTGCTGTGGGGTTGCATCTTTTGTCTTTTTTTTCTCTTTGTTTTCTTCTGGTTCTCAGCTCTCTTCTGCTCATCTTTACCTTGTCGGGGTGAGGGATCAGATTTAGAGGGGGAGATTTGGGGGGAGAAAACACTTTTACTACAGTTGCATAGGATTTCAAAGTGAGCAAAGCATGGGGCTTGGGGGTTTGAGCTTGAGGAACATCAAAAAATTAGAATACAAACATAATTATTTTAATATTTTTTGCACATTTTCTTTTAATGCAACTCTTCTGTCTTCATTTTTTTTTTATTAAACTAAACTATGTATTTCAACACCACACTTTGACCTTCAAATTATACGATTATCTGCTTTTGAACCAAAACAACATTTAAACTTTTTCAGTAGCTGTTTGCAGTTTTAATCACTTTGTGCATCATCATATTAACACAGATTTTAGACCGACGACACAAATCAAAAGAGAAGGAAAAAAAAAGACCTAAGCCTTTTGTTACATGGTGACAAGGCAATTTAACACATTAACACATAATGAGCCTGCTGAAAGGATGAGTAAAATACACGAGCATGCTTTCTGTGCCTGGATTCCTTTGTGATGCCAGGTTAGGTAAAAACCTAAAAAAAAAATAAAAAGACTTTCCCCTCAGAGAATAACAAAAACTTGATACAGCTTTTCACATGTAAACATCAGTGTTAAAATAGATGGTGAAAAAAAAAGAACCTTGATGCAACCATTTTTTCCTGATCTACAAGGCCACCTGAATCCGTTCACTCACCTAATTAACTTTTGGTACAACCTTTTGCTTTGAGCTAATAAGAGAGCAGCTAAAATGGAAACTTATTGATTCAAATCTCTAAATCCTTGCTTTTTATCTGTGCCAAAGTATTTATCCTTCACACATTTAAGTTTTATAGACACAATAGAGACTTCCACATAGAAAATCAGATCATGATTCATCTACAGATACAATTAGCTAAAGCTGAGTATTTTATTTTTAATTTTTAATTTGGTTTTTCGAAGGTTATCTGCATGAAAAACAACTAAGTTGATGGGAACGTATATAAAATGTTGAATGCTGTATGCGCGCAAGGTTTTCACCAAAAAACAGCTTAACACGTTTTAATTTTAATTTATTGTAATTTTTTGAGTTTCCACAGAAGAAGCATCAATTTTACTGCAGATTTTTTTCAGAACACCGTGGGACTGTACCCCACAGACGTCTACAATATACCTGACAGTGTGAAATGCCTGAAAAAATATTTGGTAAGGCAATGCGATCAAGGTGGTCCAGAAGTAGTTGGGAGCTGTTGTGTATCTGATGTGATATGTTGTGTATGCTGTAAGTCACAGCAAAACGGCTTTTTCTGCTTAGAGCCGCTGGGCACCTGAGAATGTGCATGTTTGCGTTGTTGTACTGCATGCATGCCTATCTTCTGGCAGCCTGCCTTGTTTCACTGTCACTCTTGTGCACAGAGAGGGACACTGACACTGTTTTACACTGACACTTATCTGACTTCAATGCCCTTAACTCTTACTCTGCTCCAGGCGGATGAGTGTGTTCCTGTGTGTCTTATAGTCATTTCACATCAAACTGACACCCAAACTCTGGCCTAAAGCCCATTTGTCTCTACCACAACCACAATGAAGGTTGACCTTCATTTATTCATTTATTTTTGATTAAGTCTGTTTGATTTTTTTATTGGCGGGAAATACATTTTTTTGCGAAACAGTGATACAGAAGTTTAACAAAAAGTATCCATAAAAAACAATACAGTCTGATTTAACTGAACAAATTAGTAAGCAATAGTAAGCACGATTAATGTTTCTGTCAGAGAACACGTTATTTATTTATTTTTTTACCAAAACTTCAATTTAACCAAAATAACCCTGCCTTTGGCTTTTCACAATGGGTTGTGGAAAATTTGTAGATTTGCTTTAGTGGTGTTCTCCCTCATTAGAAATCCACCTTAGATCAAACTGCAATGGATGCTGTGATTTGGTACTGATGTATCTTAACATTAAAGTTTGTCTTTAATGTCTCTGTCAGAAATCAGAACTTTGTCTTCCCCTATGGTCAACGGCGGGAGCCGTCTCCATAGTTTTAAATGCACTTCATCTCCCAGCAATCCCAGCGCACAGTTTCTGGATGCCAAACACCTGAGTTTCATTTCATTTGCAATCATTCAAAGTAAACTTAAGCACTGTACTGAGCCTCACTAATTGCGATTTATTGTTTTTTGCCAGTCTGCCTGCATTACCGAGTGTAACATCCAGATTTAATCTTCTGATTTCCTGACCCTGTTTTGGCTTTGACTCTGTTTGCCTGCTGCCTTCTCCGACTCTGGTCTGGACCCTGCACATTGTAGTTGTTTCTCTGATGCTCCCATGCTCGTTATTGACCCCTGCCTTCCTGACCCTGATACAGCTTTGTGGACTATTAACTGTGCTAACAAAACCTGCTGAAATTGGAAGTATTATTTTATTTTATTATTTATGATTCTGTTAAACATAACTTTATAATTAATGTCAAATTTACATTGACATTTTTTATATTTGTCATTTTCAAGTGACCACTGTATCTTATTTTTTATCATTAATAGAAGGGTACCAAAACTCACAGAACTAATTTAAAGTCAAATGGATTTTTAATGCAATTGAAGTTTTATTTTTATTTCATTTTTCCATTCAGCTTGTACAAGGCACACAGGTGGCCCAGACAAAATACCAAGGTTGTAGACCGCTCTGTGAGCCCGGAGAGCAAAATGTTCATGCACATTCGTTTTCCGCTGGTGTGCTCTGAGCCATTGGTCCTACACTTGTACAACATGGGGGAGACGCAAGCGTGATGTGTGGATTTTTTTTTCTCGCACCCGCAGTGCTTTACTATCTTCTTAGAAGACCTAGCGCACAGTCACAGTACCATTCACCCATTCACATACATATTTACACACTGATGCTAAACACTAAGGTCAACCTTTATAAACCAGGAGCAATGTGGGGTTCAGTGTATTGCCCAATGATAGTTCAATACAATATTGGAATCGTACCTGCGATTTGATCAGAGGTCGACCACCCTACCTCTGTTTACCGTATAGGTCAACCTTTGTATGAGTGCTTAAACTATGATTGGAATAAAAGTTATGGAATGCAGACTGTCTTGTATGAAAAGAACATTTCTGGAAGACTGAAAACAGCTTTGAGTAAAAAAGGATGAAATTCTCATTCCACTAGGCCAAAATTTTTTGGTCTGAGACTTACCTATAGCTTGTATAGCTGCAAAGGCACATTTATTTATTTATTTTGCTGTGGCTCTATTATGAAAATGTGTCTCTGATGTTATTATGTACTAAATTCATAGGGTTAGGTCATGGCACACAGACACACAAATTTGCTCTCACACAGGCAGCAGTCATGCTCTGCCAGCACCTCTTGTAATCCCTCAGACGAATTACAACGTCTTCTCCTCCTCCTTTCTCCTCCTCTCCCCTTCTAGCTGCAATTGGATTTGGATAAAGATGGCTTTTCCTTTTCTTCTCTGCTCTTCCCTGCTTTGGCTGAAGAGGGATTTGCCTGGGGAGATTACACACAAACAGATTCGTGCAAGACTTCAGTGCGGAGACACTGCATTTGAGGAAAAAACATCTTTACTAACAAACACCCACTATCCCCTCCCTCTCCCCCACTGCACTATAGTGATTTGCTTTGTAGCCGGTGGCCAACAAACCTCCCCTTCTCTCACAGTCTTTCACTTCTTTGCTTCTTTTCTCTTGTCCATACAGCTGGTCTCTCTCTTAACTACTTGACTCATTTTTTTGACTTTATCTCCCTCCTTCATCCTGTTGCACCGCTCTTTTACTCACTTCTGCTGCTCTTTCTTCACCTCAGCATTGTCCTATTGTGGAGATAGAGTGGTTGGCCTTAGCCCCAGTGAGATGCTCTCCTCTGTGTCCTCAGTGTTCACACAAGCTCTCGTTTCGAATTAAGTTCTCATATGACCTGCTGTCAGAGTAAGAGTAAGGCATAACTCAGCCATTTTGCAAGAACCGGTGTTGTATTAGGCTATTAAGAGGCACTGAAAAAGAAAATGTACCTCCAGAGACCAGTTTATGTGAGTGTGTATAGACGTGATGGTGATGCTGTGACTGAATAATTGAAGGGTGGAGGAGGCAGATGGTCTTTAACCCTGAACCCACGGACAAGACAGCAATCAATATTTAAGGGGAAAGTGAATGATACACTACAAGACTCGTGTGCACACCGAGTTGGAGATTTACTTTGCACGAATGGGGAAAAAGTACATGGCTGTCAGTTTGTATGATGGATAGGGTTTCTTTTACATAACACCAAGGGGTATCCTAATGTGTGCAAACTGTAACAAGGTTACCATCTCCTGTCGCACATGTTAAAGGAGCGCTCATTACCTCAGGGTTGCAATGTGAGTTTGCACATCTGTGGCCACCAATCAAACAAATCTTTTTCACAGGACATGTGGTATGAAGTCTGTAAGAGCATAGAAGGAGGACACCTGTGCTTTAAGTTGCACAGAGAGTTGGTAAGAACCACACAGTCTTCCATTTCTTCTCCCTTTCTGTTTCTCTTCCTCCCTGGGCCACCAGTAGTGGTAATGGGGAGGGACCTGTCAGCTCACTTAATGCAGCTAATGTTTGCCTGCGCCTCGGGACTCAAGCACAGACACACACTATCCTGACACACAGCGTTCTCTCCCTCTCTCTTTGTCATCACTCTGTCACACACCCTCCCCCTTCTTCCCTCCTTCTTTTGCATCCCTGCATCTCTCATCCTCCTCCAGTTTCCTCTACCTCACTCTGCTTCTCGCAGTTTCTTAATATCCCTCAGGTTTTTAAACACCGCACACATCTTTTTTGGGTCATGTTTTTTCATGGTATTTGCCATCAGATTTGTTAATCTTTTCTTTATATTTTTAAAAACCACAATATATTTAAAGCAAACATAGCTATAAGACGTTTTTTCTGTGATTCGCCCCCCCACCCCCCCACGCCGCCTTAGATTTAAAACTAACAAGTTAGAAATTGAAACCCAAATAGGGTTTAATTAAAGGTTTTAACTAATTCAGTTTGTTTTGTGGTGATTCTTAATCCCTAGACACA
The DNA here is from genome assembly GCF_053564925.1 of Oryzias latipes. NCBI lineage: Eukaryota > Metazoa > Chordata > Actinopteri > Beloniformes > Adrianichthyidae > Oryzias > Oryzias latipes. The sequence continues at coordinate 21,456,015 of NC_136249.1, forward strand.
CTCACAGACAAGTGCAAAATGAACAAAATGATCCACTCCATTTGTATGCTTTGTTATGTGATCCTTACTTGACAAAACTGTGCCACTTAATGTCCTGTTTTGAGCATAAATAGAAAATATTCAGACATTTATTTACATTTTGTTGAAGTTTTTTTTACCCCTTACTCTACTCAGTTGTCATGTGCACTATTAAAAAAAGAAACATTAGAATTGTTTGCCCACTATGTGCCCCTATAACTCATCAAAAATACAAACATTGAGAGTGAGAGTGTAGAAAATGGCTACATGAACAGGCAGGAAAGCTTAATAAAACCAAATGGCTTGTAGAAATAATTTTAAAATATCATTTTTCCCCCCTTTTTTCTTCCACCCTGGTTGCTACCTCACTCCATGTACTCCTCCCCTATGCTCTGTCGCTCTGATGAATATCACCCAAGCAAATCAGAGATGCAGAGAAATCTCTTCTTTTCACTCACTCCGCCTTTACTCCCCCTCTAACTTCACTGCCTATGGATCTTAAACTGCTCTTCTTTCCCCGCCTCTCCTCTTGCTTTCTATTTTTTGCATATAGACGTCATTGTTTCTCATTATGATGATTCAAAGTTCAGCTTTAGCTGCTGCCCAATTAAAAATCAATGAGGAGTTGTGGCAAACCTAGCCTTTCTGTACTGTATCCTGCAGGCAATGTCTTCTGCTTTGCATAATTCCTTCCCAAAGTAAAATATGAAACAAAGTCCCCCTGTCTGTAATCTGTTCAGATATAACTTGCAGAATTTCTTGAAAACATCAGAGACACTGACACACACTGATAAGTTGCATGACCTTGGCAGAGGCCACCTCTTGCCAAATGATGCGGTGCCAGACCTCAATGAGACCTCCCACTCCTACATGTTGATGTTGGGCTCAACAGGGATCAGACAGAATGGGCAGAGAATTCAGCTGTAAAAACCCAGATATGGTTAAAAGGTTGAAAATATGGACAGGGGCCAAGATATATTTTGTGCAGTTCTTCTCATTTCTACAGTGCATTGTGCTTGCAACACTCCTTAGTATGAGATAACAGCAGACATCCCCAATCCGGCTAGGAGGATGAGAAAAAGGCCTCCAATTTTCTCATAGTTACCATATGAGACTTTGAAGCTGTGCTGACAGCACATATTGATTTTTGTGTGTGCTGATACTTTGATTTAATTTATAGCCAAACAGTTATGGCCGAAGCACCTATTGGTTTCAAGTGACATGATTAGGTCATTTTGTTAATGGCTGCTTGAGATCAAAATACAGTTGTTTCAGCTGAAGAACTTTGGGATTGACATGATATGGCAAAACAATTTAAGAGCTCTGGATTCATTTTTATCGATTGATTCATTTCAAGTCAAGGATCCAAATGCAAAACCCTAAAGGCAGACAACAGCTACTAGCTGCGCTGACTTACAAGCCAATAACACAAGAAGAAACAAGGAATGAGATGTTACGGAAGAATCAAACAAGTGACACAAAAGCAAAACACCAACCTTGATGACTGGTAGACAAAAAATACAACACAATAAACAAAAATCTAACATAAGGTAAATGACTAAAACATAAAACCGAAGATCAACCTAAAAAGCTGCTGCGTATAAATAAATTAACCCAAAAAACACAAAAATGATGAAAACTTAAGAGACCAAACTTTAAAAACTCCAAACTACGCTAGTACTTCTGGGTTTATCATAGCTTTGTCATTGACACACTGTGTAATCCAAACTGAATTGTACTTTTAAATGAATGATCAAGTGACTTCTATGAAGTAATAGATGTAAATATAAAAGATTTTTTAAGTTAGTAATTGCTGATTTTCTGAAGCTTTGGATTTAGCTTAGAACTGTGAAGTATTGGAAACAGAGCAAGACTTAAATACTAAAATCCAATGCATCCAAAGAGACAAAGTATATTTGTTAACTATCTGAAGAACCGGAACTAAATTCTTCTATTGTGGTCCTAAATTTGGATAATGGTCATCATTTCATCTCATGCGAGCTGGCATTACAAATAGGTTACTTGAAGCCTTGAATTTCAGTGACTTTCAGTGACTCTTATTTAGCATATTTTGGAGCTTAACAACAAGTAGCACAAAAAAGATGCACAATGTAGACCAAAATGAAACAGTTTTCCTCACACCTAAAATAAAATATCTGCAGTAAAATGTTTGTAGATTGTTCTGATGTTTGTCTGTGCTCTTTGGGTACTTCGGCTGCTGGATTACTAAAATTTGTTAGAGAGCGTATCGTATGGAGAGAAATTAGACTCAGACGGATTTGTGCGTGCGTAATTCTTGATTTGTGCGTAAATTAGGATTTGTGTATGCATATTCTTGCTTTGTGTGTGCGTAAATTAGGATTTGTGCATAAATTTGGATTTGTGCGTGATTTGTTACTTACATAATATGTTTTGTGTATAAGTTAAAAAAATATAAAATTAAAGAAATACAAAATGCAATTTACGTATGCACAAATTAAGATCACAACAGCTTGAAACACACACACATCTTTAAAAAACACGCACGAATCCCTTGTTACACCCACACGAAGCCAAAGTTACACACGGATCTACCGTGAGACTGTTTTCACATCTCACAAATTCGTCCGTTAGTGCTGCGTTTATTTACCAGTGGAATGCTCGGTCATCAGAATATTCCTATCAGCCATCCCTTCTAAACGGATCCAGACAATGACTCAATCAATACATGAAGACAGTAGATGTTAGTGTTGAACATAGAGGCTACTTACTTCGGGGCGCTGACCACCGAGATGGGCCGCCATTCTTCCCGTGACTCTCTCAGTCTGACTGCCTTTGATTTTTCCGGAAGAAAAAAAACAGTGACCCCTACTGGTCGTTCCTGTTACGCATTTTGTATCAATTCGGTGTCTCGGAGAATAATATACTTTTAATATATATGTTAGCGTTTAAAAGTGAACGTCATATTCTCAGATAATAATTTTTACTTTCCTTTAAAGTTTTTTTAAGCCCTGCTACACCCACTGAAGGAAATACGTTTAGAAGGGAAGGCTGATAAGAAAATTCTAATGACCGAGCATTCCACTGTTATTTAAACGCAGCACTTACGGACAAATTTGTGAGACGTGAAAACAGTCTCACGGTAGATCCGTGAGTAACTTTGGCTTCGTGTGTGCGTAACAAGGGATTCGTGTATGTTTTTTAAAGATGTGTGTAAGTAGTTTCAAGCTGTTGTAATCTTAATTTGTGCATACGTAAATTGCATTTTGTATTTTTTTCATTTTATATTTTTTTAACTTATACACAAAACGTGTTATGTGAGTAACAAATTACGCACAAATCCAAATTTATACACAAATCCTAATTTACGCACAAATCAAGAATTACGCACGCACAAATCCGACTGAGTCTAATATCTCTCCATAGTATAGGCCTATATTTAATCATTTACCTTAACTTTATCATGAGTTCTCATTTCAGAAATGTTTGTAACCTGAAATGCAGCCCTACAACATTTCAATATGTCCCATTCTTTTGCTTGGTAGAGTTATGAAGTAAAAATAGAAAAAAAATTAGGCCTGCACAATATACCGTAAATTTATCGTTATCACGAGATCAAGCCGTGCAATACGCATACCGCAGAAGACAGCAAAAATTGCAATAAATGGTTACCTTAAATCTACTAAAACAATCTTATGGCAACTTGAAATATTTAACGAATCAAATAAGTCCCTTTATGCATTTGACCAATCAGATAGACCCTTCAACGTTGTTGACCAATCAGATGGAGCCCTTTTATGTTAGATGGTCCCCTCCTATGTCAACGAGGGTCATTTGAAGTATAAAGGCCCGTACACACCGGGACGAATTTCGCGCGCGATTTTCGCCGACGTTTAACGCCTCGTGACTAAACAAAGGGCACCAATGAGAGTGTGCACACCGACGCGAAAAAACGCCACGCTCAAAGCGTCAAATAAAACCAAAACACCTCGGGTTCGTTTTTTTTTTTTGACGCTTCGCGTCGAAATCTATTCAACCAATGAGAATGGCGCTTTTGCACACGTGTCTGGAGCTTCTGAAGTTACAGTAAAACACAACCTGGGGGCGCTCAAACACAAAACTGCCTTGCTGAGCACACATACCAGCGAAGAAGATAGACGCCGAGTTGCATCTACACAGCCGCGAAGAAATAATGACGGACATTCTAAAATATCCCCGAACCAAGCACCAGTTGGAGAAACTGGTGCTTGAAATATTCATGTTTTCTTTGTATGATTCTGACAAGCGCGTAAATACTTGCGATCTCTTCTTCTGAGGGAAAAGCGAGTTTAAGAAGCGTAAAGTTGCGCAGCGCCACCTTGTGTACAGGAGTATTTCTGTTTACATTAAGCGCCATCTAATGGCAGGGAATGAAATTGCATGTTCGCTCGACTCATCGTCAGCGTAAATCGCCTGGGTGTGAACACAAAAAACGTGTCGAAAAACGCTGGCGAATAACGCCTGGCGAATATTCGTCCCGGTGTGTACGGGCCTTAAGTCGTTCACACCGGGACGAATTTCGCCCGCGATTTTCGCCGACGTTTAACGCCTCGTGACTGAACAAAGGGCACCAATGTGAGTGTGCACACCGACGCGGAAAAACGCCACGCGTCAAAGCGTCACTTTTTAAAAAACGCCTCGGGTTCGTTTTTTTGGTTCGACGCGCTGCGTCGAAAACTTTGCGACCAATGAGAACAGCGCTTTTGCACACGTGTCTGGAGCTTCTGAAGTTACAGTAAAACACAACTTGGGGGCGCTCAAACACAAAACTGCCTTTCTGAGCACACATACCAGCGAAGAAGATAGACGCCAAGTAGCGTCTACACTGCCGCGTAGAAATAATGACGGACATTCTAAAATATCCCCAAACCAAACACCAGTTGGAGCAACTGGTGCTTGAAATATTCATGTTTTCTTTGTATGATTCTGACAAGCACGTAAATACTTGCTCTCGTCTTCTGAGTGAAAAGCAACTTTAAGAAGCGTAAAGTTGCGCAGCGCCACCTTGTGTACAGGAGTATTTCTGTTTTACATTAAGCGCCATCTAATGTCAGGGAATGAAATTGCATGTTCACTTGGCTCATCGTCAGCGAAAATCGTTTGGGTGTGAACACGAAAAACGTGGCGAAAAAGGCTGGCGAATAACGCCTGGCGAATATTCGTCCCGGTGTGTACGGGCCTTTAAACTGTTGCAATGACATGGGAATGATGTTTTTGGTTGTTTTGCTATTTGTTTATATACCGCAAATCCTATCGTCATCGCAATATTAATCACTCATATCTCAAGTTTTCCTCATATCGTGCAGCCCTAAAAAAAATCAAACATTAAGTTACTAAAGAATTACACATTACTCTCTTTGTTCCCAGACAACTTTGGTTCTTGTTTAATCAGATTTAATAAATTGCAATATCCAGTGTAGAGTTAATGTCATGATACAGTATAGTGAAGTAAAATGCAAAAGGCACTATTAAAAAAATAAAATAAAATAAAATAAAAGAACACATGGTTTGCTCTGTCAGCCTTAATTAAAAAGAAAGACAACTTGTTGACTGCAATCTATAATCTTTTTAAGTGTGTATCCTAAAATCTGGTTAATTGTATTTTTTAAGGACTAAAATGTAGTATTTTTTTTTATTCTACTGGCGACCTGTCCAGGGTGTACCCAGCCTTCGCCCAACAGTAATTGGGACAGGCTTTAGCAACCATGTGACCCTGAAAGGGATTCAGAGGGTTAAGATGATGGATGGATGGATGGATGGATGGATTGATGGTTAAAAAGATAAGCATGAGTCAGTGTAATAAAGCTTACAGCTTTAATGCTACGTTCATACAAGGCATGTCTTGCGCATTCAAGAATCTGCTGAATCTGGATTTTTTCAAAGCGCTTTCAGCTTAGAGTGTTTATATGGGACTGTTGCTACCCAATACTAGCGTATGAAAGATGAAACTGGCTTGGTGAGAAATGTTGAAGCAATGCAAATCTCTTGAATCTTTATCCAGGCTTTGCCTTTCTCAGCTCTATTCCGATGTATGAAAGACTTGGTGTCATATAATTTCCAGCCGGGCACAAACAACAATTACTGATTTCTCCTCCATGACCACTTTTCATTTGGGTGGAACTTCCATGAATGAAAAAGGGCGCTACTCATACATCACTACCAAATCCAAACCCCTGATTGGTCAAAGTTCAACTGGTTTGACTTTCAACACGCGTTCTGTGGACGCATGTGTGTGTATGTAGAGCCTGAAAATCTACTAAAAATCTTTTGTAGCGACAAATGAATGTGAGAAGTAGAATGTGGAGACCAGAATCACACCTGTGTCTGCAACCAACGTAACTTTGTTGGGATGTGAACATTTCAAAAAGAGACTATTTCATTTGTAGTTTTTGCCAGAGCAGTGATGTGTGGCCAGGTTTTAAAAAATAAAATGAAGGTCTTATAATCACATTCTTGCTACATGTTCTTAAACACTGGAAAAAAATAAGACCAACAAAAAAAAAAATCTAGTTATTCAATTAATTCAAAGTTTTATTCAAACATTGGAATTTAATTTTAGATGTATAACCCCCATACCTTTAAATTGTTACTCAGTTCTTGTATACTTTTGTGACCAGATATTTTATTTTTTACTGAAGTATCTGACTTACCACTACAACATGAGTGATATTTTTAAAGTAAGGATACTTTTACTTGAGTACAATTTTGTGAGTTCTCTACCCACCTGTGATTCCAAATCATGACTTCGATCTAAAAGCTGTTACCAAAAATTGAGTTTTATTTGTCTAACTATTACAAGTGCTGTGTTATAGTTGGTCTTCAGAAGGTTGTAACTATCTCCATTAAGCTTTGCGACAGTCAATAAAAGCAAAAGTACTCCATGTTTACTATCATTCCATCCTTTTCTTCCTATAGCTGTTGTGTTTTCTTCTTATCTTCCTTCGACTTCCTCTTTGTTTTTTTTCTTTTCTGCCTTTTCCCTTTGATTCAGTCTCTTTCGGTCCCCCTCCCCCTTGCTCTGCAGTGACATTGGGCTAAAGTGGGACAGAGTGTAGGGGGGCACTGAGGCAGAAGAGACAGAGAGACAGCCATGCAGGGGTGGAAGCACAGGGAGCTGCTGCTCTGCTGTAATGATCTCTCCAGACCACCACACCCCAGCTGACCCTTACCATCCTTTCTTTTTCCATGACTGAGGCTTTCCTGCTCCATCATGCTTCCTCTCAATGTCTAGAAGACTGGATTTTAGGACGTCACCATGTCTCTCCTCCAATCTTCAACATCTGTCTCTTTAGCTTTTAACCTTCCATTACCCCTCATATCTCTCTCATGCTCCGGCTCCTCCTCATCCTCTTTTTGGTGTCTGTCGCCAGGATGCCCAGCAACAGTGGTGAGACTGCGTCATCACGCTGGCACAGTAATACAGTGGGGTTTCGGGAACAAACATCTAGAAAGGCTTTATTGGTTCCTGCCTACCTTCTCCATGCTCTCCCTACTTCCATAGCTTTACAGAGCTGCCCTGCCATGCATGGTGCAGTCAGATACACTTAGGTCTTGCTCTCCGGTGACCCCCTGCTCCCTGAGATTCAGTGTAGCTCAAAGCAGTGCTGTTTACATGCTGTGGGACCGCAGCAACCCTAACACTTGTACAGAATAGATGGCTTTACAAAGGGTCAGGCTTTATTGATTTGTGTGAGAGTTTATCGCACATCTGTCGACACGCTCGCTATCTTTCCTCTACTCGGGTATACTGGGGGAGTGTTACATGTGTGCAGAAAGACCCACACAATCAGTGCACTGCTGCTCATGGCTTCAAAGCCATGAGAGAAAGTCAAAAGTGTTGCTTTCGAAGTATCTATGATTTGTCTTTTTCCTGTTTTCTACCACTTCTCCTCCATAATAGATGATGATCAAACAAAACAGGCCCGTGTGTAAAATTAGAGCATTCATGCACTGTTGCTTTTGTGTTTTCCGCAACAGAAATAAGGTCACGCTTCAGCAGAGTTCACTTTATGTCTGCAGTGTTTATAATGCATTGAGTATGTCCTGTTAGCCTTCTCATGACTGGTGAGCATGTCTGTATCTATTATCTATGAGGCTAAATAATTAAATACAATAGAGACACAATGCACCACATGTTGACAGCTCTCAAGTCTGCATTTCTTTGGGAGTCACTGTCAGTGACAGAAGGGAATTACAAGTGAGTGTGGTCTCTGTCTCTTTTTTTTTCCTGCTTATTGTGCGCTTTAAAACTTCAAAAGAAGCCATTTTTTATTTAAAAAAAAGATGTATCTGAGGGTAAATAAAATGTATTTTTTTCCTCAAATTTTCTACATTAACTCCACTCATGCAGGCACACACCACGACCTCCATCTTAGAGCTTGCATATTCATTGCCATCCTAATTAAAGTTGCTTATGTGTGATGGTGGCCTTCACCACTACACCACAGAGAGGGGGATCTTAGAAGAGGATGCAGTTGATGAAAAGAGGATACAAAAATTCTATTCTGTTTTTTGTTGTTGTCATTGTCTTTGTTTGTTTTTGGTGCATTTAGTCTTTTTCTGAGTGTACTCCGAAGCGTGAGCTCCCCAGAGAGGGTGAGGGTGTGTGGGGTGTCACCTTCTAACAACTGATAAACAGAGAAAAAGTGAAGAGACAGCAGCCGGGGAGGGAAGGAAGGAGGTGCAGAGCAGTGGAGAAGGCAGAGGAAAAAGACAAAGAAGTCAGTAGACCTGGTTGTTGTGCTGGTGAGGGCAGCAGCTGGCATTTGACAGTGAGGCATGTCTTTTTAATAGTCTTAGTCCTCCGCATATCCATTCCCAGATCTCTGCTTTACACTAAACCTTGGAAACAGGTGGAACTGATGAAAGGAAGGAGGCGAGAAGGTCAAGAGTTCCTGCTGAAAACGCTAACACTTGATATTCAGTGTACCTTTGTCTCATCTGTAATTATTCTACCTGTGATAACTGCATGTCCTTCACTTATTAAGGGGCAGAAAAAGTTTTAAAAAAAGTGAGTCCTCAGTATTATTTTATAATTTTCACATAAACTCTTGTCTGCACATTTCTGTCTGATTGAGTCAGAGAAAGTGGCAGTAACATGAGATCCTTGTCATTCTTTCCATATCTGGTTTGTTCTCAGAAGCACTTCACTATTTCAAGCTGCTTTGAATGTGAATAGAGAGGAAATAGGAGCAAACATCATTCATTTCATACTAGAGATAGAAAGCCGGTGGATGTGTATGTGTGTGTGTGTGTGTGTGTGTGTGTGTGTGTGTGTGTTGGGGGCTTAGATATAGAGAGAGCCCATTGTCATTTGGTGTAGATTCCCCTTTGTCAAACACATGCTCGTTCTTTAGACCCAACAGAGGACAGGAGAATAGGAAAATGATAGCAGCTGAGAAAAAGATGAAGGAAGAAAGGGTGGGCTGGGAGGCAGGAAAGGAGGAGAAGGGAGGGGAACAGTATTGATTTGACACTTGGGGAATCATGCCACAGCTTCGTTCATTTTCATTCATCTGCCCTTGTAATGAGTGTGTTAATGTGACAGGTAGGGGAAGAAAGCATGCAGGAGATTCACACACATGGACAATATTATTAGTGCCCTTCTGTTATTGACAGAATAAAGCAAAACTCAGAAAATAAAAAGTGAAAAAACTAAAGTAATGTAAAACTTGTGCTTTTTCATTTCTTAATGGCTGTGTGTCAACATTTTAGTCAATATGTCAATGAGATAAGAGCTATTTATTAGAATCAAGAGTTTATAACTAAAATTATTATTATTAGTGCTAGTTAAAACAGAAGTGTCTACAGTGTGTTATACATACTCAAATTGGATGAATTGGGAGCAGATAAAAAAAAAATGCAGTTGTTTTTTGTGATGCAGCAGCTGAAAGAGGCGGGCCAAAGTCTCACTTCTCTGCTCCATTCAGATGCATCCACTTGCAGACAGATCCATGTGCATTTTGTTCCACCACTAATGTTATCTTAGGGTTGTAATAAGCTGTAAGCTAGCAGAAGAGAGTGTAAACAAAGAGGTGATGTGGTATCATTGGAGGCTTACTTCTGCGCCAACAGTTCCCCCTACAACTCAGTGGCGAGTTTCTGATAAACTCCTGTCACTTTGCAGAAGAATGTCATAGAAAACAAAACAAGTTTTTTATTTTATTTTATTTATTTTTTACTAAAAATGACAATCTTAATTAAAGGACCACAGGGAACACTTTTACAACTGATAATAGATGATTGAAGTGGGACTTTAAACTGCTATTCTGATTGCAAAAAGATCACATCAACTGGAAAACAAACTTAAAACTATTGGCAGTCATTTCAAAATGATTTGGCTTTCATTGGCTTTTGGAATACTCAGGAATTTAAAATAGAAAGAAAGGGACCAGGAAATATACAGTGTCGATAAGAGTGCCTAAAAGTGTGTTTTTCATAATCACGAAGAAAGGTGGGAGCTTAGAGACTGGATGAGCTGCTCAAATGAAATAGCTTTTAGTAGGGCTTCCCAGTGCCTCCTTAAAATCAGGCATAATAGGCCCTTGGTAATTATAAAATAAATTGGCCAAGGGAAAGAATGAAAACGAAAGAGATCAAAGAGGAAGAAGCTGTGAAGGAAAGAATTAGGGACTGGTTGGTTAAAAAAATCATATATTTTTCAGGTATAGACATAAAACGTTTCAGCTGCACATTACATTACATTACACAAACATTACATGAATGCATGTTTTCCGGTATTACTGACATGTATGTGTAATCAAAAAAAAAAAGTGGGCATTTGTCAATTGTTTTTGGATTTTTGCAAATCTCATTTAAAAAAAAAAAGCTGTATTGTGAATTTCACACAAGGATCTCAGTTTGCTGTAAAAATTTTGAACAACATTTTTTTAACAGTTAATTGTAGCAAATAAACTGATATCATTGCCAAGAATGTGCTGTTGAATGTGCATAAATGGAACGCCACTCAAAAGCTATTAAGAGTTGTCAAATACATAAAAACAATTAACAGAAATAAACCACACAACTACAACTACATAAAAACCCCTTTCTGTATTTGAAATATTGAATAATTCTTATAGTTTTCTTGTTCTGTGTGCTGGGGTGGTCGCTGGTGAATGCCACACTTGGCTGTGTGTTTTGCCACATGCCACATTACTATTTTATCACACTGACAAATAGCTAGCACAGCCAGAAAGAAGAGCCCAACACTTAATCTGCAGAGATCAGGAAAATTAGGACAATCCTCTTCCCCTACACCGTACTACGACAGCAGAGCTGTCCATGGTGCTACTTCCCCCAGTTTTCAAAGCATGTGGAAAGTATGCTGCGCATGTAGTCGTCGTCCTTGAAGATTTTCTCAGGAGTGCACAATCTGTTTTGCACCAGTTTATCAAATGTTCTAAATATGCTTCTGCAGATGGTCAGAAAGACAGTCTTTAGTGGATGTGGATGTTCCTGTTTTACCTCCAAGCATTAGGAATAAGCCCATCCTTCCAAGGTCATTAAACACCTTTTATCTTTGAAGCATTACACACTGAACATTTCTTGTTCTGATTTACAGCTCACTGGAACTGCGGTGACACGATTTTCTCAAGATTTTTACAGAGCAGCTAAATACGTTTTTCACACATGTTCTGCAGTAGCTTTAATTTATATTTACCCTCTGAAACTAAATTACCTTATTTAAGGTCATTCAAGAAATAAAGGCAGAACTAAAAGTCCCCCAACATCAGAGTAAAATATGTCATTCTTGCTGAACAGTTTACTGTGTTTACAAATACAGCGCTGCTTCTCTGTAATAACTAATATGTGGATTTTTGAAGATTTTACAGCAGCTTCATTGTCTGCTGTCTGTTTAGTTTTTATTATGATTTAAAAAGAGTAAAAAGATTAGCAATTTGTGCTTGTAATGCACAAATATTTACCTGTCTGTATGTGTCATATTCTGGGTTTATTGTAAAACCAGAGTTAAATGCAATGGGTGCCTTCTTTCATCATCACTGCAGAAGAATGGGTTATCTTCGACAGTGTTTAAAATATTGCATTGGTAAACTTAACATCTCTGTTATAGTCAGTAGACTGAATGCATTGAAGGGAAAGTTCTGAAAAGAAAAAAAAGTGCAAAAAAGAGGAGAAAGATTGGAAAAGTGAAACCAGAAGTAGGAGAATAAATAGGAAGTATGTAGGTGTACACCACTGTCTGCACATTTTTTGTGGCTTCCTGTAGTGAGGTTGCTCATGAGCAATGCACACACATACACACCATCCTGGTTTGGTGAGAGAGCCCGGAAAGAGTGGATTGTGAGAAAGTGGGAGTAGGAATGTGTAGCTTGTGAGACAGATTGTGATGCTATGCGTAAGTGTGTTTTTTTATGGGTCCAGATGTCTGTGTGCGCATTTACTGGTCAGTGTTGCACAGGCCCCATGTTGTGTCTACCCATAAACCTCGAAAAACACACCTTGACAGCAGAGACCTGGGGGGGGGGGGGGGGGGGGGTGTCTCTGTGGCCCAAAGCCCAGACTTCTGAATCGAGCACTGATCCATTCAGCAATTCTACACTTCCGAACATCTTCGCCTTCTTTTATCATATTTTTTTAACCACCCATGTAGGCTAACCAGTTCCACAAACACACATGTGCAAAGCCACATGAAACACGCACTTGCTCGTGTTGCAGTGTGCCATCGCAGCGCCCCCTACCCAGCTGCTGTCACGTGAGTGCCCGGGCCCTAGCAACAGCGAGCAAGAGAGCGAACAAAAAAGAGAAATCCTGGCGAGAGCAGAGGAGAGGGGAATGGGTAAAGAGAAAGAGATTGGAGGGAGGGAAGAGCCATGGAGCATTAATAAGTGATGAGTCCAACAGTGTGAATTGCTGTTAGTTAGCATTGCTGCAGCGCCGCTTTCATTTGCATGGCAGCACCTAGAACAAACCCTCTTACTTGCGCCATTTCCTTTCCTGCTGTTTCTCTCACAGAGATTTTGTTGTCGCTTCCACTCAGTTCCATTTTTTTTGCCATTTTCTGTATCTGTTTCCCTTAGATGAAATAATAGATGTTTTTTCAAAAATAATTTTCTCTTGTGATTAATTTAATTGGTGTTTTCTACATATTACTTTACTTTTGCAGTAAAATAGTTTACTGCTGGATTTTTGTATCCATCATTCCCCCTATTTAATTGATTTGACATCAATTTAATCAAAATAGCAGCCATTTACATCCCAGACATTTTTAGCTGTACCTTTGCTATGCAGTTTTATTCCTCCACTCCCTCTCCCCTTCCTCCTGGAAGAGGGGTGTCGTCTCTCTGGGGGAACTTTGTGGAAGACAAGTGATGCTCCAGGGCCCCCTAATCCTTTTTTCATTATGTTTCTCCTTCCTTTTCTGTCTCCCTGTCTCGTTATTTGCATGTACGTGTCTATGGATTTCCGGCATATATGCACATCCACTCACAAGAAGATCCAGCAGAGCTTGTGCACTTGGCTTGACTTCCTGCCTCAGGCTGATCAGCTGAACTGATTCCATTACTTATAGACCCCCCTGAACGATGGGAAGAGTAGCACAGACTAAGTAAGGGCAGAAAGGGGTAGAGGGCAGAGGGACAGAGGTTTAAAGCAGAAGATAGATTTGCTGCAGACAGAAATTAAGAGCCGAGGAAGGGGACAAAAAGGTTGGAAAATAAAGAGGAAGTGACTGGATTGCTCACCCGGGTGGGAGCGTGGGATAGACTTCTGGCTTTTTATCCAGCCTACGACAAAAGGGAAGAAATATAGAAAAAAATACAAACTAAAATACATTCAACAGCAACAACAACAAACTCCTGGAGGCGTAGGCAGACTAGACGAGAATTGATCTTCTCTCCCATGAGGAGATGCTTGCAAGGAGAGAGATGGAGAAAGACGCAGAATTGTTGTTACCCATGTATGGCTCTCAGGCCTGTAGGCCCCTCATCACTCTCACTCCCTTCTCTGTCACTCCCAACGGCATGTTTCTCTTTATCTCCCCATCTCTCCCTCCATCAATCTCCATCTGCTGTTCTGCTCCGGGTACGGCCAAACACCTTCTCTACACTTCTGCTTCCCTTTATCAGCAGGAGGGCAGGCAGTGGCTAGGAATTAAATATCACCAGCGGAAGAGAAGGGAAAGGGCAACAACGGCTGAAAGCTCAGGTCACAATAATGAAGATCAGTTTTTGTTATAAACAACTTACATTCACAAATCCATTCAAACCAATAAAATACCTTCTCAACATATTAGATCAACCTATTTCTTTGCTGTTTTGTCATTAAGTTAATAATAAACACTTTAAAAACTTAGTGTGTGTATGGTTCTCTGGTTATACTAAAAAAAACCTGGTATTTAAATGAGCAAATGTAAAAAAGCATTTTTTTATTTAAAAAAATATTAATATTAATATAAAAAATTATTTGTGATTGTTTTATAGGAGCTGACTTGGTTAAGTTTTAATCGTATCATTAAATTATTGCAAAAGGGATAAAAAAAAAAGAAATCCAGTTCACCTTCAAGCATTTATGCGACACAAAAAGAGCCTTACTGAATGTGCTGCCACTGAAAGTAATTTGTTTAGGGATTTTTTTATCAATTCATAATTTCTATTTATTTTGCAATGAACATGTACATATTTCATTCATTTTTGTGTTCTTGAAGAGCAAAATCATTTATTGAAAACTGGAAATGAAATCTGTGATAAAGGACTAAAAATAAAACTTTTTTTGTAAAATATACAGAAGTGCACATCAGCTTAAGAAAAATACATATGAAAAACTGAATATTGAACACAAAAAACATAATTTTGATCTGGAAATAATACAAAAAGCTCAAAACATTGTAAACGTTTTCATAGTGCACTTTTTACTTACTTCAGAATTAATACATGTACATTCATTTTTCCAACATATATGTTTTGATTTAGTTGTCAAATAATTTATAAAAACAAGAAGACAAAGGAATAATATAAATTTAAAGTAATCCTCCTGCTCAAATCCTTTATACATTCCTAACTGTCTGTATATGCCTTATTCCCATTCACCCACCTCCTTCTGGTTTGTCTTTTCACTCAAGACATGTTGTGACAGAATGTACCAGTTTGTTTCACAGGGTTCCACTCACCAAGTGCATATTATCCTGTAAGGGGTAATACCCAGGTTGGAACAAAAGGGCAGGCTTTGAAATTACAGATTACGTTGCCTGGCACTCAACACAACAGTCTGATTCGGATGAAAACACATGTGTAAACTTTATGCCTGCAAATGCACTGGGTGACACTTATATATATATTTTTTATATTAAGAAATACAATGTTATAGTTGGATTCACATACTGCAATTATTCCAATAAATGTTTGTTTAAACATGGAAAAGAGCAACAGATGTTTTTTATCCTGCTGATGAGCTATACCAAAGTTTGTGTCTTCATCCAACCCACACATAAAATAGTAAGTTCTCCAGTTTGAAGGAAGACACAAATGCTTTTGGGTCTCCTAGAAGTATAAAAAACCTCAGTTGTATTTTCTTTTACTGCCAAAAGGCCGGTTAACCTCTTGAAAGTCGTGGAAATATCGGGCTCCATGCAGAGGGAGATTCTGGCACTGTGGTGTTAAACTTCATGTGAAAAAATGGGAATATTAACACCTGCCGATACTTAGTTTTGTTCTGGGCAACTGTGCAGGTCTGAATACACTAATGCAAACTGTGATCTGAACTTAAATCCATCTAAATGAGTGGTCTCAGTCTGGTTTATGGGCTGAGTATGGTTCACTTCGGATTACTTGCTACTTAAAGATTGGGAACTTTTGTCAGTTATATTATGGTTTTTGGTCATGTTCTTTTTTGAATTGTCCATCAGTCACACCAGTTTCAGCTTTGTCAAAATTCACAGCTGTCTTCATTGCAGTCAATTACCATCAGTCTATTTAAGTGTCTGGTTTGCAGTTCTTCCTTGTCAGGTCATCTGGTTTGTTTTGTCACTCTGCTGTTGCTCCCAGGGTTTTGGCATGTTTCAGTTTATTTATTAAATCTTTAAGTTTCTGTCATCATGCCTTGTCTCCTGCATTTTAGGTCTTACACCACCAGTTCTTGACACTGGTCCTGGTCCAAATGTAGTCAGTCTTTCTGTTGAAAACCACAACCAGGAATTGAGCTAATAAATTATGAATAATCCTGGAGCAACAAGTAAAAACAAAAAACTCCTTTTTACCGGTGCAGAGGCTCACATAATGCAGCTGCTAGATAGAATCTCAAAATGTTATGGTGTTTTCCATGTCTAGTAAAAGGTGAAGTAACAGGGTTTCAAGCTCCTGACAGTTCCTCATCAGAGTGAATAAACGTTGGCCAACGCAGATAAAGGTTTGAGATGCATTAAGTCAGAGCGTAAGCTCAGGAGAACAAAAAGACAAAAGGCTTTTTTGTTTAACAAACCTGATAGAATTCTCGGAACAAGGTCAAGGTTTCTGCAGATGAGGCTTCGTCATTTCATGGTATTACTATATCAAAAAGCATGCAGAACGCTCGCAAATATGTTTTGATACAGCTGCTCTTGAAGTTAGGACAGATTTTTTTCTTCAAATGCTTTAACTGTAATAACAAGATAACAATCTGACAATCATTGGAGTATGTAAGACATTTGCGATTGCTATTCTAAAGTTTCATTGCACCGCCCTGATATTTCTGGCTGAAGGGTAAATGGGACTGTTTCTGTAAAGCACTTTGGGTCTCAAGAAGGTAAAGAAGCATTATATAAGTATACCTTTTACTATTTAAAAAAAATATGTGCCAATACCCTGCAATGTCAACAAAAATTAGATCTTAGTAATTAACAACTATAATAACAAAATGGTAGATTGATATAACTTGTGGCCTTCCTTATTACATTTTTTGAATTTGAGGAACTATTAAAGTAGTTTGCAAAATTTTGTTTTGAGACTTTCTGGAGTAAAACCTTTTGAAGAAAAAAATTGTCAAAAAGGGTTGAACTTCAATTGTACGTTGTCGAAGTGACCAATAATGAAAACTATCGGTTCCTGTACATCATGTATGTTTTTCAAAAGATAAAATATTTATCAGATTTATAGGAATTCAAAATCAAATGTGTTTATTTTGCAAAAAGTAAGATCGCATTATTTGTGTAAGACTGTCTTACAAAAAGCTGGGCAGGCCTTACATGCAATGGCTGCTGTTCACACTGCGACAGTCACGCTGTTTTCCTTCCTAATATTTTTTTCCAAACATAACAGGCTCATAACACACTTTGTCACTCTTTTTGGCAACTTCAATAAAAACGCACCCAAAAGCCTGAGAATATACCTTCATGAGAAGTTAGAATCCAAGTACAGATTGAAAAGCAGTCTGAACAGAGGCTTTTGTTATTGCGTGTTCACAACAAAAGCTGTTCTTTTCAGTTAAATACCTCAAACAGGCATCACTAAAAGTGTGCTAGAATAAAACTCCTGCACTGTGACTAGGTCCTGACTTATGTCTTGGAGCTTTGTGTACAGCAGTTTGTATAATATATGCCATGCTTCTTAGGGTTTGGAGTCTCTGTGTTCTTTGTGTCAGCATTGCAATGACACTGAAAGTTTGTGGTGGCAAACAACAGCAGACATGTGCAGATGCATACACACACTGAGGTGGCATTTACAATTTGCACTCACAAAGTGTACACTGTAAAAAACAACCCTTTTGGGGTCATAGTTTATAAAAAAGAGCAAGGGAAGTGAAAGAAACATGCTCACACAAAAACATGACTCTCATCTCTTTCTTTCTATTTTACACATGTATACAAATTGTACTCTCTCCATTGAATTTTAGATAAACCACAGACAAACCAAGCAGTCAAGGTGAAAAAAGAAGGCAATTTGCCGTTACCATAACACACAGGCACATGAATTATTGATACTTGCAAAGATCCCATTTTTCCTCATTCAGCCTTTTTCTTCTCATCCCTCTTTCTTTATTGAGTCAAATTGGCAAGATGGATGGGTCAGGGCTTACTATACCAATCTATTTGGAGCTCCCATGTTTTCTTTAGGTTCTTCGGTTCGGTCTTTTTAGAAATCCTAAACAATTGGAGACAACATCAAACAATTAGGAAGAGTTAGGATGTGTCTAAGGATGTCATTAAGAGAGCAAGAGAGAATTAATCGAGATATAATGCGTTCCGGATCACAAGGTTTGAAAAATAAGTCAGTACAGTGGTAGCTGTCTCTGAGTTGATCTGAAGGTTTAAATTTATCTGGCAGATCGGTAGACGGCAGAGTTAGGAAGGTTTGAGCGGGAACAGTACAATTCCTGGAACAGAGCTATTCAATGAAAGAACCGGCGTTAAAACAGAACAAAATTACATGGGCTGAAATGAACAACCAAAGTCTATCATTACCAAGCTGGTTTAAACAATTACAATAATGTAGGAAAAGCCAGAAAAGATTTGCTACTTTGTTATGATGATAAGATGAACTATGAAGGATCATCAAATTGGGTGGTGATGTATATCTGCAGCTAAAACAAAGAAAGATAAGGAAAGCAATTGAAACAAATAGACTTTAAAGCCTGTAAAACAACTCTTGTTTAAAAGTATATAATGTGCAATTTGCAAGTATTTTTACATGGTCAGAATGATGAATCACAAAGTTTTTTCTTGTATTTTCTGTCATTAAATGAATGTATCTGACAAAATTCTACATTTTTTACATGATTATCCTATGGTTCTGATGTTTCACTATGTCTCCCTACCTCTTATTCTTCATAGGTAATCGTTTCTTCCTGACTTTATATGGCGCTTTGTATATCTCAGAAGTGCAAAAGGAAGATGCTCTTTCAACTTACCGCTGCATCACAAAGCACAAGTACAGTGGAGAGACCCGCCAAAGCAATGGAGCCAGACTTTCTGTTATGGGTAGGAAATAAGTATTTTTTTAATAAAACAAATTATACCTTTGATGTTTTTTTAGCTATGACAATGTTTAAAAGATATGACGTTTGAAATCAAAACATCTGTCTATTTATCCTTTTTTTAAGACCCTACGGAGTCCACCCCGTCCGTGTTGGACAGTTTCCAGTCTGGTGAAGTGCAGATCGGGCACAATGTGGAGCTGCCTTGCATCGCTTCTGGATATCCAAACCCTACCATCCGATGGTTGAAAGATGGTCGACCATTACCAGCAGACTCCCGCTGGACACGCCGCATTACTGGCCTCACCATCTCTGACTTGAGACTCGAGGACAGTGGCAATTACATCTGTGAGGTTACCAACAGCTTTGGCTCCAAGGAGGTGGCAGGTCACCTCAATGTAATTGGTGAGTTGCTAGGGATAAATTTACATGAGGCATGCATTTTCCTTTTCCTGACTTTTAAGAAAAAAAAATCACACAGACAGGTACAAAAGTTTTGCTGTTGTGATACATCTGGGATCAATCTGGGGTTGATATGAAGAAAATACCCCCCCCCCCCCCCCCCCATGCTCTCAAATCATAAACAGTTGAAGTCCTCTCATGTCCTTTGCAAAAGATAACACCCAAAAACATATACCACATTTTTTTTATGGTATGTCTGTTCATTAAATTGATAAGATGTGGTAAAGCACATGGAGATGATTGCGCACTTGTGAGGAGTATGGAGGTAGGAGTCATGTGTACTTGTGTAGAGGAGGTGGAATTTGGAGTTGGTTCGGGAGAAGTCAACAGTTAGTCTATGCTGGGTAAACTGGCTAGAGGGCACATCACTGTGCAACCCTCAAATATCCTGTGACAGAGCATGTACGGCGGGACACACATGTTTGAACCCATTTATGCTGTACATGAAGTCGATGTCCATGAAGGAAGCCTTACACTGGCACATGCACTGTCACACACACTTGCTCAAACACATTCAGCAGCCTCCAGCATTTAACACCAGCTGCTTTATTGCTCGCTGACATTTTCTCTCCTTTCTGTCTCAGTTTTTCCTTGCTGCTTAGCACACATATTCAATCATAATGTCAGAGGAATTGTCACACACAAGAAATTCACGCACGAGAGCATGATTCATGGTGCCTAACCAAGTGCATGCATCTCAGCAGATAATGCAGAATCCAGCATCTGATAATGCTGAAACATACCAACTCTTGTAGATTTGACTCCTTAAATTTTAACCTGCTTTGTCCATATTTGCATTTTCTGTTCTGTAATGCTCTTCACCTTCTTGTTTCAACTCCAGAACCACTCAGAGTGACCTTGTCTCCTAAGAATCTAAAGACAGGGATCAGCAGTACAGTCATCCTCTCCTGTGCTGTTCAAGGTTCCCCCCACTTTACTGTCTCTTGGTACCGAAACACAGAGTCTGTCTTGCCAGATCAGCACTTTTCCATCCAAGGGGCTCACAATGAGACACTGTTTATTTCCGCTGCACAAAAGAGACACTCTGGAGCCTACCAGTGCTTTGCCACTCGAAAAGGCCAGACCGCCCAGGACTTCTCCATCATTCTACTAGAAGGTGAGAGTTAAGAAATCCTTTTAGCCTCCCCCCTTCTATAATCACCCTCCTACCCCATCACCCCTCTCTAACATCCTCTCTCTTCTTCCCTCCTTCTCTTACCGTCCGGTCAAACAAAAAAAACGGTTACAAATATAATTAATATAAATAAAGATAAGTCTAAATTACATAAGGGGTTTATTCAAATATACAACTTGTGTAGCAGAAGATTCATGACCCCCTATTGTAACAGTAAAATATGTCTAACGCAAGAAGTCTTCAGCTCACATCTGTTTGTTCAGCTGTTGGACAGGACAAGTTAAAGAAAAAGAAAAAAAGAAACGATTTTAACATTTATGTTTCTTAATAAAAGTATAACAAACAATGAGTGATCAGATCTATTAACTCTGTTAACTTGACTTTTTATGCTTAATGAAACAAACAAATGGTTTTGCTACACTTGTGTTCACTGGCCAGAAGTGCGACAGAGAGGCAGTCGTGCTTTTGCTTTTTATGTATGGATAGCTGCTCATATATGTAATAAAGAGGTTAATTTCAAAAGCAAGTAATTTTAAAAAATAAAACACATTTTTTCCATATGTTTCTATAGTGTTGTATATAATTGTTGAGCAAAGTAAAAAAGATTGATTCTTTTTGCCAGTAAAGCTTTGTTTGTGAAATGTCAGAAAAAGTTAGCTAAAAGATAATCCAAAGTACAGAATGAAAAACGATGTCCACTTGCTTGCTCATATCTCTGTCTTTTGGCCTGTGGTTATTTGTCAGATGGCACTCCCCGTATTGTTGCCTCGTTCAGTGAACGTGTAGTGGTCCCAGGCGAGCCGTTTTCCCTGATGTGTGCTGCCAAAGGAGCACCTCCACCAACCATCACATGGACCCTGGACGACGAACCTGTGGCTCGGGATCTGTCCCGTGTCCGGACCAGCCAGTACACACTTTCTGACGGCAGCACAGTGAGCCACGTCAATGTCAGCAGCCCTCAAATTCGTGATGGAGGAGTGTATCGGTGCGCCGCACGAAACTCGGCTGGTAGTGCCGAGTACCAAGCGCGCATAAACGTAAGAGGTGCCTGTCTACTTTTCAATATCAGTCATACACAGGCTTCTAATAGCCTGACCCCTTTCCCCACCCCAACCAGTACCCTCTGCTACCTTTTCCCGTGTCTTCATCTCTGTTTCTGTCTAAACCATTTGTTTTATCATCTGTGTGCATTTAGTTTACTTATATTTATCCACATAATCCCGTATTTATTATTTATTTTTAATCTGTATGGTTTTACATCTGTATGTCAACCATCTACATATTACTGGATTTCCCAGATCTAAGCTACTGTTAATGTGAAGAGGTGTCACACATTTGATAACACACTCAAAAAACGTTCACTTTGAATGAACATAAAAAAATTATGGAAAGGATTTCCACATGATTAGATTGCGTTACTTGAACAAAAATGAATCATGTTGGTCCTACTTAATATATTTAGGTTGGGTCAACTTAATGTATTTAGGTTCAAACTAATAAATTTAAGTTGATTCAATTTAAATAGAGCAGTTGCACCCAACTTTAATTAATATTGTTGCTCACTCTAAAAAGAAAAAAATTGATCCAACTTAATTGAATCACTTCAATTGGTCACACCTAAGCAAATTAAGTTTATTTAACTTAAATTTCTATTTTTTTCTTTAATTTTATTTATTCATCTGTAATCGATATGTTGTTCCAAAGTTACAACCAATGGGTTTTTTAATTTTCACATCAACGACATGAATTACTCAGCAAAGTCCCACATCACAAGGCAGGAGCTCAA
Source organism: Oryzias latipes (assembly GCF_053564925.1). NCBI lineage: Eukaryota > Metazoa > Chordata > Actinopteri > Beloniformes > Adrianichthyidae > Oryzias > Oryzias latipes. The sequence continues at coordinate 21,478,337 of NC_136249.1, forward strand.
ATACCATGAACTCCGTGTCAAGTATTGGAACATTACCAATTTGTCACACAAGGGGGTTGGTCATCATCCTCTACCAAACTTTAACTCATGGTGCAAAAAATAAATAAACATAAAAGTTTAAATCACTAGTTAAAACAGAGTAAAACAGCTAGACAATAAAACCCATGGAAAAAAACTCACACTTAGAGCCCAATCTGCCCAGATAGACAAAGAAAATGGTATCCCACAATTCCTTGCGATTACTAATGTATCCAATTTAATGGTATCGTGTTGGATCAACATGATTGAAATTAGTAACTTTTAAATGGATTATTTTTATGTACAATCGACATGATTCATTCACGTAAGATTTACAAACATAAAATTTTCTGGTTGAAATGACAAGTTACTTTTTCGTTAACCTAATTGGCTGGTAATTTCCTTTTTTTGAGTGCAGACAGATAAAACAAATCCACCTACTTATTTTCCTGATTTGACGAACTACACCTTCATCAAGTAGAAACATGCTGTAGAGAGACATCTTTAAAACCTTAACTTAGTAAGAAAAAGAGAAGCTATTTCAACATGTCCAAAGAAACATGCGTTGGACAAAAAATATGGAAGCAAGAGAGATTGCTGTGTCTGTGAAGGGACTGATGGTAAATTCTGGTGACAGAGCTGGTGATGTCACTGTCGTCTAAATGACAAAGATGAAGAGTGACACTGGCGGACAGGGCTGCATCACCATCTCCATTCCTCCATCCAGTTTTTTCTTTCTCCTTACTTTGTCGTTTGGTAAGATGTATAGTTGTGACATGTGAGTCTGCTCGAAGCAGACATGCCAGAATGATCATTGGAGTGAGAATGAGCACTATTGCCAGAGAGTTTCAGCCCGACATGCAACACAAACTGTCACAAATACTGCCAACGCATTCCCACACGGACACACACCATCATAGCCATACACCAAAAAAGGGTAATCTGATAGTTTGCAAAGCCACACATTGAAATGTGATAGATTCAACTTATCTCATTCACTGAAGGGCCACCAGCAAGTACACTGAGCCAGACAGTCATAGTCCAACACGCGTGTTTGCACTATGTGCTCATGTATTTGACTGCATGTGTGTGTGGTGGACGGCTCTACTGAATAATACATCTTTGACTCGTCAGAGCTGTGACTTCAAAGTGCAGCACATGCTGAGAGACAGTGAAGAGAGAAAGACACCAGGAGGAGTGGGGGTAGGAGGGCTAAAGAAAGAAACAAAAATACAAGATGAACAATGGTGAGAAGGTCAGAGAAGAGGCAACGGATACTCGTCTTCTAGCACCCTTTTTAGGGGTCTGGTATCCAAAACTTTCAGTCGTCATAGTTTTGAAAGAAAAATATTGAATGACTTTTGAAGCAGCAAAGCTATATTTTAGTATTTATTACAGACAGAACTAATTATATTCCACTTTAAAAATAAGGTCTGCGCCAGGTTTTTTGGCACACTTCTGTTCTTTTGTCCACTAACTCACCTGGCTATGCAGCTTTTTGTAATGTCACAGTCAGACAGTCAATAGTCAATGATACATACACATGCCGTTGCAGGGGGAGGAATACATTTAGAGCATTTCAGACCGAATAATCAATGGAAAAGACCTTAAAGTAGAAGCATGCCAGAACACAGAGGCAGTTAAACAGCCTTTTATTTCTTGTCTTGTTTTCATTAAGAAGGATACCTTCTTAATGAAGTACAGAACAAGGTTAACACATTTTCACTTTTTTGCAGACTTGCCACATAGTCATTTACATTGTCATTAATAATTCCAGACTGAGAATTTCAAGCCCAAGTTGTGTGAGATTCTTATTTTCATTCAGGTGGTCAAAGAAAACCATAAAATGAGTAATTTTGAAAAACTTTTTTTCACTAAACGTATACACTACCACTGTAGGATATAAACTCCACATTAACTTCAACTTTCTTTTTACACCTTTCATGCTTTTTTTTTTCACTTCTATCTACCCACTCCCCAACTCCCCTCCCTGCCAACCGCCTTTCTTATTTCTAAAATTCCATGACTTGCTTGTGACACCATTAACTAATGATCTCCTTTTTCCTTCTTTCATTCTTCCTCTGATCACTTCTCTCTTTCTTTCCATCTATCTCCCTTTTTCTTTCACTCTCAATCAGGTCCACCAAGGATTAGGCCTATGAAGAACATCACTGCAGTGGCAGGGAGAAACACTTTTATAAACTGCCGTGTAATTGGGTATCCTTACTACTCAATTAACTGGTACAAAGATGGGCTTCTGTTGCCGGACAATCATCGCCAGGTGAGGTCCTCTTTTCAGCCTAAATATTAAGAATGTATTGTACATGGACATTTTCGGATACGTTTGCTTTTTGTTTTGTGTGTTTTTCTTTAAGCCATGTTTGAATGACCAGTTTTTGGGGAAAGGCAGTGATTGACGATTTAAAAAAGGCAACCACAAACAGCAGAACAGAACCTAAACACTTAACTTTTATGACTAAACTAAAACTTTGTAAAACTTAAAAGAAGGGACAACTAAAGTGGGACAAAAAGGGCCTGTCAATAAGCAACTTAAAACTATAGACTTAAAATATACTAGGATTTTGAACTAAGTTGAAACAGCAGTGGACGATCCAACTTGAACCTGCTCAACGGGAGGAAATCATATAAACATTAATTCAAAAGAAAGACAACAGTCCTCAAAATATGAGTCCCTAATGTTATATCAGTAAAAATATGAGGAGCCACGGCTAACCCCTACATTTTCTCATAATGTTTGTTCAGGTGGTGTTTGAGAATGGGACTCTAAAGCTCAGCGACGTTCAGAAAGGCATGGACGAGGGGGCTTATGTGTGCAGTGTGCTGATTCAACCGCAGCTATTCATCACACAGACTGTCTATGTCACCGTCAAAGGTCAGTTATACATAAACTCATAAATGTTAAACATGTTTTTTCCCCACTCTTGAATTTTTCTTAAACCAGCATCGTTTCAAGTTTAGCATCTATCAATAAACATTTGCACCAAAGTAACTGTGTGGAGGGTATCATGCTCCTTCTAACTCAATAGTTTTGCTCTGTCAATGTGTAAATCAGCTTCACAGAGTGTTTACGGTTGCCTTATGTTCTATAAACATGTTTTTTGACCAGTTGTTTTGCTAAGGGTGGTTGGCCTTTCATACATGGAGAATTTTAATTTTAAAGCCTTTTGAACATGTTCACCACAAGGCTAATCAGTTTTATTGGGACAATTCCTTGTCCCAGTCTGACCACCAACAGGTGCGTCTCTCTGCAATTATTCTCAATTCTTCCTCTCAGTTAGTTAGGACAAAAGAAGAAAGATTTTCTACTGTAGAAATTTGGACTACTGTAAAGCATCTACATAAAATACACTAGGCTTTTTCTTTGTTCCCCCTTTGAATGAATTATTGCAGCAAAAGCCCCATGTCATGGATGCAATCCCTCCACTGAGAAAAGCTCTTTTGAATAGTTAGTTCTGATAGCTTCCTCGACAAAGTAATTAATAGATTCACTACGGTGTTTAGGTGAACTGAGTCCTAGGTCTTTACCAAAGAAGAAGTACTTTGTGTCGTGTGGGCTGTGCCAAGTCCTGCTGGAAAATAAAATTGGCATCTCGATAAAAACGATCAGCAGATTGAGGCGTGAAATGCGTTGAGACTTCCTGAGTGGATCTTAGACCTGATAAAAGACAGAAGACCATCATTAATAGATGACATGGATCCATAACACACCACTGACTGGGGAAGCTTTATACTGGCACTCAAGCAATTTGGAGTATGTTCCTCTCCGTACTTTCAACAAACTCCAAGACGTTGTTTATTTTAAGGTAATGCAACATTTATTCTAAAAAACAACAACAACAAAAAACAGGACAGTCTTCTTCTGTTTGACCTTGGTCTATATAAGATACCTTGTTTTTTGGGCCAAGAGTAGCTCGACACAGGAAAATGGCATGATAGATGATGATAAACGCTTGTGCTCAAGATTCTTCTGTGTGTGATGGTTTTTCAAATTTGACTATCCTTTTCTAGTGATTTTTTTAGTGAGTGTTTTTCAAAAGCTTCTAATGGCACAGTCTCTGTTGCTTAAGCACTTCTCTCATTTTTCACTCCATTCAGATGACTTTAATGTGAATCAATACAGCAGCATTTAGTGGACAGCCACTTTATTAGCGATGACCTTTTGTGTCTCACCCTCCTTGTGCAGTGTCAGTGATTATCTTCAAGACAACTGGGGTTTCCAAAATCCTTATCATGATATTCAGCTTTTGATCCAGGCTGACAATGAAAGGCACAGGAAACCTATTTTTTTAATTATTATTTTTTGTATGGTAAATAATTTTTGATTTTGTATTAGTTGTAAGACATAACTAAAAAAAATCAAAAAAATATGCAAAGCTTAGAAACCTATTCTACTGTTGTATAATAAATACATTTGATACAAATTGTGATTTTTGAAAGGAATTTGTGAATTAAATAGATTTTTTTGGATAGAAAAATAATGTTACGCTACGTTCTCGCTGAGGATGTGATGTGCATGTAAGAATGGAATGCTTACGGATTCTTGAATGCACTTTTAGCATACGGTGTTCTGGACTGTTGCTACCCAATGCTAGTGCATGTACTCACAGATACAAGAGGTTTGGTGCGAAATATCGACGCTGTGCAAATTTTGCGTATCATGCTGCAGGCATTTACTTTCACAGCTCTATTCTGATATAATGAAAGGCTTGGTGTCATGTAATTACAGCTCGGCACAAACCGCAATTATTAATTTCTCCTCCATGAGCACACTTTATATAGTTGGCACTTTCCTGTATTAAAAACATCACTACCAAATCAAAATCCCTGATTGGTCAAAGTTCAATTGGTTTAACTTTCAACGCACATTCAATTGCCACACGTTTTGGATGTAGAACCTGAAAACGCGTTTAAAAACTTGCACAGTGAAGCATGAACGCAACGGTTTTGAACGCAATAGCACAAAATGCGCATACACATGCACTTAAATAGACTCTGCATTGGAAGTGGTAGCTTGAATGCATGTTTCTGAGCCGGTGTGAACATAGCATAAGTGTCAGGGGAACTTAAGTTGACTTTTAAAGGTCATTCACTCACTTGTTGAGTGTGCTTGGGAAAAGTAAAGGTCTCATTATTTTTTTCTCTTCTGAAAGACAGCGGTCACTTCCATTTGTCAGTGATGATTTTTATTCTTCAAAGCATATTTAAAGTATTAATAGATGGAGTCTCGCTCTAATAAATAGAGCCTATCTAGAGCATTGGGATTATTTATTTTGAAATTGAGAGATGTGTTAGATTGAAAAGAAAATTGTCCATTTCAGCTAGTTTCATGGGTTTTTCTGCTAAATGTCCACCTTCTTAATGAGCCAACTCACATGAGTAGCTCCTAATGCACCCATTGCTGTTCCACTTTCCTTTCTTGAATGCTTTTACTTGAATCAGTCCCAGCTTGGGCCAATTTTGGGTCTGCCATTTGCCTTGCTCTTTTCCATTATGAAGTGTTATTTTGTGTTTTTTAATGTCAATGGTAGTTTTTAGACTTTCAATTAAAAGCAAAATAATGCAATAATATGCTAAAGGTAAACCATTTTTTAGAGTCAAGCCTTTTCTATGGTGTTAACATGTTCAGTAACAATAGTGAGAAGCAGAGTTTAGTGTGAGTGATACATTGAACAAAGCTCCTTGCATTGCCTCTAATAACCTCTGATTAAGGGGCGGAGTGGCCTCAACCACTCAGTAATTACATGGAACAAGAGTGTTACTGTTTAAGATTTGTGTTGTGGGTTCATGTGCCATGCTGCAGCAGATCTGTGTGAATGACAAGTGTGTGCTTGAGTATATATTTTGCATATAATAGTTTTGCACACTATTCTCAGCTGCTGCAGAAGTTGTCAAGTAAGAGTGTGAGTTGGGTGTGTTTCTGTCAGACATCATCACAATGTGTGAATCTTGTGCTGCACTGTGGCCTTTGTACAGTCTCTGTGCATACATGTGTGTGTGTACAGTGTATGCACACACATGCATGTTTGCAAAAGTAAACATTTCTTGTTTTGAGGGTGTAGGTGTATGCATGTTGTTCTATACATGTTTTGAATCAGATTTAATTAGACTAATTTTAACCAGGTTCAGATTGAAACCCCAAGATGTCTCAAATGTGACACCATCCCACACACATCCCAAACACACACCCCACCCAACACTCTACAGCAGCCTTTGCTTATCCCCCTCTCCAACCACCAACATCACCTCCGTTGGTAGCCATGGTAACATTCCTCTTCCCCCTGTGGATGGGGCTCTAATTAGAGCAGCTATTATGGGTTGGCTTCAGCAGGGCAGGGTGGGTTGGAGTGAAGCGGGTAGGTTGGTAAGGGGCACAGGTGGCCGCAGAGTGGGTAGCAGGCTAGTAGGCCATACTACAGAGATATTTTGAGCTCTAGGAATCAAACCCAAATTTATTCATTAAGGTTTAAAATGAGTTTTATAATGATCACCTTTTACAAAGATTTAAGAGACTCTTTTGAGTCACTCTATTTGCTTTCCTATGTCTTATTCTTGTTTTAACACATGCTTTATGACTTACATTTTTACAGTAGTATTAAAATTTTAAAGGAAACTTTTAACAAGTTGCTTCTAAATACCTTATAATATTTTTGACTTATTTATTACTCTATCTGTTTTTAATCTATTTTATTTTGACAACTGCTTTGTACCATGTTTCCTTTTTTATCTGCAAGTCTCATTCATGTTTAAAATAAATGTGCCTCTATTTTTTACCCTTGGTTTGTAACTTTTTACCCTGAACTTGTTAAACATTTATTTCCTTTCATATTCCCACCCTATAAACTAATCTGTGTTTCTGCTTTTCCCTATTCCTTTCTGCTTCTTTAGTTCCTCCACTGATCCAGCCATTTGACTTTCCCCCGACCTCAATTGGTAAATTGATGTACATTGCCTGCGTGGTGTCGTCAGGAGACATGCCCATACACATTACGTGGCGCAAAGATGGTCAGGAGATCGTGCCCTCCTCAGGCATCACTATTGACACAAAAGAGTTCATGAGCTCCCTCCAGATATCCAAGGTGTCACTTAAACACAATGGCAACTATACCTGCATTGCCAGGAATGATGCTGCCACTGTCAGCACAGAGAGGCAACTCACAGTTACAGGTAAGAAAATGTTTTGCTGAACAGTTAAGAGTACAAAAGGATATTTTGATAATGGAAAGCAAACTAAAAGAGGTTATAAGAATACTGCATCTTAAGTTAAAAGAAACTGTTAGATATAATGATCAAAAACTATGGCAATAGAGGGTGATTTGCATGTGTTCCGTCCCATCTAATTTTAGAACTCTTGCATATTTTATGGTTTTGAAGTTTCTTTCAAAAACCTTATTGTTTGGCGTGGAGTTAGGCAAAGTGCAGGAAACATTAATGGCATTTATGCTAAAAATATTTACCACCAAAAAAGTTAACTCCAGTTCCAAACACATGATTGTAATAAGTATACATAGGCTGTACATCTTCCACTGTATCTGGGTTTTTGTTTTACATTTTATCTTTTATCTTTCAAGTGCCTCCGCGGTTTGTTGTGCAACCCAACAATCAGGATGGGATATATGGCAAGGCAGCAATCCTGAACTGCTCTGTTGATGGCTACCCTCCACCTAAGGTTATGTGGAAGCATGCCAAGGGGGCACTAGGTACACATGTTTTACTTAGCTTTTTTTGCTGTTGTTATCTAAATTACCTGAACAAGTGGGACAAAATAACAAATAATTGCATAATTGTGATTATGTTTTGTTTTGTTTTTTAGCGGGAATTGGAAACCCACAGCAGTACCACCCCGTGCCCCTGACAGGCAGGATTCAGATCATGAATAATGGCTCTCTACTAATCAGACATGTCTTGGAAGAGGATCGTGGCTTCTACCTCTGTCAGGCCTCCAATGGAGTGGGCTCAGACATTAGCAAGAGCATGGTCCTCACAGTTAAGAGTGAGTGCACAAATCCTTTATTCAGAAGAGTATGAGTTTTATAATGCATAAATGAATGCAGATTGGTTATCTAGGACGCTCTAAAGCCACAACTTTATTAGCTTTCGCGCACTAACAGTCTCTAACTAATGAGCCAACTCACAATACTCTCTTTGGTGAAGTATTGTGTGTTTTGTATACACACAGGTAAATCAGATGAGCAAAGGTCAGCATTAACATGAGAGAAATATCCCAAGGAGCAGACAGCAAAAAAACCTTGTGTGTGTGTATTTGTGTGCACTGATGACAGACGGTGAGAAGGCAAGTAAGCAATTGATTCCTGGACTCTTGGGATTCGTCTAGAGACAATCAAAAGAAGGCTTTGAGGTTAATCATTATCTGAAATCAATATCGCTATCCTGTCCTCCTTGTTGGTAACACCTCAGGTAATGCCATGTATTCACACACATAAATGCGAGCACAAGTAGCATCAACATCAAGTAAATCATCACCAGAAACCAGAGACATTGATTTTACAATTTGGCTCAAATCACAAGACAAATGTTGGGCTTAATTTCTGACACCTTTTTATCCTTCTGCATGCAACACGTAGAAGACGGTGCTTAATGTAAATGCTATTTTCAGAATGAGTTTCTATCAGAGGGCCGGCCCTCTCTGGTGCCTTCCCTCTTTTTCCTTCTTGAGTTAGTGTTATTGATTGAACTGTTCCTCTCTTCTGCCGCCCTCAATTCTGTCTGTTTCACTCAGTGAAGAAGAAGGGGGGGGGGGGAGTGGGAGGGTGAGATGAATAAGTGATGAAAACAAAACAGCAGAACCCTCAGGTCAATATTATGTGTGAGTCTGTGTGCACAAAAGTGCTTGTGTATGTTTGTAGGACTCAGAAGATTAAGTGTGTGAAGGATTTGTGTATCGAGTGTACACGAAAGGTAGAGTGTATCGTTTTTGCCTCTTCATTCACCTAGACTCCAACGGTTAACTATAGGAGAATGAGAAAAGAGGTTTATTGATTTTACCTCATTGACCACAGCTCTTCATTACTCCACTGCAACAAAACTTGGCTACTTAGAGCTCCACCTTTTTAAACTGGCTGTTATCTTAGCCTTTGTGCTCTTTTATTTTATTTTTTTAAATATCCTTTCTCTTCTGCTTATTATCCAATTGCTCTTTCTTTTCCTCCCCCACAATTGCTTTATCTGTCTCTGTTATCAAACATCTCTGTCATCAATCTGTTTACCATCTCTATCTGCTACAACCATTTTGTCCTCACCTCCTATTCATCCTCTCACAGTCCATTTGCTTTGTCATTGCAGTCCCAGCAATGATCACAAGTCACCCCAACACTACCATGGCTAAGAAGGGTCACGTGAAGGAGTTGAACTGCACAGCCAGGGGAGAATGGCCCATCATCATCCGCTGGGAAAGAGGGGACACCGTTATTGACCCTGATCGCAACCCACGATACTCTATAACCACTAGTCCAAATGAAAAGACAGATGAAGTGTTGTCTACTCTTAAGGTAAAAACACTGACATGCTATTCAAATTATATAGTATTGAGTGTTGCTCAGTAATAGAAAACCTTTCAAATATTTTCTTTTGAGAATACATTTTTGTACTTTAATTCAGTAGGTTTTGCAAAAAGACCATATTACGTCTTTTAGAGAATACAGCACAAAAAAGGTAAATTTGTGGTTCATTCAATGGTAAAAATTGGAATGAAACCTAAAAAACTCAAACATTTTGTATATTTTGGTGGGGGCAAAGTAACAATTGACCAAAATAGAAAATAATCTTTAGAGTACTAGCAGGAACTTGACAGTGACAAACAGAAAACAAGGGACTTAAACACTTGGAGTAATAACCTGAAACTGTCAGACCAACTGAGAAATTGAAAACCTAAAGCCGGTGTGCTGTAACTGAGGATAACCAAAACATAACAGATTTTAAAACTGTATATAATAAAAATTAGAGTAAAGATATTCTTTTTTTACTTTTTTTTAGGTTTTGTTTAGATTCCCTTCTGTTTTACTTTATCATAGGATTTCCTTTTGTCTTCTTAACAGCTGTGTTTTCTTGTCTGTTTTCACTTGGAATTTGTAACAATACCAGTCCCCCAGGTTCATTCACACCATCCATATGAAACCACCTTAAGCCATGTCCTGTGACCAGCAGATGGCACTTGGCAAAGTACCGCAAAGCTGTTTTGTAATTAGAAACCAGTGTGACCATTTTCATGCCACATCATGCTGTTTTAACACTAAGCAGCATTCTGTTTCTTGACTCAAATAGGATGTGCTCAGACAATATGCAGACACGTTCAATGACCAGCATAAATCAGGTCTGTTGGAATTATGGGCAGCAGTTAAATCACTGTTTTATATAGGCTAATGTATGTATGTATGTATATATTGGGGATGTAACGTTTCATGTAAACAGGGATTCGTATCATATAATAATTTGTGGTTGCTGATACGATTCACATTTGATATTGGTTCATTTGAACGATCTGATTTGATCCCATTCACTGACCTCAAATCGATCCAAGGCATCTTTAGCCAAAATAATTCCACCAATAAGACTCAGAGATAAATACCTGGGTACTAAACAGTGCAGGTGAAGTTTTCCAGATTCCTTCTATTTCTTTTAAGATAATTATGTATAAATTTAGTTTAGTTGTTTGTACAAACAAGTAAAAAAGGATTAATGGCAAATCCATTCGCATTTTTGTCTCATAAAGTTCAGCCCACTGTTGTTTTTCCACATCAAAATGATTCAAAGGGAACATTATCAGAACATTCTACCACACTGTATGGTCACATGTCTTTGCAAAATTCAAGTTTTTCCACACATTGGACTGGAATGATAGCTTGATCAGTGTAGGCACATGTTGGTGCAGCCCAAATGATATTTTCCAAGATTGATTATAACCGATTGATTTTATTTTGAAAGGATTTTAGAATAATATAGATCGATTCGATTAACAACTTACCTCACACAGATTGATTTGGTTGGATCGAAAGAATATAAATCAATTAATCTGGTAACACTTTATATTAAGATTCCTTAACAAGCTTTGTTAACGCATTAACAAGCATTATAATAGAATTTTTAGGGTGTTAGTAAGACATTTATTAGTACAATAAGTCTAATAAGGTTTATTAAATTACTTAGTTAACACATTTACAAGCATTATTATTAGGATGTTTTTAAGATGCCAATTATACATTTATTGGCATCATAGATCCCTAACAAAGTTGTCAGTGTTAATAAGCTTAATAAGATTTATTAACAACCTTTGTTAACAAATTAAGAAGTATTATTATTGTTTGGGGTTCTAGTAAGACATTTATTAGCATTATAGATATCTCACACAAGCCTAAGTGTTCATAAACTTAATAGGTTTTATTAACTAACGTAACAAATTAATAGGCTTTATTAATGTGTCAGATGCTAGTACGATATTTATTAGCATTATAGATGTCTTGCAAATACCTGAAAGTGTTAATAAGATTTATTAACATCTAAAGTCAGACCATTGTCTTTAAAATCCATATTACTAAACTGCTTATAAGCTTAACAAATGTATTAATTAACTTTGTTAACAGTTTATTAATTGTTTTGCAGCACCTCATCTAAAGTGTGGAATGCTTTTACCACCAACAATCACAAAGCATAAAGCTTCTAAAAAGAACTTTATAACATTAAAACAGACTAAACATACAAAAATATTTCTGTAAAAGAAATATAATAATTGAACCCCAAACAATAATAATACTTCTTAACTTGTTAACAAAGGTTGTTAATGAATCTTATTAAGATTTTAACACTGACAATTGTGTTAGGGATCTATAATGCCAATAAATGTATCATTTTCATCTTAAAAACATCCTAATAAAAATGCTTGTAAATGTGTTTAAGTAATTTAATAAACCTTATTAGACTTATTGTGTCTTACTAACACCCTAAAAATTCTATTATAATGCTTGTTAATGCATTAACAAAGCTTGTTAAGGAATCTTTATATAAAGTGTTACCGGATTAATTGATTTATATTCTTTCGATCCATCCAAATCAATCTGTGTGAGGTAAGTTATTAATCGAATCGATCTATATAATTCTAAAAATCCTTTCAAAATGAAATCAATCGGTTGTAATCATAACCTGGTCATAATCATAATGCTTGTTAATGCGTTAACAAAGCTTGTTAAGGAATCTTAATATAAAGTGTTACCGTATTTTTATTTCTTTATTTCATGATCTAACTTTCTGATTTAATATTTTCATTATTTCAAATTTAAACTTTCCGTGTTAAAAACTAAAGAGATTTGGGACATGTTTGAGCATAAACAGTAACTCAACAAGTAAAGTGTTGAGGCTTCTGACTAAGACAAATTTGAGCATACATAATAGCCTTACATTAATTTCCCCTTATTTGCAGTGCAGAGTTTACCTTCACTGAGCCTACATCAGTAGTTGTTTGTGCTGTATGTCAGAACAAAAATAAAGTTGTTCATTGCTGACTTCTTTTTTTTTTTTTTTACTTTTTCCTTTGTAGCTAAAGCCAGCAGAGCGTGAGGATTCAGTTTTCTTCTCCTGTCATGCTATCAATTCTTATGGAGAAGGACGGGGCCTTATTCAACTCACTGTTCAAGGTATTCTTTCTGTTCATAATAATGAAACAGAATACCTGATCTTTAAATTCTGTATATATATTCAAAAAAAGCAACCTTCTTCTATATATACTTCTAATTTAATATCTAATTTGGTGTTTCTCTTCTTCTTCTTTGCTCTTCTGTACTTAATTATTTATCTTTCAAATCCTCAGAGCCTCCGGACCCCCCAGAGCTGGAAGTGCGAGAAGTGAAGGATCGGAGTATGAATCTTAGGTGGACCCAAAGATTTGATGGAAATAGCATTATTACTTCCTATGATATTGAATATAAAAACAAGACAGGTAAGTCATTCTGGGATTTTTCTTTTTTGTCAGCTTTTCTAATTATAAGAAGAAAAGTACTCTAAAGTACTATAAGCATGCTAAGCCCACATTTCTCTTTAGGAATGTTAAATCATGGCATCAAAGGCATATTTTGATTTTTTTAGGAGGTTTTTTCATGTGTTTCTAGATAACTGTTGTCTGGGATTGTCAGTGTGTTTCTCAATGCTTTGAATTTCTTTTAAAACTTTACCAAATCCTTTTAACTGCCATCTTTATATTTATTGTAATTTAGACCCCCAAAAACATCTGCAATACTGATATTTGTCTAGAAATAATGTATAAGGAATAAACCCTTGAGCTAAAATTATTGGTTTTTAGTAGATACAAAATTTTTAAAGAAAGATTAAGTGAGCTTTATTCATGCAATTACAAAATTAATAAATCAACAAAAGTCTGAACATATTTTCTGAGACTAGACTCTGAAACTTGATATTGCAGCACACATCTGTAAAGCAGGAGATAGAAAGTGGTTTAGTGATAACAGATCTACACTCGTATCTCTTTCAACTAGGTTTCTCTCAGTGTATTCTGTACATTTTGGATGTATTCTATTCAAGAAGCCGTTCTATTGGAGTAACACAAGGCTCGTTATTAGGTCATCTACTTTTTCTTATGCAGTGAAAGATTTACCATCTGTATTTGTATTTTGTATTTTTTCTTTTAGATACCTGGGAGCTTAAGCATGCCACTCGAAACATCTCTCCCACAAACAATCAGGCCAACATTGTGGACCTTCACCCTGCCTCTGTTTATAGTATTCGAATGTACTCATATAACGCCATAGGAAAGAGTGAGGCCAGCAAGGAACTCACCATAAGCACAGAAGAAGCTCGTAAGTCTTTTTACTGCATTTGACATCAATACAAATGGGTTTTTTCTATTCTTGAAAAGCTTTTTTTAATCAAAAACACCAGAATCCACCAAAATTTCATATTTTGTTGAAAAACAATCGTTATTCCTTTAATATCAGATTTAATATTCCTGTTATGACAGATCAGTTTTTTCTTTTTATCTGAACAAAGTGAAGATGTTTTTGAAACATTTCTTTCCATTTTGTTAGGTGGCTTCTCCGCTTATATCAGTAAAGAACCTGTTTTAACTTACAAACTGTCTAGACAAGACTCTTACCTGTGTTTGTATGTCTTGACCAATACAAAAAACAATTGTTTTACTCAGTTGTTCAGTTTTGAATTAATAAATAAAATAAAATAAAACAAAATGTTTTTACAATAGAAAAAAGGTCTTTTTGCACTAAACAAACAAAAAAAAATTTCAGAAAGGTATGCATGGTGTAACAATTAATCTCTTGAAATTATTTACCAGTATTAGTCAAATACTGCAGCTTAGCTACTCTGACCCCATTTCTATTTTAGAACCTGATGGCCCTCCAATGGATGTGACCCTGCAGGCAGTGACTTCTCAAAGCATCAGAGTCACCTGGAAGGTAAAATATTTTGAGCATTCACTTTGCACTCTAAACAGTATTGCACATTGTGATGATTTAAACTTTAATGAAGTGTTTAGTATTTCCGATATGTACCTGTCTAGTGTAAGTTCTGTCTGAACAAATACTTCCCCCCTTCAGGCGCCGAGGAAAGAACTACAGAACGGGGTGATCCGAGGTTACCAGATTGGTTATAGAGAGAATGGCCCCGGCAGCAATGGCCAGTACAGCATTGTGGAGATGAAAGCCACAGGAGACAGCGAGGTCTACACTCTTGACAATCTAAAGAAGTTTGCTCAGTATGGAGTAGTAGTCCAGGCCTTCAACAGAGCTGGAACTGGACCTTCAAGCTCAGAAATCAATGCTACAACCCTGGAAGATGGTGAGACAGTAAATTCTTACAAAAGATTTTTTCAACTCTTGGTTTTTGCAAGTGTAAATGTGGGCGTCTTTGGAGTTTACAAGCGTAAACTACCACAGTACATCACAGTCAAAAATGAAGCTGCCTTGTCAAAAAACACATTTTGTCTGCTTTTGCTTTCAAGCAAAAAAAAACGTTTTTTTTTTCTTTTTTCCTTGTTCTTTTCACTTTAGTTGGTCTCTGGCAATAGGCACTACTTTCAAAGTACAAATACTATATTTCTGTCGCAACAGCAATAGCCCATCCGCCTCAAGGTTGGCTGTGTTGTGCATATTCTCTCTTTTTGGACCATTCTCTGTAAATCTTAGAGCTGGTTGTGGGTAATTATCACAGTAGATCAACAGTTTTTGAAATACTTAGACTAGCCCGTGTGGCACCAACAAACACGAGTCACCTAAAACCCCTTTATTCCCCAGTTTGAACTGCAGGATATTGTCGTGACGAAGTCTACGTGCCTAAATGCATTGAGTTGCTGCCATGTGATTGGCTGATTAGACATTTACCTTAATGAGCAGTTGGACTGTTGTGCCTAACAAAGTGGCCAGTGAGTGTATACATGTTCACATTTTAAACAAATACAGCTGATGACTTTTTTCAACCGAGCTTCCCCTCAAACATGCATAGTGAATAAAATGTTAAATTGGAAATAGCTAAAGGGAGTTTTGAGGGTTCTTTTTTGCCCCAGGAGAGACAAAGCCAACCATTTCCTTTGTTTAGTTAAAAATAGAATGGAAAAAGAACCAACTTAGATTTTTCTTTATTCCTTTTAGGAAAATACCTGATCCCTGCTCACAGTTAGATGTGCACATAAACAAACATCAACAGACGTGTCACATGCATTTCCTCACAGTGAACAGTTGGTTGAGCCCCATTGGTCCGGAGCAGAAAGAACCCTCCAGTTCTTCCCAGTTGCTGTCACCGTGGCGACAGTGATATTGATGGCCATTATGATAATAGTGATAACAACAAGCATACTAAAAATAATTATAATTAGCTTGTCTCCCTGTCTGTCTTTCTCTCTTTCCTTCTCCTAGCTTCCTGCTGTAATTATCCACAGCTGAGCGCATTGTTTCTGCTACCTCTTCTTGTTCTTCCTTTCTCTTCCTACCCTCACTTAAAACTCTTTTCTATCCACTCTCTTTATCCCATCTTATCTTGCCAATGTTAAAATGTTATTGGCTTTTTATTTTTATTTTTGCTTAAGTGTTCATTTTGTTTTTGTTTGTCTGTCTTACTTGTTGGCTCTGCCTGAAGACAAGACCTCCATGACCTTGAAAAGGGAAAAAAACTGGGTGGAAAAAAAGCAGTACTTATTGTGCACATCTCTTTCATTCATAGATGAATTGTCAAACTCCACAGGAGGCCTCAAATATTGCTAATATTATTGCGGCTCTTATTTATATAATGAGTGTGTTTTTTTCTGGAATCAATTTTAAAACCAAAGGTCAATTTTGGTTTTCAGCTCATTCTCTGGTTTCACCCCAGCCCTCTTCTCTCCATCTTTCTTTCTCTTCACCAGCTGCAGAGAACTTCTCTGGTCGATTTGGCTCAGCAGCTTTCTTTCATGTTCTACTCCAGTCTTTTGAGCAGCTCTCTTCCTCTCTTCCTGTCCCTTACTTCTCTCACAAGCTGACTTCTGTTCATCTTTAACACTGAGCGTCATTTAAGGTCTGAATGACCAGTGGTTAGTGGTCGCCAAAAGCAGAGACACCTGTTCTGAAGGGGACAGAGGGGGGCTTTTATAGAGAAGGAGGTTTAGTCCCATAGATACGACCTGACACCTTTCATGGGCTTTTCATCTATCTCTAGCCTGTGCTGGTGTTTCTCGTGGGATGTGAAGACATTTCCTTTAGGTTTTTGAAAAACTGTGGGAGCTGTTGTTGTCCAAGGGGAACCTGGTTGCAGACAAGATGGCGCCCAGACAACATTAGCCGGAAACAGAGAGTCCATAAGATTTCAGAATTATAGCACCTTCTCTTAAAACTTTGTAATGTGCATGGTTCAGTGTGCAACATAAGCTTCAAATGAGGCAAAAACGGTGATCATGTTATTCCTTTCAAAAAGGATATACCCAAAAGTGTTTTGATTCTTCAAACTGTTAGACCAGAGCTTTAACTCTAACAACTGTAACCTTTCAATCCTTAATGAGATCAACGTCAATCAGCATTTTCTGTTACAGAAAAAAGTGGCTTTGCGCCGATACGCAACACTTTATATACATATCTGTCAAAAGCCGCTTTAAAATGTTCCTTACGGCGCAAAGCAGCTTTTCTCAGCCAATTGACTAATTAACATTGATCGCGTAAGGAGTTACAGTCTGAGCAAAGCAGGCTTTGACTGAGACCTAGAACGCCACTTAAATTCATGTTATGGACCAAAAAAAAAGTATTTTCTAACTTCAATAGGCGAGGGGGACGAGACGTGAACTATCGGGTCTGGCTAATGATGTCAGGGCACCATGTTGTTGTCTGCAACCAGGTCCTCTTGTTTTATCCAGGTTTGATCCAGTTTTTTCTTTTTGCCTCAAAAAACAACCTTGTATCATCCTGCTTAAGATTTCTCAAACTTCTCAGGCTACAGTCTTTGTGATTTAACATACTGTTCAAAACGGTTTAAATAATGATTTTATTTAGCATTTAGTCAATTGATTGTTGTCAAGATATATTGGAAGTATGTATTCCTTTGATTACTGGTGTTTTAGCACATTTCAAGTTTTGGCTCTGTTAAAAGCAAAAAGCAATAAATAATGTCACCGCTGTCATAATAATACCTTCAAACAACAAAATTGTACAAAGATGTATTTTAGTCGTAAAGTAAAGTAAACTTTTAAACATAGGGAGGTACTTTGTCAACAATTAATTTCCAGTGGTTTTTAGAGAAACTCAGACACTTGGTGCATCTTGGTTTGCATCAAATTTGAAACAAAAGGTTGTTGATTCTGACAGCAAGCACCATAAAACCAAAACATCTCCTTACTTTTTATTACTGGCAGCTTATCCAATCACCTCCAAGGGTGTGCTGGGGGAGGGGGGGTTGCAGAGCTACTTGGGGTTAGATTAAATGCTACAATTTCCACAAAGGGCCAACATCTCGTGAGAATACATGTTTCTTCTTTTTTTATTTGATTTATTTTTTTTATTTTTTTATCAGGTAGAGTTTTCTCAGTCAGTAATAGATTTGTATGCAGTTAAAACAGAACAATCTTTCATTTCTTTTCATCAAGACTTTCAATATCATGGCAATGTGAGCCACGAAATATGAGTGCCTTGGACAAATACGAACTTTATGATCTTTCCAACCGGTCTCTATTTTAGTGTATTTGTTGTCAGCACAGGTTAAAAATTTAACTTTTTGATGCGGAAGACATTATGTCTTATTTGTTATGTCTTGAGTCCAATTGGATGTGAAAAAATACTGTTTTGTTACTCCTATATGTCCAAGTTCTTCACACACCTCTAAAGCATCTGCGGTAATATAAATTACATAGAGCTATAAATATTGTTACCTGTTGAATAGTGATTTGTTTTTTGTTTCAAGATTTTACTGCTCTTGCCGTATGGGACTGTTAATCAAGAAGAGGTGCAGTTTTGTGCATGTCAGAGGGCACTTATTAATACTATTCTACAGTTCAAATGTTAATCTGGTGATGTGTAAAAAACTAAACCCTATGAGTTTGATGTTAACATTGGCATTTAAATGTCCAAAGAAGCATGAATCACAATTATAAAATTAGTTTTGACTTACTGAATGAAATCTCCACTGTTGTCCACTAATATAAACAAGTGCTTCATAAAATTTAGTTTATTTGAGTGACTAAAGAAGATCTAGAAATCTTAATCAACCATTTCACTTTCTGTTTCCAGTGCCCAGTCAGCCCCCTCAGAACGTGCGAGCCATCTCTGTCACTTCCGACGAGGCGGTGATCACATGGGCTGAGCCTCCAAGAATGACTCTGCATGGAGTTTTGAAGGGATATCGGGTCGTGTTTTGGGCTGTCTTTCCAGATGGAGGTACGTTGTGTCAATCTGGCATCCCAAGATTAAAAAAAGAAAAAAGCGATTCATTTTAGTTCAGCCCGACCCTCTCTTTTTATTCATCTTTTCTCAGAGTGGGGTGAAATGCAAAATATTACAACTATCAAGGAGCAGGTAGAGCTGAAAAGCCTGGAGAAGTTCACCAACTACAGCATCCAGGTTCTGGCCTTCACTCAGGCTGGAGATGGAGTACGAAGCAACGTCCTGTATATTCAAACCCGCGAAGACTGTGAGTCCACACATTAGTTTCCACTGAAATATGGGTACTAAGATGGTTCCATTTGATCAGGCTGCGTTTTAGGTCAGCTTTAAGGGTTTTTCCTCTTGATTGAGGCACCAGTATGGGAGGCACAGAGCCAGTGGGTGTAGAAGGGGCCTTTGTAAGGCTGAGGTTGCTGATTAACAACCTCTTTGTGCTCTGATGTGCCATTACCAGTGCTAATGAGAATTAAGAAGCCAAGAAGTGTATGTGTGTGTGGTTAAGAACCCTAAGGGTGTTAGTCACGTGTGTGCACGAGAATACAAAGAAGTGTGTGTGTATTTAGGGTGTCTTTGCCTCTGAACATTTCTTTGTGTCATTGTGCGGGTACAACTGCATGCGTGTGTGCATGCACTATTGTTTATGTGCAAGTCTATCACAGTACCCAGCGAAACGAAAAGGATTAATTCTTTGTGGCTTAGAGAGAATTAATTTTGTGCTTACACTGGCGGGATGTGGATTACATCCGTATCCGCCTCTTCTCTCCTTCCCTGGGGCCAGTAAGAGGAGGAGGCATGCGTCTAGAGATGGAGAAAATGAGAGGAGCTAAGATTCTAAGAAGTGTCATTTCAGAAAAGGCCTTTATTCTCCTATTCTTTCCATATCTCAATTTTATTAGCTGGCCTCAGTGCAGGATCTATTCAGATATGTGCGCTCTCTTATTCTTCTCTGAGTGTGTCCGTGTACATGTCTGTGGGTGTGCACGTTTATTGGAAGCAAACTGAGTGTGTCCTTTTTCCTCTGATGTGGGTTGACAGTGTGTCCAGGGGCAACCTCTTCACAAACCTTTTTACGTCTCTCTTGGTCTAACCCTTTCCTTTGCCCTCAATTATGTCTGTAACATACTGAAGTGTTTGTAGTGCCTGCCATTTTAAGCCTCTGTGTCTAAGATGCACAAACCAGGAGAATACAATTTGCAAATTTATAAGGATGGATTAATTTTTCATTGGTGTTTGGATGGCAAATGTATTGGGTACCAAAGATTGTGTGAATGCATTTTTTATTAAAACAATAAATGGTCACAAGGAAATTTATAGCACATTTTAACATTTTTTGTACCATTTTTATTCAACAAATGTAAAGATTTCAGAGTTATTTAGTTGTCTAATAGGGCTGCACAATATGAGGAAAACTCGCAAAATCCTAAATTAGTGATCAACATTGCAATGACGATATAACTTGTGAGACATACAATAGCAAAACAACCAAAAAAATACTGCAACAGCTTAATATAAATAAGAGTTAACCCTAGTCTACATAGGAGGCCTAAAAGGGCTAAATCTGATTGGTCAACAACGTAAAGGCATCCATCTGATTGGTCAAATGCATAAAGGGATTTATTTTGCGATGTGCGAATTGCACAGTTTGATATCGCGATAACAATAAATTTGCGAAATATTGTGCAGGCCTTTTGTCAAAACTGTTGGATTTTTATGATTAAATTATGTCAATGTTTAGTTTTTGTATGTTTCAGTTCTTCCAGGCTTTCCAATTAAAACAGCTAATACTTTTTTTCCCAAACAAATTTAAAATTTTACCATTGTTTTTTACAACATTTTGTGAGTTCTGCATTTTCAGTTTTGTTCTGTCAGCTGTTTTTTTAAACTTGTTTTCTTTACTTTTTGTAGATATTACTGTTCATGATATAATTTGTCAGTTACTCAGAACATTTATTTCCCTCACTTTTGCACTTGCACCCTGTAGTGACCTAGAAGATTAATTTTAAGGCAGCCAAGGTTCATGTGTTTGGTCTGCACCACACTTCATGTGAGCTTTCAAACATGCCAAAAAAAACGTGGACTATCCAAAAAATGAACCCTGGTGCAAATCAAACCTGCCAGTGTGAATGCATAAACTGCATAAAAATTGGACATCAAACCAAAAAAAAAGAAATTCCCCACAACTTATACAAATAAGTATGCAAATAAGATAACCTACTTTGTGCATAAAAACAAAATTAAATTATATTTTGTTAAATTGTTTTTAAATAAATGGTAAATAGTATTTTTCTTAAATGTAAATTCTATAACAGCTGGGAAATATAATATGGTGACATGTAAAACCTTGCTTTTTACCTGCTTCGTTTTATGATTTAGTACCTGGACCTCCAGCTGGCATCAAAGCTGTGCCCTCCTCTGCCAGCAGTGTTGTGGTGTCATGGTTACCCCCTCACAAGCCAAATGGAATCATCCGCAAGTACACAATCTACTGCTCCAGCCCTGGCTTAGGTCAACCAGTAAGTTACAAGAATGAAGGGTGAAGTTACAGGGCTAACAACTGCTATTTTGGGGAGAAGGATCTACACTTAGACTGACTGGATCTTTGGTTTTTCTTTATCCCTACTTAGCACAAAAAAAGATTTTACTTATGTAAATAATTTTATGTACGGTTAACATCAAGGTTTTTCTTGTAATGAAGTACTGCCCTGCATTTGTTTCTGTGTTACAAAGCATATGTTTTTTTATTTAGTCTAGTGCTGCAGTCTCAGCAAGATGTGTGTATGAAATGAGCTCTCCTCATACTGCAGTGTGTGCGCGTGCAAACTCACCCTCCAGCCTCATTTACATATCTGCGTCTCATCATGTTGCCAGGACAACCTCATCTGATCATCAACGAAGGCAAAAAACAAGCCAAGCGCAAACACACTCAGTCCCACACCCACACGCACACACTAAATATAAATACACTCAGAAATGCATCACACCAGCGAGATAGCAGTGCATACATGTACTGCACAGTACGCTGCTCATATTTTTATTACCGTGTGCATTCAATAACTAAAAAGATATATCCTGCATGTACACACAGATACACAAGCAAAATGGAAATGTGCCTTTCAAGAAACATACATGAGTCCTGTCTTCACTCTCCCTCATTTACAAATCAAGCCTTCTATCTACATATCTATCCATTTATCTCTTTCTTTTAGTCTCTCTCCCTTTCTCTCCAAAGCAGTGTGCAGAGTTGGGGATGATTACTATGTAAATGAGTGCATCTGAAGAGAAAGAAGGAGGGATGGGGGGGTCAGACACACCGCATGGGGAGTACTTTTGTTCCTCTTTTCATTATCTCGCTCTATCTTTCCCGGATCACTCCTATCGCCACACTGGAGGAATATTTTAATATCTGTTACAGCAACAAACACTCTGTCAGTCTTTCTTCCTCACATCTACCCACCCATTCACCACATCCAGTCATCCATTCTTCATCCATCACTTTGTCCATACCTCTGCTTGCAGTGAAAAATAAAGAGACAACAGCGTTGAAAAAAAAGCTTTTATGTGGACGTAACAGTCAAGTGGAAAAATGCAGGGAAGGTGAAAAATAAGGAGGCGAATTTGAGGATAAATGTAGAGAACAGCAAAAAGAGAGCACATGGATGGAAGGCAAAAGTGGAGAAGGGGTGGCGAGTGTGATGAGTAGTGTAGGAAAAGGAAAAAAGTGGTGCAGTGTGTAAAGAAAGAGGGGGAAAAAAGAGTGAAAAAGGACAGAAACACGGCGAGGTTGTAAACGCCCAGTGGGTTCCTTAATGATGACCTGCTCATAAAAAACGGAAAATAACACAAAAGCTAGAAGAAGGCTACCCTGAAGAAAATACTGTGCTGACAGCCAAATAGGAAATAACAGAGGACAACATCACAGCTTCTTCTGTTCTGCCATGTTTACTCACTTTCAGCAGAGTTGACACTTGAATCACAGACTTCTCTTCTTCTGTGCACAAGTTTCAGAACAGTCAAAAATCAACTCTAAATCAGTGCCAAACACATGAAGTGTGAGAATAAAACAAAGGCCTGAGAGGGAAAATTAAGAAGCTGAGGAGTTTTGTTGTTTTAATTTAAAATTAAAATCACCACAATACCCGTCGCTGGGGGTGCTCCTGGCTTGCCCCACCCTCTTGGTCTGGCTGGTCGGATTGGGGAGGATCTGGTTCACCTTATGAACACACGGTTCACTTCGGCAGCCTGCATGTATCTCCACGTGCACGTGCACGTGCACACTGCCACACTGCTCCCTGTCTGCTTCATCCCTCCTCCTAACCCACAGTGTATTGATGGACAGATATCTTCCGCTCATCTTAGTGTCAGAATTTCACCTTCCGATGTAATATTTGTCTTTTCAGCAGATCTGGTATAATTGTTACACAGCTAAAAATAATAACCTATTCAAATCTGCGCTTGTATCCCCCACTCTCTCCCTTTTTTTCTCTTTAACCCCCTCCCCCCTCACACTTTTACCCCCCCCCCCCCCCCCACACACACACACTGAATGTAACAAATTAATAAAAAATAATAAAAAAACAAAAAGGGGTTTATACAAATTTACACTCTGGTTTTATGAAGATATATAACCTCTTTTTGTAATAGTAAGATCTGTCCAACACAAAAGGCCTTCAGCGCTCATCTGTTTGCTCAGTTTTTGGACATAACAAGTTTTAAAAAAAAATAGTTAAATAAAAAATCACCACAATACACACCTCGTGAGTAAGTGGCGATCAGGATGTGAGTGGAGTCGTTAGAGGTCAGAAGGTGAAAAGTGACTGACAGGAGGTTAAAAAAAGTGGTTGGTTTTGTGTGTTTATGTGCTGAGGGGACAGTGATATGTACAAGTCTAGACAGCAGACACATGGCTGGGTTAAACACACTGCAATTACACATCAACCTCCAGGTCATGTGTGCCACTGCATGCGAGTATGTGTGTCAGTTTGTCCATGCTTGTGTATTGTGTGTTTTCAACTTGTTTGTGTAACCACTGCTCTTTCTCTGGCCATTTCTGTGACTCTGATTGCCTTTCTTCCATCACTGATGCCTTCTGTAGATATGACTGTTCATGATATCATTTGTCTGTTCCCTGTTGTCCTCCTCTCTCATATCTCTGTTTGTCCTCCCTGAGGAGAATTGACAGGGAGAGGGAGCAGGCTGTACTTCCCACAATCTCTGCCTCCCGTTTCTCCAGCAGGAGCCACCTCTTTCCCTTCCCTCCAGCATCATATGTCCAAACTGTTTTACTTTATAACACCATAATGTACTACAGGCCCTGTCATCATGATTCACTTGTTAAATCAAACATTGTATGGGTTATGTGCACTGCTTGGCTCACAAAAATAGTAAACAAAAAACCTGAAGCAGATACACTTAGATTAATATTTTGATATGTCATTTATTCTGACCTATTTACAGTCGCTTCCCTTTACAAATAAACCATTTTTTAAAGCAGTTGTGTGCCTAAAATACATTTCTGTTTTTTCCTCGGAATCTACACACTTTGTAGACTCAGAGGATCATGTCAGAATGCTTGACGTTTCATTCTAACACCTGTGATGTTTTTATTGACAAGCTGCCAAGCGAGTATGAGGCCAACCCGGAGTTGCTGTTTTACCGAATCACGCACCTCAACCACCGACAGCAGTACCTGATCTGGGCTGCAGCTGTCACAACTGCAGGTCGCGGGAACTTTAGTGACAAAGTCACAGTGGAGCCAGCCGCCAAGGGTAAGTCCAAGCAAAGGATGGTACCTTCCAGTACAGCTGTATTGTTCAAGAAGAAAGGGATCCTACAGTTGTGATTTAAAGTGGGTTCTTGGTAATCCGAGTAGTGCGCCACATCATTGTTTGGCAACAGCTGCACATATGACCAAGAATTACTTTTACCGGACTCCATAACCCAGTAGCCGAGTCATCGCAGACAACCCAAACACAACAGTACAGGCCAGAAACACACAAGGCGTCAATGGTATTCCCTTCAACAAGGAAACTTTCTATATTTTTAATAGTTGTTTGTTTGTTTAAAAGCTTGTTTGCTGCAGTTTTCCTGCTTAAACTATTTTCCAGAGTTTTTCCTTTCGCTCCTCATTTTTATATACTTTTCACAATGCTTGTCATCAACTAGTTATTATGAATAGCAACAACAAATGCTTTTTCCCCTTCATTTACTGTGTTCAGTGTTTCTGTCCTAATACCAACCATAAAGGAAATGTAAGCTATCTGTTGCTTTTTATACTTTATTTCCTACTTTTACTTTTCCCTGTGTTTCCTCCTGTGTTTAATCTGTTTGGACTTTATGGTGGTGTGCTATTGATTTTAAAATTCAGAGGGCACAAGATAAAATGCCTCCAGCCAAGTAAAGGAAAAGAGAGGCAGCAAAAGAAAAAAAGACAGCAGGAAGAGGTAGGGAGGGGAGAGAATGACAGCAGGGGAAAGGGAAACAAATATATCAGAATGAATTAACATGGAAACAGTCAGAGTAAATCATAATACTTAAGAGTTGGACGTTTAATAGAGGAGTTAGAACAGCAACCTACCTGTGAGTTATCCTGCCTTTTATTTGTGAGTGCAAAGGTTGCATTTGCGCTGGTGTGTGGCTCATATGATCAGCAGCTGTAAATGGCAGTGTCCTCCAGGCTTGCCCACTCAATATTTCACTCAACCTTAACATAAGAGCACTAGAGGACCAGGATCGAGACACCGAGTGTAGAGAAGAAAGACTGTGGGGAGGTGTTAGAGTGACAGTGAAAAAGAGGGTTATTTGACTGAATGAATGGGTGTTTCTTATGCGCTCTCTGCTCATCTGCACTTTTCCTACCATTCTATGCTAGACAATAGGACGTTTTACTTCCTTGTGAATCACAAAAAGTATAATATTCCTACACTTTCTCCCCAATATACATACCATTATGATAAATGAAAAATAAACATGATCTGTGCATATCATTATACATCCAATATATTCACTAAGCATTTCAAAGACACATAAATATGAATGAGCTTAAACTTACTACTTTACTTTCTTTTTTAAATTGATTACTCTGTAAATAAGTTTTAATGCTTTTTTTACGTTTTCTCTTTCTCTGCTCATTTTCTAACAGCCCCAGCTAAAATCTTATCATTTGGGGGTACGGTAACCACTCCCTGGATGAAAGAGGTGCGCCTTCCCTGCAGCTCAGTAGGTGAACCCACACCTTCCATAAAATGGACCAAAGACAGGTGAACATTTGTTTGTGTATTATCATTAATGTAAAAAAGCTTTTATTGGACTTGATAGTCTCAGCAGTAATGCGATGTCATAACATTTTATAATGAAATGCTCTTTCATAAATGTTATGGTTGTCAGTTATATGTGGTGATTCACCCTCCTGCTTCTCCGTCAGTGAGGACACAGCCATTCCTGTGTCTGTTGATGGACAGCGCCTTATTTTGGCCAACGGGACACTGGTGCTGCGCTCGGTCAAAGCTGAAGACTCTGGTTACTACACCTGCACAGCCACCAACACGCTCGGCTTTGACACTATTATCGTCAACCTTTTGGTGCAAGGTATGAAAGAGTTACTTTGTACACCAATCAGGTGTCACCTTCTCTTGAGGAAGAAGAGGAGAAACAACACAAGGAAGCATCTGTGGCTGTACCAAAAGTGCTCCAAAATTTTTATATCTCTTTCTTAGTGCCTCCAGACCAACCTCGCCTAACTGTCTCTTCCACCTCCACGTCCTCCATTACGCTTGCTTGGATACCAGGAGATAACGGCGGCAGCTCTGTCAGAGGTATGTTACCAAAAAAGCTGCGATTTTGTGTCTGATTTTGTATACACGCATCCGTTGCCTCTTATCTGCAGCTAACACTTCTGTCATGTTATTGTGCGCTCCCTTTGTTTGGATGACGTGTCTTTTACCTGGCGCTTTGTTATTGTTGAGCCTAACCATTAGTTTATTGAATGGTGTCCTGGTTTTTTTTGTCTCCCTGTTGACTGTGTGTCTGTCTGATTATCTGATTATTGGTG
The DNA here is from genome assembly GCF_053564925.1 of Oryzias latipes. Classification (NCBI taxonomy): domain Eukaryota; kingdom Metazoa; phylum Chordata; class Actinopteri; order Beloniformes; family Adrianichthyidae; genus Oryzias; species Oryzias latipes. The sequence continues at coordinate 21,505,289 of NC_136249.1, forward strand.
ATGCGTGTGTGAGGCGGGCCATTGTGTGTGTGCCTGAATGGGCATGCATGCAAATGGAATTTCAGATTGCTCTCTCTTTTTCTCTTTATATCCGCGTGGCACAATCATGAACTGAGCATGTAAAGATTGAAGTGTACTAGTTCAAAGATTTAATGCAGGGGAGGGGACGTCTTGTTTGTTACATTATTATTTTAAAAAAATCACACAAAAAAGACAGCAAAGATGGGTTGCTGTTTTTTTTATTCTTTTTTTGGAGTAGGTGTGCATTTTCACTTCCATCTATGGTGCAGAGGTAAAGCAAACTATCAAAAGAAGGAGACTGCTTGAGCTTCCTCTTTTGGGAGAGTCTAAAAGCAGGTCTGTCTCTGGGGTTGAGAATCTGATTAAAATGTTTTCTGTATGCCGACAACTGTAGGTGTTAGGATATATTTTCCACAAAAAAAGTACTCTTGCACAATCATTGGAAATTTAATTTAGAGAAAATAAGGGAAAGCTAAGTTAACTTACAAATTGTGCTTCGGTTCATTTAATAAAATCCATGAAAAACATCTGAATAGACCTTCTAATATCAAATCTTTATCAGAATAGGTGGCTTGTGCTCTAAAGCAGCTGATTGTGAAAGCTGTCACCATATTAAAAGCTCTCATTTGCATAGATGCTCAGTCAGAATTGTAGACAACTAATGGTAGCAGAGAGGAAGTGTCCTGCAGTGGAGGTAAAAATGTCCTGCAGCGGAGGTTAAAGGAAAGCAGTCTTTCACTGCCATCTAGTGGATAAAATAGCTGTGCAAAATTTTGTGGTACCAGACCAAATTATTCAGCAAAAAACAAAAAGTTTTATTACTGTATTTGTGCAGGTTTTGTGCTGCAGTACTCAGTTGATAATACAGAGGAATGGAAAGACGTGTTCATCAGTTCTACTGAGCGCTCCTTCAAGCTGGACAACCTGCGTTGTGGAACCTGGTATAAAGTGAAACTGGCGGCCAAGAATAGCGTTGGTGCTGGCCGAATCAGCGAGATCATTGAAGCAAAGACTCATGGACGAGGTGAGAAATAAATAGGAGAGGGCACATACAGTGAAAAGAATAGTAACAACTACATCTACTTTTAAATGGGAGTGAAAATTATGATTTGCACACATGAAAACATGTGTGATGTGTGAAAACAAAGCCCATTATTTTGACTTTTAAAGCTTTATGTTTCATCTTGTGTGTCACAGCAAAATATATCAGAAACTCAAAATCTTTCAAAAAGGAGGGACAATGTTTTGAAATAGGCACAAGTGGGCCCTGCTTGGAGACTCACTTTTTACTCAATAAAGTCCCATGAAAATATCAAATATAAAACTCCAAGTTTTTCCTAGTCAAACTATGAGGCAGTTGTTCAAAATGTGCTACTTTTTGACTCTTCCTAAGAGAGACATACAGAGACAAACTTTGTTCCAAAGACCTTTTTTAGATTTTCATGTCTTACTACGCTACACTTGTTTAAAGCACCTCATTATACTATCAACTACAACCAAACATAGTCGTGTGTGAGATCAAGGGGAAATTTGATTTCTACAAATCTTGTAGTATCTTCCTAAACATCTGAAAACATTTCTCTATTTGAAACAGTTTACATACAGTAAGTTCAAATTGTATTTTCGTACTGCAGCTCCAAAAAGACCAAACTAATTCACAAAACAGTATTTCTTTAACTTGAGAAACGTTTTTGCTAAACTTTTCCTTAGCTTGATGTACTGCTAAATTGCTGGACATTGTCAATGCTGTATTGCTGTAAATTAGATTAGTCAAATTCATTATATTAAATATGATAATTGATAACTGATTCAAAATTATTTTTTCATTCATCTTTTCTAGAGCCCCAATTCAACAAGGATCAGCCTGTCTTCACCTACATTAACTCCAGCCATGCTCGCCTCAATTTGCAGGGCTGGGCTAGTGGAGGCTGCCCAATCTCTGCTGTCACACTGGAGTTTAGACCAAAAGGTACATTTTTATTTTTATTAAATGAATAAAAATGTAAAATGTAAAAAAATAAATAAATAAATAAAAAAAAGAATAAAAATGTAAGAAATGACATATATATTTTTTTACTGCTTAATTTTCTGCTCACTTATCTGGTATGTCAAGAAAGCATCATATTTAACAAGCACAACTATCATTAATGTCTTAAATTGGTATTTCTTTTTTTTATTGCTAAAATTAATTGGATTAAAAAAGCTACTATTATTTTAACAAAACAATTCCCTTTTACAGAACTATATTGAAACAGTCAGTACACTTCATGTAATTGTATGTGTTGTGTTGCAGGTACATGGGCTTGGCAAAGTGTTCGTACAAATGCCACTGCAGATGTGTTCCTGGCAGAACTGCGTGAGGCGACCTGGTATGAACTGAAAATGAAAGCATGTAACAGTGCTGGCTGTGGCAACCAGAGTTCCCAGTTTGCAACGCTGGACTATGATGGAAGTGAGTGCAAGTCCCTCTTTGCTGGACATGCATATTTTATGTTTAACATCTGCATGACCTAAAACATTTGTTTCTATTGTAATTAATAACCTTATAATATTTTATTGAAAGTGCTGTTGCAGCTGCTTTTATTTCTGGGTGTACACAGGCACTATTGCCCCCATTAAATCTCCGCTGGAGAAGAACGATGATGTTAAGAAGCTGTTCTCTATCGGTTGTCCTGTGATCCTGGTCACCGTCGGCATTGCACTGCTCTTCATTATTCGCAAGAAACGCAAAGAAAAGAGGCTGAAAAGACTTAGAGGTGAAAAAATAATAATCAGCTCTTTGGGGAAGAACATATAATTTTTTGTCTTGGTGTTACTTTGAGACTGACATAAGAATTATTTTTAGATGCCAAGAGTCTGGCAGAGATGTTAATCAGGTAATAATTTTTATTCTTGTCTGTCTCACAAGATTAGTTGGAATTTTTGCATGTTTTCTAGCTCAAAGTTTCTTTTAAATCAAACAGTTTTTACTCAAAGCTAAAAGTAATTGCTAATGCTACTCCTCTTTCTCTGCTTTAGCAAAAACAACCGCAGCTTTGACACACCGGTTAAAGGCCCCCCTCAAGGCCCCAGGTTGCACATCGACATCCCCAGGGTACAGCTGTTAATTGAAGACAAAGAAGGCATCAAGCAAATTGGTGAGATGAAAAAAATACTTTGGAATTCTCTTTGATGACAGGAAACCTTTTATAGAAACTGTTCGGGGCCCTTTTCCGAAGCCACTTTAAATTTTTGCAAGACTCAAGAGCCTCAGAAGAGTTTTGAAAAGTTTCAAACCTAAAAACAATCTGCGTGGTGAGCCAGTTGTATACTGTTTAAGACAACCTTGATTGTGGGTGTGTTATGTGATAAACAAATAGCAAGGGCAAATATACCCTGGTCTCTGCCCTTATAATCTGAAGTTTGCACAGTAACTCACATGATGTGTGCATACATTTTATCGTAAATCGATTGTCATGCAGACCCTGTTAAAGAAAACACCAACATACTGTATACAATTATTTTTGATTATTTTAATTTTTTCCCATTTTGTTGTCTGTCAATCCTTTAGAAACAGTCTGTGAGAATGCTTCAAGAAAAGCTTTTTTATTTTTTGGAATATTTTAATTGTATCTTTCAAAATGTTCCCAGAATTATTATTTTTTTTTAAAAGGCCTGCTGTTTAATTATGTCTTATGCCTAAATAGAGCTTTTTAACCTTTATCGGGGACAAGGCTCCTCATAGTCACAATCCCATTCACCTGTTCACACACCTTGGGTGGCAGAGTTATAACACCGGGAGCAATGGGGGGTTCAGTGTTTTGCCTCATGAACACTTGAACAAATATGGAGGCAGAGCTGGAACTGAACCTGCAAAGTTCCGATCTGAGGTTGACTGCTCTACCTAGCCAGTCTTTTTCCTCACTTCATTATTTTCTCTCCAGGTGATGACAAAGCTACAATCCCTGTGACAGATACAGAGTTCAACCAAACTGGGAATCCTCAGAGCTTCTGCACTGGTGTGTCTGTCCATCACCCTGCACTCATCCAGAACACTGGTCCTTTGATAGACATGTCTGACATCAGACCAGGAACCAGTATGTGTTCTCTCTTTTACCATGTATACGTTTCCTAAAGCCGTCTTTAGGCTCTAATTGTAAACTGTGCTTTATAAAAGGTCTTTAAAGCTCTGATCTCAAGACGATGCAGCTTGTTTACATAGGCCAAATTGTTATTTGAGTTAAGTTTTTTGGGGCCTAATTTTGCAAGTACTTGTTAACTTCCCTGGCTGTCAAAAGTCTTTGTACATGTTCATCTCTTTTCTTCATCCACTTACCACCAGACCCGGTGTCTAGGAAGAGTGTGAAGTCAGCCCACAGCATCAGGAACCGCTACTCCAGTCAGTGGACTCTAACCAAGTGTCAGGCTTCCACGCCAGCTCGCACTCTCACTTCAGACTGGCGCACAGTTGGCTCCCAGCATGGCATTACTGTCACTGAGAGTGACAGCTACAGTGCCAGCCTCTCACAAGACACAGGTTAGCAGGAGGGTGAAATGACACTTTGCAACTGTTAGCATACATGTACTGCATGACAATGTTACCTTTAAAGGTGCAAAGAGAAGGTAATTTCTATTAACCAATTTCTGTATTCTTCTGTACCTGCAGATAAGGGGCGCAACAGCATGGTGTCCACAGAGAGTGCCTCCTCTACATACGAGGAGTTGGCGAGAGCATATGAGCATGCCAAGCTGGAAGAACACTTGCAACATGCCAAATTTGAAATTACAGAGTGCTTTATTTCTGACAGCTCATCTGATCAGATGACCACAGGTACCAATGACAATGCAGATAGCATGACGTCGATGAGTACGCCATCAGAGCCTGGTATCTGCCGTTTCACTGCCTCGCCACCAAAACCCCAAGACTATGATCGTGGCAAAAATGTAGCCGTGCCCATTCCACACCGCGCCAAGAGTAAGTGACTTTAGGCATTTTCAGTTTAAATTCACTTTATCTAAACTAGGAAAAACTTGAAAGCTATGGGTTAATTGTTAAACCAACATATGATCAGAATTCAAAGAGAAACAAAAACTGTAAGGACATGGTGGTTTTAACAAGAGGCATTTCCACAAGAGCTTAGAAGGAAGTGCTTGACCTCTTAGACTCTATTTAGACATTTGTCACAAAAAGTGGTAATTCTCTAATAGGGGCTCTAATGGGATGATAATTTGTAGAAAGATTTAGCTTTGAAATAGAATCAAAGTAAAGTCCCAACTATAGTACAGTGTAGTCTTTGCAGATTTCACATCTCAAGTGTTTCCAATTTTTACTGACATTGTCCAAATATTGGATAAGCACAGCAATGTGAAGCCTGAGATTAATGGAGTGGTTTCTACTGTCAAGTTGCTGCCATCAAATCATAGCGTAATCCTTGCTTGGGACCTTAAGGGACCTCTGCAATGTGGAGCAGTGGACATTAGAGATGGCACTATTCCCTTTCCCCACAAGTTAGTTGAAACCTTGAGTTTTGGGTCATAGTTTTGTGTATTACAAAACAACAACAAAAGCCTAAAAATTCAGAAAAGTCTTGATGTCATGTAACATAACACACGTGTTTTTACACTTTCAATGTAAACATATGCAAACGTATGCAGTGGGGTTCAACTCGGTTCAATGATGTAACATACAGTCGTTTTAAAACAAGAATTCTGGCATCCTATTGGACATCCTTTCTAATGCTGGAAGTATCTTGACTTTCCAATAAAGGCTAATCCTGGTATTTCAACATATGAAAGATATTTTAGACAATCCCTTTAATGTTGTGTTAACTGTTTAGACAAGAAATGTGTTATTGGATGAGCCTGGCAATAGAGGAATTGAGCCAGGTTTTGTGGGGCTCCATTTAAAACCTGCAGAGAAAAATGGAAGCTAGAGTTTCTTGTTTATCAGTATACAGCATGAATGAACACAAATGATCATAGTCGAGGTTTGAATTCAAGGGAGAACTTGAAGCTTTCACATGTGTAAAGGGAATCCAGTTATATAACAGGAAAACATATTTAAATGATGAAATGGTGAAAAGATCAGCAGTCTGAAGCTAGTGTAGTTCTAACTTTGCTTTAAGATTGCAGTTGTCTTAATGGTTTGATTACGTGTATTAGTATTATGTTTACATTTTTAGCCAAGAAGGACTTTATACTAAAATTAAGCTTTTTTTCCCCCCCCCAGGTGACTACTGCAACCTACCCTTGTATATGAAGTCAGATCTCTTTTTCCGAAAACGGTCAGAACATCATGATCCATGTCCTGTGGTTCCACCACGCGAAGCCTCTGCTCGTGGCCTGGCCCAACGGGCATACCACACCCAGGGCCGTCATGTGACTATGGACAGTGCAAAGCAGCAGTCACTCAGCATGGGCCACTCTGGCCTGTCCAACCTCACTTCCTCTGGAGCATCATCTGGGGGGGCGACAGGGGGTGCTGCTGGAGGTAGTGGGACTGGAGGGATGTCTTCTAGCTCTAGCAGCTCCACGCTTCCACAGAGGACTCTCACCATGTCTGGCTCCTCAGCTCAGGTGGCTCAGTGTGCAGCTGCAAGTGCATCTGCTACTGCTGCGGCAGCATCATCCTCCTCTGCTAGCGGTGGGGCAGTAGGGGCCACAGGAGGGACCCCTGGAGGTGCTTCTTCTTCGTCCTCTAAAATGGGAGGATCTAGAGACTCTCTCCTGGAGAGCAGCTCCTCTGGCTTAAGTAGATTACAGAAGCAGAGGGATGGAGGGTCAGGGGCCTACTCCAAGTCCTACACGCTTGTGTAGCTTGCCATCAACGGGGCCAGTCACTGTAACTCTTAATACATAGCTGGTCAAGCCAGCACTTGCCTGGAACCTCCATTTTAAACTGGTGTGAGGAACATACACATGCACAGCTTACCTGTCAGTGCCTGTGCTGTGCCAGGCGGAACAAGGCTGGTTGGGTTAACGCTGACACAACTGTTCGAAGAGGTCAGAGTTAGGTCTCCACAGCACAGGGGTGTTTGCCTTTCTTTCTGCTTGACTGCTTTATGTTCTTAATGTGTCATTTATCTGTCTTATTTCACCGTTCTGGAAATCACTTGCCAAAACATAAACTATTTTCAGTTAACTCCACACGTTCATTCTTTTGGCTAGGACACGGTACTTATGCACAAAAATGCTTTCCACACACACTGTCTTGTTTTCTAACTCAAGGCAGCTGTAGAATGGTTGCTTGAGAAGCGTGATAAGGATTTTTAGGTTTTTAAATAGTGTAGGTACCTTTCTGTTGTTGTTGTTTCCAATGGAAAATTAGCTTATATCACAGCATTGTGCCATGGCAGGATGCTTTTTAATGTATGCATAAACCACCAGCCTTTTGTGTCACATCGGCTCTGCAAGGTTACGCTATCATGGATTCAGACTGTTGGGACAAAGGTTGTTTCTTTTTTCTTTTTCTTATACATGCATCAACACGGCATAGCATCCATAATTGATGCTTTTATAAATAATATAAATATAAAAATGTCAAGCATCATCCAGTGATATATGACTCCAGAATTTCTTTCAGGTCAGTTCTGATGTTTTTTTTTTTTTTTTAGATGATGGAAATACAGTTTAAACTCATGTGAACTAAGAAAATGTTAGAGTGGATCCAAGTTCTTGAAAAGTTCACAAGCGTGTGTGTGCGTGTTATCAGGTGTATATGTGTAAATATATATGTATACATGAGGCAGGCACACACCAACGGTGGACCTTTGTTAAGTCAATCTGTATGCTGACCTCTCAGGCAGATGTCTGTGTCGAACAGGAATCCTCTTCTCATCGTTTATGTTGGACCTGTGAAAAGGGGTGAGGAACATCAAAAGTTTGGTAGTGTTGATGAAAATGGTGATAACTTAATAATAAGACCATTCTTATTTGGCTTTGCATTTTAAACTTTGTTTAGTTGACGAATGGCAAAGTATTTGAACGAATTTAGACCATTCAGGGTTCATACTACAACAAACAAAGGATCCTCTTGTTTTTTTCATAAAAGAAAGTTCTCTTCCTGGTTCATCACAGGGCCACCATACAGCTCCTTTATTTATTTTGACTGCACCTGCTTTATATTCCAGCCTTTTGCACATTTCCCCTATAACCCAATGCTATCCATGCAGTGTCACTGTGACCTAATGGCAAGTAGACAATAAGAAAATGTCAAATTTGCAAATAGGAAAAAAATAAATCCTGATCTTCATAAATAGTTCAATGAAAAAAATCATGCAAAGTGTATCAAGTCTTTATTGATGTGTGGGGAAAAACATTTGGGCAAGTGAGCAATTTTCTGGTAAGAAAATGTTGACAGTTTTGTAAAAACAAGATAAATGCAACATTTTCATTTAAAAAAATGTGGGGTTCTTGAAAACTATAAAGACATTGCCAAGTTCATCCACCTTTTTCCAACTGAGTTTAGCTTTATGCATGGTACTGTTTCTGTTACATGTTTTACACTCCCAAAGCTTAATCCATTAACAAAGATCGCTCCAAAAAGAAAAGAAAGAGTTGCTCCAAAAGTTTTGCAGCAGTAGAACTTAACATCAGGGCTCTCGCAATAGAAAAAAACAGATATATATCTTTGTTTTCAAAAGTATGTACATATATATTTCTATTAAGATATATAGCAAATATATGAATATTGATAAAAGCAGAGAAATATAAAAGCTGTTTTAATTGAAAAAAAATTAATATAAAGATCACAAGACAATCGCTCAGAGTCACGAATCACAAAACAGGGAAGTTGAAATGAGTGAGAAAGATCCTAAAGAGAAAGGAACTGGTCTGGAAAAAAAATACTGTTAATGTACAGTAAAGAGAGAATGGAGGAGTCATCAGTCTTGTGATTTTGTAAAGGACAAGCACAGTAATAATTGAATTTACCATGTGAGATTGTGTTGGTTTACTGCGGTCTGTGACTCAGTGCAGAAGGTTTGAAACAGTTAAACAAGGTCAGGACACACAGTAATTGAGCCTCTTGTGTTATGTTGTGATTTACCTTTAAAAGGTGTTTTTGCTGTCTTAACGCCATAGCTCAGCTACAGTCAATTAACAAAGACAAACTAACAAATGTTTAACAGTTGAAGTTTGTTCCGTTTTGTTGTTTTTTTTTACCCCCATCAATGTTAGTCCTCTCTGAAATCCAGCGGGCCAACGAGTGCCAACAATATAAACGTGAACTTCACCGACCCTTTTGTTTTCAAATGACACAAGGAAGACATGTATCTGGTTTGCCCTATAGGATAAAATGTCTTTTGTTTTGGCTTTTCTGTTTTATGGTATGCAACACTTGTCTTTAGAAAGTGATGACTCTGGTATAAGGGTTAGACCTGTTTTTAACTCGATAAAAACAGGGCCTTCCTTACATGGCTTGAATGGGGTTTTTATTGGATTCATTAAATACATTTTAAACAAAACTGTTCTGTCTGATTGCTTAGTGAATTCAAAAATGCCCTTTTTCAGTTGGTTTTCTTACAGTTACTGTTCTTTTTGTCTTCAGTAAAAGTCCACCTGAGATTCTCAGATTCTCAATTAACACCCAGCTATGTGTCCAGAAGGAGCAACACTTTTTTGTTGTGACACGGGATTTTGTCCACTTTTTTGAGCAAATGCTGCAGAATTGTTATCTTTCTTTATCAGGTGCAGGTAAAGGGATATTTTACCTAAAAACCACAAAAACTGAGAATGGTTTCTTCCCCTTAGGAGTAAGGTAAATGTCGCTTGTGACAGTGAAAAGTGCTGTAAATGCAGATTATGTTTATGGTCCCCCTGTTGGCTTGGTTTGCAAAAAGAGATTTCAAAGTTACATCAAGTTTGCAGAAGTTGCAAAATAAAATGTGAGGAAAAATTTTTTTGAGTATAAGGAAGTACTTCAGTGAAATAGATTTTTTTTGTGTGTGTTTTACTTCTAATATATTCAGTATAGTCAGTGTAATTTATAGTATCATCGAAGAAGAATGGCACTTTTACTAAACTCCTAACATCAGCTGTCAGCCGAATAAACTCAGAAAGCCTTTGCATCCTGTTGCCTTACTTTTTAAAGTTTTAGCAAATATGGTTTTATTAGCAGGTAAGAAAAAAACCCCACCAACATTGGACTTTTTACCTAATTTATATATTTTTATTAATTGTGGTGAATTTAATTGTACATCCGTCCTTTTCTCCAACACAAAGAGGACATTGTAGTGTCAAAGTGTTGGATGATGGATGTGTTTTTTTTCCTTTCCCCAAAATATCCAAATCTTTTTTTCTTCTGAAAATAAATCAAAAAATTCTAAGAACCCCACCATCCCTTTCACCCCATTTTTGTCATCCTAAAACATCCTTTTCAGAATAACAGAAGACTTGTGTATATAGGGAATTGTTTTGTATAAATGAGTACTATTTTCAACATCTTCATTAGAAATCAGGGCACAATGTAAACGTCTACTAAAGTTAATGTAATGAGGACTTAATAAAGCTATAGAGTTATACTGATAACTGCTTTATCCTGATATATAGACAAATTAAAACATGTCAGAGTGGACCATGCATAGTTAATTATAAAGCTTATCTTATTTTACTGGGCATTTTGCTGCACTGTCTTATTATTTTTTCTGCTATTTGACTTATTTTGTCACAAGTTACTTAATTTTAAGTTTTTTTTTCTTTTACTTTTCACTTTTTGGGGAGAATTGCAGCAGCGTTGCATGTTCTGAAATTTTTGCAGGATATAAATGAAAAATAAAATAAAACAAGTGGTTTTGAACAAGTGGTTTTAATGAAAATGACCATTTTAAAAATCACAAGGTTGGTCGTTGCTTCAACTTTTATGGAGAAATGTTGCTTCGATTTGCAATTGCTTGTGTTTAATTCTACATTTTCTTTTCTATGAAAACTGAAAATACAGAAAAAAAGAACACTCAACACCTTGTGCAATAAAGCTATCTTTTTTATAAACTGTGAGGGTATTATTTATTTAAAGGGTTTACTGTACGAGTGCAAATGTTCTTTCATGAGTGTGTGAGTTTCTAAACACAAAATGTAAAACTAACAGAATATTTTTTTTTTTAAATGCAACAATGTTAAGAACTGCTCATAGCACTGCAGATAATGATCTATGTTGCCCACATCAACTAACCCTGGGTGATGTATAGCCTGGACTAGTTATGAGTCTAGTAAGGGTCAAATTCAGACAAAAGATAACTTTTACCTGAACCTTTTTTACCCTTGTGCTATCTTAGATGACCCCACCCTTGCATTGATGTGTTCTCCCTACCATGACAAAGGTGGATACAGGTGGAAAGATTTCATGTAATCCATGGACACCAGTGAAGATCACAAATCATTGAAGAAAAAAGGTTCAGAGCACTGTCTAGTGGGTCTATTTGACCCAACTCCCAACGTTTAAGTGCCCAGGATAGCACAAGGGTTAAATGCTGATTGTCAGTACCTATAACTCCCGATAAGACCAAATTCTTTGTGTAGCTAGGTTAGTGGGTCTTTGAGCTTTTCTTTCCTGATCATTGTAACTTTATACCATAAAGCCTTTAAAAATAGTTGATTTTTAGTCTTTTAGTTAGAAAGAGAGAAAATCGGACCATTTCCATTTATTAACAGATACTTTAAAAAACCAGTGCATGCAACTCCATAAAAAACGTTGTTTGATATATGTTCAATCATCGCATCAAGTTGTTTTTTTTCCAAAAATTTGTTTTTATCAAAAAAAAAGGAAAAAGCAAGATAATTTGAATCGTCTTTATTTTTCTCTACAGAGAGAATGGAACCTTTTTTCTTTGTAACTGTGCAATGCTCTTTTGTTAATGAAGCTTCAAATCGAGGAACAGAGATGTCACATATAAAGTACTGTTGAAAGTTATGAACAACAGGATCTGTTAAAGCTGCAGCAGAAAAAATGTTCTTTTTTAAACATATGATGACTGACAGGAAAAAAAAGTGTGCATTGAGTAAATCAGTGGCATATTCAGTTTTTTATTTTTCTTGATTTTCCCAGAGTTAAACAAGTTTTCCCCTGCAATAGTTGGATTTGGACTTCAGAATATTTAGACACTAAAAGATCTGAGTAGTCTGTAAATGCGTTGAAAAACATTTGATTTTGCAGATACACTAAGAAAAAACATTTCAAAGTGGCAATCCTGCTTTTACTTTTACTTTAAAAGAAATGCAAAATAAAATATACAAAATATAAAAATAGGAAAACTTGTCTTAATTGTGTTGCTTTCATTGAGCACTTCTACTGTTTCAGACTACGGTAACTAACAAATTGGACTAATTGGCTTCTCAAATGAGAAAAAAACTGCACTTCCTTGTTTGTACTTTATAGGAAATTTTAAAATTATGTTGTTTTTTCTTATTTTACATTTTATGCAAATTATTGGTTGAGTTTAAGAATTGTGTAAATCCATCCATTTTCACAGGGCTGTTGGAGCCAACCTCAGCTACTGTTCAGCGAAGGCGGATGTACCCTGAACAGATCGCCAGTCTGTTGTAGGGCCACAACAACACTCTCAAATACACACCAAAGGGTAATTTAGAGATACCAAGAAGCATATCTTTAGACCTCGGAAGGAAGTTGGGGTGGAAGAATTTTATCAAGGTTCATATTGTCCTGATGTCCTAGTGCTTTGTTCTTTTAAAATGTAGCAGCTGATAACCAAACACAGTACATAACATTTTATGAGGGAACACGAAAGGCTATTTCAGTTATTCTGTAAACCACTGTTCAGTCCTTGGTGACCTGTCTATAGACTCCACCCACTGCAGTCATTTAATTTGGTTTACACCTGACTAGACCTTTACATGACACCTCTAAAGCCACAGTCACCTCAGTTCAGTCAGTACATGGAGAGAAGACGAAGCCACGTGTATTTGGTCCAGCCAAGTGCACTTGAAAGGCTGGAATGGCTTAGGTTAATCTTTGAGACAGGAATACGGCCCTACGTGGCATCACCTCTATGGGTTGCCGCTTGAAGTATTTGAACAGTCATAACAGCAAGTGTCCCTGAAAGCTACTCTAATAATTTTCTGCTCTGGTGGCAATAATAGCAGACAAACTCTGCAAAATGTCAAGTTCAAGGCCATGTAATAATCAATGTGTTTGAAATTTCACAGTTGAAAACACTAGAGGGCAATGTGTTACAGTTAAGCACAGTGAGGTTTTTAGAAAATGCTGTCTAATGTCAAGATGGATCATGTTTGTGCTTGAAAAGAATACACAGTGACATGTTTTTTCACATTTATGTACTCAAAAGTCATAAAAGTCATACATAAATAGCAGTTACTCGATCGCCCTGTCATCATAAAACATCAAAACTATTCATTCAAATATACAGTACATTCACATTTGTAACTCACATAGTAAATTGTGTTACAAGCAAAGTTTGACAGGAAGGCTATTGCTTTATGATACTTAAAAGTAACTGGACTGTACTAAGTTTGAGCTGCAGTATTTTATGGACATCCTTTCAGAAGCCATCAAGGCTCGTGCAATTCATAACTCACTCCAGCTGTTGCTCTGTCTATCTACTTGCCATTCTTCTGTTTCTTCTGCTGGAATTTCCTGAAGTGGTTCTGGATGGTAGACGCAGCCTTCTCCACTTCAACCGGGCTGAGTGGAGGAACAGCTGGTGTGGTGCACGTGCCATTGCTGGCGTTGGAGTCTGAGTGTGACAAGACAGAAGGTAGAGGCATTGGCCATGCAGTCACAAGCCGCTGCTATATGTCTAAACTGACTTCAGGTCTTAGTTTATAGAGTTTATTACCATGAGATATCTTCTAAGTTGGGTATGTTGTCAGGCATGAGAAATAAATCAAATGGAATTCTGACTATTTCTTTGAGGTCACAATAGATTACAGATTTGTGCCTAACAGAATTACTTACTCTTTCTGTAGACCCCTATGCTGTTCCTTCTGAGACCTTCAAACTGCAAAGAAAACATAGCAGTAGCAGATGAGAAGACTCCTTCTGGGTCTGAATACGCCCTATGACGCACATTTTACCTCAGAAATGATGCAGGTTAGGTGAAGTGTGCACATAGCAGATTTATCTACAACTTTGTTAGGACATTCTTGGCATTATTCAACAGGTTCAGATGGTCAGATGCATTTGTTAGTCTTTACTAAATAGAACAAAATGTTCAAATGAGAGTAAATGTGTGACTGCAGCTGTGTGCCCTTTCTGACTACAGTAAGAATAATGACCTCAAACACAAATCCTCTTGATTGGGATTACAGTCCAAGCAGAATAGCAAGAGCGAAGCCAGAGGCTGTGCATAGCACTAGTTTAGCTTGTTTACCACTAAGTTTGGCTGTGTGCCTAAGTTCCGTCTCAAATAATGGTTTCCACAACCTTGACAATGTGGTCTTCACCCTTTTTTTTTTACAAAATGGGGCAAAGGGAATTCTATCATAAAGCAATGAGAGACTGCTGAGCCATTTCCTGCATTTTTTTAAATTTCAATGAACCACACAAGGCCCCTACTTAGCATTAACCCTGCCCTCATATTCTAAGTACATACACACACATATATATATATATATATATATATATATATATATATATATATATATATATATATATATATATATATATATATATATATATATATATATATATATATATATATATATATAATCCATAATCTCAGGATTGAGTCAAAAATAAGGGAATGTGTTTTTTTAAACCCTGTTTATCGATATAGAAATGTTACAGATTTGCAAAGGCCTCAATGGTTGCTAATTCTTTGGTGAAGAACCAAGTGAACTTTTCTGTTACATTGCTGTTAGTGGGATTGCAGGGGCACCAAATGTTGTGCAGGAAATCCCATCTCTGCATTCTTACGCTATTCTAATTTAGCCATAGGTTATTGCGTTTATAGGTGACTGACTGCTGACCTTTCTTTGCTGGGCTGTGCCTCATTTTTAGATAATGGTTTATTAAAACAGCCAATGTGTGAGTATAAAATTCCAGCCAAGCATGGACGGTGAGCAGCTGAATTGCCTAAAGTAATTACTACATCCCCACTTTAGGGTATGAAAATGTGCATTACAGCTTGAGTCGATTTAGCAGCAGACACTCAATCTGAAGAAAAGATAATATGGGTGAGGGCTATAATCAGCTGCATGCAGACTGGCTTTACGGAATCCACTACCTTACTTTAGCATTGCCATAGTTATGTGTGAGGCATCAATTGAACTGACTTACCTCCTCTGCTTTGCTGCTTTTCCGACTGTGTGACACAGAGTGAACCTGCCAAGGCAACGGCTGAGACACCATGTATCGCAAGGGCTCCTCTTGCGGTGCAAACATTGTTCCTATCTGAAAATGGAGCGAAATGTGTCAAAAATTACAGTCGCAAAAACACTGAACTTCCTTTAACAGCCCTTGTGACAATGACTCTGTTTACGCACTGGACATGGAAAACAGAAATGAAATAATGGGGAGGTGGAGGCAAATTAGAAGAAAGTTGGACATCATCCTGTTCTGTGAAACAAATAACATAAATGATAATCTTACCGATTCCACAACTTTGACCATCATGTACATGGCTGTTAGCATTGTGATCAACATTTTGCTGCCTTTTCTTAAGAGTCCCCTCCTTAAAGTAATCCTTAATGTTTGCCTTGATTTTCCAATGTTCTCCCCAGGTCCTCTGCTAAGGAGGGGAGTCCACACAGGTCCAAACACCACAGCAAAAGCTGCCAGCTGAACACAGTTGATTATGTCCACTCACACAAGTCTCTGAGGCACCTACACAAACATGCACTTCACACTCGCAGTCTGTGACACACAAGGGTAAGACTACTAAAGAGCTTTGAAGGACAGAAATAGAGGAGCAGTAATCTTTTCCTTTGCACAACTGTCATCCCTCAGGTGTGCTTGCACCTTTCAGTAAACGCTTTTAGGCATGGAAAATTTAAAAAAGAGAAGGAAAATACAGGTATATAATTAAAAATTGAATTATTTACATGGTCAAAACTTATGGTTGAATAATTAATTGTCAGATACTTTTTTTTCTTCTTTACCTCTTAAAATGTGTCATTATTATTGTATGTTATTTTTACATGTGTTTAACAAAAACAAAATCATTTTATTGTTATTTTTTCACTTAATTTCTGTCTTTATGTCTACCTATTGTTTGGTTAATTTTGTTTCTGTCCTGTTTTACCTGTTCAAATCAGTTAAATCTACTATTTCCCAATTGTTAATTCCTCCACCAGTCTATATTGCATCATGGTCTTTAGACTTTCTGTGACACATTTGTCTGCTTCCTTTGTTGGATTTTAAAATTAAGTTTCGGTTTTCTGTGTTTTTTTTTAATTTAATAAATCATTTAGGTTTTTGCCATCGTGCTTCCATTGACTTCAAACCTGACAAAACAAAGTTAAAGAGGCATTGGTCTCAGGCTAACATTAAGATCACAGTGTATACTTTAAGACCATTCTTGGCATAATCACTTACTCTGTAAGGACCAGTAGGTCTTGTTGGGATAATCTTGAGGTAGGTTTTTGGTTGTAATTAGGAAAGACATTCGAATGGGTTGAGGTAAAGTTTAGGCCCAACTTGTCGGGGTTAAATTAAGGTTATGGTAAAATATATGTCACCAACATTTATAGCTCTTGCAGGTATAAAGAGGAGAAAATCTTATGGCTTAGTTGCAACTCCTCTTATGGCTAGATGTGGGCTGTCTGTGGGCAAAAAATGGGCAACCCTGTAGGACCACAGACAAAATATTACTGTTGTTGTCCACTCTGTAATCCCTCAGAGCAAGAATGTTTTCTGTGGCCGTGCTGTGAGCGACAGGTCATATAATCACTTTCAATCATTTTCTGTCTATAAATGATGAGAAGATTTTTTTTTTGTTTTTCAATAGATTGACTTGTGTATCTACTATTGCATGCCTGGCTGACCATTTGTGGCATTATTGTCTGGAGCCATAACTTCTAACCTCTGCAGACAGATAATAATCCTCCTGGCGCCCATCTTTTGCAGATTTATGAAAAGCTAAAACCCAGTTTTGCTATCAAGATTAGATGTCAACTCAGTTATGTTAAGACTTTTTGGTTTGCAGCAATGCTTTTTGTTTACACTTCCTTGAAAAGCTCCTGTCAGCCTTTGTGTGAAAGAGAATCATTTCGTCATAGTGAGTTAAGCAAGAAGAGCAGGAATATATTTTATCGCTGAGCTGGTAGCTATAAAAGCACTCCTGACCTTAGGACACAGGATCTCTTTAAGAGAGTGACTGCAAGAGAAGAGTAAGGTAAGAAGAGACTAAACTGATGACTTTCATCGACATCATTTGTTTCCATTAACCCCTTAATGAATAACTGTATTTCCAATTATATATAAAGAAAAATCTTGAATGTTTTTTCTATTTAAGATAATGATATTTAAGTGGAGTCCTGCATTTAATGTTGTTTCAAATTAGCGACATATGGCATAAAAGGGTTAAACCATTGAGTAATTTGTTGAAGGATAACAACATTAAATTTGTATTTGTCAAGTTTTATATAAGTAAACCAAAAAATTCCTATTTCGTTTTTTGTTGCAGCTTTAGTTAAAACTCGTAAAACACACAAACATGATATACAAAAAGAAGAGGAATATCAAAAGGCTAATGGAAATATAATTGTACAGTAACTTGGAACAAAAAACAACAGTAGAAAAGTGATAACTAATAGAAAGAAGTTGGGACCGTGAACAAACAAATATTCACACTGCAGCAGCAGATTACCGGCTTACTTAATTAATTTTTAATTAAATTCTCAGCCAATATCTTCTTCATTAACAAGACAATTTCTTACAGCACTCTAGCATTGTCTTAAAGTATACTGGATATTGAATTTGATGTATTTAAAAAAACATATTAATCTATCTTTGTTTCAATCAATGTTTGTGCAAGGAGTGATACTCAGCTCCGAAACGCTGATAGAAGATAGGCTCTTCATTGTTTGGTGACATGTTGCCTGACTACAATCTGCAAGCCTAGCTGTGAAGAGGCTCTTGATCAACACATCACGTTCAGATTATTACAGATAAGAGTCTCACTGAGAAAAAACAAATACAGCTGCAGATAGTCTTGCTTCAATGAAACATTGAAGACAATCCAGAAAAACCCGACAACCTCAAGCTTTGCATTTCATGAAGGCTTTTCCATGAGTCAATAAAAACTGCTTATTTCAAGAAGAAAAAGTTCATTTTCATTGTGCAAGTTCCAGATGTACAATATTTGAATTATTAACTTTGTGTGCTTATGGGGCTGCCTCTTGTGTTTTTGTAAACTAATAATTTGTTTTTAATTACAGATTCCAGTCAGTTATTTTTACCCATGTTAATGTGATTGACCAGGACTGAAAGAAAGAAGTGCAAAACACCCAGAGAAAAGAGACACCCAGAGGGATTTACAATGTCACTCAAGCTTCCCAGAAGAATAAGCAGCAAGAAGAAAAGTATGTTTATTTCTTGGTTGTGTTCTTTTTAAAAAAGGTTGAGGGGAAAAATACAGTTTTGTTTTTCAGTAATTTGTGTGCTCCTTGATTTCAGAAATAACTCCAACAATTTGCCCTAAACTTCAAAACACTTGTATTATTTTTACTTGATTCTGCAAAAACATGCTGCAAAAAGACTTTAAGTTTTCTAAGTTTCAGAATATTTATTTTTACTTGCAGTGTTCTTGCTCATGTTTCTCTTAAACTTCTGTGCAAAGGTTAATGATATGATTGCTGCTGCTAAAAAATTCTAGCAGGGAATATTAAAATGAAAAAAAGGTAACGAGAAAACTAAAGTTCTGGCACATTGAGTCTAAGCTGTCTTGTCATGCCTTGAAGAACAACAGGAATTTATTTGTGCTGCTTACTTTAAAATGCTCATTGACTGTTCTGGCTTTAGAAATAATACAAAGAAAAACATTTACAACTGGAGAGGCTGGTTGGGATAGAAAAACAGTGATAATAAGAAGTTTTATTTGTTTATCAATTAATTTGAACTGAGTTGTTGGCAATTACTGTAAATCCTGGCAGAAATAATTCCAGGGAGCAGTGTGAGCTCGAACTCATTAGATGACTTTTTCTTGATGGACTGATGTGCTTTTTTTCTAGAAATTGGATGTTATTCTATATAATGTTGCATGTAAGAACAACAAAGTAGATTTGTGTGAGAATAACATGTCACAATCACTTAGAAAATAAACCCACACTTATTGTTGCATCAAAGTTTGTTTTTTTCCCATTATGTGTAATTTGAAAGGCATGATAAATAAGTGTGTATAAATCGTATCACTTCACACCTTTTTTTTTTTTAATAGAACCTCCAAAATACAATGCCCAAGAAGAAATTCTACGCAGGCTTGGCTTGGAGGCCTGCTCCACTACACCACTTGACCCAGCATCTATGCTAGATATCAACACATGGAATCTGGACAATCAAGCTCCGCAAGAACTTAAAGACCTACCAAGAGTTTTTCTGCGACGTCTTTGGTTGCTCAGTCATGATGCCAGGACTTCTTGTGTCCAACCAGAACAAGATGCTCCCAACGAAAACTTCAAAGCATCAGAGGACAGGTTTGGTGATTCTGGACAAGACAGCCAAAGCATCATCAATCCCCTTGATCTGGTCACATCTGTGTTTATGTCTTCTAACCCTTTTCTCCAGCAGGAGATAGCTGTGCACATGATGCAATGTCAGTTTGCTGTCCCTCTAGTCCTACCAAACATTGATCCAGAAATATCAGGCAAGTTACACTTATGGCCTTTAAGAGGTGTTATTGGCAAATGGAAGTCTCACTCTCAGGAAACAAGTGGTAGATTCCAAGAAGTACATTTGGCAACCACAAACATGCCAAATATTTCATGCGTGAAACTTGGATATTTTGGTGTTTCAAAGTCTCAGGTGCTGAACCATGTTCTGAATGGACACAAATTTTGCAGAGAAACCTTTGTCCACAGGGGCATGAACGGAGGGCAGATGCCCCGAAGACTCTCCAATGGTCTAGTTGAAGTTGGGTGGTATGTGCCCAATGGAAAAGTTTGTGACATCTTCCCTGTCCCAGTGACAATCTCTAACCTGCGCGGTAATGCCAGCGCACACGAAAAATGCCTTCAACTTCTGTGCAAAACATCTTCAGTTGTTGTTGTTTTCTGTGGCAATCTTCAGGAAAAAGAGAAACAGCTTATAGTTACCTGCAAAGAAATGGCAAGTAAACTTCTGTTAATTGACTTTTCAGATACAGAAAGATCAGATAATAGAGCTGCTGAGTTTGTGGAACTTCCAAGAGAGTCTGTCCTTCCCGCCAACACTTTAAGTGAACAGGAAGTTGCCGCTAAACTTTCTGACATGCTAAAGGAACTGCTACCAGGCAGTCTGAAACACGTAACTCTTGAGGCGGCAGCAACATTTGCATCAGAGTTAGATATAGAAGTGGATGAAGGCCCTGTTTGTAAAAAGGCAATGGCTGCCGTGGAAGAGGTCTTAAAAGGTTTTGATGAAGGACCTGCAAATTTTCAGATAAAACAACTTCCCTTGCAGGGTGCTCTGTGGTCCAAACTGACGGAACTAGATAAGGAGGAGAGCAAACAAAGAAAAAGGGGAAATGAACCCGACCCTATGTTACAAAAAGAAAAAAGAGACATCCTTGCGTCCTTGGGCAACTACAAAATGACCCCAGCTATGAAAGTCTTCACTGATTCTCTTTTTACCACTGATAAAATGGAGAGAGCATATTTTCTTAATTGGCTCAAACTAAAGCTTCATCTGATTCAAGCTGAAAAACAAAATGAGTCACAAGAGTCGCTATCACTGCTTCAAGAAAATGATAAAGATGGCTTGTCTGGGCACTCAGAAGACTCTCAGCGCAGTGCCAGTAACAGTATGGTTGACAGTATGTTTTCATCTTCAGAAGAGATAGCCAAAGATCAGTCTAAATGTATAAACTTGAAGATCTCCGAGCAACCCAACGGTCTGGTCCAAGAGTCATTGGAGTCAAGAGAAAACACTCAAGAACATTTATCAAAAGAAAAGGAGTCCATCCACATATCAAGTGAAAGGAACGTCCAAAGTGTGGCATCTGAAAACCAAGTTTCTGCAGATTCTGGAGAAACTGAAAACTGTGAAAGTGAGTCCCAGCATCAATCAGAGCTTGCAAGTGCAACAACAGATCATTCCACTGCTTCTGCCAAACAAATCAAACAAAAAGTGTCACATGAAAATGGTGTTTCTTCTTGTTCAGAGTTTTTTGAACCTGATTCACCATCACTTGGTCTTGAGAATTTTCTGCGTGAGATGGGCCTAATTTTTGAGCTAACACACACTGGCCCGAACAGTAGAACACAAAATGTGTTACGTTTACCCAGCATGGCTGCAGACCTTCTTCTCTATGGGGTTCCACTTGAATTGATGGATGGGAATGCCTCAAACATGCCCACATGTTGGCTGAGCTGTGTGTTTGCAGAACTCAAACATCGTTTACCTCAAGAACGGTTGAGGACCCGAGTCCTGACAAATCTCGGCAAGCACAATGCAAACCATCAAGATTTTTTTTCCACCCTGTTTGGGGTCAAATTTCCTGAGGAGAGGGGAACAACAAAGAGAGGAATGTACATTGCTGTCTTGGAAGTCCCAATTCATTTTAGACAGGACTTAGGATGTGACTTTCTGTTTTTGATCAACATAGTCGGACTCTGTTCATCCTCTGCTGATAACAAACTTAATAGGCTGATGTATGACAATGAGATGGCCACCATAGCAACTGCGGTTAGTGACGTTTTAATGCAAAACTGTTGTCCTCAGAATGGTAAACAACATGAAAACCCCTTCGGCGTCATGGTCAACGCTCTCCTGTGCAGCAGAGAATATGGGACCCTTCCCATTCACCAGCTCCTGGTCCAGGATGAGGGCATTCACAGCAAGTTGCAGACCTTTCAGATGAGACGTGTGTATGAGGTGTTAAAACCCAAGAATGGGGAGAAAGAAAGCACTAATGACAATAATCCAAATACTGTAAATTCTGCTACTTTTGTCAAAGGGCCTCAGCCCAATAGGTTTTTTTCTGAACCAGTTGATATACAGTACTCCAAGGCAATTTTAAGCCTTAAGAAAGATATCTTTGAGGCACTGAAGAGATGTGCGGCATCCAAAGTCTCAAGTATGCCTGAGTTTATGGGACATGTTGGTGCTGTTTGGGATGCAGTTAAATCCGACTCATTTTCTATTGGTATGCAAGATGGAGACAGTGCGCTGGCATTTTCTTTATTGTGTACAGAGTTGTCCCATTGGGAAGATACTTTACTGGAACACATGGAAAGCTGGCTAATAGAAGCATCCAAGAAAATCTTTGCCGCAAATGCTTTGAACACTGAACAAAATGATATGTTGAGTTGCTTGAGTAATGAAGCCCAGGAGGAAATCCAATCAGAAGGGATCAAATTCAAGTTACATCTGGAGACCTACCTAATGAATGATAACTCTCTTAAGAGAAATGTTGAAATGTTCACTCAAATCTTGATGAGCAACATTGGCAACTTCCAGGACCAAATAACAAAAGAGATCTTTCAAAAGCTAGAGACCATAAGTGAGAACCACTGCTCCCTCAGACAGATGAAAAAGTTTGAAAGCTTGCTGCAGGAAGAACAAGAGTTCAAGCTACTTGCACTGTCAGAAACGAGCAAGTCAACAAAAATTCTGTTTCAAGATGCTGAACTGGAAGAAGAGTTTGAAGTTGTGTGGAGTAAGACACTGTCTAACCTTGACTTCAGACCATCAAAGGCTGATGACATTACTTTTAGAGTGAGAGAGGTTCTGAAGCAGAATCTAATCACCCGTGGCCTCTATAAGCACTTGAAAAAACTCGATGATGTTGGCAAAAACCAAACTAGCGACTTCCAAATTAATGATGAGCACTTTGGGTACCGGAGCAGACTGAAGCACATGTTTGAAGACAACAACAAACTGCAGAGAACAGAGGCTCAGCAGCTGGCATGCAAAATCAAAGAAGATTATGATCAATTTGTAGCTCATAAATGTAGTTTACCTGCAGACTTCTCCGATAGCTACATAGTGGAACTGCTAGAAAATGTTGAAAAGGCTCTGAAAGAAAAATCTATGGAAATAAGATCCGTGTTTGAAGTGGATGTGAAAGTTTATCTCTGCAATGCCGCATGTCAAGACTTTCAAAAACTGCATGACCGCTTTGCTAAGGATCGAGAGCTTTTGAGTTATCTCTCTGAAAGAAAGAGCAAGTGCCAGGCCGAGTTTATCTACCATTTCAGGAAAAGAGATCAGTGTCAGAGGATAGCCAAAGCATTTGTCTCCATGGTCATCAAACCCACAGTGTTAGACTACATTTATAGACCACTGGGGATGCACATTGTGGAGGAGATTAAAGAGAAAGCCAAAGAGTGTCAGTCTCCTCGAGCTTTTCAAATTAGCTTGCTGGAGGAATTGGTTAAAAAGGACGATTTTAGGAGCTTCAAAGAATATTTGATGTCCTTTGACAACTCCGGGCTGAAGAAAATCCAGGAGATGGTGGTGGCTCACCTATCTGAGTCAAGCACCTTAGGCAAGTGGAGACAGCAGAAGCTTGGAGAAATAATAGGAAAGGTTGCAGCAGCTGTGAACCAAACCCCAGAAGTTACTGATGGAGTGCTTAGTGACACAAAGCCACTACTGGAAAAAATATGCCTCATTCTAGAGAAAGATGCAGGTGTTTATGTCAGCAGGGTGGCTCTAAATGGACCTCTCTTTAGTATCACAACAGAATGGAACCGTTTTTTGAAATGTTTAATGGAACTTCTGGCTACAATACGGATGGATCTTGGCCAGGAGTTTTCCCAAAATGTGGATATTACCGAGCTACTTCAAAGCCTTTCAGTTCAGCCCCAGGAATACCTGTTTAATGCTGTGAGAAGCTGCGACAACCGCTGTCCTCTTTGCCGAGCCCCATGTGTCGAAGAGGCATTGGGGCATTTGGTTCACAAGGCTTTGCTCCACTGGCCCATATGCATGCTGCCTTTCGACTCCCATTCCCAGTCCTGTGTCAGCTGCTGTGACAACCAAACACCAGGTCACAACAGTGATGCACATGGATTTTACCATGCATGCAAAAACCTTCAGTCTCTTTACCCAAACTGGAGCAACCCATTGGATGACACAAACAGCCAAAACACCAGCAATTACTGGAGGTATTGTACTTTGAAAATTCATAAATGGGTACATTTTCTAACAGCAGATTACACACATGGATCTGTACACAACAATTGCTGTATAATACAAATAACGGTATATTTGATTTACAGGTACATGCTAGCGAGGTTCAATGAGCAATTGGCAGCAGAGTTCCATCAGAAACCAGTGAAGATTCCTGAGGAGTGGAAGAAAATTACTCAGCAGGAGGCCTTGGGAAGTCTGAGGGAGATCGTCCCCACAGAAGAGTCCTGGAAATAAAGCAGAAATCTAATTAAAGCCATTTTGATGGTTTACAATCCATTATGTGATTTACAGACGGCTAAGAGCTTTTTGTTAGGGTTAGGGTTATAATGTGTTTGCTCATTAGTTTTTTTTTTTTTTTTTTCATTTGCATTTGTAATATTAACACAGATTACTCATTACAGGAAATTAATTAATTTAAAACATTGTTGTTTTTCGTATTTTTGTAATTCTTTACTGTAACAAATAAGGTTACACTATGCATCTAAATACTTAAGCCTGTGTGTACCTGCATTTTATAAATTAATTTAAAGTTTTCATTATTTAATCATCCTATGTTTAATGAAATAGCTGATTGATATTCACTTGCTAAAGATTACATGTGCAGTGTTTTTTGTTGCTTTAACACAATACAAATTTTAAATACATGTATTTAAATGCAATGTTACTCTCAAAAACAATTGAAATGTGAGCAGTTTTTCGTATCATAAAACAACATATTCTCCGAAAAGGATTTCTAGTTATTATTCCCAATCTATCCACTGTGATTTCACATACTTTATCTACATATTTTCAAGAACAGATTTAAAACTGTATTATATTATTGTGCAGCAGTAGCACCACTGTGCAGTCATATCGACTGAATCATTCATCCAATGTCTAAACCTGTTTTTTTTAGCATTATGTTTCCGACCGCGTGCTTCACAGTAGGTATGATGTTCTTGGGATGCAACTCAGCATTCTTCCCCCACCAAACATGTTGAGTGACATTTATATCAAAGAGTTTCATTTTGGTCTTATCTGACCACATGACATTCTCCTAATCCTCCTCTAGATCATCAAGATGGTGTCTGGCAAACTTTAGAATGGCCTGTACATGTGCTGGTGTAACCCTTGTGCTGTCCTGGGCACTTTAACATTGGGAGTTGGGTCTTCTAGACCCACTACACAGTGCGCTGACCCTTTTTCTTCTATGATTTGTGATCTTCACTGGTGTCCATGGATTACATGAAATCTCTCCACCTTTTCCACGTTTGTCATGGTAGGGAGAACAGGCCAATGTAAGGGCAGGGTCATCTAAGATAGCACAAGGGTTAAGCAGGAGAACCTTTGGAGAACTGTGGGAGTTAAATCCTTGACAAAGTACTGTCTTACAAATAGTAACCTTTGTTACTGTGGTCCCAGCTCTCTTCAGGTCATTCATGAGTTCCTCCATGTAGTTCTGGGATACTTCTTCCCCATCCTCAAGATAATTTGTATCCCAGGTTTAATTTTTAAGTAACTGCGTTAACAGTTGATCTATGCACACTAAGCTTGCTTATTGTAGATTATTCCATTCAAGTGTTGTTCAGGGGTCTTTCGACAGCTCTTTGGTCAAGGAGGAGAAGTTGCGGTCTGACTGTTTACGGGTGTGGATTACAAGCTAGTAGTGAGGTTTGTGGCTGATGAGGTACTGACACTTTCAGTGTCACATTTACAATATGTGCCCCCAATACATTTTCCAACTACTAATTTTGTTTTATATGGGTTTTTCAATTTTTTTTCCCCCATCAGATTTTTTATAAATTACGGAGCCTGTGTCCTGACATTAAGATATAAAAATATATCTTGTTCCCACAGATTAATATCTTGTTCCCACAGATTATGGGCATACATCAAAGAGCTCTGGGGCGGTGCTAGTAGTAGCCTAGCAGGAGCTATCGTATGACAAAGCAGCCTAGTTATCATAAATCTTTTGATATTTTTCTTATATTCATTGAGACGGTAATAAAGTGATCATTTATGTTTTTCATGTTCCTTTTTTGAATGAATATGGGTCACAGAGACACGGAAGTTACCGCTGAAAGCGGCTTTTGCCAGCGTACAGAGAGCATATCCGCGTGATTGACTTATGAAGTGAATAATTATTGCGTTCGAACGGATTAAGTATTGCGTTCGAACGACATAATTATTGCGTTCGCACGAGTTAATCATTTCGAGGGAACGGAATAGTATTTAGAGGGAACGCAATAGTATCTTGTGGGAACGGAATAGTTTTCGTGTGAACGAGATAATAATCTGTGGGAACAAGATATTAATCTGTGGGAACAAGATATATTTTTACATCTTAATGTCAGGACACAGGCTCCGTAATAAATAGCTCTGGGCTATCAACTCAAGCCAGGCAGCTTTACACAAAAAGCTGCAAGAGATTTAACTTTTCATCAGGGCATCTAAGAAATTGCAAACTCTGCTTTCCACTTGTAATTTATCATATCTACTTTCACTGCCTTCCAGGGAAATCACACTTAATACATGAGATAAAGAGTGAACGTGCTCCTATGTCTGCTTTCATAATGCAGAGGACATGAGAGTATCAGTGTCACTCTGGAAATCCCTACGGACCACAAATACCCAAAGCAGCACAACAATTTATTGTATTCACTCATCTGCTTGATAGCCGGATTGTTTTTATTAAATGGACTCACAGATGATCCACTTTAATCAATGAGGTTTTTTCATTTTATTGAAGCTTAAAAGAATCTGGCATTTTCTAATGTATTGGAAAGATTTTAATACACTTTTTCAAACAAAGAATCTTTGGTTGTTATGTCACCAACCAATAACAGTCAATTAGAAGGACTTTTTTATTTATTTAAAGAGCAGTATGTTATTGAATTTTTGATGTATCCATTCAATTGTTGTTATGGTGCACATAAAGGCTGAAGACTCTTGGGCAAAGGAGAAAAATAAAGCAATGATTAGTGGAAAGAAAGGAAGCACTTTTAGTTAATAGAAATCTTGTTTTTGCAAAAATATATAAACCAAATTTAATAAAAAGAAAGGTCTTAAATACATGCATTTTAGCTATTATCCACATTGATTTTTGGCAGGAGCAGATAATGCAACCCCTAAGAGTTGACATTTAAACTTGTACAAGAAACAAGACAAATCAAAGTAGCAGCAACCTTCCTTGTAAGTTGAGTCACATTGGGTAATTTAATGATAACAAAGTCATGTTTTGTGTCATTACTTTGCTTGTTGTTTGGCAAGGCGTGCATGCTCATCGATCTTGAAGCCTAACCATTTGTTGTGTCTTGTCAGCAGCCGGGAAGACAAAAGCAACTCTTAATTTTGTAGAATTTACTCAGGAAAAAAGCCAGACGTGGCGTTCTCTTTACCATTAGGAGCATGGTAAAACGTTTCAAATTACACTTGGAAGCGTTGCAGCTATTATTAAATGCTTTTTTCTTTCCTTGTTTCTCTGTGAATGTAAATGATATAAACACCAGTGCAGTCCAAAAGACACAAAAGAAAGATGGATGTAAGAACAATGCAACCAAATAGGGATAATACTTCAAAAACAAACACTAAGCACACTGCTGAAGCTGTCCATGACAACAACTGAACCAAAAACTACAAGGAAATGACAACAAACAAGAAAAGCTACTGTTAGAAACAGTTAACCTTGAAGCAGGTGGATGGCTCAGTTGGCTGCGTACAGGACTAGCGCATGGTAAACTAGGGTTCAGTGGAAGCTGATTCGCTGCGGCGACCGCTGAAGGGATAGTCTGAACAACAACTAGAACATGTAAAATATATAATTTGGGCACAACACAGAGTACTAGTTTATTGCCACTGTTGGGTTGTATAAGTTTTGTTTAATAAACTAATCGTTAGTAGATGTGCAGACATGTTTGAAAACAAAAGCCCTACAGGTTTACCTCTTATTGATGGTCAGCACACTCCGGAGAGAGCACCACATCCGCAAAGGGCTTAGAGCAGTAGCTGCTGATGCACATTAATCTGCCATCGCTTTTAAACCATTCTGCTGTGAGAAAGCCTACTCACCAGCGAAAAGCACAGAAGATAGTTGCCAGTATTCCATTTACCTGCAAGGTCAGAACATAAAATGTTAAAAATACCCTAAAAAATCCCATTGGTTGCATCACAGAGCAGAGCAGTGACTCATAACTGAAGAGAGCTATGGAAAGTGTAAAAGAAACCAGGTGTGACAAAACCTCTATATAGTCATCCTCTGAGGTAAGAAGGGGGAAAAGACAGCATGAGTCATGACTTGAAGAGAGAAAAAACAGAAGAATCTTTGTGGGACGTTAATTTATTTATTTTTATTGCTTTTCTAACTTTTTTTAACAATATTTCTTTATTTATGTAAAGGACTTTGAGATGCTTTTTAACAGGAAAAATCCTATATAAATAAGGTTGAATTCCAATTTAGTCTTTAGATTTTCACACAAAAACAGGTAACATTCTATATACATTTTACAATGTGTGATGTGTGGAAAATTCTAAATTATGTTAAATGCTAAAAAGGCTGGTTACCGGTAAGTTAGAGGGCATGTTTAGGCAAGACAGAAATATAAGCACTTGAACAAGTTCTCACCTGTTCACACTAAGCATGTGTAAGAAAGGAAAACAGCATGTTTACATCCCTGTGCTCACTTTAAAGTTGAGCCAGGCTCCATACACGCAATAACACAGATATAGTACCTAAATATGAGACTGTGGGCTAGCTATCATTACAGTAATCGTGACTGAGCCTTCATTTCAGAAGCTGGGGCTCTTTTCCAGCTGCCCTTTTAAGGTACATTCAAACGGCTGATCACTATTATTGACAGAGGCTTTGTGATTTTCAGAGTGAGGTCACTGTGAGATGCTGGAGTCACAGCTATGGTTAAAAATAGATTTAAACAGATTAAAGTATTGTTTAGACAGCAACATATTTTTTTTACTTGTTTTAGGGGTTCACATACATTTTTTATACAGGCATTCTGTGATTCTTTTTTAATATATTATACATATTGTTATTTTTGGTCCATGAGGGATTTAGCATTTAACCAATTATAATGGCTATTATAAACTCATCTGTTAATTTTTTTTTGTATCTGAGAGACAGTCATGCCTTCTTCAGCGTGATTCAGCCTCATGAGTTCCGCAGAAGGGTGAGCAAACACCACAGAGGCACAACCTCTCCTTAAAAATACAAGATTTCCATGTTTCCAGCTGGCTGGACACATCCTGCTTACGGTTTTACATACAGAAGTGGACAAGTTCATACAAAAACCTGGATAATGGAAGCAATGCTGACTGCACAAGGTGGACTATCTTACTATTTGGTTGGTAATTGCTTTGCGATGTGACAGCCTGCAGTCACACACTACCAGGACTGGATCTCCAGTGTGCAGAAAAAGAGGAAATAAAACTCTTTTTTGCAGCTGCATGCACTGGTCATGCTCAAACTGCATTTACAGTTGGTGCCCATTTGAATCCACATGTCTGGCTGTGAAATACAGATCCCAAAAATGGAACAAATAAATAAATATTGCAGTCTGACACCTTACATTAGTTCAAAAGTGACATCAATATTGCAGATAATTCCTTTTGAGCTGTTCAAGGCTCTAACAGTTTTTCACCCCGGTTCTGTCACAACCGGCCAGCCAACTGTCACCACATACTGCTCATGATACTCAGCTCTAACCTTTTCAGTCAGTTGAGTGGGAGTGAACAGATTGCCTGATTACACAGAAACAGTAAACCTAAGAATGAGAGGCAAGATTTAAGCACCTACCAGCTGCTTTTTGTACCAAGCTGAGAACTATAATGTAAAGAAAAAAAGAACAACTTGCCCTTGGGTTAGAAATTTTTTTTTTTTTAAAAACACATATTCCTGAAAAAGATTTAGCGAGGAGAGAGGAATTTCCTACTTTTATTAAATGGACACACATAAAGCGCTGTTTGTCTATTCCAGCAAGATGCAATTTTTCAAAATAAATTGAAAAGTTCCAAGGTTTGGTGCAAAAAAAACAAAACACTTTCACTTTTCAATTTCTAACTTCACAAAATGTGTTCAAAAGGTTAATTCACAAACATATTTCAAATAGTAAATGGGAGACTTGATGCTTTTTATGAAGCAGTGCTTTAACAATATGACACTCAGTAAAACAAAAAGTCAAAACCATAAATCCAGCCAGTATTCTTGTAAATCAGAGACTTCCCAGACCGCTGATGTGATATTACGCAAGAACAAACACCCGCAAACAGCATCTGAACTAACAAGCTTTTGAAGTCAATACAGTGTTTCAACACAATCGATGTTGGGCTCATCTTGTTTGGCACATCCCTGTCGTTTTTGTCCCCTGAAGGCTCCCACACTGGCTTGTTAGACAGAAAAACAGCAGAATAAAATAAAAGTCAATAAGTCACTTTATGGGAGGCAAACAACCCAGTCAGCCCCGTCACAAACCCATGGGAGACACAGCGATTCAGCAGTCCATCTAAAAATCTGTTTTCTGTTCACCACATAAATATTTATACTGGTTCATGAAAAAAACTGGACACATTTATCTGCTCATCAGGAGAAAACATATTCATTTTGCAGCTGCTTTTAAAAAAATTGTGATTTGTTTCCTTGTAGATTTTGTTTGCATTAAAAAAGGCACAACTTATAAGTCGATTATTTTAAAAACTAAAGGTTGAACAACATTAGTAGCTTTTAACAGTAGATTTTCTCCCAAAACATAAAAAGAAAATGTTGAAATTAAATTACCAACGTTATGTCCTACTTTGTTTTGACTCTCCAGAGGGGGAAAAAATTGACTAAAAATCAGCAGGTATGAAAGCACAAATGTTTGGTCAACAATATAAAATATATATAAAAAAATATATATAAAAAAAGAGTTGAGCCAAAGATTTACATCATTCACATCTTTGGGAGGAAAATAGAAACCAAGCATGAAATTGAAAAGCAACCGATACAGAATAATGACTAAGGAATGAAAGGATTTTGTTACATAAAAAAACGAAAACAAAAAACATTTCTATTTAGTGTATTTTTTATGTAATCTCTTTAATATTGTCCATATTTGTGGTGTTTTACATTTTAGTCCAATAATACAAAGAATTTCTGCCAAACAGTTAAGTCAATTACAACTTTTTTTTAAATCACAACGTTTGCTTTCCAGGAATGCTTGCTTAGAATGTACTTTCTGTTTTCTGTTTTGAGCCCCCAATTGTTTCAATTGCTTTTTCTTTCGCCTTTCTATTTTTATCATCAGATGACTACACGATTCAAATGAAAACAATCAACAGAACGCTCCAGCGCGTTCTCGCAGAGACGGGACACTTTTCCCAAAAGGAGCTCCAAGGGGGAAAGAAAGAAAAAGAGCGATCCAGTCAATTGAATCTCCTCACTCAGCTACATTTTCCTATAAAAATATTTAGCTTGTGATTTTGAACAGTTCCTTCAGAGTTTTTCTTGTCTGATTGCATATGTAGTAGTGTAAACTCCTCCAGAGTTTATTTGACAATGAACCACTGTTTTAAGCAGTGCAGGTTTTGCTTTCGGGTGTGGAGTCAAAATGAAAGAGTAAACACATTAACTGATGTTTAGTTCCCGCCTTCGCTTTGGATAAAGGGGCTAAAAAAATGGTAGGGTGGATGTATCTTAGATAAATAACAGATATAAAAGTTTTGGTTCTCCTATGATTTTGGTCCACAATCCCAAATATGTGGAAAAGGAGCTGGAGTTTGATTAAAATGAATTTAAGTGAAAGCATCTCAAGATTAAATATGAAGCAACCCTCAAAGCTGCGGGGTGTTAGGTTTTGTCACAGCAGGGGTCTGAGAGAGCGTACTGTAACTTGGAGGGATCTACTATAATACAACATTAAGTCAATCTGACCTGTCGTGACTGTTTGCTATAAAGGTTTTTCAAAGGTATATTTAGAAAGTCTCTGACATTTAGAGAAGCAGACATGCTGCGTTGTTAGACTCTGAAAATATCAATGGTCACAGGTAATCAAAATCATAACCTTGACATTCTGTGGAACAATCTGGATTTTTAATAAACTTTAAAACATAAAAAGCTAAACCTACAGTCACTGAACTGACCATCTGGTAGATAATGGATTTTAGCCTGATAGCTGACTTGTTCAGCCCATTGAAGAGGCAGATAGACACATTATTCCCATTATTTATTCCCTCTGCACCACATACAGTTCACTCATATCTTGAAGCAACACACAGAGTTTGAAGGGAATGTTTATCCTGTGGTTGACTTTAAGATTTATTTTGATGGATGAACTTTAAAAAAAACCACACATTTCATGTAAATCAAAGACATTCATTTTCCAAAAGATTTACTGTTTGAGTTAAAATGCAAATCTTGACCAAAATTGTTTTCTGGCTCATCTTACTGCTGTGTTTAGTCAGTAGATTTGTTTAAAATAGACTAAAAAAAATTGCGGGAAAAATTATTTTGTTTTTGCTTTTTTCTTAATTTCACATTTCGGTGCTCTTTAAATACCATTATCATAAAATTAAATGTAGATGTGACAGCCTGTACTAACTCAAAGTGTTTTCAACATAAAATGATTATCAGAATAATTATTATCTGACAGTGAAAAGCTTTAGGTTAAAGTTATATCAGAAAACCAAAAAGCTAATTTTTCATTTTTTTACATCATTCATTTAGCAAAAAATAAAAGAGGAAAACAATAGAAATAGCAAATACCTTATTTCAAAATGCTACTCTGTTTGAAATAATACAGGCAAAAGTGGTAGACGTCATTTTAGTACGCATTGTGAATGTGTTATTGTGTGTGACATACTGTCTTCTCCGCTGTGTCTGACTGAGGCTGAATGTGGAGTGTTTTTGTCTGAGCTGTGGGGAATGAGTCTCTTGTGAAACTCTGTTCCTTTTTCAACAATGCTGTGTGTAGATTGTATCCATTGCAGAAATCTTGGCCCCATTTTTTTTCTCTGCACCTTTTATGGCTCTTTGAGGACCCTTCATCTCTTCCTGTGTAGTGTTGCCACATGAGATAGTGATGCTCATCAGGAATCCATATTTCTGTGTGAGTGGGTAACAATTCAGACCAAAATTATCAGTGAAGACTAAGCTTCAGAGCGGCCTGAATATATATGGTCTGTAACTGATAACTGCATTGTATTTGCCAATTAGTTTTTATCTTGAACCCATTGTGATGGATATACCTCCAAATGCATCACAATGGGTTCAAGGTGACATAGCTGGATAATGCTTCATTACTGTGTTCACGGGATGGTTATCAAAAGGCACCTGATTACAAGAAAAAGAAATGAAAGAATAGCTGTCAAAATATCTTCAAAACCTTTTCTCCAAAATCTTGCATTCCCGCTTGAAGTTTGCTTAAAAAAGAAAGGAATTGGAGCCAAGCACAGTTTACTTAGCACTAAAACTTGTCACACTTTTGATAACATCATAGTCTGACAGTCAGACCAAAAAAAAAAGCCTTCAAAAGAAACCAATGTGTCACATTACCACACATTTTCTGTATCTGTTATTTAACTTTAACAATTGAGGTTTTGTTATGTACTCTTTGTAATAAAAATAAATAAATAAATAAAACTTGTACTTGAAACTATACATTAATTAATAGAAGTATTTTGAAATTTGTTTAATTTTGATTTGTTTATTAGTGGACTAAACACAGAAGAGGGAGAGAAAACATAGGTGAGAGAGAAAAGTAATGGAAAAGAGGATATGGATGGAAGGTACAGAGAAACAAAAAAATGTTGGAGGCAAAGGGAAATTCAACAAATGTTGTGGGAGTCTTAACTTTATCAGTGACATGAACAACTGGATTCGGGCTGCCTTTTTAAGCACAACCACACGTAACTACACACTCAAACGTCCACACAAAAAAGCACAGTATAGACATTGACTGCACAAAAATTCATGCGGACAACTATACTGTATAGTACATGGAGAAGTTAACACAAACACTAGGCATGTCTGCATGGATATCAACTTTTGTTTTTGTGAAGAGTTGAGGACAGGCAGGTGTGTTGAAAAGAATGTATAAGAATGTACCAACATGTTCTGAATGTAATTAAATGAAAGTGTTAATCCCAGACCCGCACAAATAGTCCACTAGTAGCCAGGATCACCTGGATGTCTCATGGAGAAGGAACCCGAGAAGTGCCCCCTTGAATGACCCCAAACCGAACACCAAGATAAAGCGACAGATAGGCCAACACACTGTCAGAAAAAGCATGGAGCGCAGGAGCTAAACAGCTCGGAAAGACATTAAATGCCCAAGCTACAACCCAAAGTCCCACATGCTCAAAGCTTTTCCACCAGCTCCACATGAAAGACTCGCCAGCACACGGAAGTCCTGAACACCCCCCCCTACCGGCCCCAGACACACTCTAGGGCCACCCCGAAGGTCCCTCCATGGCGCCCCAGGCAGTCCACCAGCTGGCCCTGCAGAAATCCATAAATAGCGTGGAGACAAGTGCGTGTCCCTTAAGGCGGAGACCACCAACAGGAGGCAGGCGCCCTCGACGGAAAGGAAGATTGACAAGCCAAAAGCAGCCAGCCTCCAGTTGGTGTCCTGTTCATCTGATTTACATATGCTGGCAAACAGAGACAGTGATGCAATTTATAACTATAGGGCATCTCATATGATGACAGAACTAGTAAGTGTTAATGGAGGGGAGTGGGTATAGGGTGAAGGGTGGAGTGTGTTTATATTGCAATTCTGTTTTTTGTGTTTAAATGTAAAGCGCTTTGCGTTGAGTTTGAATTTTTATTATAAAGTTTGATTTAATTTGATTTGAAGTGATGGGCCAGCAGTGATTCAGTGACTCAACATAAAAAATGGACAAGACATGTAAAAGTACAAACATAAAATACAATTCTAAGAAATAAAACTAGTCACATTTAAGCTAGAGTTTTAGCATAAAAAAAAACAGGTGAGAGCAGATGCTGGAAAGAAAATTGCAGCTTAGATCTAAAATTATTATAGCAGTTATAGTGTAATTTAGTCCAAAAAGTGTGGAGTTTTCTGTTTTTAACTTTCAGTGCAGGTAGTTTTTTTATATTTCAAAAAATCTGCAAATGTCTGTCCAGTAGTTTAAAAAAAATAGTCTTAGCAGATATCATTAAAGGTGTGTGACAAGCCACAAGGGAGGTTGAAAACGCACAAGATTGATCCATTTAGATTAAAAATGACAGTCTTCTGCATTATCAGATTAAATGTTCTAATGGGCAATGTTAGAAAATGCAAGTATTTCATTTGTATATCACAGATAACAGTTAATGTTTACAATATGTCTTAAAGTAGGGAAAAGTGTGAAAAGAGCAAACAATAAAAGCTATATTACTTTGGCTCTGAAGTTAAAGTTCCAAAGAAAAGCTGTGTGAGTGCAAATGGAACCCAATGGTGTTCTAAACCTTTTTTGTGCAGATGCTCACATTTTATCCCTCTTCCACTCACTATATCCACAATTGACAACAAATCTAGAGGGGAAAGAAAACAATGGAAATGCTTTAAAAAAATTAAAAGTATTTTCCCTGAAATGGTTTCATGAATTCAATTTGCTTACCTAAAATAATTCCACAGTTTAACTATGTTTTAATGGTTAATCCACAGAATGACATTGCAGTAAAATCGTAAAGTCTCCATCTGATTGTAAATGAATTGAATATCAAGTAATGCAACTTTCTAACATTTAAAGACCTTCCATTTAGGAAAATAAAGGCTTTTTACAGTGTTCTAGAATAAAAACTAAAGTTCAGCTAGGGTCTGATGACAAAAAACAATTTTCTATCTTAAAAATTTGTGTTTAAATTTGACTCAACCTTTCCTGGAGTTTAAGGTGTATATAGTTTCTAATTTCAAAGTTAAAGATCTTATAAAGTTTAATAAGAAATAAATGTTTAGATAACCTACAGGCAAGAATAAATGTTAGTTCACACAGAAAAAAGCCGTAGGGCGACAGCAGGACAAGCTGCCCCCCCTGGAGTACTGTTTCTTTAATCTGAGTTTGGAGGGGACAAAGCAGGAGACAAAGATGTAAATAAAATAAAAATAAAAATGGTAAGGTCTTTGCGAAACTCATTATTTCAGTCAGACAACTCATGCAGTAGAGAATGCTTCATTTTCCATATTTTCTTTTAGTTTGGTATAAGGCTCCATTCAGATACAATAAAACAAGACCTCCATGGAAAACTTCGGGTATAAAACCACTAACAGAGCTCACAGGTGGAAGCCAGGGAGGAGGGTTGGGCAAAAAACGCAGCGCTCACGGAATTGGAGGAAGAGGGCGTACAGCGCAAACCTGGTTCTTAAGCAGTACACAGAATAGGTGAGTTAATTTGTCAGGTACGAGGCTGATGAGCATAAAGGACCCAAAATGCAGAGACGGGAGACACATAGTTCCAGGGCAAGGGGTTTATTCTCAAACAAAAGGCACTGCTAAGCAGGGAAACA
Source organism: Oryzias latipes (assembly GCF_053564925.1). Classification (NCBI taxonomy): domain Eukaryota; kingdom Metazoa; phylum Chordata; class Actinopteri; order Beloniformes; family Adrianichthyidae; genus Oryzias; species Oryzias latipes. Next base: position 21,542,009 of record NC_136249.1, read on the forward strand.
AAACAAAACTTACTGTGCATTAACCAGGTAAAAAGACGAACAGGGCAGAAGACGGTCATGGAAATGCCGGTCAGGGAAGAGCTGGTACGAACCAGCACAAGAAGAAGGTAGAGAAAATACTTTAATACCAACAGGACTGACAAAACACAGGTGAACATGATCAGGAGATATTGTGACCAGGAAAGTAAAACTCAAAACCATGACATAACATTAAACCCTTCAAAATAAAACAGGAAACAGAACTCAAACATGACAGAAACAAAAAGGAAGCAAAAAACTAACCCAAAGAAACCCAAACCATGACATAATTGGGCTGAATCGCCCGCAGGGAGGTGTAAACGCATTGTTGAGCTGCCTGCCTGAAATTCTCCCATGGTCGTTCATTTTGAAATGTCTTTAAAGGCAAGGCAAGGCAAGGCAAGACAAGTTTATTTGTATAGCACAATTCGTACACAAAGTAATTCAAGGTGCTTCACAAAACAGAAAAATGCATTAAAATCACAATACATCATAGAAATAATCAACGTAAATTTTACTTTAAAAGAAAAGAAAAAAATTGAAAATTGATTTAAAAATAAAGGAAGGTAAGGAAAGAAAAGTGCAGATAGGACCTTTCAGTCATATACACGGCTAAACAGAAATCTTTTAAGTCTAGATTTGAACATGAACACAGAAGAGGCCTGTCTTACGACTTCAGGGAGACTGTTCCAGATTTTAGCTGCAGAATATTGAAACTGTTGAACTATTGAACTGATTCACCTTGTGTAGTTCTGACTCTGGGAATCAACAGGAGGCCAGCCCCTGAGGTCCTCAGAGTACGAGATGGTTCATATGGCACTAACATGTCAGAGATGTACTTTGGTGCTCGGCCATGGAGAGACTTGTACACAAGCAAAGCTGCTTTGAAGTCTAGTCTTTGAGGTACAGGGAGCCAGTGCAGAGACCTGAGCACAGGACTAATGTGATCATACTTCCTGGTTCTGGTCAAGACTCGAGCAGCAGCATTCTGGATGTACTGAAGCTGTTTTACAGCTCGTTTGGAGAGGCCAGTGAGCAGGCCGTTACAGTAGTCTAACCTACTGGAGTCAAATGCATGAATAAGTATCTCCAGGTCTGGCTTTGACACTATGTTTTTGATTTTGGCAATGTTTTTCAGATGGTAAAATGCCGCTGATGTTACTGACTTGATATGGCTGTTAAAGTTCAGGTCAGAGTCCATGATTACCCCTAGATTTCTGACTTGATTTGAGGGTTTAAGAGACAGAGAATGAAGGTAGCTGCTGAGACTTTCTCTTTGTTTCTGTGGGCCAAAAATAATAACTTCGTTCTTGTTTGAGTTTAGCTGGAGAAAGTTGTTCTGCATCCACGCACTGATCTGTTGGAGGCAGTGGCTGAGTGAATCCACCGGCCCATATTCACCTGTTGTCAGTGACACATAGATCTGAGTATCATCTGCATAGTTGTGATAAGATATGTTATTTCTGCGTATTAACTGCCCTAGTGGCAGCATGTAGAGGTTGAACAGAAGGGGTCCCAGGATCGATCCCTGGGACACACCACAAGTCAAGGCCATGTAGTCTGAGACACAACTCCCAATTTCAACAAAATATTTCCTGTCTTCTAGATAAGACTTGAGCCAACTTAGGGCAGATCCAGAGATGCCAACCCAGTCTTGGAGTCTGTGCAAAAGGATCCCATGATCAACAGTATCAAAGGCAGCACTCAGGTCTAGCAGGATTAAGACAGAAACTTTGCCATCATCAGTGTTCAGGCGGATGTCGTTGGTTACCTTGATAAGAGCAGTTTCTGTGCTATGATGGGGTCTAAAACCTGACTGGAAAACATCAAATGAATTTTTTAATAAGAGAAAATCAGTGAGCTGTTGGTAGGTAATACTTTTTCAAGGACTTTTCCTAAAAATGGCAGATTAGAGATTGGTCTGTAATTATTCAGAACAGTGGGATCAAGACCGCTTTTCTTCAGGAGAGGTTTAATGACTGCAGTTTTTAAGGCCTCTGGAAATATTCCAGATTGAAGAGACATGTTAACTATTAGAGTAATTGATGTCAACACACTGTTCAGGACAGACTTTAGAAATCTAGTGGGTAACACATCAAGGCAGCATGTAGACGACCTCAGACGGGTGATGGTCTCTTGGACAGTTTGGTCAGTGACAGGTACAAAGTGAGTCAGCTTAAAGTGAGTAGGTGGCCATTGGATAGTTACATGTGTTGTGGAATTGATGGCTTTTTTAATGCCCTGAACCATGTCATTAAAAAATACAGCAAAGCGAAGGTCCCTTCCCTAAGGTTCATTTACAAAGACGCCTTCTCCTCTTACACAGAAAATTCAGCATGTACAAAGCTGAAAGCTTTTTCATATAACGCAAGTAGAAGCAACTGTAATATTTGCTAATAAAAGAGTCAAGTCCTCACTGTTTAATTTGACACGAGTAAACACATCCAACATCTTGCGTTAAACAGTTCCCAAGGACAAACAGACGAAAAAGAAAAACTTACAAACATAATCAAACATGCATTTGTGTTTTTCTGAAAATGTTAATGCATTTATGTTTGTTTTTTTAAAGATCTATTGCTGAAAATCCAGCCTATAACCATGGTGACATGAAGCATTCAGCCCTGAGATTTTCCTTATAGCTGCCTAAAACATAGACTCGCTGCAGAGATTTCTGCAGCAAATGTTGCAATCTATTTCTTTTTGTACCTCCTCCTGCTGCTTCTTTTCTCACTTCTCTCATACTTTGGCATGATGGATCATTCTATTGAGTGCTCTGACTTACACTGAATTGGTCCTTCAAATTGCCGTGCTGGGAAATGGTCAGAAACAAGTTGTGGAGCAGATCTCTATACCCTTGAGTGTCAGTCCCCCGTCACACACTCTGTTTCAGTGATAAAGAGTGGCAGCCTTTACCCAAAAGAAAAATGAAGGAATGTTGGAAGAGGGAAAAAACTGCCTGAATATCATTTGATGCTGCCTTCATTGCCGCCACTATTAATGTGTCAGCAGGGGTTTTCCCAGAGTTATTTATGCTGTACCAAGATGAATTAATACAGCAAAGGTAGATTCACTTGTGAAAAAGAATACTTTTATTTTTAACTTTTCAGTCAGTATTTGATTTAGTTATCGTGGAAAAATGATTTGCAAATTCAGCAACAAGTGTTGCATATTTAATGCTTTTGTCATGGCAAGCTCGGCGAGGCAGACCCAGGCGCTGGAACCCAGAAGGAAAACACAAGGTGAGTAAGTTGGTAAGTCAAGTTTTAATGATATTCGGGTTGCTTGAGTTCTTGATGTGGCTGGAGGCTCGAGAGCAGCGGGTGAAGTTGCTGGAAGTAGCTTGAGGTAGCTATGGCTTGAGGTGAGGATGGTGGTTCTTGGTGTTCCGAGAGGTTCTGTGGCTCAGGTAATCCGGTGACTCAGGTGTCCACTCGTGGTCAGAATGTCCTGAAGGCGAGTCAATACAAAAGTTAGATGTGACCATGAACACTTGGAGTAAACTAGCCATGAGATCAAGTTATGCACCATCAGAGGCAACGAACTGGTGATAAATGTGGTTCTGGACCTCCTTAAGTAGATCTGGTCGGTGATGAGGTGAGTGGCCACAGCTGGGAATCATCAGGAGCCAAGCAGAGAGAGGAGGGGGAGGAAAGCTGACAGAGGCACATGACAGCTTTCCTATTAATATAAAAGCACCTGTTGTTTTGCTTGGTGCCTGGATTAAATGGGTGTTCAATCTTATTCAAAGTACACTACATTGCTTAGTGCAGACATCATAGGCTTTTAATTACAGCACAATAATTACATTTCTCTTCACCTACAGCCAAGAATTTGTTTGCTGCTGCCACGTTCGTGTATCTGTAAGGTGTAACGCAGACACAGTAGCATTGGAACGGTGGGTGAGTATGAATTTTGCAAGGATTTGAAGGAGAGGAAAGAGGGTCCATTCTCTCTCTTTCTCTCCCATCCTCTGTCACTCTCACTAAGCGCTGAGTGAGAAACCATTCTCTCCTCACATCTCTGTGCGTTGCTGTTGAGGCTGCAAGAGGACCATAAAAAACTAAAGGGCTTCAGAACGAGGGGTTCAGAAGAAAAAGAGGGACAACAAAAAGCTTGAAAAGAAGAAAAAAAATGAACCTGGTCCATCGAGGTGAAAAGGCAGTTTAAGGGGATTTTTTTTCCAATTTTTAATTGGTAAGTACCTGCATGCATTCAAGCAAATCTTTCAGTAAATGTTATAGATTTACTTTTGCATCATTTTCAAGGACACATGGTTTGCATATTTATACAAGTTTTTTTGCGCTTAATGATAATTGCATTTTCTCTGATTGTAAACACAATTCTAAAATAATGTTTTCAAAACAACAAACAGGAGTTCAAGAAACCTAAAAAAAACAAATTTTTGAAAAGTCCATTAATTTTGAATTGTTTTTTTGAAGTAAAAAAAGTCACTCTCAGCATCATTGATTTGGGATCAATGCTATTAAGAAAATGGTGTTATATTTAAATATGCTTTCTTTGTAAAGAGTCGCACTGCGTTGCTAAACCTGCATTTGAGTGAATGAATTTTAATGATTTCTGTGAAAAACTGCAGCACAGTCGCATTTTGCAGTCCTTCAAAATAATTTGGGGGCTGTGGAATAAATAGCTTTTGTTTTATTTTGATAGGGCACAATTAACATTCTATGGCACTACTTCAAATTAGATAATATACTTATTATTAGGATCCATTAATAGAGTTTTTTTTAAAACGTATTTAATTGCTGTAATTATGTATTTAGGAGGAAACATTTTGAAAACAATGCAAACGACATCCACATACATTCAAAGTAGAAAAAAAAGAACACCAGACACAATACATTGTGTCCAAGCCCCTCTGTGCATTTGAACAGCCTTGTCACAGAACATTGCCTTCATTAAAAGAAGAATGCTTCCACACGGCAGGCCCTGCTGTTCTTCAAGAAACACAACTATTGTTTTGCTCTTCTGAAGGCTTCCTACCTTCTTTGGTTTATCAGAGATCTTAAACTCTGCCATCAGTGAAAATACAACGCAATTTGTGTTTGCATAGCTCGTGTTTTACAAGAGAAAATAGTCATTTTGGTCATACACATAGGACAGTTATGGTTTTTCAGTTTTCTAAGTTATATTCTTGAGGTCGTGCTACAAAACTGATATAAACATTAAAAAAAACATTGAGTGTTTGACCTTAAAACCTTTCATGTTGACATGTACTTTGACAGAACAAATGTTGTTAAAGAGCCCTAAGTCTCTGATAATTGAATGGTTAGCAGGCGATAATAACATTTAGACACCAGGTGATGGTTGGCGCTGCAGGGTAAGTAAAACAAAATGAAGCATGAAATTTTCAATTGGTGCACTTGACTGAAAAGACCTTTTAAACTTAAAACATTGTGCATTTATTTAATTTGAGAAAATGAGGGACAAATTCAAAAAAAGAGGGACAATATTAAATCACATCATTAAGGCATTGAGGTTATCAGCAGAAACCTTGTTCATGAGATCATCTCTTACACTCTCTCCTTATCGTATAAAGATATATTCTGCAACTAAAACTAGCTGAAAAGACATAAATAAGTGTATCTGCATTCCTTCAGCAACCTTTCTGCATGTTCTTTCTGCCTTTCTTTACACTACATATAATTCCTGAACAGTTCCTGGTGTATTGGCTCCTGTAAGATATAAGTTAAACTTCCAGACACTTTGGCAACTTGTCTGTGTTGTTTCGCATTCCTCCTCTGTTCATGAGTGTAAAAAGAGACAAAAAAATAAACCACTGTGTGATGCGTCCAGAATATTCCAGTATACATCTACTTCTGAAGTGATGCTGCTTAAACCTAACTTGTGCACTTTAAGCCATGCAACTCAGTTCTTGATGCTATACCAAGTCCACTGAGGATATCAGAGCACCACTTCTTCACCTGTTTTTTGACAGCATTTAACGTCCACTCATGGATTTTTCATTCCCGACCAATCTCTTAAAAAAAAAAAAAAAAAACTTGACACGTCGTGAATAACAAGTTGCATGTCAATTACAGGATTGCATCTGTTAATTGGTTGAAATAATCTATTTCGAATTACTCCTATCTGCAGCACCCCACCCCTGAGAAAGATAAGGGAGGCCCCAGCTTAATGCAAAATAAGTTCAAGTTCAAGGTTTTATTGCCGTTTTCACATACAGTACATCGGGATTTTTCTTTGGCATCTCTCATGTCAGGGTCAATATAGACAGGACAAAAATTAAAAAAGAAATAAAATAAGTAAAACATGACAACAAAAGTACAAATACCCTTATTTTGAACATAAAAACATTACTACAGGACTGAAAGAGGGAGTTTAACCCACCAAAGCACAGCGCAGAAACAGGAGAATTTTAAAGGACATGCCCCCCCTCCACCTGATCCTTGTGCTTGGTCAGCTCTAACACATATGAAAAATAACAACAACTCTGCAGAAGTCCACAAATAAATTCAGTTACTCCAAATGATACCTCCAAAAGGATTTTCCGACAGAGCCAAAAGGTACCTATCAGCTGGACCAGGGCCAAACTGCCTTGGAAATTCCAATGCCAACCGAAACAGCAGCTCTGAAAATCTGAAAGTACTGTGGCGAGAGTAGAAGCACCTAGCAGAGAGGAAAAACCCCTGTCTTTAGAACCCCATTTGGGCTAAAAGAAGACAAGTAAGGTTTTAAGTTAATTGACAACATCTGCACTTTCGGGGAACTCCTTTCTACCTGCTGCAGTTCCCCTATTAATGGATTGCCACCCTAATAATCTCAAAAACACGATCACAAGCTGGGTCTGAACTGGAAACGGGAACGATCTGAACCTCCTCTCTCACAGAGCAGGGAAGTCTATGTTGTTTGGGTGATTACCAGTCTTGGATCATTGTGTCCATTTGTGTTACCATCAACCACAGAAGGAATGACTTTTTGTTATGAATGGTTGATTCCAGTTTTACACCATAGATCTTGTCTTTTGCTTCTCAGTATAAAACTAGTTCTCCCTCCACTAATGGTTGCCACTTGTAGAAGATTCCAAAGCAAGCTGCTTGTCAAAGTCTCTTCAAGAAGAGCAGAAGTCCACAGATGACGTTAGCAATCCCAAGGGGAAACTCCCAAATGGTCAAAATGTACCCATTTTTTTAAATTTACTTTATTTATCCCACAATGGGAAATTTGTTCTCCGCATTTGACCCATCCCCTGGGGGAGCGGTGAGCTACAGCCGAACGGCGCTCAGGAGGGAGTAGCAATAAGGGCCTTGCCCAAGGGCCCTCAATGGGTGATGTTAATTGCTCGCATTGATGAAAGAAGAAAAAAAAAAAAAAAAAAAATTTGCTCGCATTGATATGGTAATTGCCCCAGTACCATTGTTCATTCCCCTCTGGGAATCGAACCCTGCTTTCCTGCGTTAGTCGCCAAGCCACCTACCCAGCCATCTATAGCAGCATGGAAAGGTACCAAGTGGCACCTAGAAAGCGCCTGTACTGCTGGACATAGCAGCTCTGAAAGCACAGAGAGGGAAAACTACAGCACTCAAAATCCATCTGGGCTGGAAGATGGCAAAGCAGATAACATAGCAAAAAAAAAAAGCACAACAGATCACAAACAAGCAAGCAAGGAGAATAGCAGGGGTTTGGGACAAAACTCTGTGGAAGCTAAGACAAAATGAGAGCTGCACACATTAAACTTAATGTGGAAGAAGCAACGGGTGAAGCAGGACAAATACATAGTGATTTAGCTTTGGAGGAGAGCAACACGCTCAGTTCCACAAGACAGTAGCAGGAGCACCTTGTTACTCTGCGGATCAAACTGACACCACTGCCAGACAACCAAGTAGATAAAGCAGGCTGATTAGTACGCTGCAGAGCCAAACAGAGGCAGCCATGTCGCTTGACTAGTACAGAAAATAGGAACCTAAGAAACACCGGATGCTTCAGTCACTGAGCTGTGCTGCTTTTATTATGCAGCTCCAGCACCACCCAAGCAATGAGCACTGAGGCTAGAATGACAACACCTGTGCTTTAGGTGCTTTAGGGGAATTTGCACCCATTATCTGCTTTCCACGGAATCGACCTGACGCGCATCTCAAAGCTCATGCCAAATCACTATTAAAAACTTCAGTTTGCACTTGTTAGTAAATCACTGCAAACTCAGATAAAAAAAAACAGCAAATGCAATGCCCTTGCACGCACATGAAATGTTTTGCAAGACTGCTTTTGCTGCCCATGCAGCCTTGTAGAAGTTGACAGTGTCATGAACATATAACCGTATTTCAAATGTCTAAAGATTCCCAAGTTTTCCACGTCATGTTAGCACTTGATTCTTTTTTTCAGGGTAATTGGACTTTAAAGTTTTATCTAGATGTTTTACTGCTCTTCCAAGCAGCTTCTTCGGTTTTGACCTCTGATTGAGAATTTGAATCATTTGTGTGATGACTACATTTTTGTGGTGGGGGTTTTGGTGCAGCTCAGATTCAGTGTGACATGTCAGTGCTTTATTGTTTGTGTGGTGGGTGTGAATGGGACCATTCTTGTTTAAACTTTTTAATGAAAGTTTTTTTTTTGTATGTAAAACAACTGTAAAAAGTCTTGGAAAGGTGTTTGATTTAAGTCTATCTAAATTCTTCCTGAAAACTGATTTATATCCTTTGCTATCCGAAAAAGTAAGGTCCTGCTCAACAAACGCTTGCTTAAAAACCTTCATTAGACCATGATTTTACTCAGCTATTGTAGTGCAATCAGTATTTTCTGCCATGTCTGATCACCAAAACATGCCTGGATATGTCCGCAGATTCCTAACATTGTTGTCAAAAAGAAAAAATGGGCACACTTTTTCCATGCCTGACATAGAAAATGTGTGACAAACTCTGCTTCTCCTGATAGTCACTGCACTCAAATAGACACCAGCCCAAAATCAGGTTTAATAGGAGATATTATCTATCCAGAAAGGAACCTATGAATGAAACTGTTAAGATATCTTTGGGTACCTGCTTTAAGTCTTGCACATTTTTTATTTGGTCAGTTCTGATTAGGCAGATGGGATCACACAGCACACCAATGCAATCTCTATGAGTCAGGAGAGAAAGCTCCAACAGTGAATAGAAGGCAGCAAATCTGAATAAAGTGCTAATTTTGGATTTTTTGACAGTGATTAAGCTGCATGTCACATTTATAAACGCACATGAAATGCGTAAGAGCAACAGATTGTTTTTCTGAATGCAGCTCATTAAAGACAGGGAGAACTGATGAGGAGGGGATAGACAAAAAAAAAACCTTTAGAAAATGATAAAACACGTAAAGTTTGTTGAATTTCTTAACAAGAACCGATCCTGACTTTGCTCTGAAGGGTGATGTTTCACAGAAACTTCTTTTGGCTGTTAGTTTTCTATGTTTTTGTGCTGCTTGTCAAATTGATGCATATAAATCCTTGTGAGATTGGAAATATCTAAGGTATTACAGAGAGTACAAAAAAGTGAATGTGCAATTATATATGGAAAGAGAGTAGACTAAACAGGATGAGCGTCAACAGAAGCCGTTCTTCCTGTTTTGCATGTTGAGAGTGCTCAATTCTCATCACGCCTCACAAATTAGCAGCGAGGTCTGGATAATTTTCACAAAGGCCATGGCAACAGCGTTACTAGGCAAGGGTGGGTTTCTTGTGAGCTATCTGATAAGGTAGACATTGAAAGACCAGATGGGATCAGGAAGCATGCGCCTTGTGGACACTTCCATAAAAATTAGGAGCTCAAGACACATTGAAGCAAGTGAGCCTGCTTGGAACTGAAGTGGCAAGGGATGCTGAGAAGGTGATTGTTTCTAACGGATTTTGAATTGGACAGGAAAATTGTGCCTGTAGGCTCTTCAAACTGATTGCGTTGAAGTCGCAGTACACGTATTGACTCATTTAAGAGGATTCATGTGCTGAAAATCTGATCTGCAATCTGAATCATGTGTTCTGGCTGTGAAGTGATGGAAAGACTCAACTACACCGTCACATATATCGGCTCATCCTTATAAATGAGTATGGTGCATGAGACCTAAATATGTGGGTGAAACCGTTTAAATTAGCTTTGAGAATCTTAAATGCCCCTGATCCTTCAGTGGAGCACAAAGAGGCGCATGCACAAAAATTAAGTGGAGAACATAAGAGCCTGGGACAAATCATCCTGAATCCAACATTAGAATTAATAATTGATTTCTTTTAAGTTACAGAAGCTTATTTTTCACCTTTTTTAAAGCCTAACATCAGAGGTTTAGGGTTGACAAAGTATCTAATTGCATGGCTCAAATTATCAAATGGTCTTTTGACTGTTGAAATGTCATTTATAAAACATTTCTATATGTCCAAGGAAGATCTTGAATTTAAATTAAACTTGTTTTTTTAATCATTTTTTTCTGTATAGTTTGTATTTGTTTGTTGCTTATGTGGCAACTATTCTATGTATTGTTCAGCATGTGGTCTGAGGGTATTTTCCAAGCGAACCAGGGATGGATCCAACAGCCTTTTCAATCAAAGAGCACCACCCATTTCCCTAAAGTGTAGTCCTTCTATTTAATGCCAGAAACTTTCTGAATGGGGTAAAGCAGCTTTTCTTTATCAGCCACGTCAGAAAAAATGCCAAATGTATTTTTCAAATGCTTGCAGTGAGTTTTCAAACTGTTACGATCTTCTTTGTCTAGGGGTTTAAAGTTGTAGCATAATGATATGCAAACAAAAACAAAGCAATTTACATTTTATATTATGAATATATATTATTTTTATATTTTTTTAAATAAATGATAATTTAATTGTGTCAAACCAACCAATAGCCAAGTAAAATTAATTTAAAATTTGGATCTATATTTCTATCACAAGTGTTGGGTTTTTATAAAATGACATCCACACATACATACATTTTGCATCTACAAGCAAAAATGTTGGCATGTGTGTAAAAAATTCTGCAAGTGCAGTATAATCTTGTGCTTTTGCAGTACTGATTTGTTCTTGAGTAAAAAAAATAAATAAACAAACTGTAATTACTGTAAAATGTTTTGCACAGTTGCCCAGTTGCTTTTAGAAATACAATTCAGATTCTCAGAACAGCCCACACACAAACAAGTGTACAAGTGTTTTTGATTTGCAGACACACATGGAAAACAATAATATGTCCTCTAAATAGCTGGGCAGCAGCAGACTACACAGAATGAACAATGCCGGCTCTCTGTCTCTGTCAGGAGCTGAGCCATGAACCAGCTGCTGGAGTGAAGGGGAAGGTTGAAATTTTAGAGCCACCACCATTAGCCTTGGTCCCAGTCAGGGAAATGACCCATCAGCAATCGACATCTGTAAACAATAATCATGCAAAAACACATCAAACATTCAGTCTGTCACAGAATAAATCAAAGATCCAGAGAAGACAAAGAGAACGTCCTCTGTCATAGAATAAATCAACATCTTAGTGAAGAAAAATAAATATGTGTTAAAACCGTAATAGTTGCAACACTAAAAAGCAGCACCTTGCCAATTCTCAAAACTGAAACTATTAAAATCCAAAGAGAAAAACTATGAGTTTCAAACAATTTTTTCCTTAATTCCATCTCCCTTTTCTAGTTAGAACAGCCAAATGTGTGACTGATATTTCAGCCACTTTCCCTCAATTGAACGGAAGAAAACAACAAAAACAAGTCGTGCTGTTTCTCCCTGGGTGTCATCTCAATGAGGGAGGTGCATACACTGTTTTTGTTCCTGTAAGAAAAAAGCGCTCATGCTGGCACAGAAGCCTTTGCACACAGAGTCCTCGGTAAACAATGAAAATGGAAATGGCTTTGTGTTATTAGGTTCTAAGTGATGAAGTCCCCAAAGTCACTGCACACACTTTTGATCATTTTGAGAGAACAATAAACTTTCAATCCTACACAAAGATTATCTATACTTAATGACACTGTCTAATGATGATCTAATGTTCAATAAGCTTATGTCCAAATTTAATAATGCTTCCATTACATGAAAAATCCAGAAGCAGGAATAGCTCCTAAAGACCCACTCCACTCCAATGAAAAAGGACAGATATAAAGAAAATTAAGCTTAAAATAGCATTTTTGAGTATTTCTTTATTCAAATCAGGAGCAGACCAAAAAATGCAGTTGGAAAAACCCTATAGTTGTGATCTAGAGACTACAGTTGGCAGGTCACTAGCTCCATGCTTCTCTCCATTTCAATGCGTCCACTAGAATACGACTAGATCCATGTACATCTTCATTTTCCTCTTCTGAGCTGGAATCTAACTCAAAACTGCACAGATGGATAACTGCAATATTGCTCACCATTTTATTATTTTTTTGCATTTGTAATGTTAGATTAGGGTTGTGAGGGGCTGTAAACTAGCAGGAGAGACTGTAAACACATCGATGATAGAAAGTGAGGGCGGGCTTAACTACATGTCCACGGTCCCGCCCATAACTCAGAGATGAATTTCGAATGAACTATTGCTGCCCTACGGAAATGATGTCCTAGAAACTGCAGTATTTTAGATTTTGACCACTGGGTAAGCTTTTACAATGGATCAAAAGATGATTGGAGCAGGACGTACAGGGCCCTTATCATGCAAAATCAACTTTTTGAACTTTTAGGTGAATTAAAATGTTAATTTCTCAGACGACACCCACAAGGAGCGAAAGCCGGTGCCTCAAAGATCAAGTCGTTTTACATCTGGATGGGAAAACTAGCAACGAAAATAACTAATATTTCATTAGAAAAACCTTCTTTAGTGTGCCAAAGGTAAAATATTATCATTATATGGATATAGTTTATTCTGAAAGGTCTAAGAAAAGCATGATATAAGCCCTTAAATAAATCAGATTAGTTTTATTCAAATTCACTTTGAATAAACAAAGAAATAGTAAAAGATAGACTTTTTTTTATTCTATCAATACTAAAAAAAAATGAGCGTGGAAAAGGAAGGTACTTGTGAAATTTGTTTTGTCATTTCCTGCTGTACTTAGTCAATGATATGTTTTCCATGCGCTATGCCAGTATAACACATACTTAATCTGTTTTGCTGACAGCAGGAGACAATGTTTTCAGTAGATTAGGAATGCTCCATCAGCCTTCAGGGTGAATGAAAGCATCAACATGAGACAGTATTAGCCGTCTTTCAAAGACATAATGCAATTTTGTCAATTATTTTTTTATTATGAATTAATTAGACATGTAATGATGTTTTATTTACAATAAAACTTCACTGAGTGAGGTACCTCTGATAATAATTTGTTTAATGTTTACTGCTCCATTGTTTTACCGAAAGATCTAAAGAAAAATGCTGTTTAAATTCTGGGAAAAGTTCCACAAAATGAAAAGAAACCACATTTTGTTGAGAGCTTCATGTTAATTTCAAGAGAAAGAAAGCTGACATTTATGAAAGGGTCTTCCAGAGATCTGAATTCATTTCAACTGCAAGCAGCGATTTACTTTGTTGCCAATAAAGCTTTTTGCTCTCTTATTAACTGCCAAAATTTAAAGGCCACACAGTGATGGGGATAGGCCACTGCAACTTTGCGATGCATGATAATGTAGCTTGCAGGTGGTGGAAACAAATGCCAACAAAGAGAGCCAAATGACAATTTTGACATTTAGCAAATCTAATTAACTGAGAAAAACAATCCAAATTTTCTTTAAATTAATTTTTTTTTTCAGTGGAATGGAAAGCACTTGGACTAGCCACTCGAACCTTTTTCCTGCATTTGAATATTATCAAATTGTTGTCCACTTGTCCAATAGTTTAAAGCAGCATTAATTTTTCTTTCAAATGATTTTGAATTATATTCTGTGAGCTTTAGATCTGTGGACGTGTCTAACCATTAAGACATTTATTGCTTGTGATGACAAGGCAGCAGTTTCAGGTTAGATTCAGCACCACTTCAGCTTGCATGAAAAAGACGGAGCTGATCTTTGACATCCAGGCTGTCAAATTACATTTCAGTAAAAGACTGAGCTTCTTTCATGGTGCTTTCCTGCTCCTGCATACACTTAACAGGAGCCATAGAAGAGACTTGTCAAGGCTTTAAATGAAAAGCCACCACTGATGTTCTAAAGTATGAAACATCAAAAAGTGCAGGGGTGCAAAGTAGTCTGTCACAGTGGAAGACACTGAGGACATTCTATGACGACCTTCAGAACTATTCTCATAAAAACTTTCCAGCAAACTCAATTTTCAAATAAAGTTTTAAAAAATACTATAATTTTCTGTTTGTGCTTATCTGTTTACTGTTCCACCAAATCCCTGATAAGGTCAAGTGGGTTACTGGAGTCTATAACCCAGGCACAGTTGGGAAAAGGCAGGGTAAATCCTAAACAGATCACCAGATTGTTAGTTGCAGGGCATAAGCTAAAGATGATTAATTTACATCAATATCTAATCTTACACTATCTTTGTTTTACATTGTGATTGTAATCCTCTGTAGAGATCAGTATCATAGAAAAATCAATACTTTTCCTTTAGTACCACAACTAATTGGTCAATTCCACATCCATCTGGAAATCTACTTAAGATAACTGACTTAGAATGACAATATACTGTATACACTTTACAGCACTTTATATCATTGTGAAAAAATTCCGTCGGTTTACTGTAACTCATTTGGCACAAGGAAAGACAAAGACATAAGGATGTCAATGTTTTCTCCTATCAAATTATCTTTATGTTGGGCTACTGTTCAGTTCCAAGCTGTGGACTATTTTAGTTGATATTACAATACCAATTGACCTTTTGAAGTGGAATATATATTGCCTATTGAAATTATGCAAACAATGGAAATTCTAACACTAATTACATAAAGTACTTTATCATTAGTGGCATTTGCATCAAATGGTATTCTTCTTGAATGCATGGAACAAAATCTTCAGAAGAAACTTTAACGAGAAGTTGATTGTTTATCGTTCGAGCCAAATGATTCAGTGTTGTTTGCGTCTCAGGTTTCCCTGTGGAGATATGGATACCTTCATGGATGAGGATTTCCGAGTGGCAAGTAACATTAGCCAAGAAACAGAAAGACTGGATGAGCACAAAAGACAAGCACTCAACCAAAGTGACCCTTTGGACATGTTTGTGGGCATGGAACTTCTTCTGAGATTTAAACCGCTGTTCGTACCTCTCTACTGCCTGGTAGTGGTTGTGGCTGGTGTTGGAAACTCAATCCTCCTGGCATGTATCATGGCTGACAAGAAGCTCCACAATGCCACCAACTTTTTCATTGGTAATCTAGCCGCCGGGGACCTGCTGATGTGTTTGAGCTGCGTTCCACTGACTGCCTCCTACGCCTTTGACAGCCACGGTTGGGCGTTTGGACGATCTCTTTGCCACTTGGTGCCCTTGTTGCAATGTGCAACAGTCTTTGCTTCAGCACTTTCTCTCACTGCTATTGCTGTGGACCGCTACATCGTTGTAGGTAAAGATCTTACACACCTACTTGTTTTATCATTTCTGCCCTATTTGTTTTGAATATTTCAAACATCATAGGAGACACAGAACTTTGCATTCAATCCTTTTTTTCGTTACATTTTTAAGTGTGTTATTATATCACTAGTTCTGGTTCTTATATGTGCTGTTGTTTTGTCTCAGCTCACCCAGTACGGAGGAGGATCTCAGTGTGGAGCTGTGGCGCAGTGACTTTGGGTGTTTGGCTGTTGTCTTTGACTTTGGCAGCACCTCCATCTTTCTACACAAGCTATGTTGACCTTCGGCCCAGCGGCGTCAACCTGGTGGTGTGTGAGGAATTCTGGCCCAACAACGGCAACCTGCGCTTGCTTTACTCATGCTTCATTCTAAGCACATCCTACATGATTCCACTGCTGTCTGTCAGCATGTCATACTGTGCCATCACTGTCAGCCTAAAGCGCTACTCAGTTCCTGGAGAGCAATCCATCAGTCAACAACGATGGAGCAAAAGGCGAAGGAAGACCTTCTCTCTGCTGGTGGCCTCGGTGTTGGCTTTTGCCCTGTGCTGGTTGCCTCTTCAGGTGATTGACACATAATTTAGTCAAATCGTGAGCAACTCCAAACTTGACATTTTTTAATATGTGCACATTCAAATGGTTAAAAAAAACACTTAAAGTAAACCTTGAAGTGGCATGTGCATTGTTCTTGTGGTTTCAGAAGTTAAAAACTCAATAACAAGGAAGTGGCATAAAGAAGTCTTTAGTGCAACTGAGATGAGATTTTTATGCTTCATTTATCAAAAAAGGTCCATCCTCGTGTAAATGTGTTCATTACAAAAACACTATTTTCTAAATGAGACATGATAAAAGCTAATAGATTATACATTCATCATCATATTGACTGAAAGCGAGGGAACAGAAGACATTGTGCTGTGATGGCAGAGATGAGTATTTGTGCCCACAGAAAGTACTTTCAGTTCCATAGTGTAGTGGTAACTGGAAACCACACGCGCATTTGTCAGTTGTACAAGAAAGTAGTTTGGCTAAGTTTCGTGATGACATATATTTGCATTTTGTACATTGTATGTGTGGGAAAATGTGTAATAGAATGTTGCATTGTTACACAATCAAAACCATCATTCAGGAGATGTTCATTTAAATTGGATGGCCTTTATTAGTCATTCAAAACATGTCATCAGGCCACTCTGAGGTTTTAAAATACTTTCTGTTTTAAGGTTTCATTTTGAGAAGAAAAAACTAAACTGTTCCTATGTTGTTGTGCAGGTACTAAATCTGATGATGGATCTGGACCCAGACTTCCTCATAATAGGGAAACGCTACATCAATCTCTTACAAGTTTGCTGTCATCTATTGGCTATGAGCTCCTCATGTTACAATCCCTTCATCTATGCCTCATTACACAGCAAGGTGCGCATGCATCTGAAAGGCTACCTCTGTCCCTGTCGCAACCGCAAGAGTGGAATGGTGGAGAGACCCACGTCCAGGAGCTGATGTTCTGGCACAACAGAGTGACATGCAAAGTCTGCCTTTTCCCACAAGCTGACATTTGAATCCTAATGTCAGGGTTTGAAAAAAAATGCAAAACTAATTTTCCTGGTGAGTTCAAATCAAATAGTATTAAGTGTTGTAAAGACATTTCATCCTCTCTTGCGCCTCACCAATCCATTGAAACCAAAAAAAAACATAGATTAAGAGTCCACATCTGATGATAGGATTAAGTGATGATATTTTTTTTTCTTTTTGGTCTGCTGAATTACAGGCACAGATATTTAAAAAAATAAAAATAAAAAAAAAACACTCCAGGGACCTCGTTGCAGCACACTTAACACACACTGGTGGCTGAAACTGGTTCATGTAGTAAACGCTTAACTGACAGCATTTATTTCTCTTACCATATATGGATAAAAGGATGACAAGAGGAAATGTGCAAAAGGACCCCTAATTATTTTACTATATCCCTAATTAAGTGTATTTTCAGTTCATAAGAATCACTTACATTTTAATGATGTGAAAATGCAACCTGCCTAATTATTTGTAGTGTTTTTATAGTGATGTGAGTTATTTTCCTCCGAAATTTTCAGGATAGAGGCCAAAAAACCTTTACATGGACAGCAATTCTGTTGCCAGTTTGTAATCAGTGCCAAACACATGAAAACGTTGCCTGACGTGCAGAGTTCTGTGTATCTGTTCTGAAAACGATAAAGACAATTTTCATCACACTGTTGAAATAAGAATCCATATATCATATCATATTGAATGTGATTTGTGGTTTTTGCTTGGACCTTGGGCTGTGATTCTTAGACGTGGGAAGATTTGTTTAAAAGTTTAGTTTACATATCTTTGACTGAAAATAACAGTGACAAAGAAGGATTACCAGACTTCGCGATCATAACCCTCATCCGATTAGATTAGCAATTCAAGGCAGTTGATAGAAGAAAGAAATTGTACAGAGAAGAGCAAAGTACTAAAGTTATGACTGTGAAAGCAGTAAAATTAATCAACTTTTGGCTGAAACATGCAGGCGACTGGAAAAGTCACACAGACGGATTAGGACTGCTAATGGTAGTGATATTCATGGCCCATGACTAAAATATCACAGCAAAGGTGCCATTTGGGAGTGACCACTGTCACTACTGTGTTTGGAAGGAGAAAAAAAAGATTTCTCTGCCCTTTAAAAGTGACAAGAATGCTGTCAATAATCTTGTTTGAAGAGGAATGCTAAGAGACATGAGTACAATAGAGTTTTAAGACCACCAGAAAGAAAAAATATTGATTTGATTGATTGATTGATTGATTGATTGATTGATTGATTGATTGATTGATTGATTGATTGATTGATTGATTGATTGATTGATTGATTGATCGATAAGCATTGATTGATTGATTTTAAGAATTGCAGTCAAAGCAATAAAGACTTCGCACAGATTTATCAAACTCATTACAGAAATGATAAAATGCATAGATAAAAAAAAATGAAAACAGAAAACAAAAAAAATAATAAACTTAAATCACATTTGTTTAAATAAAAACAGTGATCGTTAACTAAAGACATGCTGAGCTTCATTTTTCGCTTGAAAAGGAGTGGGAAGAAGCGAGTTTATATAATCCCACCCCTACTGAGTTAATTCATTTTATACTTTTACATAGTTTTCATAATCCGGTTCTGATCAGATTCTTTTCAAATTACAAAATCAAGTCCTTATTAATGTTTGTTTATGTAAGGATTCAGTGGTTTGGTTTTCTTTGTCATGTTTTTGGTTTCCTTGTCAGTCACACCTTCAGGTTCATGATCCACAGCTGTCTTCAGTTCAGTTAATTGCCCTCAGCCTATTTAAGTGTCTTGGTTTCTGTTCTTCCTTGTCAGGTCATCTGCTCTGTTTTGTCACAGGTTTTTTTCCCCTCATAGTTTTGTCATGTTTCAGTTTGCTAATTAAATGTTTTAGTTCCTGTCATCAAGCTTGGTCTCCTGCATTTGGGTCCTCCACCACCAGTTCGTGACAGAATGACCTGACCAGCTTGGTCCCAGCAGGGGAGTTTTCCATCATGCCCATTCCATGCCTTGCCAGATGAGTTCCTGCAGCATTGTTCATGCCATGCCCTTCCACATCAAGCCTATCTGTTCCTGAGGGGGATTGCCGGGACCATCCTTCAAGCATCAAGTTTCCTGTGGAGGGTCACCGGGGCCGCTCCTCTTCATGTCTGTTCCTGAGGAGGGTTGCCGGGCCCACACTTCATGTCCCCTGTCCCGGAGGATGGTCACCATTCCCCCTTGGCTGTGTCACCTGGTCCACAAGAGGGTCACCAGTGCTGCTCCCCTTCATGGTTCCTGTCCCTGGGGAGAGTAATTGGGACTTTCTACACTTCATGCCTGTTCACAGAAGGGGTTCTGATGCCCCTCACTTCCGTCTGGCTGAAGGAACCCAAACTGTTCTGGACTTTTTTCATTTTCTGTTCCTCCAGGTCCCCTCCTCCTAGGGGTTTTTGGGCATCTGGAATCTGCCCTTTTCGGGAGGGGTACTGTAAGGATTCAGTGGTTTGGTTTTCTTTGTCATGTTTTTGGTTTCCTTGTCAGTCACACCTTCAGGTTCATGATCCACAGCTGTCTTCAGTTCAGTTAATTGCCCTCAGCCTATTTAAGTGTCTTGGTTTCTGTTCTTCCTTGTCAGGTCATCTGCTCTGTTTTGTCACAGGTTTTTTTCCCCTCATAGTTTTGTCATGTTTCAGTTTGCTAATTAAATGTTTTAGTTCCTGTCATCAAGCTTGGTCTCCTGCATTTGGGTCCTCCACCACCAGTTCGTGACAGTTTATCTTCAGAAAACATTCATTCATGATTTCATTAAACAGTAACTGGTACCAAGATGTAGTAATCATTGATCATCCTTAAGCAACACATTATTACATTAAACCAGTAATTTGCTATACATTGCAGATCAAGTAAACAAAATCAATGGCTTATTGATTGTAATTTAAAACGTTTCAGTATCATCATTGCACATTACACAATGTAATACTCATTGGTTGTAATTGAAAGAGCTTTGATTATTTCACCACAATCAAGTTCACACACGTATTTGTACTTGTTTTATATATATATATATATATATATATATATAAATATAAAACGGCCCTCTCACCCTCCGCAGGTGGTTTCTCCTCCAAGCTCGGGTCCTTTACCATAGGCCTGGGAGCTTGAGGGTCCTGTGCAGTATCTTAGCTGTTCCTAGCACTGCGCTGTTCTGGACTGAGACGTCTGAGGTCTTTCCAGGTATCTGTTGTAGCCACTCCTCTAGCTTGGGGGTTACTGCCCCGAGTGCTCCAATTACCACAGGCACCACTGTCACCTTTACTTTCCATGCTTTCTCCAGTTCTTCTCTGAGTCCCTGGTATTTCTCCAGTTTCTCATGTTCCTTCTTCCTGATGTTACCATCGCTTGGCACTGCCACATCCACCACAACGGCTTTCCTCTGTTCTTTATCCACCACTACAATGTCTGGTTGGTTCGCCATTACCATCCTATCAGTCTGGATCTGGAAGTCCCACAGGATCTTTGCCCTCTCATTCTCTACCACCTTCTGAGGTGTTTCCCATTTTGACCTTGGGGTTTCCAGTTCATATTCTGCACACATGTTCCTGTATATTATTCCAGCCACTTGATTGTGGCGCTCCATGTATGCTTTCCCTGCCAGCATCTTACACCCTGCAGTTATGTGCTGGATTGTTTCAGGCGCCTCTTTGCACAGCCTACACCTTGGGTCTTGTCTGGTGTGGTAGATCTGAGCCTCTATCGCTCTGGTGCTCAGGGCTTGTTCCTGGGCTGCCAGGATGAGCGCTTCTGTGCTGTCCTGTAGGCCAGCCCTTTCTAGCCATTGGTAGGACTTCTTGATATCAGCCACTTCAGTTATGGTCCGGTGGTACATCCCATGCAGGGGTTTGTCCTCCCATGAGGATCTGTCCTCCAGCACTGTATCCTCTGCTCTCCATTGCCTGAGACATTCACTGAGCACACTGTCAGTTGGGGCCTTGAGCTTGATGTACTCATGGATCTTGGATGTGTATATATATATATATATATATATATATATATATATATATGTATGTATATATATATATATATATATATATATATATATATATATATATATATATATATATATATATATATATATATATATATATTAATTTGGGTATGAGGACATTGAAAAGAAAATGTAGGAAAGTGGATCTTCTAATTTTCTTTAACCCTTGTGGTATCTTAGATGACCCCACCCTTATATTGACGTGTTCTCCCTACCATGACAAAGGTGGATAAAGGTGGAAAGATTTCCTGTAATCCATGGACACCAGTGAAGATCACAAATCATTGAAGAAAAAAAGGTTCAGAGCACTGTCTAGTGGGTCTAGATGACCCAACTCCCAATGTTAAAGTGCCTAGGATAGCACAAGTGTTACAAGAAAAATGTCACACAGATTTAAATCAAGTATTTATTTTTTATTTTGTCAACTTTATACTTGTGAATTTACAATAGCAAAAGTACAAACATCTCCTTGTAAAATCTCATAAATTCACGATTTCATTCTCATAAAAAGTTGCCGTTTTTTTCTTGTAGT
This sequence comes from Oryzias latipes, assembly GCF_053564925.1. Taxonomy (NCBI): domain Eukaryota; kingdom Metazoa; phylum Chordata; class Actinopteri; order Beloniformes; family Adrianichthyidae; genus Oryzias; species Oryzias latipes. The sequence continues at coordinate 21,563,592 of NC_136249.1, forward strand.
AAGACAAGTTTATTCTCATATATTTCCTCTTTTCCCCTTTCATGGTGGTCCCAAAACTCTGTTGTACAAAAGTGCAACTGTCTATTGTGTGTGCATTATTTTGGCTTCATTGCTTTATCAATAAAGTTGAGCCATTTAGATGTCAATAAAAATTTTTTGAGGAAACAGATCTGGTCTGAGTAAATGAGTAGAATATAAAGGCTGGTAACTGACCCCCACATTATTAACACGTCTGTAATTTACCTGAACATGCCCGTTTTTCATCTGGATTCAGGTCATCAGCACTGGAGTCGACAGGGTTCTGCTCGATGCAGCCATTAGGTCTGTGATATTAGAAAATACACCTGAACTGCTCACCATTAGCTTTTTACCAGTTTCAAAATGGGACACTCTGAGCTTTCTCAAAAATGGTCATTTTGAAGGTTATTGTGTTTTTGTGACAGCATAAAAGAAAATGAGAAATGAAGAACCTATTTTTTAAAAATTGTATGCAAAAGACAAAAATGTGCCAAATAACATGAAAGTAGTTTCTACCAGTCAGAAAAAATGCACAATGTTCAGCTTCTTTCATTTGATACTCTAATGTATCAATATTTTTCTTTTTATTGCAGTATTTTAAGTTAATGTCCCAGGTCGCTCAGTATGTTTGCGGTTTCACTTTTGTATTTAGGGATATTAGCAAATATGTTTACATCTTGCCAGCTAAATGGTCATCTGTATAATACAGAAGTCAAGATGTTCACTCTTTCCTTTATTCAGAGGTAACACAGGATATTTTTGAATGTCTTTACTAGTTAATTTCATGTACATTATTTAAATCATTTGAACTATTGCAAAGGTTTAAATTAACAGAAGTCTTTAGAGATTGCCATGGGTTTGCAATTTGCATTTACAGTGGACAAAATGGATAACAAATCCAATTAAAATTAAACCAGTTTATCTTATTTATGTGCCAATGATTTATAAATGTGAAAATAAAATAATATTAAATGGTTTTTGGTGTATTCATTCTCAAATGTTTACTTATTAATCAATGTATTTTGGGGATTTTATAACTAATGTGTTGTTACAATTTGAAAGCTAAATCCACTATCTCTGAGGGAAAAAAATGTTTGTTTTTATAAATTACCATGTTGCAGGAGTCTAACTTAAAGAAATCCTTTTAGAAATCCACATGTAAAAAGCTGACAATTTAAATTTGACCACAGTCTTCCGAAAAACCCTCTTTTTCTCAGGCATTTAAGAACAGATGGGTTTTCCATGTAATGCGAACATTTAAGCCTAAGAGGCTAAGCGGTATAAATCTTTTTTTGCAATCATCTGCAAAGGAAGCCTGGCCTGTCTTCCTACAGGCACAAGAAAAAGAAAGTTTAACTTAATTTTCCCCTTAGAATTAGAAAAAAAAAAGTTTTAGCTTGTGTGGCATATGTTCTACAATTCTTTAATTCTTATTACCTTTTGTCTGGTTACCAATGCCCTTTCCTGCGTGTCAGTCAGCAAATATGACATCTTAATCAAATGTAATAAAAGATGCAACTTTCCAGATCAGCCAAATGATAATTTGTCCTAACCTCAGACATTATTTATTAAAGGGCCTCAAACTTTTTTTACTTATAAGTGTACTATAATGTTACTTCCTCACAAATAACAATCCCAAAGCTGTATTTTCATCCATTCACACATTTCTGAGTATTCCTCTAAAAACCTGCGCTCTGAGCACCAGCCCCTCCCAATCCATTAAAACGAGTGGGTTCTCACATTGTCACATAGATGAAAAACAGCCCCTTCCAGGAAGAGTCTGTGCTGCCAGCACCACCCCCAGGTTGACACAGCTAGACGTGATGGGCTAAAACACTTTTTTTTTAATGCACAATACACACATGCACCTTTGCAAACGTTTGGATGTTGTTGGTTTTTCTGGGAGAAACACAGACACTCTGCTGGGACCGGCTCTGGAGTAAGGAGCCACAAAGCTGCTGGAGACGGCAACCTTTTCCTTGTCTGTCTCCAGCATTTAGCTGTCTTTGCACCTCTGCAAGGTCACAGCAACTCTGTTAGAGTTTAGGGTTTGAAAAAGATTTTTTCCCCGCAAGTAAGTTCCTAACAAAAAATTGTTTGTTTAAAAAAAACGATATCAGTTTCATCATTGCCAATTGACAATTTCGGAATGACTCAACATGTAACAGAGCCCACACACGACAGGGGGAATATTCTTGATTTATTGATTTCCAAAGGTCTGAACATCAGTAAGGTTACTGTATGTGACTTAGGTCTGTCTGATCACTGCTGTGTTTCCTGCGAGAGCATTATTCCAGTATACACAAATGTTTTAAGGGAGGAGATCACAAAACGGTATACAACTGAAAATACTAGTGAGATGTTCAATCAGATGTTCTCCCTGACTCCTCCCCTCTCAGGGAATTCAGTCAACGAACTTGTGAACAGCTTTAATTCCAACATGTCAAATATCATGGATAATATTGCTCCTAGTAAAGTGAAGGTGATCTCTGGTAGGAAAAAATCTCCATGGAGAAATTCCATTGTTGTAAACAATGGAAAAAGAGAATGTAGGAAATTTGAACGCAAATGGAGAAAATTTAAACTACAGGTAGATTATGACATTTATAAAGAGAAACTTCACTTCTATAATTTACAACTGTGCAATACAAGAAAGTCCTCTTTTTCTGAAATTATTACCAAAAACTCCCATAATGCTCGGGTCCTATTTAATATAGTCGACAGGTTGACAAAACCCCCTGTGACAGTGGCACCAGAATTTTACTCCATCAAAGGCTGTAATGACTTTGCCAAATTCTTCAGGGACAAAATCATAAAACACTAGACAAACAATAGTTTCATCAACTACAAGCTCAAGATATGAACCCTATCCACTAGAAACCAGTATTAATCCAATGGCTCAGTTTCAACCCATAAACAGCAAAGCACTGCTGGACATTCTATCGCAACTGAACTCCTCCTCTTGCAGTCTGGATATTCTACCCACTAGCTTTTTCAAAAAAGTCTCAAAGACATTGGAACCAGACCTGCTCCAGACTATCAACTTGTCGTTAACATCTGGCGTTTTCCCAGATCCACTAAAAACAGCTGTAATTAAACCTCTTCTAAAAAAGGACAGTCTAGACAAAACTCAAATGAACAACTATAGACCGATATCAAACCTGCCATTTTTAAGCAAAATCATTGAAAAAGCTGTTTTCCATCAGCTAAATGAATTCCTAATAAAAAATAACTGCTATGATGCCTTCCAGTCAGGCTTCAGACAGAATCACAGCACTGAAACGGCCCTGATCAAAGTGATTAATGACATACGTTTGAATACAGACAGTGGGAATATGTCAGTGCTAGTTCTACTGGATCTCAGTACTGCGTTTGATACAGTCGATCATGCAATACTACCCAGACGACTGGAAGGCTGGGTGGGTCTCACTGGGCCAGTATTAAACTGGTTCAAAACGTACTTAGAAAACAGGAAATATTTTGTGTCCATTGGTAACTTTACTTCTGAGCCAATAGAAATCACATGTGGAGTACCCCAAGGCTCCATCCTAGGACCACTTCTATTTAACATCTACATGCTCCCACTGGCCCAAGTGATAAAGAAAAACAACATTAGCTATCATAGTTATCCAGATGATACACAGATATATATTAGACTGACACCGGGCGACCGAGGCCGTGTACAAGCTCTTGGTAAATGCATTGAGGACATTAATGACTGGATGTGCCATAATTTACTACAGCTAAACAAAAACAAAACTGAGGTTATTGTCTTTGGGGCTAAAGAAAAAAGGTTGGACGTCATTATAGAGCTTCAATCCATTCAACTAAAAACTACCAACCAGGCCAAAAACTTGGGTGTATTGATAGACACAGACCTAAATTTTGATAAACACATCAAGGCAGTTACAAAATCAGCCTATTATCATCTCAAAAATATCTCAAGGATTAAAGATCTGATGTCTAAGCAGGACCTGGAGAAACAAGTGCATGCTTTCATCTTTAGTCGACTTGATTACTGTAACAGTGTGTTTAGAGGACTACCAAAAAAATCCATCAGGAAACTGCAGCTTATTCAGAACTCTGCTGCCCGGGTCCTCACAAGGACCAAGAAAGTGGACCTCATTAGTCCAGTTCTGAGGTCTTTGCACTGGCTACCTGTCTGTCAGAGGAGAGACTTTAAAGTTCTGTTACTGGTTTATAAAGCTTTGAATGGTTTAGCACCAAAATACATGGCTGACCTCCTGACCCAGTACGTACCAGCCAGACCTCTCCGCTCTTCTGGATCCGGTCTTTTATCAGTCCCCAGAGCCAGAACTAAGCATGGAGAAGCTGCATTCACTTTCTATGCTTCAGATCTGGAATAGACTTCCAGAAAACATCAGATCTGCTGAAACACTTAGTGTCTTTTAGTGTCCACACTGTTTATCTATGCTTGTTTTAAATTCAAATCTTGTTTACTATCTTTTAATTTTGTTTTAATGATCACATTTTTACAATTTGTTTTTAATCGTTCTTTTAATTTTTTATGTAAAGCACTTTGAATTGTCTCTGTACAGGAAATGTGCTATATAAATAAACTTGCCTTGCCTTGCCTTGCCTAGGTTGGCGTCATGAAATGGCGGCTTTCACCCACAAGGAGTGAAAAGGCGGTGCCTCAGAGATCAGGATGTCTTACTTTCCGGGTATGAACATCAGCTGCAAAAATAACTAAAATGTCATTAAAGAATTGTTCTTTAGAGTGTCAATGGTAATGTATTATCATATACATGGATTTAGTTTACTCTGAAAGGCTTAAGAAAAGCATGATATTGGCCCTTAAAAACTTTGAACATATTGCTTAAATGTTCATTTAAAACAAGAAAGAAAAATAAGACGAAAGGCTACAAAGGAATGTTATGAGTGAAGTGATAAAGTCTGACTAAACATCAATTTTTCATATTACCATCTTGGGAATAACCTCCAAAAAAAGTTATTTAAGAATGTCATACCTAAATCATGCTGTTTTTAGCCACAAGCTTAAAAGACAAAACATCTTTTAGCATCACTTTGCTGGTGTCCTCGTGTGTCAAACGCTGTCACGCTTAGCTTCAATATAATAAACACTTCTACCAACAGCCAAGTCAAATTACACATAAAATGTGTTTTGTTTTATTTTGTTTTTGTTACCTGGTCAGACGAATTTTTCTAATGAAAAGTGATGCTTTTTTGTAACTTATTTATCCCGTTAGGCAAAGAGTCAACAATCATGTAAATAATTAAAAATGTCTTGCTATGAAGAGATACTCAAACCCAATCCAGCGCCACTACACAGTGAGCAGTAAAGCTATGGGGGTTGAAAACTAGTAATTTTAAACAGGATTTGTCTTTTTTTTATATCACCATAGCCTACTGGATGGAAAACATCACCTGCTTTGAACTGCAGTTGGGTTTGAAATGCTAAAATGGTCTAAAAAAATAATGATGATCCCAGCTTATCTAAAAGGATTTGCTACTTGATAGATGAAGCCAGGTGTTGTTTAATTAACCAAATCAATTTAACTGGACTTACAGATACTGCCAAAATCAATGTTTTCTAAGCTGCTGAAATCTGAATTTTTACCTGATGTACAGATGGTGTACAGTACCTGACATTTCCCCATGTGTCACCATACATTGCCAAGAATCTGAAGGCTTACAGCCTGGGCGATGTTTTAATTTGCATTTCGTTTTGCTCCTAGCATGCCAGAGCTCTCATGATCTCACCTGTACGTCATCTGGGAGAAAACTGATGGTACAAGATCTGATGAGACGGAATTGTCACTCTTGCAGCCCGAAATAAAGAAGTGAAATATCAGCTTGTCAAGAGTGTGTCCTTGCTTAATAAACTGGCATGTTTTATCTAAGTGTCTGCTGCAGGAAAATTTAGTCAAAAAATCCAAAAGAAAACTAAAATGATATGAGAGCCATGAGAAACCACCTGATATATTTTGCAATTAAGCTTGTTTTAAACTTTTGATTTTGAATATCAAGAGAAAAAGGAAATACAATTAACAAGAGAGAGAACTGCAACAAAAAAAGGTAAGATATTATAATGTACTTGTTCAAATCCTTCACTCTAATATGCTGTAAACTTGAAAAGTAAATGACCAAAGATACTGCTGGTCCCCTCTAGATGTTTTTAAGTAATCATGGATTTGTCATTGTGATAGAGAAGCATATAAATTGCTTTCTGCTGGTAGCTCCTTTGTAAGCGTCACAATTATGAGTCTGAGATCCAAAAGGAACAAGCAAGAATTGCTTATCTAGACAGTGCATTTATACCAACCCTGCATGAGTCTGAGATCCAAAAGGAACAAGCAAGAATTGCTTTTCCAGACAGTGCATTTATACCAACCCTGCATTACAAGGCTATCAATAAAACCATACTGATTTTCCAAGTGGCCACTCTGGCTGTATGCCGTGCTGCCAGTAAATGGATCTGTAATGCGGTGGGCCTAATGCTTTCAGTTTTTTTTTTTTTTTACCTGACCATCATATCCTCTACAAACATGAGTCTTAAAAAAACAACACTTATTTACAAAAAAAGAAAAAAAATAAGTGAACATTAATGACGTATAAAAAAGTGGAATAGTTTTAATCAATATTCATTCAAAAGCTATTATATATATATATTGTTTCTTTTTTTTTTTTTTTTGTCACACAAACCGTACTAGAAATATTTATTCCAATCCTTAATATTACATAGGGATGGTTGCTGGTTGACGAATTTAAGGTTTCCCTGTTTGTTTACGAGTACAGACTGTGCATTTTTACTAAATCCCTTGGAAAGTTTCTATATTTCTTGTCCCCCAATCTTGTTTTCTTTGAGGTTTAGACTATCAAGTGTTTAACTATAGAGTACCAGAACAATTATTTAATCACCTTCTGACTCGAGACTAACAAGTCATTCACATCTAGATACAATTTATATAATTTTTCATTGTAGAAGTTTGTTGGGGCTGCTTGTTGGAAGAATTTTGTTATAAGGTCTTTTGAAAAATGTTGTACCCTTTATAAAAATATCACGTTAAGGAAAAAATAGTTTAAAATAATTGTTGGTGCCTCGATTCTATTGATCTAAACTAAATGGATCAGTGAGAAAACTTGTAATAGATGCTTTGAAAATAGAGCCAAGAATGTCCATTTTCAACGGTTTGGACATGTTTAGAGCAGAAGCAGTGAATATGTTGATCTGGAACCCTGGAGGAAGTCCTAATCTCTGTGAGGAGGTTCAGTAGTGTAGTGTAGGGGGACTTTGATGGTAGTTGGTGTTAGTGAGGAGGATGAAGTGGACAGGTTTGGATGGAGGTGGATAATTTGCTGTGGCGATCCCTGAAGGGAGCAGATGGGAGCTAAAGAAGTAGAAAGTCACAATTTGCATTCCTCCCATCACCAACAAACAGCAGCACCTGTGTGTTAAATCTCAATCTATTAGTGTCAATTTTCTGTCTGTCTCCACCTAAATTCTGTTACTACTCATAATATCATATTGTTAATCAGCTCCAGATTGTGAACTAGTTGTTTTAGCCTGGATGCAGCTGCATGCCGCTCTGTCTCCAGCATTGTCCCAATTGTGGCATGATATGAATGGTTGTGCAAAACATGCATTCAGTCCTCTGCGTGATACTAGCAACTAGGTCTGTCACTTTTAACATGTTAACACAAAGGTTTTTAAACACTGTTTAAGCATTGCACATTAAAAAAAATGAATGTTTGTCCGTCCCAAACCCAAAAAAAAAAAAAGCAGCACAAGCGCTTTAGCTGCCCTGTGTATAACTGCGGTCCATCCCTCCTGTTCAGCGCCAACATGAACGACGATTCAAGCAATTTGCAGAATATGCAAGAAAGTTTCTTAGTGCACCATCTTCATCAGTACTGAACAAGCATCGTCAGGAAGGTCTCTGCAATTTACAAGCCCAAGAGAAGCCATTTAGTTGGAGAACACGCAGAACAACTTTTTGAACAATCTTGAGCTATTTACCAGTCACTTTTTTCACAAATTGTATTGAACTTTGTTTTATTTAATGGTAAAAATTCAGATAGCTATTTATTTACCTTTTAAGATATGCTACTACTGTGCCAAGGAACTTTTTGTTTTAATGTATCACAAAGATGGGTAATTTCGTTTGTGTTGATGTTTTTTTCTTTATTCACTATGAACAATTTCAGGGAACTGTTTCTTTGACTTAAAATATGTATAATATGTGCTGCTGATCTTGCTAATCCCTGCATTTAGGAGCTATTAACTTGTTTTTTAAATTAAAAAAAAGTTACCGTACTTATTAGTGTTTGTATTATTCTAAATTTTGTTGTCAATATTACTGTTACTGCAAATGAATATCTGCTCCAAATATAACTTATTGGCCTTTTTAACTACTAGTTATCAGCATCGGCCCCTAAAAGAAACAAAAAACATTTTGGCTGATCTCTAGTCAAGAATCTATTGTTGACACAAAGCCTAAAACAGGCGACGGTTAAATGCATAGTGACAGCAATAGGGAGGTATACAGCCAAAACCACTGACCTCTCACTCTGCTTTGTCCACCTTAAAATTGCAAACCCATTAAAAATAGCTTCCAGTCCTTGCACTGAAAAAAATATAAAAAAAATTTTCTTAATATGTGTTTTGGTGCTTCCTGTAAAGTTGTATGCTGTTTGAGTTTCATTTCCTTTATTAAATTTTTTTCTTGTTCTCTCTATTGAGCTTTGTTTTGTTTTTAGGTTACATTTCCTTTCTTAGCTTTTTGTTTATGCTGTCTTGTTCAGACCAGGTTTAATTTTTTTTATCCTGACATATGCTTTCTTCTAAGTTAATTATTTTCAGTCTACTGAAGTCAAATGCTTTAGTTATTCAAGGTAAATTACCCTTGTTGTTACCCTTTGCTGATCGTGCTTCAGGTTTTGAAATGCCTGTTTGGGTGTTTGCTATTTTTAATTAATGTCTTAATCTTTTAATTTTAATTTAGAGTCATCAACCCTCTGTTTTTCCTGCAATTGGCTCCTTTGCAAGTCAAAATTTCTGATATAAAATGAGTGCTCTCCTTACTCCAAATTTTTGTTTGTTTGCATTTTTTTTAAATCTTCACAGAGACAGTGAACCAAATGATTCTAAAACAGGAATATTAGTGACAGATGTCAACAGATGACAACATCTAATTGTAGATTAATTGTTTGGATTTTTAAAACTTAAATATTTGGAAAACAGAACATTTCTGTGAGCACAAGGTTTAACATTGAATAGATTTCATTTGAATCTTGTCGTCTCAGAAATTATTCCCCCCATTCCACCCCACCCCAAAAAGAGGAAAAAAAGTTACTCATTGCTGGCTCTCAAAATAAAATTTAAAAAAGAGGAACTTTTTCTATTTTCAGATGTTTATTTTCGCCAGTTCTCCAATGAACAGCTACACTTGGCATCTGTAAGTTTAGAGACCTGGCTGGACTTCTGAATCGCCACACATCTTTTTTGTTGGTATCTCTCTGTGAATGACAGTAAACACATATTGGTCACTAAAATAGTTGAAATTAAATATATTAATATTTTGAGGTGTTCTGTTTCCTTTTTTGTTTTTTGAAAATGATTTTATAGATTGATATAGAGGACTTAAATACATTTATATGTCCCTATAATTAATTTTGGTAAGCTGCTATGGTCAAACTATTTACAGTTTTTAGTAGAGGAATCATCCTTTATGTCCAAACATGTTTTATTTGCATTTTTGTTATTTTGTGAACAATAATTCATCAACAATGTCTAATTTTCACTGATTAATTTTTTAAGTAAGTTTTTTGAAAAATTGCTTTTTTCAGTGAGTCGTTTAAGGAACTATTGCACAAGAGTACCAAATAAGTATGCTTTTGCGTTTCCAATACCACAATACAAGGTAACACATGGTCACTACCATGTTTTTCTTTCCAGCTGTTCTGGTATTCTGGACATTCTGTCATTTCTGTTTTGACGTGTTTTTATTTATTTATTTTATTTTACTTTTTTCGGGGTTAAAGCTATATTTTTGGTTAACCTTTGTTAAACCATTTTTTCGTGAACCATAATAACCAGGGGGAAAAAAAAAACAAGAAGAGCAAATTCAATCAAGAAACCTTAATAGAAGCAGGCTTGCCTTGAAGCTCAGACAAGTTTCATTTATCCAGCCTCAAAAATAGTCAGAGACATGTCAAAGCAGCTAAACAAGACTTCATGGAAACCTCAGTTTAACAGAAATTTTACACGCGCTTTTGTTGTATTTTCTGCTTATGTGAATCACCTACGAATGTTTTCTTTCCTGAAAAGTTTTACTATAACTGTAACTTTACCAGGTTATTCCTTCTCAATATGTGACAGTGTAATACTCTCTCAAATAGAATTTTCAAGTAATAAACAAACAAAAAAATAACATCAAGAGTTCTTTTTTTTTTTTTAATCGCTGACAACTAAGTCAGAACTGGTTAGGAGCATGTTATTTTGGAGTTCCTTACCCTTGTTTTTGTGACTTGTTTATTTGTTTTATGACCTACATACACCCAAAACTTTACTTACTCCTTTGGAAAGCCATAAAAGCTCTAATATTGGTTAAAAAAATCTTGAACAACTTCTTCTTAACTTAAATACTTTGAGCAATGTGCTTTATGTTGAACAAAATGTTTCAGAATGCCCCAAAATATGGAACAGCTGGAACAAAACCAAACTAATAATTGAAACTAATTTAAGTATGAAACAATACTTTGTGCAATGCTAATAGAAGACTGAATTTTTGTATAAGCTTTATTTTGGTAAAGGAGCTTTTTTACGCAAGACTGGATCCTCAGAGGAAGGCTTGCAAAATCTGTTTTTAAAAACCTTTGTTTCGTCAGAACAGTAAACCAAATGAAAATCTAGTGGAGAGCATTAAACGTTTAAACAAAATTTTGCGAAGCATATAAGCGTTATCATAAATATTGTTGATTATGGTTGTAATTTGTAAAAGACTTCTAAACCCCCATCACATTTCAATTCAATACCATTCAATTCAATTCAATTTTATTTATAAAGCCCAGTATTACAACAATAGTCATCTCAATGGGGTTCAAACCGGTAGTTGTGTAATAAATATGAATCATAAAGAACATGAAGTCACATAATTTAATGGGTATTGGCTAAACTAAACTAAACAGACTAAACTAAACTGGGCTTTCCTGCCGTTAGACTTTCCTACACATTAAGGAAAACTTCTGTAAATGAATTTGCGTCAACATCTCCTCTTGAGGTTAACACCTTACTAACTTGTGCACTTTCATTTCCACAGAACACACGCACACACAATTTGAAAATGAGATTTTTAATGTCAATAAGACTTCCCTGGTTGAATAAAGGTAAATAAATAAATAAACATAAAGCTGTTTTTGTGGAGTCCAGCAGATCGGATCCACATATGCTTTCAGTGTCGTAGTATATACATCAAACATACAGTAGCTAATTGTTTTTTGCAGTATGTAACCACTTACATTTTATGACCTCAGTTTGCAGTTTGCAGTTTTTTTAACAGAAATAATTATTTCAGACACATTTAGTTATCATCTAACAACAAAAAAAATCTAGAAAATGCACACACATCTAGAAAAAAAGCTTGCCTTTTTATTTTAGAATAAAATTGACATGTTTCTCTCACATCAAGGCAAATGATGCATTCACTCTGAATGCATCAGGTCTTTTAAATTTAGTACAGGCTGTGTTGTGATAGATAACACACTCATACCAACCAACAGACTAAATTCTAAGTAGAATTGTTCATCTTTGACTTTTTCCAACAGAGCTAAAGTAGCTGCAACTGGAAAAGCCACAGTATAGTAGAACCACAAGTTGACAATTCAGTTATCTATTTGGAAGATGCATGCTATTTTAGCCATAAGCCACTGTCTTGCTTAATGTGCAAGACAAGAAAGAGAATGTACCAGTGAGGACACCAAAACGCTACCAAGGATTTGACCTGTTTCAGTGTAAATTTGTTCACAAAATGTTTTGGTCACAGTCTCCATCAACGACATATTTTCCTTGACGGAAAGCAAAACAGTTCTTGTAGTTCTTGTAGGATAAAAAATTCAACATAACACTATTTTTAAATAAAAACATGACAAAAATACACAGCAACTTTTTACAATCAAAGGTGGGAAGAAGTACAAATACTGTAGATCCATTCAGACCAAAGTCTTGCACAGTGTGGCTTACACTTGGTTACCTAGGTTACCTGGGAAAATGCTGTAAACAGATTTCCTGTGTACGTTTTTGAAGGTTTGAAGGAAATGTCTACTCCGGGGAGAGATAGAAAAGTTGACATGGGGAGACACATCAAACATAATGCGACCAAAAACAAGAGGTTGTATCACTGAGTGGAGCAACCATTAATGTTAAAAATACAACACATTTGAAACAACATTTGCAAGCTGTTCAATCCGACATCAACATTCATTTCTTGTTTGTTTTAAATGCATAATAGATTTTTATTTTATTTTATTTATATACAGTATTTTGTTAGTATATTATAAATAAATTTATTAAACTTACAATTATTATTAATCAGTAAGCTTAATTTTACAAGGTGTGACACATGATAGCAGTACAGCAAGATTTTAAGTATATAAAAATAGTATGAATACCAAGTATTGTGTTTAGATTCAATCTTTGATTTTAAACCAATGATTTGATTACTTATTAATATTTATCACATAAAGATTTTTAAATAATCATATATGTCTATAAATTTACATCAAGTACATTTCTAAGCTTTAATTAACCTAAAACAGAAAGTACCTGTTTTTATACACCATTTTATACACCATATAAACTATAGTACCAAACTGTACTGTAGTTTGGATAGCTTTGGTTTCTGCACAACTCAAACTAAACTAAAAGACTAAAACTAGGTCAATATGACTAAAATATAGTTAAAAAGAAATAGCTATAAAGAATACGAATAAAATTAGGTTAAATTCTGCTGTCATAAATGAACACTGACCTGTTTAGATTCCACTGATAATGGGATGCCTACCATTTTACAGCTTGAAGGATAATTCTATAGTTAAAACTCAAGAATAAACAACTGTTTCTGAATTGTTAATATACCTACATCTCTACAAATAAATATATTTTTAAAAATTCACATGCAGATTTATGCAGTTAATGGTTTAAATAAGATTACTACTGTTTTCTTTTAATGGAGTCAAACCACCTTCTTCTGGAGTCGACTTTTGTTTCACTTTCAGACACAGTCTCATTTTATCTCTAACCCCATTGCTGACCAGGACATACAGCACAGGGTCCACTACACAGTTTAGACTGGACAGCGCCAGTGTGCAGGAGAAGGCGAAGTGCATGTCCTGTTCAAACTTGCAATAACTTCCTTCCGGTGAATGATCATCAGCTCTGAAGTACACAACTGAGCGTATCAACAACATGATGTGATAGGGAGCAAAGCATACAGAGAAGATACCAATCACACCATAAGAGAGCAGTCGAACTTTCCTCTTAGCTTGAGGATTAAGGCCAGGGCTTTTATCTACGGTGGCCAGAATCTTCCAGTAGCTTACAGTTAACACCCCCAAAGGCAACAGGAAGCCAATGGCCACTCTGGCCATGTTGAAAATGGCTACGTAGTACGTCATGGGGTAGGTCTCGTAACAACGATCGCGGTTGTTTTCATCATCATGTGCATCTTTGAGATTGTCATTGATCAGAATAACAATGTGCAACACCACCACTAAAATGTAAATGACAGCACTCTGGACCCAGGCATAGCGAGATGTCCGGTGTATCTTGAAGTGTAGAGGATAACACACCAAGAGGCTGCGATCCACAGAGATACAGCAGAGCAGGTAGATGCTGATATACATGTTGGAGTAGTAGAAGAAGCCAGCTACACTACAGGTTTCAGGGGGCAGTGTCCAGTTGTGGTCATTAAGGTAATAGTTGATCCAAAGTGGCAAGGTGATAATGTAAAACAAATCTGAAATGGACAGACTGAGAAGGAAGATTCCCAGAACACTGTCTTGCTTTACTTGATGCCAAACAGGGCATAATGTCAGCAAGTTGAAAAGCAGACCGAAGATAAAGGCCAGGATGTAAACGGACATCAAAAGGTCACTGATGGGACTATCTCCAATTTCAACACAAGAGATGTTTGAGGAGGAGTTTGCTGCTGAATCCATTTGTTTGACTGTGTGATTCACAATCTCTTCCGTTCTCTGTCACAGTCCTGGAAGCAATTTAAACTGTGGGGGAAAAAAATTAAAAAGCATGAATTTTTTGGGACATTACAAGTAATTGCAGTTTTAAATTGAAGAAAAATGTTTGACATAAACCAACTGGGCTTTAACCTAATCATAAATTTAAAAGCAATCCAGACTGACTAAAAATACAATGTTTGGAAGGAGTTAGATAATAGCATTTGTAATTAACAAAGCTGGGTTTAATGTTTTTGTCCTGCAGTGCTTTTAGACAATCTCTTTCGTAAACTCATCCATTATAAATAAACTAATTTACTTTTTTGAACATCTTACCACCCCACACAAGTTGTTTATTAGATGACCAATTACCATATGTTGTAGATGTATACTGGACATCTCAGACAACTCTAGTTTACTCTATTAGACGTCTACCAATAGTGTTTTGAAAGATGTCTACATATAGATATTTTAAACATTCACTAGTTAAAAAAATAAATACTACAATTTGGTAAGCATTTATTCATCTTCAGAACCCACTAAATCCCTTTTGGGGTCACAGGGTTGCTGGTTCCTATCCAGTTACTGTGACCCCCGAATACATTTAAAAAAAACACAGGCAAATAAACCCTATATACACTGGATACTGTCGTTGTGACTGTTGTCGATGCAAATTTAAATTCATGGCATCCTGAACCCTTCATATGCTTCATCTTATGATGTGCTTCAATGAACCTTGACTTCCTGATGGTTTGAGGATAGAAGGCAACTTTACCTGTTGAAAATATTCTCTTTTAAACTATACTGCTCTAAATTTTCATCCCTGCTTCTGCTTTTCCAGAGTCTAGAAATACATCCAGCTACTGCAAATGTTTTTAAATACTTAGGTTAAAACAAGTGTATCACCTTTTTTTTCTTAAAGAAAATGAATGCACTCTCATTCTACTTTATTAAATTCCTTCTTCTGGATTTCTTGAATGAACAGATGTTGCCTCCTTTGGAACCGAAAACGATGGTGGTTTTCATCGTGTCCTGGCACATGATGTCTGCGGTGTAGCAGATATACAATATTATTGAGATGTTATTGTTGTTTTATTGAAGGTCCAAACAATTTTTATTGACTTTTTTTCCATACAGCGTTTTGGGCCTCTGGTATTTTTAAAAAACAAAGTTGGACTAGACAGGCTGCAAAATGTTCTGAATGTCAATAGAATACAGCAAATAAAAGTCCTTATTCTAGATTTTCTGGATGTCTTGTAAATCGATTCACCCTTTTTCATCGAAACACAGAAGTATTTTTTTTCTTCTTTTGTGTTCAATTAATAATACTAATGGATTTGATTTATCTGCGCTTTTCCAGACGCTCAAATCGCTTACATTGTGTCCATTATTCATTCACGCCTCATGTATATGTGGTGATGGCAGATTGTTAGGCTGCGTACTGTATCTCTGACGTTCTTCGATTTTTGTTCATATTGCGCTCCATCTCTTCATCTTTCCTGGCCTCTGTTGTAGTCTCATGAAGGATCTAATTAAATTAACATCAGGAAAATTTGATACAGACATTCCATTTAGAGACGGACTGTCTTCAGCGAATGAAAACAACAGAGCAATGCATCCATGAAGCCATGAGTGTGGTGAGTATGCGTAGATTGGGGTTATATTAATTTTGATTTAACATAGCTTAAAGGTATCGCTAAAAACTAAAGAGGTAGCAAAGTTGGACATTTTTAGCGAAAGCCGCACCTTTTTTCCAAAGCCCCTTGCAGACTGTTGTAATCAGTCTGCATGTTATGACTAACTGCTGGTTGGTAATTCCCTGGTATTAATAGTAATACATCTGCTTGCAGGGAACTTGTATCCACATGCTTTTTGCCATATCCAACAAACTGTTCTTCATTATTTTAATCAATAGCACATAACACTTCAATTCACAATCCATCCTAAAACAGGACATATCATAATACTCTAATGTATGTCTCTACATACAAAAAACAACAAACTATCCTGCTGTCTGTTCATCTGGAAGTCTTTAAAGAGGCCAAGCTTCTCGATTTTCTCGAGAGATTGGAATGTGCTGCATACCAAAGTGTGCACAGAATGATTTAATGCTTAATTTATCATTCTCTGGCCCACCTCCCTAAAACAAAAGTCAACTTTTTCTCTAAACATTTAGCTCCAGCAGGAAACCATTCAAAACTACACAACTGAAGGTACTGTTGCCCATAAAGTTAGAATAACTTATCATTAACTCCTCCCAGTTAATTAAGGATGTCATGAAAACTCAAATTCAACTCAACAGTGTGAATAAAAGACGTCTTAAATGTTTGATCTTTTAATTGACATTAACTTTGTTTTTACTTTAACTTACTCTAAACTAGTCTTACCTGCTTTTCTTTACAAGAGCTTCATATACATTCCACAGCCACTTCAGGTACAGTCCAGACTTGAAAAAACGGTGCAGCAAGGAAAAGAAAACCTATAGTAGAACTAACTTTAAGCCAAACCAAAATGATTTCAAATGATCCTCCCTGCTGAAATCCAGTCTGGTAATTATCATCCAGTTGAGTAGCTGCAGTCTTAATTGCTTGATTATTTTTTTCTCCCTGTCTGTCTGATAGATCGACTTCTACTCAGCTGCTGACACTGCTGTACTGTCAGTAGGAACTGTGCCGAGGGATGAGAGAAATAGTTAAATGGGGTAGACGTGTACAGTGGGAGGTGGTTTCGTCTTGCACATGTGCATAACAGGAAGTGCAAACGAGAGGGAGTTACCACATCAGTAATTTAGGCCAGCATGTTAGTGCTTCTGGGAAATGGCAAAACCTTGCAATAGAAAAACTAGCTGTGGTTGAGTGGTCGTGTCATTGGAACTTCCAAGTTTTACTTGTTTACGTGTGGGAGTGAAACCATTTCTGAAATCAAATCAAATCCATGACTTAAGCAGTGTGGTTTATCACACAGCAAAACAAAAGCACAACAAGTGAGGAGGGGAGATAAAGTTACCTCACAAGCTGAGATCTCTGAGGGCTGAGGCATGAACCTTGTTCCCTGTGTCTGTCAGATCAGCCACAAACATACACTCATAGCAGTTTCCAAGGCTCATTTTGTTTATGAAATGAGTCTGTAAAAAAAGTCTGCAACCAGTCTGAGAAAGGTAAACACACATGTGGGAAAGAATGGAGCGAGAGTATGCACTCTTATTCTGTTGGACTGAAGGTATGCACCTTCAGTCCAACAGAAAAAAAGAGGGAGAGGAACACCAAGGAATTTTCTCTTTCTCCCGCCCTTTCTCTTTCCTTTTCTTATTTTGACTGGACAGTAAAAAGAAACTTAAGACATTAGAATCTACAGCATTTACAGACTAAAAACAGTTTACAGTAACTGATCTCTCTGATCAACAGATTTAATTCTAAATATAAATAACATTAGGGGCTTTTGATAATGGTTATACAGTACACGTAAATGTTTTCATAATATTCTGTTTGGTATTTACCTTGATTTTACCAAATCATTTACCTTGATTTGGTAAAACCAAAAAAAGATGTATTTGCATTCTCAGTTCAAGGTTGTTGTTTTTTTTAGTTATTTATTTTGATGTCAAACATTTCTAAAGAACAATAAGCCTGATTTAGTTTTGTTTCCACAAAAATGCTTGTTTTTGATTTATTTCAATTTCACAACCAAGAAAAAGAGAAAAAAACTGCAGAAAAAAAATGCAAAAAAATCTATGTATGCCGAAAGTTAAATTTTATAACTGTTCACAGTTACAATAGTACTGCAAGTCAGCCCCCCCTTTTCAGTGTTCAATGTACGGAAACGCATTCTAAAAAAGGAAAGCATGCAACTGCCTTGTTGTTGACCACACATGCATTTGAACCTCTGAAAAGCTGAACTCATTTAGTACTTGGTCTCTTGCTTGAAAGGCAGTGTCAAGGTGTACGTACAGAGACACAAAGCAGGGAGGTGACAGTAACTGTCATTTTGGTACCCTGCTATGCAGTCTTTTCATAAACCTTTGGGTCTCTCATGCAGTTTCAAGTGTTGAAGATGATTTCCGTGTTGTAACTGAAATCATGTATAAGCAACAAAAAAAAAGCATTCATTTGATACATCAAAAGACTTTCAAAAAAAATTCAAATTTTACCAAGTGTACAAGCTAAAAAAAAGAAAAAGTTAACCTAGACAAACTCTGTCATAAACAGTTGTCATATAATGTCATGACTGAGAGCAGAGATGACCTTTTGTGCCGGCCACACTTTTCAGCTTTTACAGTGCGCTGCACAGAGGGTGTCCATTATATTTAGCATCTTATGCAACATTCTTGTGTGCGTCACTTGACAAGACAGATATGTGCTATTTGAATGTCCTCACCAACTCTACAACACCTGATGTACACCTTAGCCCTAAGCTATTTGCCTAATTATAAACCAACATTTAGAAATATGTTGCTCATAAGAAGAGCTTTGAATATACCTCAGGACTGAACTGGTTTAGTGTTTTGAACTTACTGTCGAGCTGTTCATTTACTTTTAAGAAGCGCTCATAAACCAATATGGCAAAACAAATTCAAAAAATGTGAAACATCAATGTCTGTTTTTAAATGAATTGTGTAACAGGAGTTTTTTCAAGTTCCAAGATAATTTTTTTCTTTACTGCTGAAAAGCTTTCCTATGGGCCTAAATGATGAAAGAAGAAGTGAGACATCCGTAAGTAAGTGAGATTAGTTTGGGAAGTTAATTATACCAAAGCTGCTAAGTTGTTTTCTGAAGTCTGACTCACACATTTTGTGGACATCCTGCAAAAAAACAAAACAAAAAAAACTGTGAACAGAACAGTTTCATATGCAGTCACTCATTGCTAACAATGTCTGCTGGGGATTGTAGCTGAGACAGAGGTCATGACCAGCCTAAATCACTGATTTAAACTTATAAAACACACAGACACACACACAAAGTGTGAATGATAAAGAGTCCTAAAGGGCTAAACAAACACGTGACAACATTTTTCTTTTCCATTAAGCTTATTTACATGTTTGCATTTATAATTATCTAAGTCAGTGAGTTGTGTGGAGTCGTTCATTCGTTCGTTCCCTGTTCATTTTTTGCAAATGTTTTTCAGCACAATTTTGCATGATTTTGTTTTTAACAGCGCATTGTGTTCTGCAGCCTGATTGGCTGTTGATCTAGTCAATCAATCTCTACCATGCTTTTTCTTCTGTACAGGGATTCTGACAGCTTGAAAAAGTTACATATTCATCACGATCAGATCTTTGTTTTCAATCTATAATACTGGGCTTTTTTTTCTATGAAGGTTTGAACTTTGAGTTTGAAAAAGAGAGAAAAGTGTGAAAATGTTCACGTCTGTCTGAGATAAGTGTATAAAGTGTGTATTGAGGAGTTTTACTGCCTAAAACATCTGTAATCCTACTTTACAGATGTCACCCGATTGCTGGTTATTTATGGAATGTATCCCCCACAGTAAAAGGAGGAACATCGTAGTGGCTTACAGCTTGTCACCCTTATCACTGCTGGGCAATTCTGAAAACAAGCTGTCATTTTCACCATGCATACACCCCCTTGGTGAAGGGAACACCCCCACCTCTAGGGTGGTCAGGCTGTGGTCTGATAAGTGCAGTGATGCTCTGAAAGACTGTTAGAGTGTATTGGTGAAGAAGACATTGATGCCATCAACCAGTGCATAAAAGATTACATCAACTTCTGTGGGGAGAACTCTGTACCAATCGAGAAATTGGTACTTGGGACTTCTTCAAAAACAAGCCACAGGTTACAACAGAACTGAAGGTCCTGCTAAATGAAAAGAAAAGAGCCTTCAGATCCATTTACAGAGAGTAGTTTAGAAGGGTGCAAACAATCTTAAATTTAAAACCCAAAAATACAAACGCGTTTCAGGATGAAGATGGAGAAACAGCTTCAGGAGAGCAATGTCCCAGAAGTCTGGAGATACAGAAAGAAAATCTCTAGCCGTTTGACGACCAGAGGGGAAC
Organism: Oryzias latipes; assembly: GCF_053564925.1. Lineage (NCBI taxonomy): Eukaryota > Metazoa > Chordata > Actinopteri > Beloniformes > Adrianichthyidae > Oryzias > Oryzias latipes. Next base: position 21,583,831 of record NC_136249.1, read on the forward strand.
AACGGACTCTGCTGACCAGATGTGGGCAAACAACTTGAAACTGTTTTTAACAGATCTGACTCTGAATCAGTAGTTAGCCCACACATGCCCAATGAAACATCAGCCCTCTTCCTTTACTGCTGTACCATTGCTGCCAGTGCTTTCACCAGCTTCTTCCCCCAACTCAGCTCGACTCAACCTCTGCCTCACATCGGATCAGGTGAGCTGTCAACTCAAGAAGACCAAGACCGGTGTTACAGAGCACAAGTCTGTCACTATGTCAGAGTTAAACAAAGTTTTTGACAGCATTAGTGGGTGTACAATCTGCTCAGCTGTGAAGTTCTGACCAATTTGTTTTTGTCACTTAATTTTTGTTGTTTCTAGTGTTTTTGTTTACTTCCTGGTTCCTTAGGAGCACTTCTTAAACCCAGGAAGTCCAGTGCACCCACCTATTGTTTTGGCTTGCTTTAACAGGCCTGTTTTAAAATCAAAATGTTTTCTTTTTTTGTGTGTTTTTCTTGTGAAATTGCTGTTAATTGGGAGAAATATTTTGTTTAATTTGTTGAATTAGTTACAAGTAAAACATTTGAGCAGTCCAGGTCCAGCGGTTTTTGAACGGGACCTGGGCTGAGGTGGACTCAGTGTGTAAAATGCGATACAAATCAGAAACTGTGTTTATTGTGTTCTTTACTATCTAAATTATAGTTTAATCCAGGTTTAAGCAGTTTAGGTCCTGTGGTTTTTGAACAGGTGATCGTAGTGCGAAAAATGCAGCTGAATGTTCTTTTAGTGCCCTCGCGAATCGGAAGCTGTGAATCGGAAGCCAACTTCAGCGTCGTTTGCACTTTGACAGTCCCTTGGCCTCCGTCTCGCTGCTGTAGTGTCTACAGTGTCATTAAAAGGCAGGAAAAAACTATCTTTTTTCTTTAGAAATGCATTTGTGTCCACTCTCTGTGTTAATACAAAAGGATTGAGATACCTGCTGTCACATTTGAATGTTTATCAAAAGAGTTATTGAAGCAGGAATCTGTGAAGATCTTTCTAACTTTACCAAGTCGTCTGAGTGCTGCACTCTGATTGGTTGACTCACCCCTCCTCTAACCCTCCTTCCTCCCTAATTCCATTATCGGACACAGATAAGTTTTGACTTCTGAAGTTTTTCGCAAGGAATGTGTCAGAAGTCAGAGCGCAGTTGTAGCGCACTTGTGATTTGCGCCAGCAGATTCACGCACATACAGAAGCACATGTGAGCAGTTGTAATGACAGATTTGACGTTGTAACTCTAAATGAACGCAAACAAAAGGGAATTTGTCAGTTCACAGCAGAAATTGTTTACACACAGATGCAGATTTTTGGTGCACAAGTTTTCCCATTCTGTTTTACAAGTTTTCACATGAAATTTACAAGCTCGTTCATTTAGACACATTTTTAGCTTCAACACAGAACTTTCTAAATGTATATTTTTGTGTTAAGAATAAATGCACTTGCATATGTATGTGTGACCTAATGTTCAACGGCTTATAATTATGGTCAAAGGGTCATTTATTACAAGCCTTTATGCCTCTTTTTTTCCATAAATTCAGGACAATTTTTAAACAGAGAGGTGAAGACAAAAGAATATGCTCTGCTAGAGCTCGACAGCCTGATCAAAGCATCATCTTGTGCATAAACTGTTGCATCATCAGCATATGAATGCTTTCTGCCTGTTTCAAGTAATTTATTCAAATAGAAATGGAACAAGAGTAACAAAGCAAAAACTGTGGAACCAACATCTATTTCAGCTATATCTAAATGTGAGGACTGATGCTCCTTAGTTAGGATTCCTTTTGTATGCTTTACTTTCCCTTTAGGGCAGTGGATGAGTGGCTCAGGGTCCCAGTGAAATGATCTTTTTGGGTTCTGAGACTATTTGCTTACGTCAGATTTCAAAGGGTACGGTTGTTCAAAATCTTTATTTATAGTCTCACAGCATCGTTTCACCTTTGACCTTTTAGTTAGTGCCACACTTAAATGATGCCACAAATTAAATGGTAGTTTGTTAAACACATAATGATTTTATAAGACTTGGAATAGGTAAAAAAGGAATACAATAATATTATTCAGAAGCTCTTTTCCAACTTAAAAAATGTGTCAAGTGTTAAAGTTAACACACATGCAATTAGTTGGTGCATTACCATTAAACAAATATGTAGGTTCTGCAATCATTGCACCAGATAAAACAGCACAGTTTCATTTGTAACATGCTTTAGATGTTGCAGGTTTTGTCAGCAGGAAACATCTCTTGTGGTTGTTTGAGCATTTCATTTTTTCTGTTAGTAATCTCTAGTATATCTTCTTAACTTTTAGGCAAAGAAATTGGAGGAATTTTGTTTTATTATATTTTTGATGCCTTCAATTGCTAGACGCAAATACTTTACACATTTGGGGATCTATGAGATTTCTCAAATCTGCATATTTCCATTGACGTCTCGACACTAACTGTGTTCATTCTGTCTAAATTTAAATGTTTTGCTCCGAAGTCGAAATAATTTAAAAGTTATTGTTCAAATAGAGAATTCTGAATATTTTTATTTTTATTATCTTGGGTTTGAAATTATGTTTAATTGGTTTGATCTTTATTAATATCTAAAAATTGAGATATTTTAGTTCAGGAAACTCAAATTTCACATCATTCATGCCTGAAAGCTGCCAAGTACAACCGAGAAGGTTTTTTGCTTTTTTTTAAAAAACTGCATGTGTAAACTGATAAGACATACCAACTTTGGTTGTGTCTGGAGGTTTCATACAGAACACTCTGATATTTTCTATTGATAAGACATTATTATTTAAACTTACACGATAGTTCCAGCAATTAGTTCCTTTTTGCTTCTGTCTGAAAAACCTACTGCTGGGCTACTACTTTGTGCAATTTTGTAAATTGTTTCACACAGTTGATAGAATCTCTTTAAAGATGCATTATGCCTAAGTGCAGCAGCAGCAAATCTACCATGGAGTAAGCTTTTAGTCAGTGGTTCTGAAACCAACAACTGAGGGAGGAAATGCTATCAGAATGGGTGATCATGTTGTATGAAGACTAAAAACAAGTATTTATTTAAGACTGGGTAGGGATTTGTAATGTTCTGAAAGCAAATATTTTTCTCAGACTAAATGTTAGAAATATTGTTTCTCTGTGCACAATCAAAGTCTTTATTCAACTTTAGAGTATTTCTCAACAACAAAACATTCATGTTAAATCTTTCAATCATAAAACAGGCTGGAAATGTCCCCTTACCAGTACACATAATTTAACCCATCAGCACCTTCTAACCTCAACAGAAAAAACAAAAACTGTGTTTAGGAACCTTTGTCACTTCTCTGTGACCATGACACTTTTCAACTGAAGCTGTCCACATAGAAAAACGTATCTAAGTCAAGAATGGGATTTGAATCAGAGATATGCCCATTTTGCTCTCAAAATATCCCTGACACATACATACATACACGCAACTTGGGACTGCACACCCATTAAAGAATTCTGGGAAGAAATTATTGATCACTGACCCTTTGATCATTGGCCTACCAGCTTGAGTCACTGCCGCCAACTAAAGTCCCACTCCGATCTTTTACAAAACCTTCCCAGTAGTCTTTTAATCAAGATTATGCAGTTTTTAGCCCAAATCAAAAAAACATTGTCTAGGACACACAGTAGTTTCTTAGTTCATTAGTGTTACAACCTTCCAGTTCTTTCCATTTCCTACTGTTTGTTTTTTCTGTTTGTCTTCTCTTTCAGCAACTCAAACAGCTGAGGAGTGGAATAGTGGATCAGCTGATTGAATGGAAATTACCCGGACAGCTGAGCGTCAGGAAACGTTGTTGTGGATAAAAGCGGAAGAAGATATGATGTGAGAGAGGAGGGCTACAGTTCTCTAGTCAAATTAATAAACTTGTAAACCTCTTTTATCCTTATGGTTGGTTTCTTTGTTGCGATCCGTCCAGCTGTGCGTGTTGTGGACTTGGGTTTAGTTCGGAACAATTAAAAATTCACCTTTGAGTTGTGGACAGGACTGTTGGTGTAACGTGAGCCATCCTCTACTTCATGTCATCCATCTCCCGCTAGCTTCAAGCCCCTCACACCTCCAAGCTAACATTACTGGTGCAACAAAAGGCAAGAAATGTTGGAGCTATCCCGTCGTATGTTTTGAGCCAGATGCCAAAACTGAGGAAAACGGAGATATACATTGATCTTTTTTCATCTACTTCTGATTCGAAATAATTTGAATAAAGAAATACTCAGAAATACACATTTAAACTTAATTTCCTTCATTAGATGTTTAAAACACCAAAACACACATTAGTGCTTGTTACGGCTGTGGCCGTATTTGGTTTTGGTTTGTTCTGTGTTTTGTGTATTATTGTGTATTATTTCTTTATCAGAGCGGGACTTCTGTGTTTTGTGGATCTTTGTTTGTATGTCTGATTATTTGCAGGTGTGGTGCATGAAGGTGTGGCCTCAATTTGGACAAGCTGGTGGAGGCAGCTTTAAAAGCACCATTTGGACATCCAGTCGGTGAGAAGGGTGCCTTGCAGCAAAAGCCTCCACTGCTGCTTGGCCCTCTTCTCCATTTTTGTTTTGTTCTCCATTTTGTTTATGTCTTCTCCACTTGTTTTAGTTTGTGTTGCACTTTGTAGTTCTTTGTAGTTTGTAGTTTTGTCTGTGCCCACTCTGTTTAGTCCTTTGGTTTATGATTTTGTTTAAGTGAAGCTGTAGGGGTGAACCGCCATTTTGTTTAGTACATGTTTTCACCTGGTTTTGTTAGGTTAGGGAGGTTAGCGTTCTGTCTTTGATTTCCCTTTTCTTTTGTTGCAGGTAAGATTACATGTTGCAGTTAGTTGGGGTTTTGTTTGTTGTTTTGGCCTGGGTTCACCCTGAAGCCTTTTAGCTTCACTTTTAGTTATTGTTGGATTGTTTGTTTATTTGTAAATAAATTTGTGTTATTTTATGGAGACATTCGTTTGGTGTTTTTTGTTACACTTAAATTCAGTAGCCAAAACCTTTACTTTTTATGTTATGCCCCCCCTAGCACCCCTAGACACAAAGGGGGCGTAACAGTGCTAAAAGTCAGTAAGTTTCTGAGCATGCCTGAAGTAAATACTGTTTCTTTGAGGAAATTCACCTTAGAGGTTACCACAATCATTTTTTGTTTTTGTTGTTGGTGTTTTTGGTGACCCTGATGTCCATGTGTACCTGTTCAATACCACACAATAACTTATTTTATCATCAAATCTCCTTTATGGTTTCAGAATTGTTATAAGCAGCTCCTTCTATTAATCTATCAACTACCCCTGCTTTGTTTGCAAAGCATCCAACCCGAGCGAACGCTTTGACGAAGCCCATCCTCTGTCTTTTTTCATAACACACAAAATGTAGCTCAACATCTTCTACTCTGCCACATCAGCATTACTGGTCTCAGTAATCTCTTCTACATTACCTCTTTACCCGTCTCTGATACCTTCTATCACACACTACTGCTTCCACCTTTACAGCTAGATAAAATCTGTTGCTTCCTGTGTTTTGCACTACTGCGTGTAGTTTCCCATCCAAGGCTGTATAAAAAAATGTTCAAATGAGCAAGAGGTTTTTTAGAATAAAAAGAGACTAATTTGTGCCAAAAATAGGATTAGGACTTAAACTTCAAGAGCTCTTTGAAAGTTTTTGCTCTGAAATCTGTTTTTTCCAATACATTGCATTTATGACTGCTGTCCATTGATTTTTATTTGGAAAAACAATTAGCATTTAGTGATACATGAATTTATTTAACCCCTTTTTTTATATAAAGCTAAAATTTTTCAGTAGCTGCACCTATCACATTCATGTGTCATGTTCTTGATTCAACTTTTGGTAGTTTGATTACATTTGGTTTTGGCTTACCTTGTTGGTCATCATGTTTTCTGAAATATGTCTACTTTCAACTATTAGTTTGACTTTCAGTTTCCTCATAAAGCAGTTTTAGCCCTTGTGCATGTGTTTAATTTATACTTCACATATTTGTTCATTTACGCTCTGTTAGGCACTACACCCATGAGCAAACACCTCTGTTATGTGTTATTGTAGTACATGCAGTTCCAGATTCTGCTCTTTTTTTATATGAATATAATTTATAAAACATCTGCCTTTTTATTTTTCTTCTACCTCCTAGATCCCCTCATTTAGGTCTTTTCCATTGACTGTATAAGAGGACTGGACTGAGCGAGTCTGAAATCACCCATAGACTTCCAGCTCCAGTAAAATGAAGCCAATTCATTGACCATTTTTTTGGCGATGTTGGACCCAGACAACAGTGATTGGTCAGAGTCGGATTGAGTCAACTATTCTATGACAACTACTGCTGCCAATCAGGAGTGAGGTTGTTCGAAGTCCCCACCCCTTCCCCTTAAAGTGGGCTTGGGAGAATCTGTCAATTTATATTGTTTTAACATTGTGAAGCACTTTGTGAGTCGCTCTCTGAGAAAAGTGCTATATAAAGCTTTACTTACTTACTTGCTAAACATTTCAAACTTTCGAGGTGGGGGCCAGCGGGCACTATTGAGGCATCCGATTGGTCAGTTTATAACTTGAATAACTTGCAATGAAGAAAAAATGTCGTGAAAAAAATAGGATTAGCAACAACATGTTAAAAAAGGTAGCAGAGCAAGAATGGTTACTCTGACAAATAAAACGACGGAGTCATTGAGACTATCTTTCAATAGAAGTCTAAGGGCTTGGAGCCAGCGGACACTTCCTGTTTGGAACCCAAGGGAGGAGGGATTGCTCAGTCCAGCTCTCTTTACAGTCAATGGGTCTTTCCTCGCCTGTTCTGAAGCAGTTCATTTTTTTTTGTTTTTTGAATTGAGAATTTGAACTGCCAGTAAATGATTTTACAGATGTAGCTACTGGAAAAGCTGAACTGAAGGTATACCGTGAACTCTGAATATTTCTAAGGGACTTTGAGGGACAGTTTAAGGTTTGAGTTTTGCGTGCTTGTACTTCAAAATCAGGGTCAGAATAGGGCAAGTGGAGTCATAATTCTAGTCATATGAGAAGCATTTTTTTATATTTCAGGTACTTTAATCAGACCAGACCTGGTGGAAAAAAAAATATATAAATATTTTGGAGACACATTGTTATTGTATTTAGGCCCGATTATTGGAGTTAACATGACACAAAGCAGGAACTTAATTTCCGGTTCCATGTGAGGCCTGACGCAGTTCCCCTGCTGAAGTAAGTGTTGGGGTCTTCAGCTCCACTTTCAAGAACAAAGACAATATCCTGGAAGAGTGCATCTTGTGGCACAGAAATAAAACTGTCAACACCTGAAATAGATAAGAGATACAAAGAGAGGCAACGTGCCATTTAGTATCATTTGCTAGCAATAATGGCTGCATAGCTGAAGGAAGTAGGATTCATTTAACCAGAGCTGGCATAGGTGCAACTATCACTGATGGGAAAACAAATCATTCTTCTTGTCTGCAGAGATTTTTTTGTGTGGGAGATGTGTTGAAAAATAAATAAAATAACCTGACAGCCAAGAGTTATTCTTCAGCAAACCTAAAATGAAATCTTAAACCCGTTACATCTTTAATTAAGCTTGGTTGATGTGAAAGAGCAGCTGCTGTCAGAATATTTAAGCTACAGCCACTTCTAGAATGATTTGCTCTTCTTCCAAGAGAAAAAAACAACTGTCAGTCAGCTGAGGTGAGGAGTAATTTATTCCAGTTTCGCAAATGGTGGTATTTTCTTTGTCATGCACTGTTTAGCGGCTGCCCTCTATCACAGAAACCTGCAGTGAAAACTATTTTTTAACTCAACGATGAGAAAAAGCAAATGTCAAAATGAAGCTGAGAGGATTTTAGAGATTTCATGCTGGCTTGCCTGTGTATGGTAATCAAGTTTCATAGATTATTTTTTTAAATAGGACGGCTTTTTGAAAATGACTTGTTTCTTTGTGTCTGCTTGCAGGAATCCTCAAAACATACAGTAAGTTTACGACTTAAAACACATATAGGAGTGTGAGCATACATGATTAATGACCGCACACATCTCAGTACCCAACCTTACAGCTAGAGAGGACTCCAGACTTATTGAAAGGAGATGAGGAGTACACATCCTCCTAATCGTTCAATAAAAACCCCAAAACCAACAGGGAAGTGTTGAAAGTTTGTATTATCTGCTGTAAAGGTCAGGGTCATCCATCAAACTTGTTGAACACAATCTAAACATTTTGATAAGTACACACATTTCGGGTTACATATTTTTATAATGGAATAACATAACAAACTCAATGCTGAATGACCTATCTAGAAAGTTTTGCTTCATGGAAACATGCATTCTGACACTATAAGGAACATTACTAAACAAAAACAAAAAAGCATCTACTTTAGCAATTCCAAGCTGTGCGTTTAAGCCATGCGATCCCGAGAGGAAGGTAAGATGAAGTCTGCAGTACAAACAAATTTGAAACAGTTAAAGATGTGTGTTTCAGTGAAATACTTAATGTCTAACTTGGGAAGAAGTTAGCACCTTCAGCACAATAGAAGTCACTGTCACCAGCCTGAAACATCTATGATTTTATATCTATAGGCAAAACTGTTTTGAAAACAAAAATGTTAATGTTAACGCCCCAGTTTCATCTTTGATAACTTACATTTATCAAGGAATCTACGTTGCTACAACTTAGGACAAATAACTGGAGAAGAAGCTTGTGCTGCATTTTTTGGCAAAATTTTACGGGACTGCATTTGAAAATATAGATGGCTTTGTCTGCATGCATTTACTTATATAAAAAGGAGTTCTCTTGTCATTGTAAAGAGCCCCATCTCTTGAAACCTGTGGTGGGGGATATCAGAGCTGTGTATTGACAGCAAACAGTAAGAAAGCCTGCAATTGTAATCAGCCCACAAGAGCTTTCATGTGTCTAGTCTATTGCATGTAGAGAAGAGACACCCACAGCTCTTTTTGTGGTTTGTAGTGAGCTGCTGTTTCAAGCTTCACCTAAAGAGGCATATCACAGTTAGAGGAAGTGAACACACCACCCTTGCTTTCTCGTGAAAAACACAAATATGAAGTTCAACTTCATTTTCTTTTGGGGGAAAAACTGCCAGTCCATGGAAAGAAAAGATCCCATATAAAGTCAGGCTGTTCAAAAGATAAAAGGCGAGCTGTAACAGGCGAGGTAAATGGTTGAAAGACATTCTGAGGACTTTTAGATTGCCGAAAAGAAATTGGATTTATAATATAAAAGTGGCACAAAGCAGATTTTCAGCCTAGGGTGCCTAAACAGCTCTGCAAAATTCTTACTACAATCCAATGGTTCTGCCACTCCTTGTTTCTGTGTCTCAAGGTAAACCATAGTAATCCTCTACTTCCTTTCTGAATGAGTCCTTGGTCTCTCTGTGTTCAGAGAATGCTGACCCTGTCTGTGAGGCCTTGCACATCTGCATCATCCCCACCTTCCTCAGCAGTAGGAGGGGGAACAAGGTGAGTAGGATAGGGCATGTTTTGCTCTTGGGCATACAACTGCCAACGGCTGTCATCGCTCTCGTGGGTGATGTAACGCTCTCCAAGTTTGGTCTCCAGCTGTCGCAAGTCCAGCCACGTCTGGTAGTCCTGTGAAACGAAGTACAAACATTAGGGTGAAATTTCAGTTTAAAAGGCCATGAAATTGGATCGATATAAGAGAAGCTTTCGTGGTTTTGATGAGCCCACAGAGGACCATCCAGTAATCACTTTAGGATAGTGCCTGCTTGTCAAAGAGCTGACATAACCCGAAAATTGCAAATAGAATTTTCATCCAGTTAAGGCTGTAGTGGCAGAGTAAGTTACAAAAAACAAACAAAAAAAACAAACAAAAAATGCTCAAAACTGTTTAGCATCTATTTTCTCAGTTACAACTTCACAGAGTTGAAGAGTGTGCTCAAATCTGTTTCTTTCTTCATGAGGCAAAGACATTACTGAGGCATTCTCGCGATCTTAAGGCCCAGCTTTGTCTATGTGATAGTGTCTGCGGAGCGCTGCTGCATCCTTTATCTCTGATGAGGGATTACAGCTGCACTGAAAGCATGACGAATTGTCTTTGAGGCCAAAGGAAATCTTCACTTTTGATAAATATGTCTGAATAGTGTGCCTGTTTGAAGATGTGAGTGGTTTATTTGCAGTACCTGTAAATACGTGTGACTGAGACTTTTGTCTACACTGTAGCGCTTCCTCATCTTCACTTGCAGCAGATTGTTGATCAAGTCGATTGCTGAAAAGAAGACATTATGCCCATCATTTATATTTAAATCAATCATACACAAAAGAATTATAATTCTGTGCATATATGCATATATGCACAGATAACAGAAAGCTGTTAATGTTCCTTGCCAGGTTTTAAAATGAATAATATGACTTTATGTTATAAAAAGGCAGGCAAAGTGATGTGTACAGTTTTCATCAAAATGTATAAAAATAAATAAATTAAAAAAAACAGTAGCCAGTGGGAGCTAATTAAAATTCACTTGATTAGCTGATAATCATGGCTACCTCAATTAAAGGTTTGGCTGCTTGACTTGTGGGAACTGTTGCTGCCTGTCTGTCTTTCTCCGTGAGAAACAAAACATTCTTTCGTTTGCAAAAGTGAACTTCCAAACAGGTCAGACCACAAAATAAGGTTACCTAAATCCTACTTGCTGCGTATGTTAGATATGTCACGCACATTACTGCAGTTGATGAGGTTGAAGATTGAATCAGCGGAACTTTTTTCTTATAAAGCCTATATTTGCACTGAAAAATGTCAAAAACATTTACCGTATTTAAAAGAATTAATTTTATTCAAAACACCTTTTAGGACCATCAAAGTCACTGTACTAAAACACAACAGGTAAAATAAATTAAAAACATCTTTAAAAACAAAACAAATGGTGCAAATGAAATTATATTTTAAGATATCGCATTGTTTCTGCTGTTTTACATTGAGTTTGTCAAAAAAAAGGGTTTCTGATTGTGTGCAGCAGCACTACGGATATTATTGTTAGTTCATTTTAACACATGGTAATGGAACAAATGATTATTTATTGTTTCATAATGGCTGTGTTTAGTTTTTCACACCATAGCTATAGCTTTTTTGTTTACTTTTAATGAGGCAGAACAAGCAAAGTCCTTTGTTATTAATATTGATTCAACACAACTAAAATTTCATGATGTCGTGTGTTTACCATCTACTATACAGTGTAACAGTATGTAAACACTGGTTATATCATAATTATATGTGCATATAATTATGCTGTATTGTTAAAAATTGTTATCACGTTGAAGTTATTTAACAAAAACGTGACTTTCAGCTAAAATAAAATGTTTTCTTTTTATATTTAAAGTATTGTATCTCTGTATTAGTCTACAAGAGCTTCCTTCTTCACTGGGATCTCAATTTACCATCTTTGGAGATCTGCTTCCAGGGGTTGGGAGGGTACATGAAGGCTGCATTGTGGATCTGGTCGTTGATGTCTTCATCTTCATTAAAGGGGAATGTACCACTGAGGCTGACGTACATTATGACCCCCACTGACCACATGTCTAATGAGCGGTTGTAGCCCTGGTTCAGCAGGACCTCTGGGGCCAAGTAGGCGGGTGTGCCCACCACAGAGCGACGGAAAGATTTCTCGCCAATAATGCGAGCAAAACCAAAGTCGCACAACTTGACCTATGACAGATGAAGATGACGATTAGCAATAACATAGTTCAAATGAGTGGAAATAAATGAAGATATTTGCATTAAAACGGATTTAAAAGAAGACACGTTCGAGGGATCGCACACAAGGGTGTGAAATACCGCACTTCAGGCATAAAAATGAGAATGGTGGCAGATGTGTGTTGTGCAAATACCTGTGGGAAAGGATCTGCAGAAGCGAGCAGGACATTCTCAGGTTTTAGATCACAATGAACGATATTCTTGAAGTGCAGGTGCCTGAGGGCTAAGAGAATCTGCATGCACATTTGCACACGAATCCCCCAAACACAGGTCTGAATTAGTTCCAGGAAGCAACATGTGACATTTATTTATATGCCACACTGTAAAGTAGAAAACCTGATGCCAAGAACTGCCATATCAAGACGTTTTACCATTAACTTTATCAAACATATGTACATTAACAACTACTTGCCTTTGCACAACAACTTAGGAAATATGACAACACATATTTGGCTTGTTTCTTTGGGGCGCATACACACCTGTGTGATGAGAAATTTAGTGAGTCTTTCAGGCAATCTGCCTTTCTCACTGGAGAGGATCATCTCCAGCATGTCCCCATGCAGCTTCTCCATCACCACAAACACCTTCTCTGGGGTTTCAAACATGCACTCCAGGTTCACGATGCCCAGGTGGCGTAAACTCTGAAAGATTTTAAAAGCAGGGCAGAGGATTAAAAAAAAGGTCGTTTTTGGATCATGTTCAGGATGTGACCCTACAAAAACAATTGTGGCAGTAATTACAACTAGTATGACATAAAAAAACAAAATGGGTTGCATTTAATACTCATAACAAGTATTTACATTTAATTCATAAAAAGACTATTTAAATAAAAAAGAGATAGGAGCAACACAGATACAGGCTGACGTTCCTCTGTCTCCATCTGCTGGTTTTTCTGGACACACCACAGAGGACCAAAGCAGTTCATGAATGATCAAAATGTTTTTGATTCACCACAGTAAACTACACACAAAAAATAACTGTCATACTTACATATCTTTACATTTTAAAATGATAACGTAATGTTGGTGTATATATATGTATAGATAGATAGAGAGAGAGAGAGACAGACAGACAGACAGACAGATAGATGGATATTGATAGATCTTGTCAATTGTTTACATACATACACATGGATTTTAACAGAGGATCATTTTTGAAATCTTTTCTCTGAGACAGTGTCTATGGTGTCTGTGCAGTCGTCGTCTGGTCAGGTAGTGCTGTCAGTTGTGCACATTCTTAGCAGGTATGTTTACCTGCAGGATGGCCACTTCATTTCTCAGCTGGCTTTCTTGCTTGGTGGGAAATCGAAGCTTATCTATGACTTTGACAGCCACATCTCTTCCTGTCTTTCTGTGCTTCCCTGAAAAATAAAAAGACTGCTAGTACTGGTAATATGACAGCCAACAAAAATTCAATTTGTGATGCTTTTAAAAAACTTCTCTAATGCTAACATTTTATTTAACAAATAAATATTAGAAAACAAGCTCTTTGTTTGGGTTGGACTTTTTTTGTCAAAGTGACAAAACCTACTAACTTAACATCACTTTACATGCGAACATACCTCCATAAACCACTCCAAACTGCCCAGATCCCAGCACCTCATCAGCAAAAATCTGGTAAACCGTGCCAATATCCTGCACAAAAATATTGAATTACTTATTATGTACTTTAAAGAATCCAAAAGATAGATAATTCACTGCTAAAGTGAGTGCCATACCACGTTCTCTTGGATTTGACTGTTGGACACAGATATGCTGATGGAGGCTTGTCCTAAAACAGCAAACACAACAGTTCATACAACACTGGGTTCAAATGTGTGTATTTTCAATGTGTTTGAACTTACTGTGTGGCGTGTTTCCCTGAGCCGGTGGTGCATCCTGAAAAATGACTGGCATGAGGGCCTGGCGAATGACCCCCTCCCACGACTTTGCTACCTCAAGCCCAATCCCGCTGTTGGGCGCCACCTGGCTGGGGGACGGTGGCGTCTGTGGAGGAATCTGAGGGTGGCTTGGAGCCACAGATGACTGTGTGACCTCTCCAACAAAGTAGCGCACTGTGCCTGTGATGAGCTCGAAGCAGTGAGGGTTGGTGCCTTGTGGGGCAATTGTGAAGTCACTTGCAGGGTGCACCTCCAGAATTTCAGACAAGGGAATCTCCTACAAGACCCCAGATGCAGATTAGAAAACAAATGAGTGAAGACTTCACCTCTGTGACTTAGTTTCATAGTTTGTGGTAAGCTGTACTTCACATACCTTGTAATATTTGTTTGAGTTATTGTTCTGGAAGAGGATGATGCACTTACAGTCCAGACGCCAGTAGTGCCTCTTCCTCTGAGGAGGAGGAGGGTGGAATTAAAATGGGATAAATAAAAAGGTAAAAAGGGCACTAAAAGAAGCAATGGAGACAAAAATGAAGGAGTAGGGAGGCATAAAATGCTAGAACCTCAGGATCTAAGAGAAAAGAAAGAGGAAAAAAGAAAGAGAATTTATGCTACAGAATGCAAAGGTCAAAGTGAAAAGGAATAGAATTGATCATGAAAAACAGAAAAAGAGTGTTAGGGTAGCCAGATAGAAAATAAACATGGAATATAATGTTAACAGTTTCTAAAAGGTCAAATATAGACTTCATCCAAGAAAAAATGAAAATTCTGAACATTGCCTTTTAGACCAAATTCATCACATATTTTCTGAGAGCCGTTTCATTATTTAAAGGTCAAATTTATTGTGAATGTCCAGATTATTTCACTGACACACAACACTTTTGCACAAATTGTTAAAGAAGCAATAAAAGCAAAGAGCAAAGGATCAAGGCTTAAACAGCTGCAGGGGAAGAAGCGGGAGGCCTAAAACAGCTGTGTTTAGTTTCTAAGTGAATATAAATGGGAAGAAACAAAGCAAAGCTTACAGAAACTTTTGTATTACTAAAAGTCTAAATTACTGTAGATAAAAATGTTAAGGCACATAAAAATGATTTTGGTTTAGTGTAGGAGAGTGTGATGAGTTACCAGTGTGTCCTTATTAGTGTAGTGAACCATCCATCCTTCCTTGATTGCTGTGCTGGACCGCCTCGTGGTCTGTCTCACCGACTGCACCACCCTCATTAGTGGAATGTAAACACTGGGAAAGGCAGATCGCCATTCATTTGAGGAGGTGCAACAAAAATGAATTTCTTTATCAACAAATGTTTTATAAAACAATTCTTGTTAGAATGAGTCAGGATGCAAATTCAGGATAATCCTGAGAGAATTTTGAATGGTAAAAAAAAAGACATTTTGTTTTTTTTTATCTAGAATCTAATGAAAAGTTCTCCGGCCAGGATAAATGAATGCTTGTTACTAACATTGTTACTTTAGTCTGTGAAATAGCATTTCAGTCTCCATGGTAACAACACAGTTATTGATTTTGACAATAAAAAATACATACTTTTTCCACTCCTGGAAGTGGTTCTTTTAGTCTAATCCAGTTTAACCTTTTGCTCACTGGAGATTAAAAAAGGTTTAAAAAGTTTGTGTTTTTTTTGTTGTTTTTTTTCCAGGCAAAGCATTCAATCACAAAATATTCAAAGAGACTTTAAGTCATGGAAGGTCTATTAGAAACAGTTTTGGGTGGATATTTAACCACAAACTGAACCACACATGATGATGTGCAAAACAACAATTTTCTCTATTAAAACAATGATAATTGTCTGTAATTGTTATACTTGATTTTTTTTTTCAATACCTATACTAACCAGAAACTAACTAACCAAATTGAGAAAACAAAAATTTCAATAAATTGAATGATGAAATACAGAAGAACCCCAAAATTGTTCCTATGTTTTAGGGTTTTATCATTGCAACAACTGCTGCTGTACTTTGTAAATCAGTCCATCTTAAAGATGCCCTTCATACCATCTTCACATAGATATTGAAAATCTCCTCATACCTTTGGTCTCCACTAGTTCCATCTTGGTTGTTATCAGGGGAAAATGATCCCGGGATGCTGCAGGTCTCATCTGAGTCGTCCATTAAAGACTTGTCTGACGTGTCATACTCGCTGGTGTAGTCCATGGGTACTTCAGGGTCTGCAGTGGGACTCATCGTATCTGAGGTGGAAAAAAGGGGGGGGGGGGGTGCTATCATTAGCACATTTTACAAGATTTTTTTTTTTCACGCAAAAAAAGCAATAGGAAAGGTGAAGATTTAATCACTTCAAAATGAAAACAACACTTACCACAGTTACTTTTGTTATCTGAGAAGATAAAAAGATTGGTGCCAGTGAGTTTATGTGTCATAAAAACTATATGTTCAGTTGTTAGATGTTAATGCATTTTTTGTTCAACTCATGCAGGCTTAACATCAGAGAATAAGTCGTCATTTCTCTCACCTCCAATAGTCTCCCCGAGACAGTCATTGGGAACCTTGTACACACAGCGTTTATGGCAGTTGAACTTGCAGTCTGGGGGTAAATCCACAAAGTTAATCAGGGTTAAACTAGTTTTAATTGCATTAAGACAGAAATCTTTTTTCTTTGTCTGTACTCACCTTTGCACTGGAGACCCTGTCTAAAGAGCCCTCTGAGAAGCCTCTTACAGTACTGGCACACAGTCGGCCGGGTGTACGAGTGAACCGCAAAAGTGTGCGGCACCTTCACCTTGCTCATCAGCATCTTGTCCAGATGAACCGGTCGGCCTGTGTAGAAGCGCCGTGCTTCACTGGGAGTTCGTGGCTTGAATGATAGAGAGGAGAGGAAAAAAGTTTCTAAAAATGTTGCCATCGTTCATAGATGACAAAAAAAAAGGAAATGAGCAAAGAAATGAAGTGAATACATGAGGCAACTGTTAAACGACGAATGGACCAATTTAAAATCTTCAGTTAAATCTTAGATATCATGTTCATTTTTCTGTGTTCTGTCTTCAAATAGCAAAGTGATCACCAAATTGAACAAAGATTTGTTGTGTCTCCATGCTTTGTAAAATTAAACCATAATCTCCTTTGCAGGTCTATATTTTTCAGTTAAAAATTCATAGTCTATTTATTATTTTGTATTACAGCTTTTTCTTTTGTTACTGTGTTGTTTCTTTTTTTTAAATCTTATTTCGTTTTCTATTATTTCATTTCTTTACAATGTTACTGGTATGTTGTTTTGGTTTTTTGTTTTCACTGTTCAACCACTCGGCATCTCTTTTTATTTTTTTTCTCACTTTTTCAATTTAAATGTCGCACAAAGCAGGAAAACTGCTTATACGAAGGCCGTAAAAACAGTTAATGCTCTATAAAACCCAGGCTTAACCTGGTTAACCTGAGCGACACTTTAAATCAAGATTTGTGAGAATGAATTTAAATGTACCATTTGTGTGTTGGAACGAATGAGGCTGGCGTCTTCTCCGCAGGTGGAAGCCATCCCGCTACTGTTCACTGAGTCAGTGTTGGAGAGTCGCATGGACTGACTACTGCTCAGAGAAGTGGTAGAGAGACGTCGCTTCCGAGCTCCACTGCAGTTGTTTGGGATGCTGAATGCACACCGCTTGTGGTAATTAAGTCCACATCCTGCAGGGGGAGCCATTGATCAGAGAGTCAGGGAGAAGTATACCATTACAGTCTATTAATGAGCCACACTGAGCCTATTAGACAAGAGCTTGAACTAATGGCAGTCTGGGATCTGATAAAATTGCCTTTTTTTCATTTCCTTCTTATCTCACCATCACATTTAAGCCCTTGTCTGACCAAACCGAACAGCATCTCTCCACAGTGATCACAAAAGGCTGGGGCCCGATAGGAATGCACGTTGAGTGCATGGGGCCTAATCTGGAAATCTTCAAACGTGGTAGCCGCTAGAAAAAGATAAGAGAGAGACACACCATTGTCAGGGAGGATGCAAAGATACCATTGTACCTCTGTAATGAGGCTTCATGAGCAAAGGCTGGTGGATAGGATGGAAACAGGATGGAAAATGACGGCAACAGTAACATTTAAGATAGTAAACCAGCAGATTATCTTTTATGATACACCCTCCAGCAAAACACAATAATGGAAGCTTAACTAAAGAGGGGAAGAAATGATTAGGAAACAAAAGAAGGAAGTAGGAAGATTGGGGCACACATTTGTATGATAACAGAGCATGTCATTTACATGAAAAAAAGAGAAGAGAACAAAAGAGAGGAGAGGTGGATACCTGAGAGCACAACCTCCACCAGGTCTCCCTCCTGAATGTCGCTTGTTGCTTTGACCATCTGTAGAATGTTGTTGGTGGTTGTGTCATGCTTGAAAAGCAAAATCTTGTCATAAATGCCATAAAAGCCACACTCCGGGAACTACAAGATAATACACAAAGGAAGAAAAAAGAATGCATACGTTAAATTTTTAACTTGAATAAATTCATTTCAATGTTCCCCTTAAATAGCAGTTGTTTGTTTCAATATGTCAGGCGAATCACATTGTACCATAGATATATTTCATTTTATACATCTCCATAACATCTAAAAACATAAAAACGAAGTTATAATATTGAAAAAACATTTGAATAAAATATATGCAAATTAGTAGTAACGATAATATTATTTTCAGTCAATGCAACAACTACATGCAGTATAGTCACAGTGAGAAAGAAAAATAGAATGCTTTTTATACATATTTTTTTCATTGTTTTGGGAGGGGGAATATTTTCCAACATATAAAACTTAACAGAACTCCTAATTATTTTGTTTGTTTGTTTTGTACAAATTGCCTGCAGAGCAGTCTAGGCCTTAAACTATATCTTAATTTTTAGTTACTGAAAACTTTACTAAACAGAAATATCAAATAAAGTTGTTAAATTATAGATATCCCTACGATAACCTCACAAACACACACAGTTGTTGAAGTACACTACAGTGTATTCCCACATGATAAACAACTTAATTACTATGGAAAGGTAGACAAAAGTGAAACTGTATCTTTTTCTTTCCTATCAGTCATGTGCCAATGCACAAACACACAACGCTGCAGCTCTTTCACATACATGAGAGAATAGACTGTCACTCAGGAGTCAGCAGAGCAAAGATGGCTGTCATAGGAAAACCTTGCTCTCCTTAATAATTAATACTGCTAGGTTCCCTTCAGTGGCCACATCACACAGGACACCACAGGTACAAACACACTCACAGACTCGTGTTATTAGAATGTGTTTCTTCTGCACACTTTTAAAAATAATCAGAAATCAAGTGCTTTCTTTACAATACTCTGAAACTGCATAAAGAATAATTTTGATCCCTAATATTCCACTTTATTTTCTTAATTTGCTAGGTTTCAATCTTCAACCTCCTGCACTTTGGACCTTTAACATTCCCTAAATGTTACAAAAACAAGTATTTTTGACATGATGTCATAGGAATCAAATGATTGGATGTTTTAGTCTTGATGTAGATTAATGTTAAAATGAATCATTAACATGAAAAAGGACTCTTTTTGAATCATTTTTACCTCTACGCTTTCCAAGCTTCATCACTTTTCACAGGTACACAGAATGTTTACAGACCAGCTGCTCAGTTTAAAGTACAATTACAGTTCCTGTGCTTTATGTAATAAGATTGCAAACACTGGATTTCTTAGAATAAACCCTGGTTGCGTAGAAAGATGTTTCGCCGTGTTCACACCCTTCAAAAAAACAGCTTTATAGACAACGCTGAATTACTTGTGTTATTATCTTTTCTTGTTAGATGTATCCGTGCTACAGACCACATGTGCAATGTAACGGATTTCCATGCCCTGTGATCCATACCACCATCTTCAAAAGTGTGCTTGGAGATGATTAAAAAAAATGTAAATGACTTTGGCGTGACACCTTGGAATGACACAACAAGCATACACCTCCACGCTTTCAGTCAGACACACCTGTCTAACAAGCAACACCTGACACACCCTGTTTTTCCTCAGCAGGCCTTCGTTTTTCCTTAGCGCTCACAGCTCTCTCAGTTTCCCAACAAAGGCTCCACTTCACAGCTGAAATCCAGGCCAAGCTTGTGGCTTTGCCAGGTTCCTCAGAGAGTCCACCACGCCCCAGCTTCTACTGCTGCTGACCGCTCAGTCAACAACTGGACACAAACGCACTTTAAGGGCAAATCTACAATATCTACATGAAATTATAACCTGCTCAATAACTGGAAATTTATGGGGAAAAAACACAATTAAGAATAATGATTCAATAAATAGATGTTAGACTATACACAGGATAAATATGTTGAATCTAATCCAAAACATGTGTTTATTTTGTTGTTGTTTGTGTTTTTTAAATGATTTTTAACTGCCAGAAAATGTTCCAGTTGGTTCCATTTAGAAAAAGGTCCATTAAAAGGAGCCACATGAAGAGGGCCCAGCCTTTTATGTTGCAGTCAAAAAACGTCCCCACTCTTTAGATCTTAAAGTCTAAAGGGGATGACTTTTTACCATTGAGACTCTTAATGCTGTGGGGTGCTTCTGTGCTGAGTTGTGCACAATCTCAGAATCTAAGGGCAAGTCTTTCACACTTCAATTTACTGACCGGTGATTAGGGAGAGAGGAGACAAGTAACTAAGGAAAATGAAAAAGTGAAGGGTTTCCCTCACAGCGCTAACGTTTCAATCCATTCATCCATCTTTTAAACCCACTGAATCCCTTTCAGGGTCACAGGGTTCCTGGAGCCTGTCCCAACTGCTGTTGGGCGAAGGTGGAGGACACCCCGGACACGCCGCCAGTCACTCGCAGGGCCACATTCTCAAACTTCAAAGACAAATTTGGCCCTACTCAGGTCCTGTTGCCTGATGAAGGCACGCAATGTGTCATTAAAATTCTTCTTGTACGTTAACGGGAATCTTCTCTGTTCAAAAGGCCTCAGAGTTCCAAAGTCCATTTCTGTGACATGATCATCCAGTCACTTAAAATTCTTTGAGGAAATGGGTTAAAAACTAAAGAAGTTCTCCTAAAGTAAAATTAGCCTTCAGGCCTTTTGCAAGTTGCAGCACGACTGACACACTCAAAGAGGCAGGAGTCATATAGAAAGTGCAAGGTTTGGACAGTAAATGTTCAATTCTAACCTGTTTGTGAGGTCTGAATCCTTTTTTTCTTGATGTCACAATGTGTTAATATTAATATTTCTTAACTTTCTAGAACTTCGATTTTAGATAATCAAGACTAAAGTTTGAGCCTCCTTAATGTTTCCTCATTTACAGAAAAGAGATTCAGAGACCGATTCAGAAAAACCCATAACATTTACTGTGCCTGCATAGAGTTAGCTTTAATATTTCAGGCAGTCTGAACACAACATTGGGATTTTTTTTAGTCCAATCTTTATGTTTTTTAATTTATAGAATGCCTTGTAAGTATGACGGCAAAAGAATTCGGTCTAATCAAAACATTTAAAAAGTTCCAAACATATGTTTTCGCTCCTTCTTAGAATTTTGGATAAAGTACAGCTTTGAAAATCCTCCGCCGTTAAAACAGTCTGACAATGTAGACACCAACATGTGTGGGCTCTAAACTTTCCCAATATAAAATTCCTAAATCTTTCTAGCAGAAATGATTCACAGAATGATTACATCTGTCACCAACCACAACCAAAACCAAGGACAAACATAGAATTACAAACCACAAGTGAGCCCAGATCAGAGAAGACTGCCAGCACTTCATAATCCTCCGTTACTCATCAACTCAAGTGGCTGCTCAACGTCAGTCTGTCTGGTAGAACTCTAGCACTGTCACTGTTAAGCTGCTCAAAAAACAAGTTATATTACTCTGCATTCACCCTAAAACAGACAGTGGCTTTGCTGGGACCATGTGTGCGGCTGCTACGTCTATGCAGAACAAAGATATGAGGGAATACCCTCAAAACCACTAATTTCAATCTGTATAGTAGAAAGTTGAAACAACTGATAATATCATCTGTATGTTTATGTATTCATGTGTATCCGCCACATACCATTTTGAGGGTAAAGGTTTGCAGAACTGTTTGAATGAGACTCTGTGTCTTGGTGTGAAATGCAAACAAAAAGCTGTATTGTCACATCAGCACTTTTGGAAGGTCAGTGTGGACTCTGCAGACTCCGATTGCTTTCTTCAGGTCGTCGGAGTTTAGGTTGCTACTGTTTCCTGCCGTGTTCCTGCACCTCTCTGGGTCAGCGAACTCATTGCAACAGAAATAAATGATGGACATGTCTTTCCTTACTCAGAAACTTTCCTTTGCTTTCATCTCATCTATTTCATTTGAGCCCGTTTCACCTGTTGATTGATTTTCCTTCCTTTTTAATCAATGTTGCATAACCTGTGTTGCATATGAATTATATATCCATCTCATCAGAATTGTCTGCCTCTACCTGATGTAACTGGCGTGCTTTGTATGAAAAAGCTGCGTTTTTTTTTTTTGTTTGTTTTTTGTAATCGTTCCAGTTCAACCTCTTTTCAATGATGGCACACATGACAAAAGCAAAACAAGAAGAGTAAAGCAGGGAAAAGCAGTTGCCTGGCAGGTAGAACACACCGGGGTGCCCCGCCTTAGATAATGGGAAATTCTAATTGGCTCAAAAGAAGACTAACATCCTATCAAGAAAGCTGAAAGGGTCCAGACAAACCCTTACTATTTGGTGTCTCTTAGTTTTGATTTAGCCTTTCTCTTATTGAGATCCTGAAATAATTTGTCAGTCTTTAAAATGTAAAATTTTCAGATGAGCACTAAAGGTAAATGTTTACATGACTATGCTAAAATGAAGACATCTTAGAGCCAACTGCAGCAGGTTTTCCAGAACTGTTGACATGACGTCTGAGTTGTTAAAGCATTTGAGGCTTGTGTTGACATAATTTCCTGCTCAGATGTGTCAAATCAGTGACTCGCCTCTATAGGCGTCTGCCCAAAGCTAAGAAAAAACTATCTATCTTTCTATGATAAGGACATCTGGTTGGTAGGCTAACCAGTTCCATGGCCTGCACGGAATTCATGGGGGCTTTTTTGCAGATATGAAGGTGTGACGTGTGCTCAGAGGAACTTCCAAGCTGACACTTGAACCATGTGACCAGGATGAATCTGATAAACCAGAGATGTCAAGTCCCAAAAAGAAAAACAGAATTAAAATTTTAGCTTCATGGGATCATTTAACTGTTTCTCGTTACACCTTAGCTCTTCTTCTAGAAGCCAAAGTTTGTCGGGCTTTCTTTTTGGAAAGCAAAGTTTGTATTTTTACTTTTGAAACAGTAGGGAACTGTTTTCCAGAGACCATGCAAAAAGCTTTACTTCTTAGTTTCTTTTTTGATTTTCCCAAGATTCTCCACATGTTTTCATCATAATCATTTAGTCAGTGTGTGCTTCTCTATGAATTTACTTTATTGATATTACTGGCATGTCGCCAGTGGTCTAATTTGTAAAAGTATGTTTGCATTACAATCTTTACAGACACCAAAACAGAAACAGGATATGCCAACTAACACGAACTAAATACTAAATTGGTATTTAGTAAATACCAATTGACCAATTACTAAATACTAATTTAGTCTTTAGTTCATGTTAGTTGGCATATCCTGTTTCTGTTATGAGTGAAAAAGGAGTGAAAATAGCATCTTTTAAACTTCCAAACTGAAGCACATTTTTAAAACAAAACCTTGTAATTTCCCCTTAAACAAAGATAATTAGATGCCCACTGATGATGTCACAATTTCTGAAGAAGAACCCTCTTTTGGTTCCAGGTTAAAACTATTTTCCACGTTTCGAATCATTTAAAAATGAGGTTCTGAAACATGAACTAACTCACAGCCGTGCCAGTGTAACAGCAGGGTTCTGAGTCTTCAGAACCTTGTGGGACTTGTTTGTTTTAACATCGAATAATCCACTGAATAGTTTATTTCTATTCAAACACCACTAAATGCATCATATTTCAAGAGCTCAATTATTTTTACTTGAAAGCAAGTATTTTATTTCACAAGCATAAAACGGTGTCAGCGAGGAAGATGTTTGTGTGAAAATGTAAAGCAAAAAATCCCCAACGTCACATCTGTAGCCACAGCTACACTAGGCCTCAGTGCTGTCAAAAAAAAGAGAACTGCCACTTTTTGTTGCTGCAAAGTTTTTTTGATGTTGCTTTAGATAACCATTTCAATTCTGTGAATCAAATTAACAAAGGTATCAGTATAAAGAGCATTTACTTGTGCAGAAATGTACCAGTTTAAGAACATCTGGATGAAATCAGTGATGTTACAGAATCTCCTTTTTGGGAGTAAAATCCTAACACAAACAGAGAAAGAAAACACCAACTATCATTTGTTTCCACAGCACTAGATACTACTTCCTCTGGTGTACTTATGTAGTTTTCTTAGATATCCTTCTGGACCACCTCACCCTGGAAAACAACTAAAATCTTGTGTTTTTTTGATTAACAGAGGCCACACACATTTAAAAACTCCATAACTCCATATCTTTGATGTTGCATCAACCTAAGAATTTGATTTTTTTTTTCCTGCTTTGATAAGCTTTTCATAATATTCAGCAAAATAAATTTTTAGTTCATTACATCCTCAAATAAGTTCCAAATAGCAAGCACTTATGTTTAAATATGGCACTGATGAGAAGCTTGTCAAAACCCTTTGTGGCCCTTTTATTCTAAAATTAGGCCCTCCCTTCATGAAGACTCTGTATGTGTGAAAACAAAAAGACTTATGTCCTGCAGAGAAAAAAGGCAGCTTATGCTTTTCATCCTCCCCATCACTTCCCCAGCACCTCAGCATGAGGCAACTTTAACCTGCCTTGACTTATCAAAAACCTGCAAATTCTCTCACAACTAAATCATGTTGGATCACATTCTGAGCCAAGCCATCAATCAACACCTGAGAAACTGCGTGTGATTAATGCAGTCAAAATGAAGGGTGGTGCCATTCTTGCATTTAAGTGATCAATGGTTCAAGTAACAGTCCATTTGAAATATGGATGCTATACCAAGGAAACGTTACGGTTTGCAATCTCAACTAACTGCTTTGGTCACCTTGGAGCAAGAGAGCTCTACTGAAGACTTTCCATGTACAATTCTGTTCAATTAGAGTAACTGTGAAGGTTTATAGAGCTTCTTGATTACTGGACCAGCTTTAAAAGTTTCATTTTTTGGGTCAACCCATTAACACAGAAACTTTAGCTCCAGTGTTTACATTAAATCAGCCAGCGTAACTCCTCAACCATTTATGCAATTAACCTAATTCCAGTGGAGAAAAGCAGCCTTGTGCTGACATGTAACACTTTTTAGTAGTGAAGTGCTTATGCAATCGACGTAAATCAGCTGATTTTGTCGCACAGAAAAGCAACTGTGCACCATTATGCAACACTTTACGTTAGTAATATAAAAGGCTGCTTTTCTTTGAAACAGAATCAGCGGATTCACATGGATCGTGTATAGAGTCAAAGATGTCTGGTTTGTCAAAGAGAGTGTGTTATTTAGGTGTTTCCAGTGACATCTCTAGGGTAAACGCTTAAAAAATTAAAAGCCATGTGACCTTCTGGACAAGAAGACTGAGTAGAATTTCAAACACACAAGCACTCAATCTTTAGTGAAACTGCTACAAAACCATAACTGATACAATTAAAGTAGAAAAGAAACCATTTTTACACATTAAAAAGCATTCAACTGGCTTGCAAAAGTCCCCATTTCATGATCTGCGAATAATTTCCCTTGAGAATTTTTGCCTGACTTCTTGTTCACGTGGCTGAATCAGTAAATCACAGGTGAACTGAAGCCCCCCCCCCCCCAGATAACTTTCACCAAAGGTTGTCTTTTGACAGTACAGTTCAGTATGCAGGAGAAACACAGCTCCTACGCGGAATTAATCGGCACAATTTTCAAGGATGACGACAAGCACTCAGGTACTGGGAATCGACATGGCTGAAACACAGGACGTGCTGTTTATGACACTCCATGCTGAGCTGTGTAAACAGCCTGACCTCTACAGCCCTACATGGTTCTCCAAACCAATATGTTTCTACAACAGGAGCTGTTATCACAACAGGAACCTGATCCAGCCATTTTACAGTCAAGAGGAAACAGACTGCATCCCTTCAAACAACAGACATTGTCTAAACATCCACGTCTTACTGTGTTGCCTTTCTACATGTCACCGTGAACACGCTCAGGGTTACGGTGGTCTGAGAAGCACCTGTGTTCACTGTACCTGAGTTGATTAAAGCCTTTAAATGTACACTAATTCTTTAGGAAGGCTCCCTTCTGTTGTACTGTAACTCTCGCTTTGTTTAGCTGTCCAACCTGGCAGTCAGAGAGAGATCCCCTCCCTGAAAATAATGAAGTATTTAATGAGGGATTGCCTTGGCAACAAACACCTAACTGCGTCAGCGATGTGGCCTCGCTCACTCCTGACAACAACTTGGAGCAACATAGGAATCTCTCGTTTTGTACCAAGTTAATGATGACATAAACAAACCCCAATCTCACTGCTCTGTTTCCAACAGTGCAAGGCCGCATGCTGGCAAAAATATTGAAAAAAAGACTCTCAAAATGACATCCCTGCTCTTACTTTCTTATCTATTTTCCACACTGGAGGACATTCTAGTGCAAGGTAAACACCAGATGCAAGTTAACCGCTGTCGTAAACAATCACATTACAACTTAAAAGACAGAAGCGAGTGCTGGCCATGTGTTGGGAGAACAAGAACAAAGGAATTACCCATGACGTCAGCCG
Organism: Oryzias latipes; assembly: GCF_053564925.1. Classification (NCBI taxonomy): domain Eukaryota; kingdom Metazoa; phylum Chordata; class Actinopteri; order Beloniformes; family Adrianichthyidae; genus Oryzias; species Oryzias latipes. The sequence goes on from NC_136249.1 coordinate 21,610,201, forward strand.
GCCTCAGGCCTTGGCAGATGTAATACGAATGAGTCAAGGAAGAGTGAGTGAGAAGCTAAATAAAGTAAAGTCAACTGTTCCCCAACAATGACAAATACAATGTGCTTTGTTAAATCCCTTTTGGTTCGACACAGGTGTCTGGAAATGTCTTGCTTTGGTCACAAAATGTGCCTATGATTGCTGTCATCTACCCTAAACTATAGCAGCTCAGCGTTGGAGATTGTCCATCAGTGGAAATACTAGAAATCACTTCTGCATCTTTACATAGAATTAAAGAGAAAAGTCAGAACTTCAGTGTTCCTGGGTCTGATGGGCTTCCTGTTTAAGTTCTGTACATTTACAACTCACAGGGAACATGAAAGGGTTTATTTGCATCTGCAAACTTCAAATAAGTCACTTGTGCTTTTGTGTCAGATCAACAGGGAGCAGAAAACCAGCTAACTTGAGCATAACATCTAAAAAAAAAAAGGCTAGATCCTTCAAGGCTTAGTATTATCCTATAGGAGCAGATCTAATGTAGTGTCACCAGCCAGCTTTAGCTATAGTAGATAGTACCTGAAATGTGACTTCATGAGGGATATGAAGTGACTGATAAATTTTCTGTGATTCATGCTGCGAGACTGAAATGAACCTCTTATGCAATCCTGTTTAACATATAAGCATGTTCAAAAACAGCAAGAGCGCAGGCTGCAAGATCATCTGCAGAACCACCAAAAAAGCAAGTGCTGTTGCTGTGAACACCTTTGTGGTGGCATGTCATGCTTTCCTCTGTTTCTGATCTACTGTGTTTGTGTCGTTGTGCATTTAATTGTGTCCTGCTACATTTGAACTATTTCATGATAGCACAAGTAAAGTAATTCCCCTTCATCAATAACACCACACAATTTTTTTGAGTTCAAACTTCAACTGACTCATACATGGTGTTAATGAAAAGAAATTTACTGAGAATTTGCACTTACTTCCTTTTCTTTTCTCCAGTGAGTAGAAGCATGGGCAAAATGACCAAAATCTAAACATTGAACCTTAAAGAGGGGTTACTTCATTTATTTTTAATGCAATTGTTTCTTCCAGGAACTTGTTTGTGATGCCAGTGAAGAAACATCATGAGATTAGAAACAATATGACAAATCTATTAACGAGATCTGCTTCAAGATGCCATGTCGACTTTGCAGCATTCATCTGAAATAACTAATTGTAGAAGCAAAACACTTGCATCAAATTATTTCTGTGCTGACACACCATACAATTCAGTTACAACAGCCAGTTTTCTCTTTTTACCAGCAAATTCAAATAAAACAATCTTCAAAAGCCAAACAGGGTGTGCGTGTGTGTGTCACCTTTGAAGGGGCCAAGACTTCATGACGTTAAGTGACGTTTACATTCCTCATCTTCTAGTTTCTACATACCACAGATAAGTGCCTAATTCTTGCTTAACCTGTAAACTCATGATTACACTCACAGCAAGTTTCCAATACGCCATGGAAATAATAATGACAACACCATAGGGATATTTCCACTGGGCACAAAAGAAAACAAATAACGCAGAAGTCTGATTTTAAAAAAAAGAAAATATTCAGCCACTGGATTGAAAGAAACATTTGTTTTAAAGACATGATCTCAGATTGGAACAAAGAACTTTTTAAGAGCAGTTTTGCAGTTAAAAAAATAAAATAAAAAAAGAGTCCAAAGGCTACACAGATAAATTAAATGTGACATATTGTGACAACCGAAACATGTTTGTAATTTGCTGCAGCTTTAGACAGTGACCAGAGTAAAAAAGCACATAAAAATTCAAAAGGTGTTGTTGAGAAGTTTGTTCCACGGAGCAGCTAATAGTTTTGTATAAGGGGGTTTGTGTGCAGTAAGTAGTAGAAGGTTAGTGTAGGACCGAAGTGCTCGGACAAAGCATCTCATTCTGCCTTAAGCTTTAAGGAGGAAGGGGAGGTAACATGAGAAGAGCGGCCTGACAGACGGGCTGCTCCTGCTACTAACAGCCTTTGTTGGTTGCAGGTCCTGTCTGTCCTCCCCACCATCCATCCTCCTCTTCCCCGGTCTTTCCCCGTCTTACCATGCTGATGGAAACTTTAATGAAATACAAAATTCGAATGAGATAGGAACTGTTCGTTTCAGGTTGTTTGCAATAATATTATTTTTCTTTTAATGTTGTTGGGGTTTTTCACAACAGGATTCTTTTTCACATTAAAACATAAAACTAAATCTATTTTAAAGCTGCCTTTAGTACCAAACAAAATCCAGCCGATCACATCAATTCTCTATATTCATCAAATATTGATAAACAGTTACCTAGGAGGAACTGGTAACAGAGGTACAGGCAACTGGATGCTGAAATGACTTTTGTTCTAAGGAGATCTATAAAGGTGTTTGTGTCATTTAAACAACATATTTTGTCATTGTAAATATTTACAGTGAATGTCTTCTAAAGGGCAAACCTGCATTTGATGGCCAAAGCAGTTGCTCTTCCTGTATCCTCCAAAAATCACCTTGTTTAAATTTGACCTTTTTTTTTCCCTTTAGGACATCTTAAACCTCTTATTGTCAGGAATTTCCAGAATGTGATCAGCCAACCAGCCCACAGAAGGGTTGGTTGTTCCAACCCCCCACCGTAACATTTGTAGAAATGTGAGGAACAAAGAAGTTGTTTTTCATTCCCGAAAAATGTTTCCATCAGGCAAAAGATGATGCCTTTTTTGCTGAAAGAAACATGGCTTTTTGGCATTTGTTTGTTTTTTTTGTTTATTTTCAATATGAAATTAACAAAATTCACTGTGAAGCTAGAAATGCAATAAAGTTTCATATGAACTCAAGAAACTTAACTGTCCAGGAGTCTGCTGAAAAAACTAGGGGTGTGGTGTTTGCAAAAGCAGATACGTGTGCTTCTTTTGGATTTAGTATACATTTCTTCCACACTGAAGATGATAAAAAAAAATCATAGCTATGTGTAGTAAAAGTAGTAAAAGCTGCAGTAATTAATGAGTAAGTACAACTGGACTTTCCTTGTCTATGCACAAAAACCTTCATTGCTGATTACTTCACTGTACCACTAAAAGAAAAAAGAAATCAGCAGCAGCAGCTGCTTTGCTCCTGCTTTGGTCACAAAATGTGCCTATCATTGCTGTTATCTACCCTAAACTATAGCAGAAGTAGCAGCTCAGCATTGGAGATTGTCCGTCAGTGGAAATACTAGAAATCACTTCTGCATCAAAAGTCAGAACTTCAGTGTTCCTGGGTCTGATGGGCTTCCTGTTTAGGTTCTGTACATTTACAACTCACAGGGAACATGAAAGGTTTTATTTGCATCTGCAAACTTCAAATGAGTCACTTGTGCTTTTGTGTCAGATCAACAGGGAGCAGAAAACCAGCTAACTTGAGCATAACATCTAAAACAAATTACAACCAAAAGCAAAAAAAATCTAGATCCTTTAAGGCTTAGTATTATCCCATAGGAGCAGATCTAATGTACAGTAGTGTCACCAGCCAGCTTTAGCCATAGTGGATGGTACCTGAAATGTGACTTCATAAGTAGTTTCTCATACCCAAAAAATGTTTCCATTAGCCAAAAGAGAATGCGTCTTTTACTGAAAGAAACATGGCTTTGGCGTTTGTTTTTTGTTTATTTTCGCTAAAGAGTACAGATTTATCAGCAAATTCACTGTGAAGCCAGAAATGCAATAAAACTTAATGAAGAGGAACAAAAATTATTTTCATAGCTATGTATAGTGAAAGTAGTATAAGTTTCAGTAGTTAACCCTTGTGGTATCCTAGGCACTTGAACATTGGGAGTTGGGTCATCTAGACCCACTAGACAGTGCGCTGAACCTTTTTTCTTCAATGATTTGTGACCTTCAGTGTTGTCCATGGATTACATGAAACCTTTCCACCTTTATCCACCTTTGTCATGGTAGGGAGAACACGTCAATGTAAGGGTGGGGTCATAGGATAGCACAAGGGTTAATCAATTTAGAAAGTAAAACTGGACCTTCCTTGTCTGACAAAACCTGATTGCTAATTTTTGTCACCGTACCTTTCACAAAAAAATAATTCAGCAAATGCTGCTTTAATGTTTTATTTATTGTTAATGCTCTATATTGTCCTTTCTCTTTCGGCTTTTCCCATCAGGGGTCGCCACAGTGTAATCACTGTTTTTTTGTTATCAAACCTACAGTGTTCACAAAGCTGGAATCATTTCACCTGAAGCTCCAGAGCAATTAGCCATATTTTTGTTGCTATTTTTTTTTTTACAAATGACAGCAAAAAATCCCTACTGTTTCATCCCTGCACAGTCAAATCAAAGTCAGTGGTTTTTTTTGTGGTCAACCAGTGCAGACCTGAAGTCAACGTGGGTGGGGTATGACCCAATTATTACGGAATGATAAAAAGGAGTAAAGCGGAAAACTGTCAGCTACCAAGATTTTATGTTAGACAGGTATTACATATATAGAAACAGCATTACAATTTAGTATTGCCGCCATAAAAAAAAATTTGGGCTCACACCTGCTCCTCCTACGGAAAATGCAGCTACTGTGCTGGCAAAACAAGAGCAACTGGTATTTTGAAGGACATGATGTGCTTAACGTGCAGGCCTTAGGCTATAACCGTTTTCCTCTTATAAGTGCAAAATCCACACTGACATTTAGTACAGTATAAGATGCCAGGGGATCAAAGATGTGTGTGATCATTGTGAATTCGTAATAAGTAAACAACCACCTCAATGTGCATTAAACCAATAATGACATAGGGGAAAACTTTCATCAACTTCAATATAACCAACAGGTTTTTCAAGTTGTTAAGCACAAAATATTTGGTAGATGGTAGGTTAAGCTGAATATGTGGAATAGTGATGCTTTTTTTCACTGTAATGTGTCCAACATCTGCATGATCTCAAACAACTGGACTTTAAATAAATAGTAACTGAATCTGTTTTTTGGAAAAATAGTTTTTTAATGGTTAGGGTACAATATTTATACTTTTACTGCTAACTTATGTATAAAGCAAAGCTTTGCTTATTATCAGTATACCACCAGTGTCCTGGGCACATAAAGACCATCACAAAGCTGCAGGCTGAGGGCCACAACAGTCACATTACTCCACTCTGACTCATTCCTGTCCTCTTCTGTGTCTTTCCACCACTCCTCTTATTTTCTTTTACTTTTTGCTTTTCTATCCCAAGGGTGTGTGGATCCAGCTTGTAATTGAAAAAGGAGACAAGAGAAAGGGCTAGAGAGATTACGTAATGCTCTGGTCATATGACAAATAAGTGGTTTTCTAAAATAAAGAGATGTTTTTGTAGCTGCAGCTGTGGCCTTCTGTTTTTTTTTTTTTTTTTTTTTTTCCAATTTGAACTGATGGAACCATGCGGAACAAACAGTGAGATTTGGCAAACAAATCTGTGAAAGTTACTGCATCAGTGCACAGAGAGAGCATTTCTTGTTTGTTTCTCATCTTCTGGAGGCAGAATAACTTTCAAAACTGCAAATCTTCATTTTTTTTTAATTGATCTCCTTGGCTTGGCTTGGCTTAGTAAAATTTCCAGAGTTTGGTGTTGATCTCTCCACAAGCCCCAAACAAAAACCTTTTACCTGTTTCTCCAACATTTCTTTTGTGAAGGTCGTACATCGAGTGAAGCATGTTTTTGTAAATCTGCTCTCTTAGATCAACCATTTTCTTTAAAACCTCAAATATGGCAAAAACGGAATTTTAAGAAAGTGAAAAGACCATTGTTTCAAGAAAAAATGTCTTATTTTCTGATTTACAAGAATAATAAAATTATTTTTAACAGCAAAATAATTTTAGTTTGAGAAAGCATATCTTAGTAACTAGAAATTTTTCGCCAAAAAGCTTTTGTTGGTAGCAGGTCCTGTCTGTCTCAGTGGCAGATTTTTGCCACTGAGGCAAAAATTAAGAACACCATCCATCCATCCATCCATCCATCTTCCTCCGCTTATCCGGGACCGGGTCGCGGGGGCAGCAGACTGAGCAGAGATGCCCAGACTTCCCTCACCCCAGCCACTTCCTCCAGCTCCTCTGGGGGGACCCCGAGGCGTTCCCAGGCCAGCCGAGAGACGTAGTCTCTCCAGCGTGTCCTGGGTCTTCCCCGGGGCCTCCGCCCAGTGGGACATGCCCGGAACACCTCTCCAGGGAGGCGTCCAGGGGGCATCCGGACTAGATGCCCAAGCCACCTCAACTGGCTCCTTTGGATGTGGAGGAGAAGCGGTTCTACTCCGAGCTCCCCGCGGGTGACCGAGCTTCTCACCCTATCTCTAAGGGAGCGCCCAGCCACCCTACGGAGGAAGCTCATTTCAGCCGCTTGTATTCGGGACCTCGTTCTTCCGGTCATGACCCATAGCTCATGACCATAGGTGAGTACTGGAACGTAGATCGACCGATAAATTGAGAGCTTTGCTTTTCGGCTCAGCTCTCTCTTCACCACGATGGACCGATAGAGCGACCGCATAACTACGGACGCCGCTCCGATCCGCCTGTCAATCTCACGCTCCGATCTTCCCTCACTCGTGAACAAGACCCCGAGGTATTTAAATTCCTCCACCTGGGGCAGGGACACTCCACCCACCGAGAGATGGCAAGCTACCTTTCTCCGGTCAAGGACCATGGCCTCAGATTTAGCGGGGCTGACCCTCATCCCAGCCGCTTCACACTCGGCCGCAAACCGCCCCAATCCACGCTGGAGGTCCCGGTTCGATGAAGCCAACAGGACAACATCATCTGCAAAAAGCAGAGAGGAAATCCTGTGGTCCCCAAACCAGATCCCTTCTGGCCCCTGGCTGCGCCTAGAAATTCTGTCCATACCATAAAAACTATGAACAGAACCGGTGATAAAGGGCAAACCTGCCGGAGTCCAACGTGGACCGGGAACAGGTCTGACTTACTGCCGGCTATGCGAACCAAGCTCCTACTCCGGTCATACAGAGACCGGACAGCCCTCAGTAAGGCTCCCCGGACCCCATACTCCCAGAGCACCCCCCACAGGATGCCACGGGGGACGCGGTCGAACGCCTTCTCCAAATCCACAAAACACATATGGACTGGATGAGCGAACTCCCACAATCCCTCCAGCACCCTAGATAGGGTGTAGAGCTGGTCCACTGTTCCACGACCAGGACGGAAACCGCACTGTTGTTCCTGAATCCGAGGTTCGACTATCGGACGGACTCCCCTCTCCAGTACCCTGGCATAGACTTTCCCAGGGAGGCTGAGGAGTGTAATTCCCCTATGGTTGGAACACACCCTCCGGTCCCCCTTCTTAAAGAGGGGAACCACCACCCCTGTCTGCCAGTCCAGTGGTACGGTTCGTACGGTAAATTAAGAACACCGTGGCAGATTATTTTGCCTGTTTTAAAAAAATGGATTTATTTTTGCAATGCAAGGTATAGGTCTATACTTGTCGCTTTTGAAATGGTGCAACAGATATTTTAACTTAAGTCTAAGACAATTAGTATCATTTGAACAAAGATTAATGTAGTCTGTGTTGTCAAATCCTTTTTTGTGGACTTCCTTGTCTTTGAATCTGGACCCCATGATCTGCAAAAGCACTTTATTGCTTGCACTCCCCATGACAAATTGACCTTAATTTTCATAATAAATATTTATGACGTTATTATTCAAAAATAAAAAATTGCCAACTTATGCTATGAGTTGCAAAGGCTTTATACTATGTTGTGTATAATCTTGTCTATAAACCAATATCTTACATAAAGACGTTGTCAACAGATTTTTTTTTATTTTTTGCTGTATCAAATTTTTTGCAAAATTATACATATTTTTCAACTCATGTCCGTTGGGTTTTTTCTTTTGAGCAGTCATCTGGATTTATGTCATGTGTTTATCTAATGAGGTAAGCTTGAACTTTTTCCTCTCAGAACTGTCCCACATCTTCAGACATACACAAACACAAATGTCCTCCGTCGGAGCCGCATTCACTCATGCGCCACCCTCGCCCTGAACCAGCCCATCCTGTAAATTTTCACACATTCACTGCCTGTGGGCCTGTGCAATGCTTTGCTTCCCTGACACACAACAATATCATCACAACAATTCAAACAAATGTCATTAAAGCAGCAGTTCTCCATTCCCCATGTTCAAAGCTGTTTTTGCTTGTGAATATTTTCCTTAAGCCTAACTTGAGTTTTCTGTGCTGTTCTCTGTCATCCTATCAGGAAGTTGTTTGAAGCCACCAAATCCAACTCTGCCCTGTTGTATCCGATTGGATTATAGCACAAAAATGTTTTTGTCGCTACTAATTGGTGGATTAGAATCATGAGGTCTTTTGCTTAGAGCAGGAAAAAGAAATGCCTAGGTCAGAGCAAAGGAATGAGCTTTAAAAAGCAGTTGACACAATGGAAACGTATGGAAATTCTTACTGAACACCTTGAATAAACTTAAAATTCTTTGCATCATTTTTTTTACTTCCATTTCTTCTAACTATGTACTATCAAATCACATGGGGCAAATTATTTAAGATTTAAACAAGTTTTAATTGTTAACAATGAACTGGAAGACCACCAGTCTGTCCTGTCATTGAGCAACACTTACAGTACTTTCAGGTCAGACAGTGTGGCAGGTCCAAAAGGTAAATGGAAACTTAGAAGAATTTTACACCTTTATTTGGTTTAATATGAAATGACTCTTTTTTTTTTTTCCAGAACACCGTTGCAAAAACTTCTAAAAGATGCACTTATAAAAGTAGAATACATAAAGAAAAAACAACAGCTCGGTCCACTGATCCTCTTTTATCTTTCAATTCGCACTATCAGGTCCTAACTATGTTCACTGGTAAGACAAGGAATCTGTTTATATCCCCAAAAATGGTTGACTGGGACTAATCAGGTGAATGCAAATTGACTGGAAATGCAATCATCAGAAAAGTCTGGTCTTTATGGCGGTCAATTATCTGATTTATTTCAGAGAACTACAAATGCACTTAATAAGGCAAGTTCCCGAACATCCCCATCCGCCTGTTCTCTGTAAACATGGCGGTGCCAACAGTCGCAGCATTGGCCTTGCTGCTAATGTGGCTGCAAAATAAACAACGCACTGCTGCTGTCCTCTGTTTGGAGGAAGGAAGAGTAGTTGCCTTGGATATGCAACACCACTCAGAGGTCTTGTGACTTCCACCTCCTGCGTCGCACACGGATGCACAGCTGTAAAACTACGAAATATGTCAAAGTAAAGGGAATAAATAACGGCAAGTTTCAGACTTTCAGGAGGAAAAAAAATCTGCCGTTAATCCAACGGATCAATGTCAGATTATTATCATTTAACAATTGCTGGTGTTGGAGGAAATTATCTTGTCTACATGTCCCTGGAAAAATCTGATGGTTCTAGATGATTGGTAATATGGCATGCATGTGAACTGTGAATTGGTAAACCTGTTATTTCTGCATGATTATTCCAGGTAGTCCATCTCCATTTACTGTTGGCAACTTTTCACCAGAGTTCACTTGCAGGTTTTTAGATAAACTTTCACATCTCCTAAATGAAGCACACTGGTATGCAGGACTAATATCCCTTTAGCGTGAACGTTCCTTCCCCCAACAATAAGTTGGAATTTCACAAAAAACAGCACTGATGGTTCATTTATTTGTTAAGGATCTCTGTCCATAACTGCTGTGCCATTTGCATAATCAAATGTCTCCAAATGCAGACAAAGTTTCTCCTGCAAAACACTGCCAACAGCTAGGAAACACCAAGCAAGGTCAGCCATGCAAAGCGTTCCGCTACCATGCAAATTCAGGGAAGCAACACACACACACACACACACACACACGGGGAGGGGGGTAGTTATGTGAGCAGAGCTGATCTATGTTACTGAGGCTTTTTAATTTACAAAAAGGACATTTATTTCCCAAACATTGCCATAAAAAACATCAGTAGTTTGTCTCAATGAGCTGAGTTTAGTCAAAAACTGCTTTACTGTTCCCTGTGCCTCTCTGTGTACTTTTTCTGATTTTATATTGTTTATTGTGAAGCACCTTGTGAGTCGTTCTCTGAGAAAAGTGCTCTATAAATAAAGATTTACTTGCTTACTTACTGTTACACGATGGAAGACGTTACATGCTCCATGCTCATCATCTGAAGTGACTTACTGAGAAGTAAAAGTCATGCTTTGATGGGCAAAGAGTATTTGTTTATTACAACACAAATACTTGGCAGAAGCAAGGCAACTTCCTGACATGAGATGACACTTGACAGGTGCAGGGTGGTTCAATGCAAACATCAGGACTTTTGGTGCAAGTCTTGTTAAAAAAAAAAAAGGCTATGAACCACCACAAAATTCAATATTCATAAACTTTTGCAGAATCTGACAAAAGGACAACAGCAGAGGTGAAAGGGCTGAGCTGGATCTCCCTTATGTTGCCGAGCTCACACAGACAAACATCACACCCACGAGCGCCAAGCTATAACATGATGATCTCTTTATAATAGAAAACAAAAGTGTTTTATTTGTTAACGTTGCCAGGAGAAAATTGAGCATCCTAGACGATGATGTCCTTCACATTGTGCTCTGTGGTGGCAACACCATATGGGCGCATGGAACATTTGACACCCGTCTTCCACCACCAGATCTGATCACTTTTCTCTTCCAAGTCACATGAATGGCTTTCCTTTGAAGTGTTTTTCAAGAATGCAAGCAAACAAGTAGTTTGGGGAGCAGGAGTGTGGCAGTAATTATAGACCAAACAGATTTAATGTAATAAGCATAGGCTCAGATACACTGAGGAGGAGAAATTCAAATTGAAATCAAAGTTGATTACTCAGAAGATGAGCAGAAAAGGCAAAGATACAAAGGATCAAAACAGGAAGTTGACATAAAAGGAGATTCTGTAGGAAGGGAAAGGAAAGGGTGGACAATACGAAAAGGCTGGAGTGAGTAGGCCGGTTTTAGGAGAACAAAGACAAGGGTTCTGAAGGATTTTGTCCCAGGAAAGAGCAAATGTATCAGTGTTGCATTCTCACAGAGGCAATGTTCTGGCTTCCAGGTCACACTGTTAGCTGCTGTTAGAGTAGCAGTAAGTGTGGGCTGGTTGGTGGGGTGGGGGCAACAGGGTGTAAGTTCCCGTAATGCGATTTTGGTGGGTGTTGTTGGCACATACAAAGCAGATGTAGAGTTTACAAAGGGGGTAGAAAGATTTAGTGACCAAAGAGAGATTAGCCCTAAAGGTCTTTTAACGTTTTTGCCCCAAATGAAGGGACTTGGATGGGAGGGCAGGCTTTCAGGGTGTAGTTGTGCTGGAATTACAAGCAATGCAGGAAATGTTGTATGAATTTGTTCTTGTACTAAAAAGTGAATGGAAAAATGTACCAATGGAACACAAGAAAGGATCCAGAGAAGAAAAAGCTGATGACTCATCGTTTCTGGGCTGGAGGAGATGAGCTTGGTTGGGTGGTGTGTGGGTACCAAACTCACTAATGTGGGCATGCATGCGTGTACAGTCACTCATGTGTTGCACTGTATTCGCCAAGCCAGAACAAGCTGTCTATTGTCCAACTCCAACTTAAAGCCGTGGCCCCTTGCAGGCCAGGAGTTTTGTATTTAGGGGATTTTGGGGGATTGGGAGTGTGACTGGAAAAGCTAGATCTGTAGAAAGGTCAGGCTAGGAGTATATTTTTTTTATGGATGAAGGAAGTTAATGTTCTTTCGTTTTTGAGAAAGCAAACAGTGAAAGTCGTGGAGTATGAACAACAGCTCTGGACCACAATCACTACTCTCAAAGTGCATAGCTCTAAAGTTTCAAACGTAAAGTTTTCCTAAACTAAAGTCCAAGTTTGATAGAACTTTGTCATAGTCTGACTTTTGACTGGAAATTCTAACACAAAATTTTCATGTGCAAACTAAGGCGCAGAGCTTCAGGGCAACTTGCCATTCCTTTGTCCTGTCGGACACTGCTCTACTATCAATCGGTTTAGGCACTCATTTGTTTACCTACACATTGGATTTTGAGAGTTTGGGGCTGTTTTGAATAAATCCAGGGTTTGACCCAAACCATCTTTCCTAATCCAGAGGAAGACAGGACGACACCCAGACTCCGAAATCCAATCCAGTGTCTCTTCTTGATGGGGTCTAGCAGTCTAAAATAGGGATGGGGGCAGTGACACCATTCACCTCAGGAATGGTGATGCAACATCTGCCACTTTGTTCCCCTAACTTTCTTCCTTAAAATTCATCTGCACTCTTAAAACCTTTTTCTCAATTCTGAAAGCTGATTTCACATGAACGAAAAGATCCAAAAAGGAAAAAAAAACTGAATACAACACACAGATCTCAACAGTAACACCCGTTCATTCGGCTAAACTCTTTGGACAAACAGACTTTCTTATTTGAAATTATTTAAACCAACAGCTTCGGACACCAACCCTCATAGTTTTGTATTTCAACTGTCAGTAACGCTTTTCTAAAGATTTAGCTTCATATCCGTTGGGTGGAGATGAAACAGAATGGGCGCTCATCATCATTCAGTGTGGGTTTGAAAATGTTAAACTGTTCATACATGGAGCAAGTGCAGAAAAATCCATCACCCTCTCTACTGCCCTGTTAATCCAAACAAGAGGTCATTTCCAAACCAAAAGGCAAAAGAAGAATTTAAGTAAAATTCATGAATTCATGATACATTTATTTTTTTTTAACAAAACTGAAACAAATCTTTGCAACTGTTATACAGCAGTTTTCAAAGGATAGGGGTGGAGGGCTGCCTTTCAAAAATAAAACAAACAAAAAAATGCTTTTTAGCTTCTCTAAGAGTAAAATACAAGATGAATCTATGGAATGTGTTTGAGAATTTTTATATACACTTCGCTGAAACACTTAAAATCTTAAAATCTTAGACTTTGTCACTGAGCTATCCCCTATCAATAACCAAAAAAACATGCTCAAAATAGATTGAGTCCTAATTCTTTTATTATATTACTTCTTAAATTATCTTAGTTAACAAGTTAGGCAGAAAACTTTTGTAGAATAATGTTTTAAAAACATTTCACATTAATGATTGCCCTATTTAAAAAAAAAAAGCAACAACTAAAACAGAAAATAATGAAATATTGTTAAAAATGAAGCAAAACCAGACTATCAAGTTTACCAAAAAAAAGGGAATTTCTACACAGTAAGCCTATGGAAATGTTGCTCTGGTCTGACTGAACCTTTTCATTAAAATTCAAATAACCTGAAAGGTAAAGCGCTGTTTGATAAATGTTTACAGTACTGGCGATGGATTCCTCACCTTCTCATCATTCTTGCTGGCATTGTCCACCATTAAGATCCGAGATTTTAAGTAAGAGTTCCTTTTAAGTAAAACTTTAGAGACAGCCAAATGCCTCAGATGGTACAGAATGTTTTCCTCCATGTTCCACAGCAGCAGTCAAAGTCAAAAAGGACTTTCTAAATGGCTTTTTAAATAAAACCACATATAACTAGACATGGACTAAAATTAGGTTGTATATTTAGTCTCTGACACACACTCAACATGTGAAGGTTGGCATTTTATATTTAAGCCACATTTAAACCAACAGAAAAGCCTGAAATAATCCACATTAGTGCCTCCTTTGACACTTGGAGTCGTCTGTGTTCCAACACTTGCCAGAATAGCTGAGCCATCATTTCCCAAAGAGGCACAGTGAGGTTGTGATTTGTGTTTACCCAGCACTAACCTATTATCAGTTATTTTCTGATTCAGGCAGGCTGAAGAATTAGGATGGAATTTGCATATTTTATACCTCTTTGGGGTAAAGCTTGACCACTTAAATGCAGGAAATGGTTGGTTTTTTTTGAGCATGTCAGAGCTCTACATTTACACATTTATGACACGTATGAATATAAGCTTTGTTCCTTTCTCTAAGCAGACAATGAATTTTTCTTAGTACTTTTGCACCGCTCTTATTTCCCAAATAAAAGTTAAAGCAAATCAGTCAAAAAGTTCAATTAATCACCGATTAGCTAACAAAAAAATCAACTAACGTAAAGCTTTGACGATCCATAAGAAATAAAAAGAACAAAAGCTCAAAGTGGTGATAATACTTTTCTTGCTAAACATTTTAAAATGCTTTAGTATGAAAGACACTTCAGAAGACTTTTATTTTAGTCCTAATGTTTTTTTTTTGTTGTTGTTTTTTGTGAAGGACTGTGTTCTCACAGTGAGACACACATGATTGTGTGTTTGCATGAGGGCAACCCCCCCTTCTGCTTTCCTTGATAAATCATAAGATAACACACCTGGCTCGCCTATAGAATTCATACACACATATTTGTACTTTCTGTCAGCTTTAAGATTTGTATCCCTAAAACTTTGTGTTCTTAGATTCATTCCTCACAAACTGTTTCACTAATTTACTTTTTAAGGAAAGAAAAAATGCATAACAGCATCTTTTGCAACATCACCTTCCATAACCTGATAAACAGAAACTACATCCTGACCACAACTCTGCCTTTATTTTCATTTTAATTTGTTTGGATGCAGAACATACATTTGGCTCTGGAACAGGCAATATCTGCTCTCTTTGAACCACGTGATCTTTTTCCAAGTTCTGCACAGTTCAGTCTTTGTACTCCACAGCAATCACTAGTCCTCTTTTTTTTCAGCTTTAGTTTCTTAAGGCAACTCAGCTATTTAGAGCTTGTAACTTGAATACTGTGAAATTGTTCTTACTGTAATGGTCCATTTTTTCTGTTGGTTATCTGTTTCGTTAAATATGTTTTACACATTAAAACAGCCAACAACAGTACTCTCAGTTTTTGTTTTATATATTTGTTTGAAACTGTCATAAAAGTGTCTACTTTCTCTCAGTATTTGTAGTCATTGGTTTTCAGTGTTTCCTGCATCATTTGTGGTCTGACCAATTGTAAAAGTATTTTACTGTGGGAGGTTCTGAATTATTTGTATTGTTTAATCCTTTAATTTGGTCATTTCAACCGAAAATTTGGTTCACAGAGATCAAACAAGCAAACTGAACAGTCCATTTTCTTCTTTTCTGATGTTCCACTATCCTTCCTCCCTAGGTGCTCTTCCTTAGGCTTCAACCTCCCTGTAATCCCACAACTGCTCTCCCCAAACCCTACTCTAAGTTTAAGCAAGTCCGACTGGCCATTAACATTCAGCAGTAATATTATTACATAATGATTTTAATTATCTTTTCAAAGGATGAACAGAAAAGCAGGCACCTTGTAGCTCCGTCCTCACATGGAACTGTGCTCTTGACCTCCACCCTTCTGCAGCTGCCCCTGACAGCAGCTCATCTGCTGGAGCTTCTCAAACAAGCCTCCAAACACCAGGGGAAGTCTTTGGAAAGGCTAAGAGTCAAGTTTGCACTCTTGATTTTTCTGGTCACACAATATGCACGACCACTTAATGATTATTGAATTCCTGCGTTGCTTTGGTTCAAATTTGTTAACTTTACAATAACAGAAAAGCAACTGAAAGAGGTCATATACACAGAGGAGACATTTAAACAACTTTCTATACATTAAACAATAAAAACATCCTGTTTTTCTATGACAAAAGGCACAAAAGAGGGAAATTTGAGCAAGACGGGGAAAGACAGACTTATTTACACTAGCCAAAGGTCAACAATTGACTTGTTTCAAAGCATATCGGAGAAAATAGTGAGCTGTCTGGAATTGTGCCACAGAATAACCTGTCATCCTTGTCTGACGAGTGTGCTGCTGCAACGGCATCAGGTGCACAGCTAAAAACATAGCACCACAGGGAAGGCCAGTCCTGTTTATGCTGTCATTTATTTACAGAGAAAACGAAGGCCGTTGTGCAAAGAAGAAAATAGGCATATATTGGCATGGCGTGTCAGCCGGATGGAGATGTTTCTTGGAAATTTTAAATATCTGGGGGCTTTTACAAACCAGCCTGTGGAAAAAGTAATTGATTACCACCTGCCAGCCGAGCTGACAGATAAAGCCATATTAGCTGAAATCACTGTACCACCACTACAAAGGGAGCAGAGGGGGTTGAGTTTATAATGTACATGCTATCAGTCTTCAAATAAAGACAAGAGTTCCCTTAAAATTTTAAACTTCCTGTTTCAAAGATATTGTCACTAGCAGCACTACACTCTGCATTCTGTGGGCTTACCAAACGTTTAATATTCAAGAAAAAACAATAACGTTCCTTTTACCATCACAAAAATAAAGAAGGGGCCCATACTGTAATAGGAGTGTGTTTGCTCTTTTTTATCTGACGTGCAGTGCTGCTCACTTTCCAGCTGTAATACATTACTTATTACTTATCATGTTAAAGTAATCCCTTACCGGACAATATGTCAGAGCTGTTACATGGTTCTTGGATCAATTTAATGGTTACGTACGTCATAATACCTATAGACTTTACACTCTAAAGTGACAAATGTACTGCAGGGCGTTTAACTATTAGATGAGTGGCAATATGGTGTCATAATGACTGCTAATAATAGAGCTAACATCTGGTAAATTGAAAGCAGGATGACAATGCAAGATGGGTGTCAGCCAGAAAACGATCACAAACAATCCAAGCCTGTTGAAAGTGTAGACAATGTGAAGCGTGACTACCCTGGGACTGTACTGTAGCATGAAAACACTATGATCATGACTAAATGCTTTTTTTTTCCTTTATTGTTGTCATCACTTCATTCTCTTCAAATAGGAAACTGTCAAAAAAATGCAAAAACTGTCACTCACAAAAAAACTGTTACCTCTGAAGCCATTTTTAATCTGTTAGACCCTAATGGATTATCCATTGACACAAAATGGATTGTAAGGCCTCACATTGAATTAAAAGGGAATATGTTCCTTAAATGCACCACTTTTGCAACATTGCTTAGTGTGTCCATTGTTATTTAGGGCAATAATGCTCACAAACTTTGTGTTTTGAACTTTCAAATGTTATATATACACTTATGCATATATATTTTCACCTTTTGATACTATCTTATCATTTTAGGGTTCATTGTCCTTTTACTTGCTACCCCAAAACAATTACTCCCATTGATTAATGATAAGTATTTTCTAAATTAATCTCTTGACTGGATGTAAATGACAATCAACCGCGTCCCTCCTAAAGTCACTACCAACTTCCTTTTCTGCATTTCTTAAGAAACCCTTGTTTCCCTCTTAAGGCTGATAAAATCAAAGGAAATTGAAAATTCATGTGAGGTTACATTCATATTTGCCCTGATCTAATAACCTGACCAACAGAAACATGGATGATCAACGTGGATGATCAAAGAATACCACTTCATCACTGTGTTCCTTTCATTAGTGAAAGAAAATGTGGTGTTATTAGCGCAGGTTTTATTGCTTCCTTCACAGTCCTATGACAGCTCCCAACACGTTTCTACTCTCCTGCTCTAAACCTTTCATTTTCCCTTTAGAATGGGGCTTTCACAGAGATGGAAAAGACTGAAAGAACAAACCACAGGGGTGAGGGCCCCATGAGCCTCATTCTTTCTCCATCTGGGAAAAACTTGTGTTCCCAAGACATGCCACCCTCACCTGTCTGAGCATTCCTTACCTTTGTGTCAACGATGGAACAGGCAATTTGCTTCACGTAAGCCAGATCAGCACTCTGGGGCATCAGGACAGATTCTCTGGTCAGACCAATCTGGATGATGAAGGACACCCCTGGTGGGGCAGGAGGCAGCGAGGGCATCACAGACTCATCAGAGCACTGCCCTGGCACCATGTCAGTTATGGGAAACCCAACCATTGGTGGCATTGGTAAAGGAGGGCTTGGTGGCAAGGGGCTCCCTGGAGAAAAAAAGGCCTGAGGGGCTACCCCTGGGGTCAAACAGGGGCTGGCATTAGCCATTTGGAGTGCAGGCTCTGGTCTGCTGGCTGCCTGAAGCATGCACAGGTCCACTTCCAGGTGCTGTGTGCGGTTCCCAGCAGAGTTACACTCATTCAAACTGTCCGAGTGGAGCAGAGGAAGCAGACACCCACACTGAGCAGACAAGCCTGGAGTTGAACCCCCTTCCAGAGGATCAAGGCAGAAATCCTCATCCAGGAAGTCCTTTTAACTCCTCTCTGACACTTCTTTCTTGTTGTCAGACGTCTTTAACCGTCTGAGCATGAAGTGCCATGAGCAGAGTGTGTGTGAGAGGGAAAAAACACAGCGAGGGACAAAACTGTGCTCTCGCCTGCTCCACCTTCTCACGCCTTCAACTCTTTAGTCCAAAGACGTCGCTCTGCAGAGAGGGGTAAGTCCAAACTTGGTTATGAAACTCCCCTGTCGTAAAATCAGGAGAGGGTTAAAAAAAAAAAAGGAAACAAAGAAAAATAAAAGCAGCCAACTTTGTTGTGTTCTACTCCAAAAGCTGAGTAACAAAATGGCCTCCGTAAACAGGAAACCATGAGAATGAGAGAGAGGCAGAGACTGCACTCCTTTTACAAGTCTTGCCCTGTTTCAGTTTCAACCCCAGTACACTTTTTAGAGAAAAGGCACAGGCAGACAGGCAGAGCTGTGTGTGGGAACCTCCCTCTGCACTCCCTCCTGCCCTCTAACTCAGTTCTCACCATAGCCAAAGAGGAAATGACATGACTGACACGTCCTGAAGCCAATAGGCTTTCAGCATGTCCCACCTTCTCACTCCATTCTCCAGAGCTTCTCGCTCCTCCCTTTCACCATCCTCTCCCCCCTTCCTTGATTTAGGGTTGTTTGACTTGTTTGTTCTCTCCCTCCTACACGAGGTCAGCACAGATCCTCTTACACTGCCATGGGGGGCAGCTTCACACTTCCATCATTTCCTTCCAACTTCATCAGCAACTTTCAGTCCAGCAGAACTTTCTGAACTGGGGATTTCTCTGTAGCACACTGCCTTCCTCCTGCATGTTTAGCAGCCGCACCCCTGCAGGACAGCGGAGGAACCACACCTCTTTGTGGAGTTGTTTACTGGCTGATTTCTTTTGTCAGGTTTCAGTAAAAGACCTAGTGGGCTGGGAGGGGCAGGAGAAATTACACAGGAGAACCACATCAGCGTGATCGGGGCTCCTTGGAGATCTTCTCGCCTGCCACATAATAATAATACACACAAGAGGTTTTTAGAACTTCACATCTATATGGACACCTCAATGTTCAAACTCTTGACATTTTGCTTGTCATTTCCATTTCAGAGTTGATCAAATTTAGAAATAATTTGATCCTGGCGGGAAAACAATGCACGTTTAAATTTGTAATCTGGCAGACATAGACTGAAAAAAAGATTCCAATTGTTTTTCCAAGCTTTTTTCCTCTTACTACAAGAGGGCAGTACTACGACTTAAATTTTTTTATTTAATTTCCCCAGCCAACTCTTTACTTAACAAAGGTTTTAAAAAAAAGGAAATTAACCAACATATTTAAATATGGTGTTGCTTGGTGGAAAAGAAATTTGCTTCCTCACCTCTCAGCAAAATGGCGCTGGTTCAAATCCCAACTGGAGTTTGCATCAGCAGGTTTTCTCCAAGCACTCACAGTTTCTTCCTCTCACAGTCCAAAAGCATACTTCAAAGGCTGATTGGTGATACCCCTAGGTGTGAGTGGGAACACGTTAACAGGGTGTACCCTGCCTTCCCCCAATACCCTGTGACCCCAAAAGGTACAGAGCAGGTTCTAAAATGGATGAATATTTTTAAAAGATGGCTGATTCTTTCAGGATAATTAGAATGATCATGCGATAAAGAAGACATACATCTGAATTAAAGCCACTAAACAGGTTAAAAAAACAAACTATCATGAATGGCAAGCCTTGTGCAAAAAATAAATAAATAAGGACAATATTTGCCAGCATTTTCATATGTGGCACAGTAGAAAGGTGCTTTTTCCTGAAAACAAATGTAAATATTTTTGCATCTTAAACTAACACTGTTATGAGCAAAAACCATCATATCATATTTGATACCGTCTATATCTATATAGATATATATTGTAAATATTTTATCTATTTTATCAAAAAGTTTAAAAAAAAACATCTCGATTAGAAAACAATGAATTTTCTCTAATTCTTTGATAAAGTTGGCTTTAACGGGTTAACGTGTTACGGTGTAGTGCATCAAAGAGGACAACTCTAACCTCACTGTACAAAATTTTTATTTTTTGTATTTTATTCCTGAATGACGTACAACAGGGGACCCGTAAACAAAAGTCATTTGATACAAGCTAGAATGCAGTCAAAAATATATAATGAAACAAAAATCAATAAAAAGCAGGTCTTTTATCCCTTGTAGTTTGAGGAAATCGTTTGAATCCGGCTTAATATGATGTACAAAATATCACACAGTGATAAATTGCTGGTTAAAAAAATAAAAAACACAAAGAAATTAGAGTCCTTTACCTTGGCCTCTGACTGGTAACTTTTTTTCTGCTGTTTTATTTAACCATTTTATTTTAGTTTATTTATTTTTTTACAAGTTCTACATTGCCATTATTGATAACAACCAAGATGTGAGCCTAGCAAAGTAGAATGACTTACTTCTGACTCTACAGTATAATCACATCAAAATAATCATTCATATGATTAAATAAATGCAAGGAGAAAGAAATGAGACATTTACAGCATGAAATGGCAACTATTGTCATCATCTACAACCTCATTCAATCGTCTTTTATGCAAAATACTGATTAAACTATACTGATTTGTCCTTTATTTTCCTAAGAGGCCAAACTAGATTTTGTTGTGTAGGGAATAAGGAAAAAACTGGCCATCAATAACCTCTTCATAGTTGAAAATAAAATGCAAAAAAGACACACAAAATATTGGTTTTGCACCCTGTTTATCCACTCCTGAACTATGCAACCACTTTCAGGGATAGTGCAATTAGGAGCCAAAAGCAGAACAAACACATTTTTTAAAAATTACAGCAAGACTATATGGCCTGCAATAATGTTGTGGCACCTGGTTGTTTCTCTTTGACAAAGCAACAGCAGAGTGATCCAGCACTAGGATGCCACCCTGATTTCAAAATATTTACAGATGGCGAATGAATGTCGGCCTTGAAAGATCAGTGAAGGAGCGCTCGGCTATGGACAATTCCACTGTTCATCTGTTCTACCAGACAGTTCCACTATTTATTTATTTTTTTTATCTGTGATTCTCATAATAGCAAAAAACAGTATTAAAGAGACAACATTAACAGACGAAAAGCAGTGGGTGTTCTGCTGTTATTGCATAAAGGCAAACTTGAAAACCATTGGCTGCAGTGCATAACCTTTGCCTCTAGGGGGCCACACGCTCCACAGCAGCCAACATTAAGATGGCGGACAATCTTCAGTCCTCGCTTTTGTGTGTGAAGCCAAAAGCGTTAGTGTTGCAGGGTGAAATCATTAGGACTACAAGCTATATTGATTCTACAGATTCATATGCAGATATCGATACAGCTAAATAAAGTTAAAAAAAAAAAAGGGAACAGTTTTTTTTCTTGAAGCAAGTCCTTGGTGAGTTTAAAAAAAAATCAGATATGGTGCTTTGTTGTGTCACTATTGCAAAAGCTTTTGTGGTAGAAAATCTGTTTTCACAGGACATCTGTTAAAGTTTTGTTTCATGAGGATCAAACAAAAGCCGAATAATGTCCAACTAGCATCCGAAATTCAAAACTGTCATCTTGCCTCAAGAAAAAAGCCTTTCTGAGTTTAGGCGAATCTGAGTGTAACACGTGCTGCTGATCCCTATTCACTCATCAAGCCGAGAACATTCAAGGTCAACGCCTTTACATCCTTTGGATCAGGAGCAGACCAGAGACTGTGAATGCTGAAATGTTTTTAAAATAGACCTTTTCAAAAACACAATGATTGATGAACGAGCCTCTCCTTTCTCAGACACTAAAACTGGTCCCTGATTCTGAATCCAGATGGACAGGGCCTGTTGTAGCACCGCGTTTAAACAAGGGCATCTACAAACATACAAATCCACACTCACATACACACTCTGTACAGTTAAAAGCACCAAATGACAGAATCGGCGTCGGAGCTATCAGACTGGCCCTAGAGGCCAACACTGAGCTCCTGTGATCTGTGTGCAGCTGCTTACAGTGGTGCCAGAGCGCCAGTCTGCAGTGGAAACGATTCGCACACACGGGACTTCCTTTTTATCATCTAGACCACGGCAACGTTTATTCTGACATGTAAACAGAGGAAGAATCATGGGGGAAGCTGCTCAGATGTACGATGAGACCAATTTTCTTGTAAACATATAAAATAAAGCTAATCGGTTCACTCTGGTTTGCTAGCGTCTCCCAAAAACCCAATTTAAACAAAGTCAGAAGTTGTTGACTGCATTTTTTATGCTGCACACAAACATATTATCTGGAGTCTTTGGAATGTAAAACACGGTTTCCCAATGCAAACACTGGGCACTGTTAACAGTTTGTTTGATGCCTTTGTGGTTTTATTAGGCACGAGTGCTTCAGTTACTGTAAAGAAAATCTCAAATGTAATGACCTCATGCATCATGCGCGGCGTTTCCTTATTGTCTTTTATGCAAAACATTGGTAGTGTCAGCAGCTGAAGCAGATAAACATGTACAAGTGCTTTGTAGTAAATGCTAGCAAAAAAAATAAAATAAAAAAAAACTTAGAAAACAGCCAGACATAATATAAGTAGTGTAGAAAAGTGTTACTTGAAATGAGATTACTTGAAAACAGAGCAGCAAGAATTTTTTTAAAAAATCTTTAAAAAAAATAAGCATAATAAGATGTGATCAGTATTACAAGATTTACGGGGGGTGTCAGAGAAGGGTGGGGTCCTGTGCCGATGACCCAGCCAGTGGGGTGCAGGACGAGCATGTGTGAGTCTGTCTGTGTGTGTCTTTGTGCGTGAGAGGGGGAGCAGACATAGCTGGTCCACTGTCGTCTCTGTGGTAGTTGTAGCTGAAAACTGTAAAAAAAAGAAAATAATAATAAGATATAACATTTTTTATTAAAGGTTAGACCAGAAGCACTTCACAAGTGACAGAACCAACAAGAACCCAGACCCATTTTTTCCTCAAAGGAAAATGACAACACAACCCATTTCCTGATGTTCTTCTGTTACACTGATGTCACTTTGGGTTCTTTTGGGTTAAAAGGGGCGTTTCTTTTGTAATATGAGGCTCTGCTAAGGGGAAATCTGCTATTATCACCCAACCATGTGTTTTTGACCACTGACTGTATATGACAACTGAACTGATTGGCCCCTCCCCCCTGATGTTTTAAACAGGAAGTGCCTGCTGGCCTCACGAAGCCAAAATTCCACCAGACTTCTATTGGAAAAATAAACAGTTAGTACATCGGATTAGCATCTACATGCTAATCCGATTATTTTCTGTATTCAAGCAAATAAAACAGACCAATCAAATGCCTCAATAAATGAATGAGGTGTGGTCAAAATCTTTGACGGATTCTTCAGAGTCTGTGGTCAAGCTCACTCCTGATTGGAGAGAGTGGTTGCCATAGAAACAGATAACTGCTCACTGGGGTCGTCTGGTATGACAAAACAAAGGCGACTCAATTCATTTGAACCTGGAAATGAGCCATTTTCTATGGGTGACACCATATACAGTCAATGGTTTGAGCAGACAAGCCTGTTGTTTGGATTTATGGGTAAAAAAAAATAAACACCAACAGGAAACTGTCAAAATGCAACACAGACAATAAACTTAATTTCCTGTCAGATCAAAGTGAAACTAATTTTATTGATCAAAGACATTCTAGTTTAAGCACAATCAGACCCATGTGTATTGTTTTAAAATATATTTAATTCACTAAGTAAATAAAAAAGGTTTAAATCAACTATATAAATAATTCCATCTAGATATGCAATTGAATTAATATAATTCCACTGAATTCCTGCATTTCTTGGTTTTGCTACTTTAGAAAAAACAGAAAAGTGGATCTGACCTTTGGTGAAAACGTTTACTAAAGTTATCCCTTTTGTCCAGAAATATTGTTAGAGCATCTAAAATTGTGTTTTTGTTTTTTTTTAATAAGAACTATTTCAAAATGACTTAATAGGGAGCGCGTTTGTTTTGTAAACCTAGTTAGTCACCAGAAAAATCTTATCACAGGATGAAAATTTGGCTTTTGCAGCATAAATTTGCAGTTAAAATCTGCAAAGAGTTTTGGATCTACCTAAAAAAATAATTTAAAACCATTTTTAATCTTTGTCTTGAAAAGAAAGGATAGGACACAACTGTCTCCTTATATGCAAGGCTCTTTTGTCAGTTTTGTCAGGGAAATCAATTTTCTCTGTATTTTGACCACAATTTCACAACTTGGCTGCCCTCGATGAACTGGAACTGGTTTGTGGATTTTCAAAATCTAAATGTCAGACGAATTCAACAAATTGTTCATTTGTTTTTGTTTTTGAAACCTGTGCTCTCACCAGAATGACAACAGAGCCGTCACACAAAGATCTTGGCAAGTGCATCGGCGCCAGCGCTGGCAATGAAGGGCTGTGAGGAGTGGAAGGCCACATCATGAATGGCCTCATCGTGCTTCTTCCTGTGGGCGGTGATCTCCTGGACGCACGTCCTGTTGTCCAGCATCCACAGGCGCACCGAGCAGTCATGGCCTGTGGAGGGGACAGACAAGGGTGTTCGGAGAAAAACAACTTGGAAGTATCACAGCTAAAGGAAGTTGTCAATTAGATATCTGCGTGAAGGTTATCTGGTCTAATAAAGAGTGACATGCAGCTTTTTTTTTTTTTTTTTTTTTTTTTTAGTAAAAACGCTGAGAACTACTCACTGCCAGAAACGAGGTAAGTGCCTTTAGGGTCTGTGGTGAGGCAGGTGACTGCATCCAGGTGAGCCACCATTGAGTGAACAACTTTACCTACACAAAACACACAAAAGACGGTTTTCTTACATTCATTTACATGCTGAGAAAAAAAAACATTCCACTAATGGAATAACAGAACGGGGTAAACACATTCAGCCATTACCTGTTTTGTTGTCAAGGAAGCGAATGGTGCGGTCCTCATGTGCAGTGATAGAAACCGGTTCAGCGGGGTGGCTGGCGACGCGGTTAATCAGCTGGCTGCCTGCAAAACAAAAGGATTCAGCGTTTTATAGTTTACTTGTCATCATATTATTTCTAGTTTAGAACACGGTCAAAGTTTAAAGGTCAGCACGTCCGGACCGTACCATCTTTTGTTTGCGTCTCCAGAGCAATGACGATCTGCTCTGTGTTGAGGTCGAAGAGCACGGTCTCACCGCCGTCGAAGGACGCCACCACCTGGCTGGGGTCAGTCGCCACAAAAGCCACTGAAGTGGGCGTGCCATGTTCTGATAGAAGTCAAAATAGAATTAAGACTATTGGGGGGGTTTCCTCACAATAAACACAACAGCAGTGATGTCTTTTGACAAAACAACACTTTGGACATGTGAAGGCGAACAACTGTGACAAGCACTGAGTCAAAGCAGAAGGAATGTGAAATCTAGTAGAAATAGGACATTTAAATGTCTAAAAAATAAAACAATCGACTGTCTATTTCAAATCTTTTTTCAGATATCTGTCCTTTTGTACAAAACAATTTAATGTGACACAAATCCAGTGTTAGCAAAATGTTACGTGACTCCAGTAAATTTTTTAGATAGTTCTGGTGTGTTTCTTAAACAGCTCTTATTCTTAAACCTGATACCAGAAACAAAAAAGTACAAAAAATACATTGACTCATAAATAGATGTTTAAGATATTTTCGAATTTAGTGAGAAAAAAAATATATAGATACATTTGTCATTTTTGTGTGTCAAGAATTTGAAAAAAATATCAATTTCTGGAGTTTTAAAATGATCACTTTAAGGTTATTGCTATTATGGGTGTAGTAGAAACTCTTTTAGTGTAAGTAATTGTAATATACTTACTAATACAAGTTTTTCTTACAAAGTATCCTGTTGTGTTTGTAATCTCTTGTCAATCTCTCAAATATATTTCTAGCCAAACTAAGAATGTGTTTCATGTTTCCTCGTGTTTTCTTTGTGTTTTGCAAAATGTTGCCAGATTTTTGAGGAAGCTTAATTTTTTTTAATCTTTTGAAATGATTTTAGTTTTCCTGTTGAGCTCTGGGCTTTGTCAC
Organism: Oryzias latipes; assembly: GCF_053564925.1. Taxonomy (NCBI): domain Eukaryota; kingdom Metazoa; phylum Chordata; class Actinopteri; order Beloniformes; family Adrianichthyidae; genus Oryzias; species Oryzias latipes. The sequence goes on from NC_136249.1 coordinate 21,636,231, forward strand.
CACTTACCTCTCTCTTTATTGAAGACGGACACACAGGGAGATGAGTTCTGTGGGTCCCAGATGCGGACGGTGCCATCGGCCGAACATGAAGCGAGGCGATGGTGGGCGGTGGAATAAGTCAGACCCCACACACTGTCCTCATGGCCTGTTAGCACACTGCTCTCGATGCTCGGATCTACATGCAGAAAAACGTTTTGCAGAACATTGGTAAAGCGTTTCTCGTACATTTATGAAAAATGCTCAGCAGCAGGTAAAGACTAACCGTAGTTATCATAGGGGTCAACATTGAGGTCGGGCATCTTCCAGCATCTGACGGTTCCATCCAAGCCTCCACTGTAGCAGGACTCTCCATCCTCACTCATGGTCAATGAGAGAACAGGTCCACTACACAAAGACAGCCACGAATGAATTCAACTTGTGAATGTGTGGAATGAGTGTTTGCCTCAGACTGAACTCACCAGTGTGCTCGGAATGTGTAGATGGGCTCAACGTCCAACGCCGCGTTCCTGTGAAGGGCACATCTTTTGTAAAACTGCGATTTCTCCACTCACTTTGAGTCCATTTGTGCAATAGCAGAAAGAGCAAAGTACTAAATGCGTAAACAAGTGGGTGGAAAAGCTCCTACTTTTTCGAATGCATGGCCTTGTTAAGGTTCCACAGCTTTAGCGTGCCATCCTCAGAGGCTGTGAGCAGCACCGCCTGGTTGGGGTGAAAGGTCAAAGCCCGAATGGCGTCGAAGTGGCTGCGGAGCGTGAAACGGGGGTTCCACGTCTTCTTGAACTCGTCTCTGTTGTCCTGCATCTGATGGGACCCCAAGACCAACAAATAAGACTATTTATTTACACATAAAAATGTATCAGCATAGAAGGGGGGAAATCTGTAATTACATCCATAGAGAGATCGTTGTCATTGGCGACCGTTAGATCAGCCAGTTCGCCCAGGTTCATGTCGCCTCCTCCAACAGCATCCATGATGAAGACGTCTGAAGAAAAGCCTAATGCACCACCTAGAGGCCAGATGTGGGAAAGCACAAACGTTTTTAAGAAGAATGACCAAATCTTTGACAGTTCTTCACAAATATTCACAGGTGTGGAAAAAGACGTCCAAGTCTTTCAAGAGGAATTTTAAAGCCAAAGCTACAATTGAGAATTCCCATCAGATTTATGAATCATATTTAAGAGTCACAAATCCCTATTTGTGTCTGTTTTCTTTCATCTTTGTCTGCTAATGTGGCACATTAAACACTGAGTTCTTACCTTCCCCGGAGCGTCCCTGTCCTGATACAGAGGGTGGTGGGGTGGGTTTAGGGGGGAAGTCCGAGATCATGCCCTGTAACTTGTTCCTGTGGTTCTCTGAACCCAGCCAGAAGAGAGAAACAAAAGATCCAGTCATGCCCAGGGGTGGATGGAGGACGGTGAGGCCAACATGAACAGATGGAACAAACCCAGCCAGAAACAATCACAAAGATACGCTCTTAAACTGTGATGCAATCAAAGGAGATCAATTCATAGTTTTTGTTTTCCATTTGGAAATTGCAGACAGCCACTGAGTAAATGTGATTCAATAGTGAAATATGAAGCACACAGGAAAAAAGGCAGCATGCTTGATAACCTTTGAAATGACTCCTTAACCACAGGAGGTACATGTACAGACAGAGTTGACAGGCACACAACTATAGAGTCACAGGGTGACGGCTCGTGAAACAGGACAGAGACAGGTGGTTGGGAAAAGAGGTTGGTTTTATTGACAAGAAGAGATGCCAGGACACAATGAGAAGTAAAAAGGTGAGCAAGGGAAGGCAGAAAAAAAAAAGAAGAAAAATGACAGGTACTCTCTGCTGGCAGTGATTCTGGCAGAGCTGCTGATGTTGCTACGGCAACAGCATACCTAACTCCCGTCCATCCCCAGAGATCCGGGCCTCTCCCGCCCCCTCCCCATCCTCCCCCGAGCCAAGAAAGTCAAATTCACTGAGGGCATCTTCCGAGTCATCTTCATCCTCCTCGTCCTCGGGGTCCAGGTCCGTAGTCATGGGCTCCGAACTCATCTGGGCGGGGACAAGACAGCGTATGACAAGCCCCCATTTCTCAGTCAGAGTTAACACTTTACAGATCATTTTTCTTTCAATCTCATCACTGATCAGACCTTTACACGAGACTTTTTACTCTTTCGTGGACCGTCGATGCAGTCGGTGGCTATGCCTTGGAAGTCATCATCCTCGTCGCTGTCATCTTCATCATCGTCTTCACAACCATGAAGGAAAGGGATCTTGTCCAACACAGAGCCACCGACATGTACCTTTGAGCTTTCTTTGCCTGCGTTCCTACAGACAAAAACACAGTTTTGAGCGTTCAGCGAGCATTTTTCATCAAAACATACACACAAACTCACACCTAAATTATTGATCCTTTCACCACATCAAAGGCATGTTCATACATTCATAACAAATTATTAGAATAGTGTCAGACTGACATTTGTAAAAACATAAATAATCCCCATAAAAAGTATAGCAAAAAGCACATTTTAGGCTCCCTTTAGGCATTTTAATTTAATTTAGTGTGGAAATAATTTGCAATAAAAACTATTTTTCCAAATATTTATAAGCTTTCAGTTTTCATAAAAAATAGAAGCACCTTTAAGACACACATGTTAAACAGAAGTATTTTGTAAGGATTAAGGATCTTAGTACAATACAATCCAGGGGACGGCAGATTAACCTCAAATAATATTACATAAGAGCATCACATTTGCAAACCTGAAAGCTGATAAAGAGCTTAAATTGATTTATTTTAACAATTTACAAACTGAACTTACATGTACAAAAACTCCCCAAATCTATTATTTTCACACCAAATAGTTTTAGTTTTATTTATTTTTTAAGAGTACAAGTTGTGTTTTTATTTTTGCATCTTTTGGCCTGGGGTGCAACTTATTTGTGATTTTTTTTAAAGGACTGATCTCAAGTGTGTTATTTTCCCACTAACAACCACTAGAGGGCACTGTAGGTGTGTGCATCAGTATTTGACGGTTGACCGCGACTCCTGCTGCTTCATCACCGCGGTGATCAAAAATCCCACACCGTCACAGCTCTAGTTTATATTTTGTGGGACACAAAAAAAAAAGCGACTTCTCCAGTCCAGATAGCAGAGCCGTTGAGGTCAGGTCTTACGGATACTGTGGTATAAGAATGTTGCCCCGGGGCTCGTTCAATACCGGGGCTCTGTACCCATCCCTAGAAAAGGGGCACGGTGGAGAACAATCACTGAAGCGGTCGCTTTGCATATAGCCAAAGACATGGTACCATATATACAGTGGTGAAGACGGGGTTTATTAATTTAATTAAAACCTTAGACCCCAGATATGAGCTGTATTGTTAATCCTTTAGGAAATGGTGCTACTCTCAAGGTGAATTGTCTCCTTTTAGCCTAGACTACAAAGTGTGACGTAAAACACAGCTGGGACTTTGATTCCAAGAGTGTGTTCATGTATTTATTATTCATCCTAGAAATGGGGGTTACATTTGTCTTGCGTTCGATTAAATAAAAGAAAATTTTGCTTTAACTTGAGTTGTCTGACGTTTGTACTTATTGCTTTCCTTAAGTGGGGGGGGGGGGAATCGGAAATCGAATTAAAAAAAAATAAAATCGGAGATTTTATATTTAGTCCATATCGCCCAGCCCTACCTCTCCACCCTTGTCATGGTAGCGATAACACATCAATGTAAGGGTGGGGTAATCTGGACCCCACAAGATAGCACAAGGGTTAATCATGCAGAGTCTTCATTCAAACAGTGCTGAAAACGTGAAGTGCACCAATGAATGTCAGCATGTCTGAGCAGTGGAACCTGCTGCTGTGATCTCACCTTTTGATCTGCTCTTCTATCTGTCTGACTAATAGGGATTCTCCACCTGCTCGCGGTTCAGGCTCATTGCAGCTCTCGCTTGGTGGGGGGCCATTAGACTCTGGGCTGCTGCGACCCAGCAGGGATCGCACGCGTTTGGAGCGCATGTCCAGGATGGTATCTGAATAACCCACTTCCTCCAGATATCTACAGATCCAGGGGGGAAAAGGAGCACTAAATATAGCTGCAACTGTAGAGTCTCATTAATCAAACACAAAGGAAAAACAAAAGATCAGTAGTGGGACAGGTATTAGAGAGGTCTTACTTTCGTAGTAACTGACGTCCCTCCTTCCAGCTCATCTGATTGGCTGGTTCTGAGTCGGACTCAGCAGGTCCATTGGGAACTACAGGAAATGGACAGTTCAGCTGGGATACAACAGAAGGGGAAACCCTGGAAAAGTTCTGCATCTCTGAAACATACCCTGATCTGCCTCCATCTCTGCCTTTTTGTCGCCTGGACTCTGCTCGTTGCCAATCTTCAGCTTCTGATACTTGGATCTGCAATGCATGAGAAGTCGCATAAGGACAACGGAACAAGTCAGTGCGCCTACAACCTGCAAACCACAAATGTACACAACATGGGAGGAAAAAAAACAAATGACTTGCTCTGCAAGTTTTTTTTACCTTTCTTGTTTGAGGGCGTATTCCAGCATTTTGATCCGCCTCACCAGATCCTGTTTCATGTTCTCCTGTCCTTTCCTCTCACCTTGTAGAAATGCCACCTGAGCCTAAAAACACACACAAAATAAATTTACAAGCCATGTTCAAGTATTTATTTATTTTTTTACTTTTGTAAATCTGACTGGAAGGGGAACAAACTAGATACAAATTGATTGTGATTTTAATAACAGATTGCATACATTTAGATCTGATTATGAAATATGGTGTGTTTTTTAAGATCTCAATTTTTTTTTGCCCAAACAAATATTTAATGCCATAAAACAGTAATAATAAAACAAATAATAAGACTTCAATGGGTAAAAAATAAATAAATAAATAAATAAGCCACATCCTTTTTTTGGTGATCTACTATTCAGAGATCTTTAAATTCATTCAAACTCAAAGATTATTTATAATACAGAGCATTCTCTCTGTATGAATGTTAAGCCTGACAGTTAAAAAAGAATAAAACGCAAACCATAAAAGATAAAGCAAAAAAATGACCCAAGAAAAAATTATGTAGGAAGATTTTCAATTTGAACACGCTGGCAACAAAACAAAAAACAAATTTTCAAAATAAATGCATAAAATAACATAAAACCTTAAAGATAATTTCAGTTATGTATCTCACGTCAAACATTTAAAAAAAAAAATCAAGTATATTGGATATTTAATGCTCAGCCCTTTTGTCACTATGTTGTACTGCCAGCTGAGCGAAGCAGGTTTCCATGGCGATCAGGATCACCTTTCCTCAGCAAATATCCAAAACCTCAAACACTTAAAAAAGAATAAAAAAAAGAACGCAGCTAGTAAAAAAAAATCCATATAACTGAAAACTAAGTTTGAAAAGTTATTTCTTTACATACATTACACACAAAAAAAAAACATGCACCATCTCAGCAAACGTTGAAAGAAAATAAATAAACGATGTTAGGATACAAAACAATCCTCAGTATGTGAGGAGAAATCTATGATATACAACAAACCCCACTTCTGGAAACTCCATGGCCTAAGTAGAGGGATTGTGGAGCAGGAGGGACTTTATTTTTAGCTTTTTCTAACCAAAGCCTCAGTGTGCATCTGTAGAGAAGTAAAAACAAAGCGCCTACGAGCCAAACTCAAACACGCTCTTTTTAGACACATCCTGCTTCCCTCATTTCCCGTCAATTTCCTTCCTCAAAAGATTCTTCACTTGCGGAAAGATTTTTTTCACGGACCTGCTCCGACCGATGGAATCCAAAACTTTGTTGGAAGAGAAGAAAAAAAAAACACAAACAAAAGATCAAAGGTATCAAGTTTAGCTCTTAAGTCGTCATCATTCCACACTTGACAGTCGGTCGCGCAGCAGGTGTTGCTTCACAGTTAACTTTAGTTGTCAACAGGCAGGAAATATCTCAACCTCTGTTTGCAGAGGCAGAAAGACATAAAAAAGGAAAACCTAAAATCTTCATTGGAGAAGACTTGACCCATCTCTATTTTGAGGATTAAGTGCGATTGTATTTCACATTTCCCCTCTTTGGCTTCTGGAGCATTAATCAAGCTTATTTTACAGCCCATTTCTCCTCTAGTTGCCCCTTCCTGCGTCTGAGTCTGAGACACGCAAGCCTCATTCTGTAAAATTAGAACAGCCTGAAAAAAAGAATGAAATCAAATGAAAGTCACCTCGTAAAGCAGACTACTGGCCTCCTTCAGAGCACAGCCAGTCAAAGAATAGAGGACACACCAAACACATGTGATCAGCAAGGACACGGGACGATCTGCTGAGCAAACCTTACCCATGATGCCGCTGCTGCTGTGGAATCTCCACTGATTAAAGATTAGTTTAGGCAAATTATGGCTGCAAGGTTATTTACAATAATAATAATAACGAGTGTTGACACTAAAGATGCAGCAGTACTATGTTTTTCATTTCGGGTGGGCTGATTTGTGTGATATAATCAGATTCGCATGTTGAACTAAAGTAGAAGCGAAGCCGAGCCGTGCCACTGGGATAACTGGGCAGTGGCACGGTGTGGGAGGCTCAGACAGGAAAAAAACCAAAGAAAGCACATCAATAGACTAAGTTATATAAATGGATTGGCACCCACGCACACTTTAAAAAGAAAAGAAGAAAAAAAAAGCATCTCAGTTTGCACCGACATTGTAAATCTGCAAGACTAACGGACTTTTTATCATCAAGATTACACTTAAGGTCACAACAATAATTAGAAATGAGAAGGAAAAACGAGTTTCTATAGCTAATAAAAGGATCCTGCTTTGGAGGATTACAGTGCATTTCATCATTTCCACCCCTCCACAGAACGTTTCTGCACCCGTGTTAGGAAGCGGGACGCATGTTATCACGCTCTGCCACACTCAGACGAGTTCCAGCGTGCCCTCGCCCCCTGATGAGCATCATACCTCTGTGTGTCCGCCATGCTGCGCTTCTCTGTTCCCACTGAAGCCCTCAGATTAGAAGCCAAGATGCTGATGCGTTACTAAATTCGACAATCTCACCCAAACACAATGTCAGGCCAATTATTGTGAACACATTAAAGTAACTGAAACTAGAAAGTTTTTCTCATCAAAAGCTGTCTATGTTGTTTTGAAAACCTTGTTTTGTCTGACATAGTATTTTATACTATTCTTTTTCCTCAGTACGGTTAAAATCATTTGTCCAATTAAGCACGTCTTCTACAGTGGGCGATTTGGGACAAAATTCCAAGCTAGCTCTTGGGATGGAGAGAGATGGAGCCTAGTTTTTGAAAAAGCCTTCCTCCGCCTGTGTTTTCCCTGCCTGGGATGGGGTTCTGCTCGTTTAGACTTGTGCAAAACCCGGCTCAGCAGACAACACCCAGGGCTTTAGGGCCAACGCTTGAATGAGGAGCAGCCGGTCATCCGAGCTTTAGAGGTGACAGCAAAGGTAAGACATATTTCCACTTGCACAAAGAAAAACATGCCGAGTAAGAAGCATTTGCTAGTCTTGTGACATTTGATACAGTCAGTCCAACAGTAACACGGTTATTTACAAAGTCTTCTTTACAAACCTTGACATTTCCATTTATATTCCCCACATTTCTAGAATTTACGGTGCACACATCCTCTCAGTCTTTTTTAAACCGAGCAGGGAGCGTTGGTCTTTCCACCCCACATCATTTTATCCTCTCATCTCTGAGACAATTGTTGAAAAAAAACAAGTAGAGCAACTTTTCTAGGACAGAGCCAATTAAGTGTGTGTCATCCTTGAGGAAGACATCCTAAAAGTAGAGTCTTATTTTGTTAAAAGGGGCTGGGACCCGAAAACAAAAAGAATCGAACGTCACAAAAGTATGCAGTTTGTAAATGAAGAGATGCGTTAAAAAAGAAAAGAAAAATAGCAGCGAAATCTTTTTTTTTTTCTTAAATATTAATGAAGCTATAACTGCCTAAAATGTGGTTATCAAGCAAACAGTAGCAACAGTAGGGAATGCATGGTAGAAGGCTAGTTTTAAGAGTGTGCACACACCGAGGGACCCACACACACGCTCGCTGCCACCTGTCCCCTGTCCCGCATTTGACCCAACGTGTTCCACCTGTTCGAAGGAGGAGGAGGAGGATTAATTCCTAACCCGTCGATGGAGACACGCCACCACAGGTGGGATCTCAAGAGTCACACACTCACAGAGAGTGGGCCGCTTCATCTCAAAGACACAAACGCTTCCCTGAGTTCCACTGCTGTAATCCTCCATTAATCCTTTCCATCACTCTGCTGCATCTTTTAGTGGGTTCCTCCATTACCATCGTGTCCCCTTAAGTGTACAAACATTCAAATGCACCTGAGCTGACCACACAATGTCCCCAAGCATGCACAGTATGTTGCTAACCGTGCAGCATTTAACCAGCAGGGATGGTCGCTGGCGTGCTCAGCATACTGGCAACAACAGCCAACGGCCTGTGGCCTCAGGGTGTTCAAATATAAGCCAGCCTTGCACTTCAGCGAACCCCTCATCCTATCAGCACATGATGCTGTTGTGCACGTGGAGCCGAACCTTGTGCAGCAAAGACCCACTTTGGAAACAATCAGTAGTGCCATGTTGGACCCGACGCTTGCCTGCCTGCCTTGGACTTTCCGTTCCCGCTCTTTGCCGAGCCCACAAAAGCAGCAAGCACGGTCCAGGCAGTTTGTTATTGTTCATTCATTTTTTATCAGGCTACTATTTATAACTTCATGTTTTGAGTCGAGAGCAAAGTGGAAAAGGAAAAAAAAAAAAAAGCCCAATAGAGAGAAGAAAAAAAGCCAATGATATGTCTTCTGTGGTTTTCCTCCCTAGCTTGAGAACTCCATCAGATACCGTTTAGATTCCTGTAATTAAAAACTGAGGGAAGGAAAGCAACATAGGGGATGAAAAAATGAAAAGATGAACACTTCCAAATGAAGGGAACATATCTATGCATGCATTTTATTTCCTTACGTAATTGTGAAATAATTTATTAAGTAAAGCGCTGCCGGGTAATCACTCTGGAGAGCTGTACACTCCAACCTCGCTCTTTTGCTGTTGGCATTTAAGCAAGTATGGACATCAGGGAACTCCGGCCCTGCTATAGGGCATTTTTATGCCACTGAGTCATATATTGTATTCTAAACACTCAGATCGATGGCCTTTATAAATGCACCATAAAGAAGAATGTATGTTGGTGCATTAAAAATAAAACAAAGACAGACAAGCAGAGACTATGATTTAGGACTGGATGATAATATATGTTAAAAGTGTGGGGCAGATGGACCTGAAAACTGCTCCATCGTATATATTTCACTGTTCCAGACAACAAAAACGTATGCAATCGTATGTAATAACAAACATAACTCTGGCCAAGATTTGAATCCTTGCTAAACTATTTTTAACGCACCATAACAAGCCAAGCTGACTTTAAGTTAATTATTTAAGGGTTTGATCTCTAATAAGACAACAAATTCCATTTTGACAAAAAGAAACCATGCTTTCTGATACAAAACAACATAAAGCTACATTTTTGTATAAAGTAGAGGTCGTAATAAAGGCATTGATAAAATCCTCTCCAACCCTAAAGCTAAATTACCACAATTCCAGACAATATGATAGATTTACACTGAAAAAGATCATTTCAATTGGTCAAATATGTGAACTATTTTTGTTTAAAAAAAAATTGTTATTTTTAAGCAAAAAAAGCATTCTACACTGCAAAAATAAACCCTCTAATAATAAGCCAAAAACAATGTTAAAACTGTTCTTTAAATAAGTGATAAAATAATAAAAAGTCTGCCAATGGCAAAGAAAAGTGAATTCTAAGAAAAAAATGTTGTTCAGCCAGACATGTTTTATTAAAATAAGATTATAATACTATTGAAACACTTTCTTGAGATTATTATAACAAGGCTCTTTTTATTTTAAGTTTTTGTAGGGTCATTGCTTTAATTTAAAAAATCTAAATCTTAGTCATGATGAAATTCAACCTTTCTTGATATTAAATGGTTGTTTTTATAGATAAAAATAAAAAAAAATATTAGATTTGTTTAAGTAATTACACCTAATTGAACGTATGAAAGGGGTTTTCCTGTGACTTCCTTATGGAGAGCAAACACTGGACCACATCTCTCTGCAGCCAAACTGTAAACATCTTCAAAGACTCTGGGATGTTATGTTAGCACACATTAGCATGCTGCTGTCATGAAACAACATGACAGCAAGGCAAAGGGGCTTTTATTTCACATTCATGGGTAAAATGAGTCCAATAAGGCTCGCAGTTTGGGTTACTCACCTCAACTCGGCAATATTGCAACTAACAAAAAGTTAACGAGAAGACATATTTACCCTCAGCTCGTCCCTCTCAGCCTCCCAGCGGTATTTCTCGGCCTGGAAACGTCCCCACTCGTACTGGATGAAATGCAGGATCCCGGGGAGCGTCAATCCCGAGTCCCCGTCCTGCGTCTCCTGAGGCGGCTGCGACGACCCGGGGACGGCCCCCGCTGTTGCCGCCGTGGCTGCAGCTGCCATGGCCCCACTCACGGCAGCTGATGTCGCCGGGCATTGTGATGCTTTGGGCCCATTAGGGTTGCGCCCCGCTCCAATGCTGCCACTGCCGCTACTATTGCCGCCGCCGCCGCCACCGCCTCCGGAGTTCGGGTTTGGTCCTCCGCCTGATCTGTCCGCCTCCATTTTACCCGTTCAACCTTCAGCCAGGATAAGGGGCTGGAGAGGGGGAATAATGCAGCAGCGAAAAATAACTAAAATAGAAACCAGTGTCCCCTTTTTATCCAACTATTCTTTACTACAAGCTACCTTCAATTCTTCCTTTCTAAGACGACAAAGTAAAATCACAATTCTCTCGGTAAAATACTACACTTCCGCTTTGGAGTTTTCAGATTAAAAGACAAAATTTCCACAAATTTTCCACAATGTAACCTTAAGAAAACATTTAACTGTGAAACTTACGGTGGTATATAAAAATGATTTCAAACCAATGGAAATACAAAATATGTCTTGTTACTTATGACTGTTGTCACTGTTCTGTTTTAAGCTATTATTTTTGCTTTTTTTGGGAACTGTTTCCTGCTCGACATGTTTGCCATTGAAAATCCGTGAGCGACTGACAAAAAAGAGACGTTTTCTGTGGTCCACAATGAGCGAGTTACCCAGGCGGTTGATTTCCTGCCATTTTGTGAGCCGGACTATTTTAAGACATTAATTTTCCACCAAGACAATCAATATATTTATTTCCGACTTTAACTTTATTTTAAATCCACTTGTCAGTAGCCACTTCATAAAACGTAACTAAGTATTTACTCTTCTTGAAATTATAGCATAAAACAAACAAACAAATAAATTCTAGTATGTACTGAGTCAATAAGATTTTACAATTGTGAAACATTAAAATGTTTTTTTTTTCACGTAACCTAATTAAATCACCCATCTGGTAGTATTCCGAGCAGATGTTTGACTCTAGTAAACGATAGAAATAATAAAACGGGATCATTGGAAAATATCACTTTATTTTGAAAGCCTTGTACCGGAAATGACGCTGCTTCTGTAAGAAGCAGACAGTATGCTAGCGTGATGCTAAGGGTTTGTAGGGGTAATTTAAGGTTGAATGTTTATTAAAAGTCTTACAAATGGCACGATGTTATTTTCATCAGATTGTGTACGTTAGTTTTTAATATTATACGATTTTAGATGACAGTTGTACAAAAAGAAATATATAATACATGTCAGCATTTGTTTCTGCAGCTACCGACCCGGTCCGGTTTGTTGTTATAACAAGCTGTGTGAATGGGACCACAAATGCCGCTGCAGTACGCTTTCTAAAGCCGATGTCATTGGCAGAGCTCTTGAAAACCTTCCGATAAGTGGCGCAGGTTGTGATCACACCATGTTCTGCATGTAGTGATGCAGATGCATCAAAATAAGGTTAGATTCTGGATTTTTGCAGCTGCATTAAGGATGTGTTCACTACATGAATGTTGTTTTTTTAATTATACCTCATGTGCAGGCTGTAGGACACATGTGTTTATTGTTTGTTACACGATAAGTGAAATATACTTATGTATTTCTTTTCTTTTGTTATATTTTCCCCTCATCCAGGAGTCCACATGGGGACTATAATAAACCAGCAAACTCAAGTTGAATTCTCGAGTTATTAGCTGCCATGCGTATTAGTTTCTGCCAAGGCCTGCTGACTGCTGCTATCGTCCTGAACCTCCTGATACTCTACTATGTATCTCGAGCCCAACAGCAGATGATGGAGAAGAGGAAAGAGCTTGGACGAGGATCCAGAAGGGCTATCCTTCCAGCCTCGGGGCTCGGAGGAGGTCTGGTGGCCGTTGGGGGGGCTGGAGGTGATCGTGGATTGGTCGGAGTCGAAGGACACGGTCGAAGTGCAAGAGTGACTGTTCTGCTCCGAGAGTTTGAGAACTTTGAAAACTTTGTGGGAGATGTGGCAAATTCTTTCCTCCATCAGCGTGCTGACCTGCCCTTCCTGGCCGTGGCTGACGTGCCTCCATATCCTCCTTTGGTGCTTCCCGACGGCGCCCGGCTTCTTGTGCTCTCCCCCAGCCCGGACCAGCCGCCCCAAGCTCACAGGCCAGAGTTTCATGTCCAGACAGAGTTTGTGTTTCTGGTCCCTGATGGGGTGGAGCTGGAACAACCTCGGGTGATAGAGAGGCTCATCAGGGAGCTAGAAGGCGAGGGCGGGGGTCCTGTGCGGATGGTAGCTGCACCCGTGTTGGTCCGGTCCGCCGTGCAGTGTCTCCACCTGCGAGTGAACCTCAGGGAGTGGACGGCCACCTACTCGCCGGCGGCGTCTGGAAGCAGTGGGAGCGTCTGTACTGCATTACAAGGAGATGCTGTGGTCCTGATGCGCACAGAGGATCTCTTTAACCTCTCTGTCCCTCTGGGCCGCCCTCTTTTTCCAGCACTTTTCATCCAAACTGCCCTGAGGGGTTGGAAGGTCAAACTGCTGGAAAGCCCTTGTTTTTCAGCAACCCACCGTCCACTTTTCAGCTCCGCACACAACCAGTGGAAAGCAGACACTCGAATGAAGGAGGCTACAGGCAAGCTCATGAAGGGTTTTGGTGTAAAGCGCCTCCTGCTGTCTGATGGGAAGGAGCAGTGGTTTGGCTGTAGTAAAGAAACCCCCCGCTGCTTCGGCACTGTACAGGATGACACCCCAGACTACCTTTATTTAGAGCGCTGGACACCCCCTTGCTGCTTGCGAGCGCTCAGAGAAACCACAAAGTACGTCATCAACATCCTGGAGAGTTCTGGCGTGCGCTACTGGCTCGAAGGCGGTTCTCTGCTCGGGGCTGTTCGCCACCAAGACATTATCCCGTGGGATTACGACGTGGACCTGGGGATCTATCTGGAGGATGTGCCCAACTGTGATCATCTGAAGAACCTGGATTCGGGCTCTCTGGTAGATGCTAATGGTTACGTGTGGGAGCGCGCTGTGGAAGGAGACTTTTACCGAGTCCAGTACAGTGAGGCCAACCACTTGCACGTTGACCTCTGGCCTTTCTATTCGCGCAATGGCGTCATGACCAAAGACACATGGACAGACCACAAGCAAGATGTGGAGTTCCCAGAACATTTCCTGCAGCCGCTGGTGCCCATGCCTTTTGCCGGCATCACAGCTTTTGGCCCCAACAACCATAAAGCTTTCTTGGAGCTCAAGTTTGGGGAGGGGGTGATTGAGAACCCCCAGTACCCCAACCCAGCTAAAAAGAGGCTGGACAGAAGCAAGTTATGAGTGTAAATAAACTTTTGCATGAACTTTTACTGCGGAATTGTCCAAAAAAAAAAAATCTTCTTTAGGTTGTCTTCAAAAAATGTTGCCACAAAATCCAACAAAAATGGTGCCAGGATGACTGCTGATATAACAAAATTCTTTATTAGCAAAAATTATTCAATTATATTTTTGTTTTTACGTGTTTAATTGTGTGGTTTTTCTCCGTTGGGAGGCTTTTACTGCATACTTGAAAAATGTCAGTCCAAACTGAAGTGTATGTTTACGCAAACGGAACTTGTTTTACTGTATTATGTGTGTAAGAAAGTGTTTAAAGTTGAGAAATAAATTAAATTATTCCGATATTAGTTTTTACATTATAAGCTGAGAGGTATAAAGCTGTTACTAACATTGCCACCAAATATTTTAAAATTTGTCAATAATGTTGCCTTTTGTCCAGACTGCCTCTTTTTTTATATTTATTTGATCTACACACAGTTTATGAATGTTATACCAAAACCGTTTGGTATTAAGTATTTCTATGAACGCATTTGCAAAACGAAAAGAGACGTGTTGATGTGCAAAAAAATCCATAGCTATTATACAGAAGACCATGATAAAAAAAAAAGAAAGTGTGCCAGACTTTGGTGTTTCATGTTGTGGGTTTTATATGCTACAATTTACATTTCAGTACCAATTTTCCATTCATCTTAGTTTTATTTGCCTTTTTAGGCCACATTTTATGTTTAAATGTTTTGGAATGTAGTCATAATAATACAACCAGTATTCTGATTTGGCCTAGGTTTCCCATCTCTATTTATAAAGAGGGTCTCAAAGCTACATTTTGTCCTTTTTTTCTTATTGTAGTGTTTTTATTTTTGTTTGTTTCGTCTCTTGTGGATCTTTGTAACAGGCCTTTTTTAACTCATTAATACCTCCAAACTTGTGTTGCATATGGAACCTGTGTATGCAAACCTGTGTTTGGCTCAGGTGGTAGAGCGGGTCGTCCAGGAACCGAAAGGGTTGGCGACTCGATCCCTGCTCTCTGCAGCCAGCTGTCGGCTCCCGAGCGCGGCACGTCTGCAGCTCACTGCTCCCCAAGGGGATGGGTCAAATGCGGAGAACAATTTCAAATAAAAGTAGAATGTATTATTTAGTTATTAATGTATGTTCTTACTAAGCTCAAATGTTTTGCAACTTGCACCTGATAAAATGGGAGGAACTGCTCTGTTTGAAGCTAAGAAACCGTTTTTATGTCAGTCAAAAGTCTGCAGAAAAATACCAAACTTCTCTTTATCTCCGGTGAATTAAAAAATAATCATTTTACTTCTATTACTGGCTGTGACACACGGAATTTAAAAAAATATTTAATTGTAAAAAAACAAATTAAAAAGCATCGTTTTCAATTTGTCGTGAGGACTGGTCAAATTAGTGTCAAAGTGTACCCTGTTCTGAACACTAGGTGGCACAACAACAGCAGGAATTCTAATGAAACAGGAAGTGCGGGGGAAACCGGAAATAAGCGTGTGTGTGTGTGTGTGTTTTTTTTTTAATCGGTTTCACAAGTTGTGTAATAATTTCACAATTCTTCTTTCTTTCTCGTGTGAATTAAACCGGAAATATTCCTAGATGTATGTTTACATTTTCATTCATTAAAATGAGCCCATTAGTTATCATCGGGAGTGTAGAGTATTTTTTACTTGCAAAAAGCACGTGTCGGCCAAATCTAGCGCACTTCAACAAACAAGTTGAAGTACGTGTTTGGAACCACATCTGAAATAAAAACAAGGAGAAACGAAAAAAACTAAAAATAAGGGACTTTTATTATTTTTACTTAATGACTGTACATTCTGATTTTCATTTTTAGAAAATAAAGCCTCATTTTAATAAATTAATTGCAGCTACCATGGGCAACACAAAGAAAGAACACATTCATATGTGATCCCTCAGAGAGGAATGATAACTTTACAGTTAAAAAAAACCCAATCAAATTAAACTCACCAGCATCTGCTAGAGATTTCTTTGGACTTTGATTAGAAATATATATATATATATATATATATATATATATATATATATATATATATATATATATATATATTTATATATATTTATATATATATATATATAAATGTGACAAACACATGGAAACCTAAAGTATTAATAGTACCTCACATTTGTTGCAAATATACAGAGATAATGACACCTGTCTACCCTATTACAGAAAAAAAAGAAAATCAAGCGTCCATACTTTTTACAAAACTTGACATACCATTTTTCTGATGTTGCATAGAAATCTCTGCCAGAGAGCACTACATTCCATACACTCATACATGTCCCTAAACATCACATAAATTCTGACACGCCATCCTTCGATAGGTTCCTGGAGCAAACAATGTATGTTTATGAGAGTTTTTTTGGTCTTAGAATATTTAAGTAGTAGTTAAACAACGTAGTAATAAAAATCAACATTGACACATTTGAAGCCGGTGTGCATAATGCTCCTTCATTTGGTTGTGAGATTCCAGCAACTAAGCTTAAATCATTTTGCTTTTGAACAGTCTATTGCTCTGTGTCAACATGGGAAAGGCATCAACATCAGAGAATCATTGGTTCAGTTTTAGATTATTCTAAAACTTTTATGACGGGATGGGATGCTAGAAAAGCAATGTCACATTCATAAAGCTATTATCTTTTACAGCCTTTTGTCCATTTTCATGCAGGTGTATGACATCTATGCTTTGAGATTTCATAAACATAAAATTCTAAGCTGGTTATATGCCATATAACAATTTAAATCAAGCTTTTTCCAGCTCTTTTCCCCCTGGTATTGATGACCTCGTACTTTTAACACAATCATTATGGATGATGTAAATAAACCATGCAAGTTCATCACAACCTCTTCAAAAATTGACATGTTGCAAATGTGTTGCCCCTTTTTTGTTTCATTAATCCTGCAGATTTTAGGTTTTGAAACTTGTAAAAAAAAAAAAAAAAATCAGAAACCTGGTCACTTAGAGAAGTCATTGTGTTTGATAATCTTCTTTCCTAACTATAATCTGTAAACTACATGAACCTATTTCTTCACATTCACTCTTTTTTTGTATCGACTTCAAGGAAGCTAGATTATTGGTCACACTTTCAGAGAATAAAGGCTTAAAATCTCCAAAAGAAAAAAAAATAGAGATGCAGACCAATTTACAATTAACTGCATTTGTCTTTCCACACTTTTCAAAGATCTATTTTAGTGTCTAAATCCGTGACCATCACCCTAAACACATTTAACTTATTCAATAAATCAACGTGAACAGCACTAATTGACACTTGCATGAAAATTAATCAAATCATTGAAAATGAAAAACAGAATTTAACTAAAGAGAAATACACATTTAAAAACACAATGATGCCACAATAACTAGCAAAAAATAAAAAATAAAAAAATAAAAAGACTTAATGGAATCCATTTGCACTCTAAAAATTGTCAAACCCCATTTAGTCAACTGTGAAGGAGCTCTTATCCAGAAATATTTCTGATTTCTGAAGACAATTCATACCAGTCAGTTCCAAGTAAATTTGAATACATGATTGTGATTAAAATATTGTTTGAATAAATGTACATTTTTCCTATTTTATAAGATCCCTAATACCCACTGAAGGGCAGCGGTCTAGATTTTGGGCCATACAAAATGCCAGCACAGCATAGCGGTGGATAACAGACACAATAGAATATGAACATAGTGACGAGCACAAATGGAGAAATGTGTCATTAGACTTAACAGTCACAAAATTCAGCCTAACACACAATGTTCATATGAATTTAGCCAATTTTCATGCCCACAAAAGGTGTTGAGGTCAGAGGGTGTTTCCTTGCATTGTAGTGTGCATGTCCATCCTCTCTTTTTGTGCTTTTTTTTTTCTTTCAGGGAAAAAGGGCTTGAAGAAGTGTTTCATCGTGTAGAAGGAGTGTAAAAAAAGTCGGGGCGGGAAAGGTTTGAATGCAGGCGGGGGTTACATTGCAGTGTCTGTTTTGTCGCTCAAGCCTCGCTTCTCAATGAGGGGCGACTGCTCTGGAGCAGCAGCTGACATCTCTCCGTCCAGCCTAATGTCGCTCAGCTCTGCGTCTTCCACGTGTTTGGATGATTTGTCCACAAAGAACTGCAGGAGCCCGGCGCCGAATGCGTCGCCCTCTACGTTCAGGACTGTGCAGGTGCGGTCACTAAGGGAAAACAGCAAAAGTCAGGCCTGATGACTAGATTTACGGTGTTATATTAAATTTGCAGATTATAGATCTGACATCAGTGACCGACTTCTGTCTGTAAAGTTTATACTCACACAAGCCAGTCAACAGCCAGGATTAGCGAAATGTCACTTGTGGGAAGTCCTATCGCTTCCAGGATTATGGCTAAGGTGAGCACGCCGCCTGCAGGTATGCCTGCTGCGCCGACGCTGGAAGCTGTGGCGGTCACCCTAAAACAGACAGAAACAAAGTTAAAGATCAAACAAGACAGCCGATGCGATTGTCACTGATTGTGGTTCGTTGGCTGCAGGACTTACAGGATAGTGATGACTTGGATGAAGTTTAGAGGCACTTGGTTGAGCTGAGCAATAAAAACTGCAGCCACGCACTGGAAACACGCAGCTCCGTCCATGTTCACCGTGGCCCCGATGGGCAGAATGAAACGACTGATTTGCTTGGAGACGCCGTTTTTTTCCTCCACGCATTTCATCATGAGGGGCAGAGTGGCAGAGCTAGGAGACAGGAAATGGGAGGCGGTGAGTGCATGAGGTCTGGAAGAATGTGTGCATGCTGAGAGCTACAGAGGAACCTTAGTCTTAATATTTTAACAACCCAACAGAGCAAACTGAGCTCCAAGGAAGAAGCAGCAAGCTGAATACCTGGAGCTGGTTCCAAACGCTGTTGCAAGAGCTGTGAATATTCCCCAGAGGAAGGTGTAGGGGTTCTTCCTTGTAATAATAAAATAGATGCCAGGCAGGACGAGAAGGCCATGAATGGCGTGGCCAATCATGCAGCAAGCTATGTATTTTCCCAGACTGGCAAACAACGAGCCGACGTCCTCCATCTCCACTATCTTGCCAGCAACGAGGAACATGATACCAAGAGGAGCGTACCTGCAGACAAAAGAAAATACAGAACAATACTGAATATCGGCTTTCTGGAGCACAACACAAAAGACCAAAGGTTTTGGGAGACAAAGGCTTTTAAAACTAAATATTTTAGAATTCTATAGATGTGAAAAGGTGTTTTTTATTATACAAAGTCATTTTTGGACTTTTGCATCAGGCTTGTGCATTTAAAATATTTTGTTATGGCATTCCTTACCACATAATCCAGGAGACCAGCACCATGGTGGCCTCGTTAAAGGAGTTGAAGAACTTGATGAGGATCTCTCCTTCCTCCCCCAGCTTCCTTAACGCCACACCAAACACAATGGCAAACACAACCAGACCGAGAATATTCATGCCATCCTGGTCGGTTCCAAACGGCACCTGATGAAGGAACAAGCAAAGGAATAAATAAATAAAAATATGAGCACGGATGGCACATTCTGCTGTCATCCACTTTTCTCTGCTCACCTTCTCCACTGTGATGTTCAGGTTGCCGTCCGTTCCATTTTTCTTCATCAGTTTGTAGGAGGTTGCATACTAGTTGGAAGGAAACAGGGTTTTTTTTTCAATACAAGTTGTTATAAAATGATCTTATCCAGTTATTTGTGTTATGCAACCCCACCATGACTATGTGAAAACATGAATTCAATACTCACAGACTGAAAAGCTGCAGAAACCAAGTTTGATGGAAAAATGTTTCTGTGGACAGAAAGGAGAACTTTAACCTCCGATGATAATTTTGCAGCAGAACATCAGTCTTTCCCACTGAAAGTCAGTAACGGTCATGTGATGTGCAGCTGAGAGAACTGAACTCGTAACCGTTAGATTTTCCACTTATGTGCTGGAGTTAATAATTCCCTGCTCGCTGGTGCACATGCTCACAGTGATACTGAATTACCCAGAACTCAAGAGCTCTTGTGTCTTCAATACCCTTACACTCAGCTGGTTGAAATAGATTCAGAGTAATAAAGCGTTAACTTATTAACAAGCTCATTACCACCATTCAGTTCTTTCATTAGAAACATATCGTATTAGGCTTAGACATCATGTGATGGGGCAGCAGGCAACACAGTCTGGATTAAAGCGGTGCAAAATGGGGGACAAAAATGTTCCAGAGCTTTCAAGGGAATATTAGACAAATTATATGCTTAACGCATAAGCGGTGTTGCAAATCTTTGCTAATTAAATAACAGAAAGAAACATTTACTGGGACTTTTAAGCCAAAAACTTATTCCAAAAAAAAAAAAAAAAAAACACAATAGGACAAAAATGTGTCCGAAATTACAAAGCTTAGCTCAGCTGCTTCTACTTCTTCATTATTGCTATTCTTTTAATATATAAAAATAACTATCATATTTCAAAAAAGGGGAAGGTTATGAATAAAAATTCCCAGAAGCCAGTCCAGTTTTCCCCCCCTTTAGGAAACAGAGATGTTTTGAAATAGCCATAAAAAAATCTACAACTCTCCACTCAATACAAAATATCAAACACAGACATATGAAAGTGATAATCTCATCTCTACTCTGTTGTAGTTTTTATACGTTTACAGACTGATGGAAGTTCATCTGCAGCAGCAAATATTTTTAGGCCTAAAAACAGTTCATTGAAACAGGCTGGTAAACTGGGCTTTTGAAATTTGAAAGTGTGGACACCCAACAGAGTCTGATAAATAATGAAAAAAATGTAATTTCATTGTGACCAACTTTAAAAACCCCTCCAGCATCTTAATTATTTAAAACAAACATTCAGCAAATCCTTAAGTGACACATCACTGTCAGCCATCGACTGCGGTTTATGAAGGGAAACTTAAATACACAGGTGATAAGATATGTTTACACGGATGTGACAGAAAGTCCTCATTCAGTGTTTATACCTCCAGTCTTATGTAAGAGTGCGACTCTGACAACCATGTTTAAAGCTGAATGTGGATGAAAACAAAGAGCAGGCTGTGATGACAAGATCCAATCCAATCAATTCCTCTAACTTGACTGGACTCTGAAAAGTTTTGCTCTAATGACAGGCCTGCTGTGCAGGAACGTGTAAAGAGTTTTTTCTTTTAAATCTTGTTTTAATTGGAAGAGACTGACAACTGTTGAGTCATGCTCAGCTAATTTCAGCTAAACGTTTCTCTTTATAAGTCTCCTCTCCATCCAGTCTCCATTCCAGAATTTTAGCTCTTGAAACACAAGCACCAAGTTTTGAAAAATATTTTGTGCTCCTGCACAACAAGTACAGCCAAAGAATGGAGCCCTGCCCTGTCTTTGTTCCTAAATTGGAGCCAAATGTGTCAATGTAAACCACATCGGGACATAGCTAAAATGGGCCCAGACCAAAGTGCAGTTTGTACAAAACACTTTTAGAAGAAAGAAAAAAACAGACACTGGAGGGTTTCTTTTCTGTAGTTGCATAAGTCAAATCTGCCCTTCTGAACATTAATCACTTAAAGAGCACCTGAAGAGCTTTTGAGGAACAAATAGGCAGAAGATGGAAACGGTGATGAATCTTATAGACCCTTTTCATGGAAAGCTGAATTTAGCTCTCAGATTAACGTCAGGACAATAAAGCACTTAAGAGATGCACACAATATTTTTTCTTAAGTCTAAAGTTTTAACAAAGTTGATACAAGTGCAGAGGAACTTTTTGTATTTTACTTTTCTGTTTTTTTTTCTTCTGTGTACTACTAAGTATAGATGTTCTTGAAACCTGTGTGAAACTCAAAGGGACTGTGTGACTCAGTTGCTTCACAGCTGCTTCCTTTTCTGCCCAACATAAGGGTGAGGTGGCAGTTCTCCTGCATGTCTCTCAAAGGCAGATTTAACTCATGGGGAAAAGGCAACATACCAGACACACAACCAAGGCCAACTGGCTCAACTGGTGTAAAAAGCAACCATCCCATTCATAGTTAATTGGTGGGTTGGCTGCTACTTACAGAAAAATCAAATTAAAGGGAAATCCTGTGACGTCATCCGTGATGATCAGATACCGGTACTACTACTTTTAGATAGATGGGGGGAGGGCTTATAGTAGGAAGTTCTTCACTAACGCGCACGTGCTGTTGTCCTTTATTTTATTCAAATAAAAGTCAAACGCAACTATTAAAGCATTGTTGATTTGATTAAATATACTTTAGTCTGTGTCTGAGTAGTGTTCTGTTGAAAACGGGGGACTCATTAGTTTGCTTCCCGGAATAGCACGTGTGAAGACGCAGTAGCTGATGCAACGGCGTATTTGCATTACAGGAGAGCGCGCTCACCTGTTTGCCCGTCACATACCGTCACTCCTTCTTAAACGATCCAAAAGACAACTTCAGACTGACTGAAATGAAGTTTTGAAACGCGCGTTCAGCTGGCGTTGGCGCAGCAGCTGTTTGGATCATAAAACGTATCTTTTTTACGCACCGGGGCGCAGCGTGTTCTGGGGCCCAGAGGGGGCACAGGTCAGGTGCGAGTCTCACCTTATCAGATCCAAGAAGGAGTCTATGATTTCTTTATGGGCTGGCACTTCTTCATCAAAGGATGCGAGCTTGGTGACGGTCACCTCGCCCGGCTTTATGATGAACGCCATCACGACCCCGATGGCAGAGGCGATAAGGGTGGTAACCAGAAAGAAGAGCATGGCCCAGCCGCCAAGCTTGCCCAGGGCTTTCGGGTCGATGCTGGCCGCCCCGGACACCAGGCTGCACACCACCAGGGGGATGATGATCATCTTCAGGAGCCGGATGAGCAGCTCACCTGGGAAGCCCACATAGATTATCTGCGTTCTCGTGAGCGCCACGTTGCGCACTCCAAGTCCGATGAAGACCCCGATGATGACCCCGGCCACGGTGAGGATCACCAGCAGGTTCGCTCGGACGATCCTCTTCACTCTTTGGGCCAGGGTCTCCGGTTCCGTCTTCCTGTGGCTGTTCAGTCCGTTTACCAGCGGCTCATCGAAGTGCGCCTCGCCGTTGGATGTCTTTACTTCCTCCATGTTTATCTTCTCAGCCATCGTGTCCCCGTCGTAATAAACACAGATCTTAGTTTAGGACTAAACAGTAAAGTAAACTTATATGAAATGACGGAAAGAACGCGGGAATTTGGCGCGTAAAACTAAAGAACAGAGTTTAGAATGTAGGAAAGACGCCGGCGCTGATGCCCGCCTTAAACGCCGGCGTTTTACTCCGCCCCTTTGACGTAACGGGGTGTGTTCTAATCGTAAAACCTCGAACAGCCAATCACAGTTCGATTTTAGCTTCACAAACGTTCCCTTTTTTAGCTGAGTCGCGTTTCCCCCACTATGTTTTCTTCCCCTTTGTTTAATAATATAACCAAGATAAGATTAAGGGGATGTAAATATTTTTAGTAAAGTTGCATGCGTGCTTATAGATATCTTATTTACACTCATTCAACATAGTAGGATTTCAGTGAATTGAACATTTTTTCTGAATCAAGAATATTATATCCAGAATATTTGCAGAAAACAACAAAAAAATCTTGTCAAATTTTCTGCATCTAAGGTAACATCCAAACCAATGACATAACACTGAAATAATGGGTAGAAGCTAGGACAGAAACTAGTTTTGGGCTTAATCTTTGTCAGGAAATGTTCTGTCAAGTGGCTCTTGCAAAGTTGTAGTTATTTTATGTCAAACTACAAGATACTAATCATAAAGATTACAACTCTCTTAAAATATAAGATAAAACAGAAGTTTATGTTAGAGTTCTCTCTCTTAAAGTGCTTTATCCATTTACATGCTCACTCTGTTCTCGTCATGGGGCCTATCCTGGCTGTTTTAGGATTTAGAAACAGTTACACCTCACTCAGGTTAAATTCATCAATCGAAGATCCATTCATTTTTTATCTTCTAAACCTGTTTTGTCACTTTCGGGGTCAGGGGGCTGCTGGAGCCTATCCTGGCCACTCGTAGAGCAAAGGCAGGGGACACCCTGGACAGGTCTCCAGTCTATCGCCATTGAAGACATTTTTTATATCTCAGAAAAGCAATAACATGCATTTGGAGAACATGGAAACTCCACACAGAAAGTTTCCAGCCTGGAACAGTTAGGACTCTCTCATGGGAGGCAATGTTGCCAACTAACACACCATCAAATGACAGCGCATAGCACGGCCACATCAAATAATAAAGCTAAGCAGAACTCAAAATAAATAACAAGAATGGTGCATTCCAAGCAAGCTGCAATCAAACATAGTGGAGTGAATTTGCTTTTTGAAATCATTTTCTTGTTATTAAAGTTCAATATTACACATTTTTTCAAATATAAATCAATTTTAATTTTGGTTAATTATGGCAAATTAAATACAGTCATTTAATTTGCATTAAAAATTCAAATCAAAATAATAAAAAAGTATTTATTCAATCTTTCTATTAAAGTACGTTTTCCTTGAAATGTAAAGAAACTTAAGGAAAAACTTTGTGTTTATATCCTGCAGCATTTTAAACAGCAGAAATATGTTCAAAAACCCAGAGATCTGGAAGTTCTGAAAAATGTGACTATTTTTGCAAATGTTATCATTTTCAATTGGCGTGAAACCCTTTACAGCTGTTTCATCATATAGTAACAATGAGCTCAAGTTCCTTTAACCCACATATGCAAATGTGCTTGAGGGCATAAGGGATTTTTTCAATACTTTCATAATTAGGAGGCATCAAGTCACAGTGTAACCTGTGGCATTTGTGTCATCAGGCAGCACCTTCAGCCCAAATATGAAAATTATAAAGCAGTTTATCATATAAAAATATAATAAATATATTTTTATAAATCACTATTAATTACATTTGAATACATTATATTTAATTTTGTTTTGTTAAAAAAAAAAAAAAAAACACAAAGAAGATAAAATACTAAACTAATTCCCAAATTGTTCCGTTACCAACAGCACAGACCAAACGTTTGGACACACCTTCTCATTCAAATGAATGCGTATCCAAACTTTTGGTCTGTACTGTATATACTCCTCTAGTTTGCACTTCCATCAGATCTTTTAAAATGTGCTCAAAATTTCCCTCCCTTTTCTTTTTCTAGTCCAGTTTGAGTAGAAGTAGAATTTCTGAATGAAAATATGAGCGATAGTAAAAATTATCATTTTGTTTTGCACTCTGCAGGTTCTACTAAGCTGTGTTAAGCTTTAACAAGTAACAGACTCATCGTCTGGGATAAGAACAGCTGGATATCTACGAACTTGTGCACAGGGGTCCAAGACAAGTTGGGAGTTAGCTTACACTCATTTTTTTTAAACCTTTTGACCGCCTGAAACCTGTGGGAAAAGCACCTTTTGGGAGTAAAATAAGCGCACAGTACCAGAACTCAAGCCGCAAGCAGGCTGATCTCCCAGTGTTTAGTTTATTTGATTAAGCTCATCCCTTTGTTCCCCCTGACTGTGACAATGATTTGATGGAATCACTGTGGTCTGTGAAAAAGTGCTTTCTCTGTGAGAGAGCGCAACTGCAATGGCTCAATCTGCTTAACTAAGAAAGTTTTTCTGGAGGGGGGGGGCATCTATGTACACACACTACAAACAGCCGGTGCCGCATGATGTGGAGATCCATTTGTACTATTTGGCGCATACAAATGTCAAAGTTGACCTTGTTTTCTGGTACATTTGCCATTATAAACCTATCCTGCAAAAACAGGAAAAGCAACATGTTTAAAGCAATAATGACAAAGAAATGTCACTTGTTCAGTTAAAATAAGTGGAGGGAGGAAAGATAACAAAGTACTGCTAGCAACAGGTAAGGGGGTATGGCACAAAGGGAAATTAAAAAGGTGAAAATGAATCTTCAAAGCTTTTTCTTTCCTATAGCACGTGTCAAACTCAGGGCCACAGGCCAAATTTGCCCCACAGTATATACTTAATTGGCCTGCGAGATCATATCAATGTGCATTAGAGCTGCCTTATCCTGTACCAATAATACTACAAATCCCACAATGCTTTGAGCCTCCTTTTTTCTGTAGACAGTCATTGAGAGCCATGCTCCAGTCAGATAGGAATAATTAGTTTCACCCTCCACAAACATGGCCAAACGAAAGACGCACAACAGGAGCTTTGAGGAAAGACCTGCTAGGTTTTCCTCAGCTCAGAGTCTGACCCCAGACATTGATGAAATTGCATCTAAGAAAAGATGCCAGGGATCAGTGTGCAAAGAAAATCAGATTGTAGCAAACTGAGCTTGAATATATATGTGTTACTTATGAACTTTTTCTAATACAAGTCATGGTCTGATAATAGTTGAAATGGTGGGTTTTTATTGAATGACATTATTACTTTTAGTTATTTTGTTGTTGGCTTTGAAAAAGATTTACTTGAAAAAGGAACTTGAAAGGATATGGGGGGAGACATACTTTATTTATTTTTTCATTTTTTTTGAATGAATATCACTGATGTGTCTTTTAATTCAAATTTAATTTCTTATGTTTTCGTAATATCAAGCTTTGGTTGTTCTATATTCTGTGTTTAAGCTAAACTAAAATTTGTTTCCATATGAAAAAGGTAAACATTACATATCAGTTGCAGTGAATTTTTCAATAAATATTGAGTTTTCCCCGTGATTTTACTTCACTGCTTAAATTGTTCCCACTGTGAATTTGAGTTTGACACGCCTGGCCTATAGCCTCTGATTTTGCTGTGTCATGCGTAAAAAGCAAAACACTAAAAGGGCTTGACAACCTCTTCTTTTTTCCTTCAGCCCTCCTGAATGGAATGATTCATAAAAATGCTTTCAAAGATCCTGATAAAACTCATGAGGGAGTGAAATAAAAGAATAAAAGAGGAGAGAGTAAAGTGCTGAGTCATGTTGAGATTGCACTACTAGATAGTAATCTCAAGATAAACGTAAGCAGGGGAAATGAACCTAGATAATAACCCCCCCCCCCCCCCCCTCCATATATATATATAAAACAAATGCAATGAGGAGAATGTCTAAAAGTTACTAACGAGGTTGCAAGAAAGTTTTTTTATTTTTGGATCACTAAATGTCCTGTATTACTGGACATGGTGGGGTCAACTCTCAAACTACTTCCATCGAAAAAAAGAGTTTGATTTTGAAATGGTTTGTTGTTTTTCTGCTATTACAAGACGTTCTGCTGTTCCTCTACTTCGCATTGCAACCTTAAAAAAACATGTGAGCTTGTGTTGGAAACAATGCTGAGTCATGCTCAGAGAGAAAACAAGAGGAGTGGTTCCACGCACAGCCTTCACGCTAGAGTTCCACCGCTTACAAAAAATGAACGTGTTGGATAAAATCACCAATGCTTGTAAAGCTTTCCTGTTTGGATTGTTTTCGTTGTGAGAGCTAGAGAGCTCCAACAATAAATGGCATCATTCCTCATGAGACACTTATATGGTGATAAGGGTTGCTTGTTTTGCACAGGTATGGCATAAATGAGCTGATTAAAAAAAAACCAAAGTGAAAATACCAGTTGGTCCTGATTGTCTGCTTGAAGAATGTGCGCAGTCTTTGTATTGATTGGCTGCAAACCATCAATTATTTCCACCTTTATTAGCCAAAAAACTAATTAGGCCTTTTCAGTAAAATGAAAGTCTGTCATTTTTTTTGATTCCTTATTTGTATTCTAACATTCAGCAACACAACACCAATGAACAATAGCTTTTGTAGGTCAGGGTATATAAAGAAAATTAAGGTTTAAATTGCATTTCTGAGTATTCATTTTTTTTCAAAAAGTTGTGAACCAGGAACAGACAAAAAATGCAGTTTGAACACCTTGTAGCAGTGACGTAGCTGCTATGGTCGGCGGACCACAAGCTCTCCGCTCCACTACATCGCGGTGCATCCACTTGCAGTCAAATACTGTAGATCCATGTAGGTGTTAATTTTCCTCATCCGAGCTGTCTTAAAACTACTCAGAGTCAGAGGTGAGTTTCTGATGATCTATCATTGCAGAAAGTATGTAATAGAAAATGACAGATTTTTTTTATTTAGGCCACTGGGAATGCTATTAAAAAGACCAAAAGATGATCGGAGTGGGACTTTAAAGTAACCTAATTATTTTTTATATATATTTCGTCAACCATTGGGTTAATAAATTGAACGATTTGGCCAACAGTTTACATTTAACTTTTGTATTTCTACACCACGAAAGAAAAACTCTATTTGACCTTTTTTAGGTTCTCCTGTGTTTATTTCCCTCTTTAAAAATAGCATTTATAAGACATTTGGAGGTAAGACCAAGAAAAAGACTGCTTCCTTTCTTTAATCATGGTGTTTAGATTGGTAAAGGGTTGACAACTTTTGATTTCTAGAGCTCTAAACTGTATAATCTTGCTTAAATCTAAGATACGAATCAGAAACACAATTCTGGCCCCAAACCATTCCTGCCTTTGATTGTAAAAAATAACTTTACTTGAGTTTAAATGTTTTCACAGCATACTGCTCTGCATTTGAGTATCACAATGGCAGCATACTAAGCTGCTAATAGCATTTATGCCCATGTGGTAACATTATCCCAAACCAAGTTTTTAAAAATGTAATTCTCTGAAGTTATTAGCTTTACACTAAATACTGTAGGGAGAGAACAAATGAAAAAAAATTCCATGTGAGCACCAGAACATAAAAAAACCTAAATATAATTTGCCGATTCTAATAAAATTGACTCATAATTCTGCTCAATGGTAGCCCATAAACTTGTACTTAAATCTGGTGTTCTTTATGCCACCATTAGGGTTAGAGCTCCATCATCTTTAGTTTAGTTTTTTTTAACCTATTTGTACCAGTCAAAGATCTTATTTGGCCTCAGTTATATATGGTCTGAAGGTTTTGCCCTTGATAAACTGCAAGAAAAGACACATCTGTTGTAAACACAAACTTTTAGATGTAAGTGAAGTTTTTTCTTTTTAATACGCTTGGTTTCATCTAGATCTAGCCTGGAACCACAGATTTGCAGGACAATTTTTTGTTTGTGACCAGATGTACCGGTACATATTTAAATATTTTTCCAAATTCTTTGTTATGTGCTTCATTGCAACAGTTAAAATGAGCTTCAGGCAGTTATACTTCTGTCACCCATTCTCCTCATTTTGAGTCAATCATCAACATGCGTTACATATCCACATAAGGAATTCATTTAAGCCAGTCTTACTTTAAACGAAACATGTATTGGAAAGCTGTTACAGCAACTCAACTATGTTGACTTTGAACATTTAACTTTTTTTTTGGAACCTCACTTCCTTCTGGGAATACTTGGATTCTCATGTGTTTTGCACTTTTAAGTGAATTAATGTTTTAGGTGGGTTATTTATTCTTTATGTAACATTTTTTCATTTGGCCAGTATGCAGTAGTTTTTTTTCCCATTTTAGCTGGATGCGTGTTGTAAAAATCAATCCACCCTTCCTTTTCCCGATAACAGGGAGCACAATGGATACAAGTCATCTTCCTTCTCCTGCCTCCTCTCAGGGTTGCGTAATCGGATCTCTCTGCATGCTCTCTCTGTAATAGGCAGAGTCAGTTACCTGCTAGAGGTCATGGCTGTTTGTTTAAAACAGTGCGGTCAAAATGCTCCCACTGGAGGACGGAGACCTTCCCTCAGCTTGCACTCAAACAGAGCCAATGCGATCCACTTTATGAATCACAGACATGCATGATGATATAGTGTAAATTCTCATCTGACTGCATGTTAACTGACTTCAGACTCACTGTGGGAATATGAATAAATCATTTTCATAAGGGTGAGACCAGCCAGTAAAAAGTGGAGTTCACCTTGTCAGAAATTATTTTTCCTGTGCTTTACAGAGATTATTTCATTTATATTTAAATAGTACCACAGTCATGCATTTACACACCCAAGGATTAGGTTGAGCTCCATGGATACGGTTGTGGAATACACACGATAGGGCAGTACATGTCGTCCATTTTTCTTCTGATTTGGATTTTTCTTTTTTCTTTTTTTTTGCTCATGATGCATGCTGCTTATGTTCAGTTACAACTGCCCTTACTGGTGGATTTGGGCTGTCTGCAGGGGGTAAATGGACAAACCCGGATGAGAAACGTAGATGGCTCGAAGGGAATTTTAAGATTGTTCACCCCTCGGTGAAAATTCTTTCTACAGGCATTTTGCAGGCGATGGGGTCGTAGAGACAGGATTTGTTTGCAAGTGGACAGACATCCCCATTTTCAGGAAGAGTGTAATAGTTTGATCCACACTGAAGTTCAGATGAGCTTTCATATTTTTCAGATAAACATGCAGCCTCTTCCACATGTCTGAGCATGTCATGAATAATGTGGATGTTAAATTTCACATAAAGAGACACTTTAAAACATTTGGAAAAATATGATGTGCAGACAGAGCATGCTCTGTGGACTTTGTAACATGGATGTCTGAACTTGCCATTTCAAATATGTCATGCTAAACTATGTTGATTTTGTAACAAACTGAGGAAATTTGAGCTGCTAGTTTGTGAAACTGCTTGTCTTTCACGGTCAGGGTTATAATTACCATAGCTAGGTGTTTTGCACATGTGAAACTGCAATCAAACGAATGTTTGCAATTTTGAAGATAAAGGCAAGACAAGTCCTATAAATATATCAACTTGTGCAGACAAAAAATCTTTTTTTCCTTTGAGCCTTTTGTTACTTTTGATCGATTAGTTTTAGGCTCCAAAACCACACTGGATGATTCTCCATTGCTCATCTAACTTCATGTGCTACATTAAACTGTTGCCCATCACAGGATTCTAGAGTTTTTTTTTTGAAAGATCAAAACATGACTTCAACTCAGAGTGAGAAGACATTTTTGTCTTTTGTTCTGGAGATTCCACTGCAAAAACAGGAGAATCATAAACTTTGGTAAAGGGAAAAACCCTGACAAGCAAGAAGCAACAATTGTCAGGTTATTGTTACCTAACAATAACCTTCAACTACAAAACAACAAATAAAACGTTCAAAGGTGGTATTTTATTTGCTAATAAAACTGAATTGGACAACATGGCTGAGACCCAAAGGAACTTTCTTGCACCACACAGAGAAGGAGGGCAACAACAGGTGGTAATATACCATCCATTAATCCATAAAATGACACTGTCATGAAACAAAGCCATTGGTTGATTTATCATGTACCTTGTTTGAATTAACCGTGCCGCTCCCTGCAAAACCTCAAACATGCAAAGTCTTTGCACAACGACACTGAGTTTCTTAAGCATACATTGCATGTTCTGTAACGTCCTGCAAAAAATCTCAATTCTTTTTCTTTGTCAAAGTTTTGTATTATTTTTTTCTGATTTCTGTTTGGACTGTTTTTTTTTTTAAATTGAGAAAGAGGTGAAACGTCTTCCATTTTAAAACCTTTTCTGCCATGAATGAGAGTCTTCACTTATATCGGTCTGTAGTAATATTTAGACTAATGGCTGACTTTGCAATAGCAGACTGAGCAATTCTATCTGTATCCACTGAGCTATTCGCAGCAAGACGAACGAGTCATACGAGTGTCTGGGTGCTCAAGCAACCTGTTGACCAAAAAAACACTGGCAGACTGCGAGCTTCCCACAGGACATCTGCGGGGAACATTCAGGCTGGACCAGAACAAACCAGCTCAAACAAGTGAGTTCTCTGATTTGCTGAGATCAACACGCCCTTCTCGCCTCCTCTCCCTTTCCCCAGCTCCTGTACCCATAGAAGTCATACGATACTGTACGGGACGAACAAGCTCAGAATCTCCAGCTCTTTTCTGCCTCATTTTCTACCTCCCACTCTGTTCTTGTACACTAGCTTTCTTTGTGTTTGAGGACTGACCCTAAGAACAAAGAGGTGAGGGGGAAAATGTTGCAACTGTACTGTTCCTCTGAAATGTCAGGAGAATCTCATGAAACTAATGTCACAAAGGCAAGTTTCTTCACTGAAGCTATGAAGTATGCTCTGTTATGTAAGATGTCCCGTTGCAGGGGATATACATTTACAAGTAGGCCCTTTCTGCTGAGTCATCGTAAGTCTTGTCATGTGCTGTATGCACATGCATCTGCGTGCTATAGACAGCTGTGATGCTGCATGCCTGCAGGGGTCAGCTCTCTGGAGTTCCTACTTTAGTTTGCTTGTGACCTTTAGGAAGGCAAGGTGAAATCTAAGTTATTTTGTTTATGTCACAGCAAAGCCTCTGTCTGTGCATGCTTATTTATGTCATAGCTGGAAACCTGAAACCGCATCTACTGGGAGCACTCCAGCTGGACTAACTGAAGCACGCGCAAAAGTCTGCTTGTTTTTTTGAACTGTTTGTTTCCTGCTTGCTTTCTGGCAGGATGCGTGACTTTTTACAACTTACAGAAAATAATGAAATGTTTTGGAAACCCTGAGATGATGGGCAGTTTTTCCACAGGAACATTCCGATCTTTAATCACATCCTCTGGTTTGCTGTGGCCATGAGCAGAGACGGTGCCAAGTCCTGGTGTATCATTTACTTTGCAACACAGGTGATTGGCTGTAGCTTCCAATATGTCCAGGAACTGTTGCAGCTCTGAGACATGCAGCCAGAGTCAGAACTGACACGTCTTATACTGGACTCAAACTTTTTCAGACCCTCCTGGCATCAGGCTCTAGTCCGTCAGAAACTCTAATTTGTTTGTTAAATACACAAGCACATAAGATTTAGCTTAAATCATTGATTGCAGGAAACCAACGTTTTTCTGTCATGAGTCTCTTCAGAATCGCTTCAGAATGCAGATTGGTTATTTTAATTCATTTTGCTCATAGAGACATCCTCTATCTTTTAAGATTTTTGCCTAGGAATATAGTTGCATATTGTTTAAAAAAAAAAAAAAACTTTCATTTGTCTCTTTTTTTTTTGCGATTCAGAGACTGAGAAAATCTCGATGATCTCACCTACATTCTCAGTCCACATTGCACGTAAGATTTGCAGAGACTTGGTCTTGGAGAACAGCCAGATAAATAATCTTTTTACATAAATAGTTGTCTTTTTATGCTATAATTTCACGTTATAACAATAAAATGCTAATGAGGTAACACTCAACATTTGAAGCATTTCTACTATTTTCTACCCCTAGAGATTACATTTTTAGTGTGAATTTTCAAAGACACAACAACTGTCCAGCCTGAGATTGAATCTCTAATTATTTGATGGACAACTTCAACTTATTAATCTACTGTCGGTTTTGTTTTCAAGTATGCTTAGATGCTTTGGTTAATTGAACAAGCTATAAACAAATTCTGCAAATGTCAGAAGGTTAACGCAACGTTGTTTTTTGGAAAACACTTGAATAGATGTCCAATGTAGACAGTTTGTTTCCTTTGTTCTCTTCAGAGCCACTTTTGAATGTAGTGTAAAGAGACAACTGTTCCTCATGAAAAAAACCCTCAATATCAATTTAAAAACATAAATCATTTCAAACAAACTCTTTAGAAAATCTTTACAAATTAAATGTGTGCTTACGTGGATTTTCTTGTAACAACCTTGAGGCCTCTGCAGAGAATTTGCCCGTCTGCATACGTCTGTTTCATGATGTTTACATCCATGCAACATGTGCAAATTGCTTTACTGTTTACATGACAATATGCTGGCTCTGACTGAGTAAATTATTTTTTCACAAATAATTGCAAACAATCTGATACATAGATGAATAAGTGTTCCTCCTTGCTGAAATTGTCTCTGATGTTTGTTTTTGGCATGGCTGGCTTCCAGCACATGACCTTCTCAAAGCCATCATACATGGGAGAAATAGCTCACATATAGTTTGTTCAGTTCTTGTCAACATGAAAGCAAATTAATAAAAAAAAAATCAAAACAAGTAAAAACCTGAGAGGTGGCTGAAGCTGTAAGAGAGGACGATGAAACTTCTCTTCTGCTTGCAGGGCAGATGCTATGTTTCCACAACAATCATGGACTCTCAAGGTCTGTTGATGAAAATTCCCTTTGAAATCCTCGTGGCTCTCCTGCTTTGGACTGAGTGTAAGGTGAGCTTAGGTCAGGAATGCCATATTTGAAGTTTTTCATATCTTTCGTCTGCTTCCCTCTGGACTTCTTCAAATTAAAAACCTTTGCACTCACATCCGCGCGCCTTCCCTTCATAACCCATTTGTTCAGTAGCAAATACTTTCTCATGTGCCACATGCTACAGTACTGGTCTGAGTCTAAGAAGGCAAAGTCAGTGTAACAAAGCCAAAAGAAGCCAGCATTATTTCAGAATCTCATTGAAATGAAATCACAGAAGGAGGTCTTTCTGCTAGACATGCAACACAAACTCGAGAGATCCTTTTTTCCCGGAGTGAACTGAAAGGCCACCTGGATTCATACTTGTTTTCAGAAGGAGTTCAGTGGTGTCAAGAACACAAAGTGCTCATCTCAAATAAATTAAGATTTTTCACTTTCACCATCATTCTTTCTGCATGGATCATCTTTCCACTGCTTCCTTCTTCCGTCCATCAGCATGAGACATCACACGGCAGCCTGTAATCCCTTTACTGCAGTCGATAATGCCTGCTGGCCTGAGCTGTTCGCTTTAATAGTGGATGGGATCAAGTGCATCACTGGCATGACGTTGGATAATCTGTTCCTGTTCTCTCTGACACAGTTTCCTACTGTTACCGAACCCGTGTGGTTCTGTGAGGCCTAAAAAGCAGACGTGAAAACGATTCTCTCCAAGTCACAAGCCTGCACAGGTAGTCTCTGTGTTGCATTAACTTTAAACTCTAACCCAGATAGTTGCTGCAAAAATCCCACCCTTTTTTGTCTCCTACTGTCCTGGATTAAACCCCACATACCACCCATTCAAACACTTTAGCTTTAGACATGTTGTAAGCTCAGAGAGCGGCTTACAATTAAAAAGGTGCAATTCATCATTGGTTGCTAGGCTCCTGCCTGCACCTGCACTCTGGTGACTCATCCAAGAATAAGATCCCACAGTAATTACTTCTCCTGGGCTGGAGATTAATGGAGATCCAAATTAATCTTACAGATTTTTGGAAGAGCCAAAAAGTAGAGGGGGGGGGGGGGGGGGTTATGCAGTCTGACAAATTTATTTAACTGTTTATTTGATAGGGAGAATCCAGATTAATGAACATCCATCCAGGCATTGATAGAGATAAACACACCAGATTATAGCAACATTGCTACATTTTGAATTGTATCTCAATAAATCGGGTCTAGGTGAATTATGGAGAGAAAAAAATTTTGTGATCAGATCACCCAGTCAAATAATTGAAGGTTTTAGTGACCTACAAATAGTAAATCTATGAGGATTTTTGAATATGAGGTTATCTGAATAGGCTGTTCAATGTCCATGTTAAAATGGTCAGTAACTTGTTGTTTCCTCCCAGTTTAGGTTAAAAGCACTCACAGTTATTCTGTCTTTGTGTACATCAGATTGGTTTTAGAAGATGATTTAGTTTTTCATGAAAAAATAAACTTAGTATTTGGCTTTCACTGTGCACAAATTAATGTAAAATATACAAAGGTTGAAAAATAATCTGTTGTATTTTAAACATTTCATAAAATGCACTATTTTGCTTGTAATGGCATATCAAAGTATTGTTACAATCACCTGGCAACATTTTTTCCTCTCAGAAAAAGGGTTAAACTTCTTGTGCTTTTCCTCAGCATTTGACACCTTCAGTTCTGTAAACTTGTATATTTTACCAAATGTGTTATTTGTGAGATCACAGTTGAGAGATGTCAATGTAACTTCTTCATATTCGTTTATTTCTGTGATAAAATGCTGGAACTTTAATTTCCATGCAGTAACAATAATTCTAAAAGCATTTTTCAAAACTTTTATGTTTGTCCCTTTTATATTCTACCCCAATACCCCAATGGAGAGAACTAACCCCTAGAAATAAGTTTAGCCACCGACCGCTCTGGAAGTCAGCTGCATAAACAATAAATGAAAGTTCAACATTAAATCCAATTAGCATTTGATTTTTTAAAATGGAAATGAAGGTGTAAATGGAGGTTACAAGTGTCAAATATAAACTAATGGCTAAAAATTGGAAGTCTGGCCACCGGTGCTGGTTTTGGCCAGCACTTATGGGGCAAATCTTTTTCTAGATTTGAGCTTTCCAGAGGTTAGATCAAAATGTTGGCATGTTTGCAAAAATAGTCACTGCAGTTGTAGCTTATTTGATCAACCAGAGAGCTGATTAAGGGAGCTGAAAGTAAGAAATTCTTTTGGTTTCCACACAAAAGCTTAGGGACAAAATGCAGAATAGAAAAAGTTAAGCAGATCTGATGAAATATTGAACTTAAACAGCAATTAAAAAGGTAGGACAAACATACCATTCTCTCTCTTAAAAAGCCAACTTAAATTCCAAAAGAAGTTCATTTTTGCAAATTTGCAAGTTAATATATTCTTAAATTTGTGGAACATAACATTGAGAAATCAAATAGTTTGTTCATTTATTCATTTTGATCCTTCCTCAGTAAACGTTTCAATTATTAAATTCTTTACAAATTATTCTTTAGATGTCTGGATTTACTTTAAGACTGTTAACTGTGTACTGGAAAGCATGAAATGCTTTATTGTTATTCCTAAGAACAGCTGGTCCTCTATTGAAGAAATGGTGAGTTTGAGAGGTTTTTTGCTAGCAGAGTTTCATTCAACATGTGTCTGAGGCTGTTCCCTTTTGGATTTACTTGAGATCATGTGGGCATCAGTGCTTCATTTCTCTGAAAATATTCGGCCCTTTTAAAGGTCCTGCAAGAGAAATATTCCCAGCAATGTTTTTGAAACAACTTTGCTGATGGGAACGAACAGGCAGATACCAACAAAGGTAAGATTTGTGGGGCCCAGCTGAGGAGCAGCCAGCACTCTGACAGAAAGGTCAGACAGTCTAAACCTCCCTCTGTGTTGGAGATGGCCTTGGGATAAGTGATCAGACGTATCCCATCCCGTGAGAAAAGATTTCCCTGCATAGCTCCCTGGGACACAGAGACACATGTGCACTTTAACAATGCACTTTGACAAAAAAAAGTCTGCCCAGCCAGCCATCCACCCAAAAAAAAAGTCTGTCACCCTAGACATGTGAGGACACACAGAGACAATGGACAATGCCATCAGACTTCACAGGTCAAACGGGAAAGATTAACAGAAATCACAAAGGTGTACAGACAAACACATTCCTATTTGCTGGTGATTTTTATTGTCCTTCATGTGTGTACATAAGTCAGGTATGAATGGGTCAAAGCCTTTCACACAGCATCAAACCAACACAGCATTGGCATGCTCTATGATTTAAAAATACACATAGACGGTTTGGATCAGGATGAAACTATTGTTTCTTTTCTGCTTCCCTTTTTTATACAGTACAGCAAAAGTAGAAACAGTAAACACAGCAGAAGCTGCGCTCATTAATAATTTCTTCATAACACTATTAAAGAAATAAATGGCAGCCAAACTTTGAACCTGAGAGGTACTGTTGATGCCGTAATCAATGTTTCAACCTTTCAGCACAACCAGCAGATATCCAAAGAGCCAAGGTGCACATTCTTGTACCTATTGTTTGAATGCCAACTTGTAATGATTATAAACACTCAACAATAAAAAAGAAATAATCATTGATAAAATATAGTAGATGATGGTACAAAGAGTACATTCTAAAGTACCTTTAAGTTTTCTGACCTTAAAGACCCACTCCAACAAAAATAGTGTTTTTGGTGTTCTTGTTGCATTTTTCTCATGATAGAGGACGTATCTTAAGAAATTTAAGTTTAAAATTGCATTTCTTAATTTTAATCATGGTGATTCAGGAGCAGACAAAAATAATGCTGTTTCAAAAAGCTTGTAGTTTTGACATAAAAGCTACTACCGCAAGCCACAAGCTGCCTGCTTTACTCCATTTTTTGCAGTCAACTAGATCCATGCACATTTTTGTTTTCTTTGTTAGAGCTGGAATATGGCTTAAAAACAATATGGTTGGATAGCTCCAGATATTGCTCGCCATTTTTGTTGCACTGGTAATGTTGTGTTGGGTATATAAGGGGCTGTAATCTAGTGGGAGAAAATGTAAACAGAGAAATGATGGAAAATGGATTTGGGCGTATACTCCACACCAACAGTCCTGCCAACAACTCATGCTAAATTCACACACGCAATCGAGCAACCACTTTCAATGAAAAGTCTATGTACAGTAGACGCACGTGCGTTTCGGGCTTCTGCGTTGAAAACTGTCGTGTTTACTTGTTGCCATGCAGGTAGTGAGTTATTGCTAGTGTCCTTTTCAAAACATAGAAGTGTTTGTGGTTTGTGCCCAACCGGAATTATATGACACCAAGTCTTTCATACACTTAAATGAGGCTGTGAAAGAAAAAGTCTGCTGCATGATTTGCACTACTTCAGCATTTTGCATCCAAAATGTTTTGCATCCAACTGTTCCATTCGCAGTGCAGTGAATCACAGTAGTTCAGACACCCATAGCTGCAAACCAAGGGAAATGTACGCAGAAGCGTGTCAGCATCACATTTAGCTTCCTCTGATAAAAATTTAAAAGCTCTTTAAAACCACCTGAGATTCTCAATTTACTTGCAAATGAACTCTGGTAGGTTTCATCTACAGTATATGTGCTGATCTATTGGTTTTTAGCTTGTCTTTGAGAACACTGTATCTAAGTGTGCAGCCGTTGCTGCATGATGCAACAAGAGTGGCCCGTGGGAAAGCAAGGTGAAGCAAATTGAAGTGGAAAAACAACTAGACGTGTTCACCAATTTAAACAGAGTCAATGGAACAACTCCAGTGTGGAAGCAACTTAAGTGACGAAAGAAACCTTCATTTGTGGGGAAGAGTGAATCCCCCCAAAATGTAAGAAAATGTAATTTTGGTAAAAAATTTATTAAGGAGGTGGGGGCATTTATGTGTCAGGCAGAAGACTAAGAGAAAACCATTGATTGTCTTCATGGTTTTATCTTTTCTTTGTGGTCAGAATTTAATTTTGGCATCATTAACTCCACACAAACAGCCAAGGTAACAGTGTTTAAGTCATTGGGGCAAGTCGTGGGAATACCCATTATTAACATGGTCAGTGTTTATTATTTGTGGCTAACTTAATTATTGTCTTATTTTGGGGGTAAAAAATTTCAAACTAAAAAAAAATTATGTTTCTTCAAATTCATTGTGAGTAATATGAAAGGGAACCTTTTACACAGTTCATTCAAATTTAGGCCAACTATGAAAAGCACTTCTGTAAATGATAGTTTCCCTAACTTCCCTAACTAGCATATGTATCAGCTGCCACGTTTGCACTGATGTCTACCTGAATGTATCAGCACAGACATATCAGTGAATGAAAGTTTTTGTGTAAACTATCATTACAGAGACCTCAATTACAACAAGACAGAGTATATAAATAATGTTGGTTAAAATCATTTTGATGAAAGTTGGTGGTAAGGAGGTAAGGTATGGAAAAAAGGGAAGTACACGACTGGCTGTACAACTGCAGAAAATAGTGTTTAAAAAAAAGAATATCAAAGATAAAACTAGATGTAAAAGTGTGGATCTAAAGAAGAATCCTTTTAATCGTCTCTTTTTTTTTAGAAGTCAAACTTAGGACCATATTGACGTACAAACAGTGAATCCACAGACGGTGAACACACCCAGATGAACAGCTGTTTAGCAACAAAACTATTTTTAGGAGGAGCATGATGCAATAAAAGTTGCATCATTTAGAAAAGAGACTGCAAACAGTCTGGAAGTCCAGAAGCGACCTCTGTAAAGTCAAAGTTTCCCTTTTAGTTGGTGTTGTGCACACTTCGTGTCAATAGCCTGACATCATGATACGTGTGGCACAGTTAGAAGTACAGGCTGGGCATCCATTACATAAGGGGACATGCTGTCAAAGCCCCTGCTAAGGGGCTTTTTTCAGCATTGACGATGTGGGCTCAGGCATTACTTTTATTGAGGGAACAGAAAACAGCTCATGAAGTTACATTAAGGAGAGTTGTAGAAAGAAAATAAAGCTTATTTAAAAAAAACATAAAATAATATATTGGCAAAAAAGTATTTGTCATTCACTGATTCTGCAAGTTCTCCCTCTTAAATGGATGGCTGAGGTCAGCGGACAGAATGTAAAAAAAAAAAAAGAATCCAGGAAATCCCATTTTGATTTGTAAAGCTGGTCCTGTTGCTGATGACGTTCTGCCTCGGGCTGAAGCTCATCACCAAGACTGGGTATGGATACCGCCAG
Organism: Oryzias latipes; assembly: GCF_053564925.1. NCBI lineage: Eukaryota > Metazoa > Chordata > Actinopteri > Beloniformes > Adrianichthyidae > Oryzias > Oryzias latipes. Next base: position 21,676,254 of record NC_136249.1, read on the forward strand.
TCTGTATTGGGATCATATTGACCCATATTCCTCCTGTATATGGGTGATATCAAGCTGTGTGCGAGGAGAGAACTCACTGATCCACACCACCATGATTCACATTATTGACATAAGAATGTCATTTGGACTAAACAATTGGCTAACCCAGGTGGAAACAAAGAACTGAGGGAACCAGAAGGCAACATAGCAGCTGTTGAGAACAAGTAGTTTGGAATCCCTCAGGTCAATGGGAGCCATGATAAAGGCACAAGAAAAGTAACACCTGCAAAATACCTAAACAGAATAAGGCAAGTCCTGATAAGTCAGCTGAATGTCAAAAACAAAGCCAAAGGTATTGACACGTATGCCCTGCTGGTCATCAGTTACCCTGCTGGTCTGATTAGCTACCAAAAAGAGGAGGCAGAGGCCTCTAACACCAACACAAGGAAATTCCTGACAATGCACTGAGGGTTTTACTCCAATTCCAGCAAGCTGAGACTGTACTCAGAGTGGAAGGAGAGAAACCGTGGACCAATAAGTGCCAGAGAAGATGCAGGATCAGGAAGTTGCCTCCAAGTGAAACTCAAGTAGAAAGAGAGGGAAGACTAGTAACCGTCTTCGGAAGGACAACGCCATGCCCAGTGTGTACCACCAGTGAATAGAAGCAGATCAGAAAATCTTTCCAGTGGCAGTACAGAGACAGCACAGAGCAACTAATCAAGGCAGCACAGGAGCAGGTTTCAAGAACAAGACTAATAGAAACCAGGATCCACCACACCCGGCAGGACTTCAGGTGCTGGCTGTGCAAATACCAAACTGAGACAATCCAGCACATAACAGTAGGGCGTAGGATGCTAGCAGGCAGGGCCTATGTAGAATGCCATAACCAATGAGTACAGAAACATGCCACATGTGGGCTGGAAGTCCGGAGGTCAGGTTAGGGAACAGCTCTGAGGGTGATCGGGAATGAGCCATCTAGGATCCTGTGAATATTCCAGATACAGGACATAGTAGTGGTGGAGAAGGAGAAGAAAGCTTTCCTGATGGATGTAGCAATCCCAAGAGACCGCAAGATCAGGCAGAACAAAAGAAGAAAGTCAAGAAATGCCAAGGGCTGAGAGACAAGCTGGAAAAAAAAATGTGGAAGGTGAAGGCAACAGTGAACCCTGTGACACTTGGAACCCCCACCCCTCCCAAAACTGGCTCCAACAAATTCCAAGAACAAATCCCTGAAGCTCTCAGGCCTGTAACACCAGGTAACACCAGGAACATTAGTTATTAAACAATGACCTCTACTGGTAAAATTAGACACTACAACAAAAACAGATCATTACTGTTATAAAGGAAAACGAACCACAGGATGGTGGGAGATTGCAAACAATCATTCGTGATAATAATCATTTTACCACTCTAAATGGTAATCTACAGTAATTGTAGATTTCTTCATAGATTTTTAAGCTCTGTGACTGTCTTTCTTTTGTGCAGTCCTCTTTGTTTTGTGTTGCCCCTATAGGAGTTTATTTACATAAAACGTTGGGCAAACGTTCTTATATAATGCTGCCTTAAGACTGATAAATTCGTTTCAACTGACTTTAACAAATCTCTTTTAACAAAGGTCAAGCAGAAAATCTATATTGCACATCACAAAAGCTAAGTATTGAATAAATGAATGAATTTCACGTGACCCTTTTGGACGTCCAAACATGAGAAGGTCAGGTGTGGTGTCTTGGTTCCCCTGGGATTTGTTCTAGCATTTTACAACTTAGTAGGATGTTGAGTGTTTTCATTCGTGTTATGAATGCAAAGATGAAAGTTTTGCCTGCATCCCTTTGTTTTCATTTAAACTTCACTTTGTGCTGATGTTGCACACCGAAGATAATGGTAATAGAACAGGCAGGAGTGAGGTCAAATTTCCTTTTTTTTTTTTTTTTTTAACAAAAAGAGCAGTTTTAGGCCTTTCTCTTCTCTAACTCTTAAAACCTGAAGTCTGCTTGAATGATACAAGGGATTACCTTCATTAGTTTGTTAGATCTGAAGCTGAACAGTAATTGTGGGGTCAATCAGCTCATTGGCTGCTTGGATAGAAGCCTTTTTATATTGAAAATGAAACAAAAAGTTGTGACAGTAGTGATAACTTTGGGAAAACAATTAGGTGCTAAACTGCTACTAATCTGCCTCCAAGTTTAAATATTCAATCATTTTGTGAACTTTGAAAAAAACATAAAGTGTCTTCAGGTGTTAAGAAATGAGGCATTTTAAAATAAAACTAACTATTATTAGAAAAGTGTTTAAACTGAGCAGGCAGTTGAGCTACTGTCTGTCAAAACAAAAAGCAGAATTTATTTTCAAATCAAAGCATGAAAAATATTCAGTCAATGATCAGTTATGAAATCCAGGGAATCAAACCATTTTGATGGAAACATGTTTCATGGGCTAAATCCAGTGGTGGACTAACACTTGGAGAGCTTTATTGCCCTGAGTATGGGAACTCTAGCATTAAACTTCCCTGTGACCGAGACAAAAGGACATGAGTTAACATGAGATTCAATTTGCATCTTATTACTTCAAAGAAATAAATATTTTAGTACTTTATGCTTAGAAAAACTGGCCCAGCCTTGTGTTGGTCCAGTACAGTGTTTCTGAATTGACAAAGTGGTTCTGGTCTGTAACTTAAAGAATGTTGGAGGGTCAAACTGCTCCAACCAGTTCTTCACCGTGGCAGAGACACTGTGTGCCCAAAATGAATGATTTCTGAACTTGAAGATGGATCATGAGCGTGCTCCACCATCTGGTGGAGAGCCGATGCTTTATGATGGATCCTCTACAAACGTATATTTGCACCCACGAAAAGAATGACAGATATCAACATGAGCTTTTTCCTCATGAGATTTTTTAGGCGGTTCTTTCAATTGTGTAACAGTTTTATTTTATGTCAACTGACAGTCAAGAGGGGAAAATATTTCTCTTGGTTTCTTGATTTTAAATTGGTCTGATTATTCATTCTAAAAAATTATATTTCTCTTCTAGTGATAAAATTTGACTTTTTAGTTCAGAACACCTTGATTTGTTATCCAAGAAGAACATAAAAGTACAGCTGTAACGGTTAAGAAACACTTTCAGGAAATCAGAATAAAGATCGAGAGATTCCACCTCATTGCGTGTTCAACAACCCTTTTTAAGACTCAGACAGCCAGTTTGATGACCTCAGTGGTTTAATCTAGAGCAGAGGAGCTATTAGTTAACATTTGCTCCATGAGTCATGAGGGCAGCTATAATTTGATCGGTTTCTGGATACCGTACGTCAGTGGGAGACATTTACTCTCCTGCTGGTGGCTGGGTTACCCTGACTTTATGATTTGTGCTCGTTCATATGTTTGCCAAGGTTTTTAAAAGAAGAACGAATTCGGGAAGCTAGGGATCAAATTTTCTTTATTCGTGTTTAGAAATGAAAAGATGTTTGAATACCATTGCTTAGTAAGAATGACACTCAACCTTTTTCCCAAGACAAACTGTGTCACAGGAAACTGTGGATTTATTATTAATCTTCAGGATGACAGTTATGGAAAACATGCGCAGGTTGACTTTTTTTTTGACACAGCAACTTTAGCTTTAAACATCATCAACTAAAAGCTGTTTTTTTTTTAAACTATTTGACAGTTTTACAAATATTTACCAAAATAAAAGACTAAAGCCAATTGATAATATAGACCGGGCATCGTCAAATGGCGGACCGCGGTCCGAGTCCGGACCGAGTGACGAGTCTGCCCGGACCCGTTAAAACTTTTGATATTAATAAAAATATAAATCATTTGTTCATGCGCAGCTAATCTAGTAATTATGACAGGAGCGTCATCAATAGCCAAGCCAATCAAATCGATTGTTTACCTTTCAGCAACAGCGAGTGTGAGAGAGAGATGGAGAGGAGATGAGAGAAAATGGCTTGCTCAAAAATGAAAAAAGTAGATGCTGAAAACCGAACTTTTAAAGATGAATGGACGGACAAATACATGTTTATTCTGCCTGCAGCCAGTTCTAAACCTTTGTGTCTCATATGCTGTGAAAATGTGGCGTTAATCAAAAGTGGCAACGTTAAGCGTCACTATGAGACCAAACACGGGTCGTTTGAGGAAATGTACCTGCAGAAGTCCGCAGTGAGGGCAAGTAAAATCATCGAATTGAAAGCACAGTATGACAGGTCTACTCGTGTCATCACGCATGCATTTACCGGGCAGCAACGTGCAAATGAGTGTTCGTTAAAGATCGCGTGGATTTTGGCGCAACACAAGAAAGCATTCAGCGATGTGACAGTTGTAAAGGAGTGCTTAAATGCGGCTGCAGAAACCTTACTTGATGGTAAACTAAAAGATGACATGTGTGAAAAAATAAAAAAAATCCCATTGTCAGCTACAACAACAACTAGAAAAACTGAACTATTAGCAGAGGATGTGCTGGCACAGCTTGATGCAGCTGTTCAGAACGCAGCATGCATATCCTTAGCCATTGATGAGTCCACAGATGTAACAGATAATGCCCAGCTTTTGGTGTATGTGAGATTTCCTCACAAAGAGAAGAAAGAGATGTGTGAGGACATGTTAGGTTCAACACCACTTGAGACACACACAAGAGGAGAGGATATATATGAGGGGATAAAGGAGATGCTCACAAAAAGAAAGATTAATCTGAAGCAAGTAGTGTCAGTCACCACGGATGGTGCACCTGCCATGGTTGGGACAGAGAAGGGGGCTGTTGCGCGGATGAAACAAGACAACCCTGATCTCATAGCCTACCACTGTATCATACATCAGACTGTTCTCTGTGCCATTCTGTCTGAAGAATTTGCTGAAGTAATGAATACCATGATGAAACTTATAAACTTCCTGAGGGCTTCCTCATCCCATCAGCATCGACTGCTGAGAGAATTTTTGAAGGAAATGGATGCAAATGCAAATGACCTACTACTCCACAACAACGTGAGATGGCTGAGTAAAGGCAATGCACTGGAACGCTTCTGGTCCATCCGAAAGGAAATAGCTGCTTTCTTACAGCAGCTCAAGAGTCAAAAAGCAACACAGTTTGCAAACTTTTTGCAAGATCAGCACAAGATGGATGTGGTGGCTTTTTTGGTGGACATCACAGGACACCTTAATGAGCTCAATTTAAAGCTGCAGGGTCAGAAAAATTCTATCTGCGATTTGATGAAAACTGTCCGCTCATTCCAGATTAAGCTGGACATTTTCAAAGAAGATCTCCAAGCAGATTGTGAGCATTTCCCACAAATGCGTGAACAAATTCAGGGTGAGAGAGACATTTCCCCTTATGTCGGCTTCATAGACAAGCTGATTGGAAACTTCTGTCAACGATTTGACTGCTTCAACCTTGGACACGAGCTCCTCCTGCTAATTGAGAATCCATTCCTTATCAGAGAAATCAGAGGATTTTCAAAGGAGGTGACACAGACCTTCAAGTGGGCACATCCTGGATCTTTACAGTTAGAGCTCACTGATTTGCAAGCAGATGTTGCTCTAAGGAGGCATTTTGAAACAACTGACTCTGCTACTTTCTGGTTACAGATTGTGCCAGAAACGATGTTCCCTGGTCTAACCAAAGTAGCACTACACACCTTGACCATGTTTGGATCAACTTACAGCTGTGAGACAGCTTTCTCGTCAATGAATATTATTAAAACAAAGTACCGTTCTAGGCTCACCAATGAGCATCTCCACATGAGCATGAGACTTGCACTAACCCCATTTAAGCCAAGATTCAAACTGCTGGCAGGACAGTTACATGCCCATTTCTCTCACTAGGAAAGAAAGATTGAAAGGGAGTAAGGAAAGGTTGAAAGGAGAGATGAAAAAGGGAGCTGCTCAAAGTTCTGCACTTTTTTTATTCAGTAAATTCTGCCCTGTTCTATTTTACTTGAAAAGTTTCCTGTGTTATTTTATTTAAAATGTAGTTCATTTTTTAAAAAGGTGGCAGTTCAAATGTCTTGTTTATTTTTTTCTTGAAGATTAAAAGCACTTTTATTTTATTCAAAATATTCTGAATGTTTTACATTACTTGAAATAGGCCCTAAGTTCAGGCTGCTCAAAGCTGTGTTTGCACTTTTTATTTATGTTATTCAGAATAATTTCAGTGTCTGTTAATTGACATGTAGTAAAGAGAACTACAGTATTGTTTTCCATTCAAGTACCATACAAGTTCAGACTTTTCGGTATGTTAAAAGCATATTACTTTGAAAACACTTGAAATGTAACAATAAATTATGTAGAAATGTATGTGCGTTATTGATTTTATTAACATGAGGGTACATTATGTTAAGTGAAAACATAAGATCCGGACCTTTGCTGGGAAAGATTTTTAGTAACTGGACCTTTTTGAATTTTAATTGAATACCCCTGATATAGACTAAGTAAACAACGTTTTTTCAAAAGGACTTTCAGAGTTTGTTTCAGTCATCTGCGAATTCCAAACATACAAACTGTGTTGCTCATATTTAAAGTACACTTTGTCATATTTCAAGCTTAAACCCTTTAGAACAAAGTGCCTGAGATGATCTGCAGGGTCTGGAAAACTACCAAAAATAAAAATCCTAATACACAAAAAGAGCCAGAAATGAAAATGAAAAAAAAGGGGGGCAAACCATTTCAATTTGTTCTAATTGTTTTAGTTTCTATTCCATCTGAATAACAGGTTATCCACAGCAGAAAAGAACAAATTCATTCATCTACATCATTAGTTACATGGTTTCCGTCATTCAGGCATGGCATTTCAAACAATAAAGTGCATTTTAGGAACAACCTCCTTCTTTTACAAACAGAGACCCTTTTCAAGACATGGGAGCTCAACACACAACATGACAAGTGACACCGCAGGTCACACACACAGCGTAGATTTGTGCTTTGAACTGTATGGTCTGAAATACAAAAGGCAGACTGACGTCGTCTGCGTGGTGAGTTCCATTTGGTAGAGTCGTCTTCTCCTTTTTGTGCTGGTTGAAAGTATAGTCATGTGGACACGCAAACTCAGACACACACTTCTTCAAACCCTGTCTTGACCTGTGGTCTCAGGTGTGGGCAGGTCATTCAGTCACACAGTGAGCAGAGTGCATCGAGTTTACAAAAACAGCGGACCAGTGGTACACTTTTCCGAATATAAACATTCACTCTTGACTCTCACCCATTACATCCTTGTTTTTTAATGATATTCTGCCCCAGTCGAGGCCAAGAGAGACTTGCTGAGCTCAGCTTAGTGTACTACACAAAGCCAACTAATGCAGCCGCTCCCATGCGCCAATCAAACCACGTGAGGAGATGTGGAGCTTTACTGAAAATATTAAGTGCAACAGGGCAGCTTTCCTCTCCCCCAATCTGTCGACGCCCGTTTCTTCTCCTCCGTTGCGCTCTCTGGCTCACATCGTGAGCAGAATTTCAACGCATCTCTTCCCCCACTCATTCACACAAAAAACAGGACTGCAGAGCAGAATAAAACATTGATATTTTAAAATATCACAACTAAGAACTGATCACGCAAAACTGCAACCTTTTTGAGTCTTTGCTTCGAGTCTTCTTCTACCGCGGCTCCAAATTCTGCTTGCGCCAAGCTAGCTCACTGAGCTCAGAATTTCCGTTGCGTTGGCAGCTCGTTCGCTTCCTCGCAGCTCGTGGCGGGAATCAAACTCTCAGCAGAGCCGGGGCCGTGTCGGACGCTTGAACCGCTCTGAAATCTGAAAGTCCAGCGGTAGGTTGAGAAGGCACATAATACTTTAAGAGTGCTCCGCAGTTGCTTTAAGAAACTTTACGTCCTGCTGTTCTGAGTCACAGGCACTTGAACACCTTTTTGTCCGGTGGCTGGAAACAAGAGAGGACATTTTAGTGACGTAGAACACTAAAAAACAGCAGATCTGTTTGAGAGAATGGCAGGGACACATGTGTGTGTGTGTGTGGGGGGGGGGGCTTACCCAATCTGTACTTCTCTTTAGCCTCTGACCTCTCTTTGGCATCAAAGTACCAGACTGTGATAGCATAGCTGGAAGACATGAGAGAAATGGAAGCAAGATGATAAACATCTTCAGTTGGAAATTACAAATAATTTTTAAATTGTTAATAAAAATAAAAGTCTTAAAAAATGTAAATCAAACCACGTAAATGAGTCAGATTAGATACATTCTGAGTACAGCACGTCTGCAGATTTTCATGTTATTCCTGTCTCTCACATGTGTGCCTCTTTTGCACAAGTCCAGCTATCGACCCCTCCCCTCTGTCTGTCCACCCCCCACCCCCCAGGAAACACACTTCCTGCTTTCAGTTCCACCTTGCCCCCCAGCAGTGGAAAGGAAAAGGCCCGTCTCACATCAGCCTGTGTCTGCACAGAGCGGATCCATCTTATTAGCGGTCTCAAGTAAAGGTCAACATTGCTGCGTCTTGGAGTTTGACAATGATGCTAAAACGATTGTTTAATGCACTTTTATTCTGAAACTTTCAGTTCACAGCTATTTCTTTAAAACCTCCTTTATTATAAGAGGTACTTCCAACCAAATCTAAAGTAAAAAAAGAAAAGAAAAACTTATGATTATAAACGCTAAAAAGTGACTACTTTCATCTGTCTTTCAGCTAAATAAACCTCTGTTTCTCTTCCAGTGCAATCACAAATCCCTGCAAGGCTTCATCTGAACGTGTGGGGATGTGGACGGTGGTAATTACAAACCGAGTGGCGTAGGCTGGTTTGACTTCATGTGGGTTTCTGCGGTCGGACCAGAATATGAGCAGCCGGTCAAACAGAGGCTCGATGTTGGCGACCACGTTTTTGTTTTCAGGGTAGATCTGCAGCAGGCCTCCTTGTTTCTGCCAACGCACAATCAAAACAGTCAGTATTGACCCTGACTGTATGACAGGAACGCCGCTTCTCTCTGTGATGTCAATATTCACGCTCATACCTTAACATCCCAGTTCTTGTTGAGATAGTAGATGCATGTAATGCAGCGACCGTCGCCGTTTGGATTGTCAACATGGCGGACGTAGCCAGCTCCGTGACCTGGATAACAAGCGACCATGGCCTAAAAACACAACAGTTTCAAGAGTTATTCAAGTTTATGAAGATCAGAAAAACTTCTTCAACTTACAAATTTGAAAAATTGACTATTATTCTTATAAATCAGAAAATGTTCAACAATATGGAACTGTTAGGACATGTTTTCAAAGCACATCCGATTCAGCCAATTCACTGCATTGTTTTACTTCTCCAGCTTTCAGTAAGCGGTCCTGAAGTTGGAGTTTTCCCATTGTTCTTCAGCAAACAACACGGAAAAATGTGACAAGAGCTCTGTGGTTGTTTCCAGCTAAGAAATGATCTGCAGACAGACTATCCATTTTTAAACAATGGTCCCAACACTGGCATTGCCCCCGCTTGATGTCCAAGTGTAGCAGACTGTGAAGTGGGACAGAGCTGCTTTCTCTGGGGACTCGGAAGGGACAGACTTGTATGAAAGCTGCTGGGTCAATGAGCATTCCAGGTGCGGGGCAATGGCAGATCATGTGTCTTCTAGAGATGTGACAACTGCAACCTGATGGAGAGCGGCAGAGCATGGGGCTTATGTCACAGTGATGTACTGGGAACAGACTCGCCTGTCAGACGTCAGGAAATAGTTTCCCCATTCATTGGAGTAAAGTTTTGGCCCATAACACCATCAGCTGGCATCAGATTTGGTCGGCAAAAAGTAGGAAAATCAAAGAAGCCTCTTCTCACGTTGTCTACAAAAAAAGCATTGTTCCACAAACAAAACAAAACAAACGTCTGCACTTCACTTTGTTAGTCACAATTCAACATCTACTACAGCAACATTGAGATAAACAGAACTACTACTCCAGTATAGTGTGGAACTCCAGTGACAAAAGCTTTGTGTAAAAAGTGACTTCAGTCAAGAGCGCTCGCCACATTCCTCCCAGAAACACACCACTTCCCTCCTCACCCACAGTCGACTGGTTGCATTTGACAAGATCACATTGTCGGCCAACGCTCATTACAGGCCGGCGCTCGAATTCAGAGGCCATTAACCTCTCCACCTTTACTCCCGCCTTTAATTGTCATAAAGACAGCCACAATAAAAGACTATTTGAAAGCACATGCATGATTATTTTCAGAACTAGGTTTAATAAGGACAGAATCCACCTGAAATGTGACTGCTCAGTGAAAACCTTTACCGTTATCTTTTTAGTGCAACACTTCGATGCAAAAGCACAAGGATGAAGTGGATTTTATTAAAAGTTTGATAAATGTGAGAAAACAAATAAAATATAATCTCTTTTAGGACTTAAAAATGTGGTAAAAATGTCTGAAGGAAGCAAAACGCTATTTTTTGCAAACTGGCGGCCAATGCTACAGTTGCAATCAACTTACATCATGCGAAAACAAGTCAGCCCTGGCCTAAAGCATGACAACAAACAGCCTAACGCATGGGGCTGTTTATTGTCTGATTGCTTTACATACACTGATAGACAAACATACGCTGATTACTCTGATTATCCTACAACTTGAGTGTAGTCTGATTTTTGGCACGGTTCTCCTCCTAGGAGAAATCAGCTATCAAGATGCAATCTAAAGTACTTAGAAAAGCTCCCTTGTAAGTAGTGTGCTAATACTTTTGGTACCAAAAGCTAATATCATGTTTTTTTATAGTTAATATTTTTCAGAAAAAAACTTCCCATAGGAAATTGATGAGACCAGCCATGATCCCTCAAAGCCTTGTGTTAAGTGTCTGCTTGTACTAAAGGTAACCCACAAGACAAGCTTTAAAACCAGGTGAAGCTCATCAAGGCTACCAAAAGCTTTTTAAAACCTTTTAAAAAGCTAACAAATGTTGTATGTTAAAAATGCTTAAAATCTTGATTACTTTCAGCAATCAGATGCAATTTCTTTCAAGGAATTGCTAATCTAGTTACATATTATACACAATTTGAAAATAAATAAGGAAGGTTGTGTTTATTTTTCTGCTTTCTTTTACCATTATGAGAGACACAGCCGTGCTATTACAGAGTAGCTTTATGATCTGCTCCAACTTAATACTTTGTGTCAGCGACTCGTTCAGATCCGAGATAACCCAGACTGACATTCTCCATCCAAACGGTCATCTTTTTTTCACTTAAGCTTCGCTGTGATGTAAGGCCAACATAAACCCCAGGAAGAGCAGAAATGAACAGACTCGGCACACATGGACTGATAAAATGCAGACTATTTGCTTCAGCAAAAGATCAACTGAACATGTTTAGTTTTTGTTCCTGGTGGGTCGGTTGTGAACAAATCAGCTCCGAGATTCTGTCATTGTGGATAGCACAATCAGACCTGGCTTTTGTCTGGGAGAAGCTGGTTTTAATATATTTAAAATATTGAATGTTGATCTTTTTTTTTTAATGCTCCTCTGTAAATAAAAAAGTGGACGATTATAAAGCTGAAAGGTTATTTGATATGTTTCTTCATGGTCTTCCCCATGTATATTTTATTTTTTTGTTTATTTTGCAAGGATTGAATTAGAATAAAAGAAAAATTGAATAATCAAAGAGGAAATAAACTAAGACTATAAAGCTTGGTTAATTGGTTCATCCCCTAAAAAGCCAGAATGCCGCATTACTGTTGCATAGAACTTACAGAAATGTACAAAGTAGATGAGGAAAAAAAGCAAAGGATGCAGAATGCGACTCCACAAAAAATTCTAAGCAACACAATCCAAACCCAATTTAAATTCCTTGAACTAGGGAAATGCAATTTCAGCACAACTTAGCCACAAACGAGCTGATATGGTCAGTTCTGCCCTGTAAGTCCAATAAAAGGAACAAGAATCGCTAGAGCTTTGCCAACAGACAGAAGCTCATCACAGGGTCAAACTTAAATGATCTTTCCAGCCAAATGTAGATCACAAGCAATTGCAGAATGCTGAAAGAGTTCCTTTACATCTTCCTTTGCAGTTGGTCAGACAAAGGTCTTCAATTGACCTTCAGCCTCCTGGTGTGTTCATGTACAGCTGAAGGTTTGAGAACAGAAACTGAGCTGTACTCAGGGGAATCTGAGACAAAAAATTATTAGCTTTTCCTACCAGATTATCTTCAGTGAATGTTTCGATCACTTCAAAATTCCAGAATTATTTAGTCAAAAAACAATGTGGTTTTCACAAAAAGACTGCACCAAAAAGTAACATCCTAAAAACAGATGAGCCAAAAACAGATCAAAGCGTGATGGAGAGCAATGGAGAGACAGGACGAGTGTGTGGGTTAAGGATTGGTCAACAACTGAGTTTGATTTCAGCAGTTCTTTCTATAGCTGTGGTTACATGATGTGCAAAATGTTTTTGATCAAATCAAAGATCTGATTTGAATTGAACTGCGTACATGGGACCAGAAAAACTTTTTCTGATTATAAAAACCTTTACATACGCCACACTTTTGATCGGAATAAATCATTTTGACATGCGCAGAACTGTCTAAAATTCCTGAAACGGCAGCAGAAGAAGAAATACCCAATTCTGTTGAAAAACAAACAAAACTGTTGCATTAAGCGAGATGATCTTTTAAATGTGCTTTTATTATTGTAATGATTATTATTAAGTTCCTGTTTGCTCATAATTTTCTAAATCCTTGCGGCCAGTGCTGGACGGACTGCGGTCCGAAGCCTCCGCCGGAGCGCACACCGTAACAAAGCACCCTCACCTGCCCGCAAACTCAAAGCTACGAGTCCGCCTGCTCTGCTCAGACGTGCTGCACTCCTGTTCGCGTTCCAAAGCTTTCTCTGGAGCGCCACACGGTCTATGTATGATGTAAAAACCAGCGCAGTAGTGACCCATGATTGGAATAAACTGTTTATAGACACCACGATCTGATCAACAATCGACATAAACCGCTCATCTCTATCGGAAGGAAATTTTGATCCGAATGAGTCTGATCGGGACAGAGTATTCCGAACGGCATGTTCATTCTGATCAGGCGTTTATTCCGATTACTTTTGTCCATGTAACCGCAGCTACTGACATGATGGGAACCTACTTCTGCAAACCTTTTTTAATTCAGAAAACGAACTAAAAAAATAAAAATCTGGATATATTATTTTTAGGCCATATCGCCCAGCCCTACTACCAACCAATCATTTTAAAATCAATGAGTGTGATTTCTTCTGACAACTTGACTTTTGTGGTTTTAAGGCGGTTTGGGTTAAGAGCCATTTATTGCAGCTATTAAAAAAAAAAAAAAAAAAAAAGCATATTTTACTGTTTGACACAAGTAAACAGTCGACTGCGACAGTTTGTGGTTAGAGCCTCACCCTCTGTGAGGTAAGCACCAATTGAGGTGCATCAAGACAGTTGGTGTTTTTGATCATGAAGATTCAGTCAATTCTGCTTTTGTTTAAAGTTAAGGTCACAGCCTGCTGGTTTTAAAGGTCAAAAATGTAAAGAAATTGGTATGATCAATTAAAAAATAAAAAACTATGAAAATAAAAAAACTACAGTTAGACATTTTTACAGTATCTTTACGTATGCTTTCTTTTCCTGAAACAAAAAATATTTCGTCTGCCCTCATGAGTCAGAGTTATTGTGACCACAGGAGTATTTAGTGAGTCACCACTGAACACTACCATGTGGCAGCTCTGTAGTCTTTTTTCCCTGTGTAATGGGATGATTTTCCTACCTGTACCATTTATGTTTTTTTTAAATCTTTATTGATCCTGGTTGTGCAACCTAAAACTCCAAGGGCCCTTGAATGGCTCATGGCAAATCTGCTGATGGGTCGCAGGTGTGTGTGTGATCAAGGTGGGTTGGAGTTTTCATCCTTTAAAAAGGATGAACAGCTGTACTTGGACGGGGAAAACGAGGCGCACTACCAGAGCTGCATAAGCGGCGTTGGAGCACCAGCGATGGGAGCCACAAGTGTGGTGTAATGGAACACCAGAGACTAAGGCTGCACATGTGGTGCTTTGGGGCAGCAGCAGAGATGGTAGTGGTGCTTGAAGCATGCCAGCCCCAGGAATTGGACATTGTAGAGTCTGGGACAGCAAAGGGGAACCAGTGGACAATGGAACCGGAAAGTAGAGAGGGGACGCGACGGACAACAGCAGAGGGATGTGGTTGCGACCCAACCCTCTTTCAGATAAGTAATTTACCCTCTCAGTGCAAATCAAAGTCAGCCAAAGACATTTTCTGAACCCCTTCTATTGGATTTTATTGCATGGGTTTTTACTGTTTTATACTGGGTTTTATTTGGTTCTGTGTGGTATTTTTTATTTATTAGATGGGGTTTGGACTGCATGCTCCTCTACTCATCCTGGAGCATTTGGACTGACGGAGGCTGGACACTATTAGACACTTGGACAATAAACCTTTTGAAAACTTTTATCTGGTTGTTCTGCTCCTTACACAGAATCTGATCCACTAGAATCTACCTGTGTCACACATGTAAAAAAAAAATACTTGGATGGCATTGAAATATTGCATAACAAAAATGTCAGTCTCAGTCTTTTAAAAGGTACTTTTTTTTTTATAAATATACATATATTTTTTTAAAAAGGTTACACACAAACTGTGTTGGAATGCCTAAAAAACTCATACTGTGTTCATGCCGAACACAATTCACGTGTCCAATTTGCATCGGATCCGATGTTTTTATTTTGAAGAGCTCTATAAAAGCAGCTCGTCTCAACAAAAGTGTCTCCATGTCTGGGTTCATGAGATCATTCAGAGACTCACCCAGTAACTTAACACTAAACTGGACGTCCCTGCAGTCAGTGTGATGGAGGCTGAAGTAGAATACAGAAGGTAGGTGAGAGGTTTTTAGCGCTTTTGGATCAGAAACTTGAAATGAAGAAGTTTTTCTCTGTTTACTGTAAATCCAAAATGACAACATCATCCACTTGCCATAGCTTCTAGATGATTTGGAGAGCACCAAGAGGAAGTTCTCTTAGTTGAAATAGCAAAACTAGCTGGTTTTATTTGGTCATCTAGCTGCCTGTGAAGTTTGCCAGTTCTTTCACTGCATCACGTTAGAGCAGTGTTTTTCAACCTTTTTTGAGCCAAGGCACACTTTATCCTTGACAAAAATCCTGTGGCAAACCAGCATCCAAAAATTGAAAAAAGGAGAAACTCATAGTCTATTGATCTACAGCCCCTCCGCAATCTCACATGCATTCTTGTGATAATTGTGGCAGAAAAAGCTGGAAGCAGTTGTGGTTTGTTGATATGGGCGAGGTGGGCGGTGGTCCAGGGCAGCAAATAAAGACACATAAAGAAATAGCTAGGTCAAAGAGGAGACTTTCAGCTTTTATTTTGACATGACTGCTACAGCCGGCAGTTTGCGCTTTTATTTTCACACATCTGACACTGAACATCGCACCCATGTCTTCATCCTCTCCACTTTCCACACTTATGGTGCAAGAAAAAAATATGATGAAATAACTAAGAATGAAACAACATAAAACAGCCACATTAAAAGGAATTAGGTAGAAGAAAAACCCGTGCTCAACCCTATTTCGACCAGAGCAGGCAATGGGGATTATTTCCCACAATTCTCCGCTCCGACACAGCAGACCCAACATGCACGTGACCACTGCCCTCTGCTGCAAGACACTTGCGCCCCCACTTCTTTACGGTAGTCTTTGGAACATAAGTCAAAGAATTCTAGAGGGGGGCCCAACTCACCGGTGGCTGGGTGAATCACACTAACAGGTAATTGGGAATTTTTTTCAGTCTAACAATCAACTCTAGGCCGCAGCTGTGTGCTCCCGTCATAGAGACGGAGCCTCGTATGTCAGAAAGAAGAGGATGGGAGGGGTGGTAGGCGCATCTGCCAGGAGCGCAGCCTACATTACGCAACACCTGGATCATCACGTGCTGTTGGGATCACTCATCAACTCATGTTAATGTAATTATTTACCAACTATTGTAGATATTTTTATTACGTGTCATTTCTGTCATTTAGTTGGTGTCTGTATTTGACATAGTCAGCAGGAGGTAATGCAAGAAAACAGCTGCACTTAATGAGATCATAAATAAACAATAAATCATTTTTTATGAATGGATGGAGGTTTTTTGGAGGATTTCTACTGCACAAAATTAGGAAAATGCCAAATATTTTTGGAGAAATCCCACTGATGAGTTCTATGATTTAGTTTTTAATGTTAATAAGACCCAAAAATGATATTCACAATATATGTATATTTTTTTTAGATCCAATCCCTCTGATATGTTTCACAAAGTCAAACACAAGACGTCACACACTAAGAAATGAACTTATTGCTAAAAATGATGCAGGAGTCCAGCTCTAAAAATAATAAAAGAGCAAAGAAAACAGAAAGACATAGTTTGTTATTTCTTATTATTAATATTTCCAGGCTTTGTTTGTATTGTTCTGCAGCATGTTCATATTTGTATAATTTTGACAGAATATATTTTAATGGAGAGCAAAATATTATACGTTATTTAAGGTTTAACTTGAGTTATTCTGGATTAATATTCCTGTCTGTTTTTATTCATATTTATGTTTAAGAAGTTCCGTTTAAAGGTTTAAAAGTTTAGCTTTAGTGTGTTCAGGAAATATTTATCTTGTTTAGCCCAAAACCTAAAGCGTGTTTTTAATTTAGGCCCCCCTGTGCGACTGAGTTTGACCCCCCCTGTAATAAGAGTCTAGAAAATTCATGCATGTTTGTGTACAATGGCCAAATAAAAGATAGGGAACACAAAAGGATGTTGTCAAATTTTGTAAGAGTGCGTGGGGCACTGGTGGGGTTACTCGCCCAGGGAGTAAGTTAGTGTAGAACCGCCACTGGCTGGAAGTTGCAGCTGTTTTTTCTAAAAGTTGTAATAAAAGTCAAGTTAGTTTTCCGTAATAATTTTCAACTAAATTTTTTGAAATGTTACCCTGCTGGCTGTTTTTTCACTCCAGTTTATCAAAATGCAATTTTATGTAACCTCACAAAAATCCAAATGTATTCTTTCTATACATTTGATACAATGTATAATCAATAATGATTTTTTTTCAATGTTAGTGCAAAGGCAACTGTAATTTTTGAACAATTACAGATCACAATATGTTTGATAAATTTAAACAAAAAAACTAACATATTTATGTTTTCTGTAGCTACACAAAAAGTGAACATGTTGAAGTTTTATTAGTTTTTCTCTTGTCTTAATCAAAGATGAAGTCTTTGATAACTAACAAAAATGTTTTATTTCTTGTTAGATGATTAAATTGTTTAAAATTAGTTAAATTGCGTCTGATGGCCACTTCACCTTAATCCTGTTTCTTAAATGTTATTACTTCTATTTAAGCTTAACTTTTCATTTTTCAAAAGTGACAGAAGTCTGAAAGCGAATTTGTCCTTCAATCTAGACTTTATTAGAAAAGTGTTTCAGTTAGAAAGATGACTTGGACCAAACACTGGGATGTTTGGCTGTTAATAAACACAAACCTTGAAGGAGAACTCAAGAAGATTTAAAGTATTTTACGATCTTTCATATTTCTAACTACTCAGTGTTTTATCAGGGCCTGTTTGGATAAACGCAGAGCTGATATCCTGGAGATGGTAAATGTTTTTAGTGAAAATGGGTAATTTCCCACGGCACACCTGACCAACACCGGTTGAAAAACACTGTTAGAGGATGCACAAGGGTGCTGAAGTTCTACTGCATTGCTCTTCATACATACTCTTTGCACGCAGCTCTCACTTCCAGTCTAGTCCCGCCTACTTCTTAAATCTCAAAGCTGTTTCTCTTCAGTACAGTCTTAGACCTTCCCACAATCATCATTACAGTATTTCTTCATATATCGTACAACTTCTTGCTCAAGTCAGGGTGTAAAAAGCAACATTCAGCTGCTGAAGCATAACTCTAGACAAGCTCACCATATCATTCACACACGTTGCCCCACTTGGCTCTGCAAAGGTCTGTTACCAAGGTAATGGCAAGTAAATACGTTTAAAAAAAAATTGCAAATGCGATAAAGGACATTGGGGAGATAAAAGAGGTCAAAGGAACGCTACGAAAAAGCATAAAAAAAGGGGATAATTGGAGCCAGAAAAGCTGGTGCAGGCCTTTTATTAAACTGCACTCCTTCCCCATCTCTTCCTCTCTTTCTGCCTGCTCTCCATCATTGCTTTTTCTGCTAGGTTGGATTCTGCGCTCATCAATAGAAATGTCATGTAAGAACAGTTTGTACTCATTCATTATCCAGCTACCAGGCATGTTATGAAAAGAAAGAATAACTGAATCAGAAGTAGATCAATCCATCACAGCCTCCTGTGAAGTATCCCATCTTGTAAATTACAGTCATTTCTCTTTTAAAAATCAAGAATGTTGAGTCTACAGTTTAAAAAAGAAAAAAAAAGTAATCTTTAATTTCGCTCCAAAGATCAAGAAATTGTGTTTAGGTTGACAAAATACCTTTTAGCCTTTAATCTTGTCTGTTTCATTGAATGGGTCATTCATTCATTTCAGACTTGGCATGATTCAATCACACAGGGAGCATCCGAAGATCGAGGCAGCAGACGTGCTCCTGTTTAAATGTTGTTTGCGTAAATAACTAGATAGACCGGCACTGATGGCAACACGCTATGTTTGTTTAAAAAAAAAGGTGAAGGGGATGGGGTCAAGGAACGTATACTCTGCAATCAGAGGAAAACATTTCCTTTTACAAAACCACAGGATGTGTCTGTAGAGACAGAACACACAAGTGGCAGTGGAAGTGTGCAAAATTATCAATTATACACTCTGCTATACAGGGTTTTAGATGGATTAGTATTTAACAACATTTCCCAGTCTCCATCAGTAACCTTACTTGTGGGTTCCAGCTTTTGCCAAATTTACCCTCGAGGAGCAACAATGTCTGCGCCTTAAATCAGATCTGACATGCATCTAGAGCAGTCTGGACACAGTTCCGTCAAAAAGGCAATATTTTTAGACAGGTTTACATTGTTTTTTGTTTGTTTTCTTCCTGCAATGCATTGTCAAAATGTGCTTTGTTTTTTTGCACTGTTTGCAGATGATTCATGATTAAATCCTGAGGCTGCTAAGAAACAGACAAAAGAAAACAGACCGACACCAACCCAGTGTCATAGTGTTTCTCTTCCGACAGCAATGTTTTCCTATTGGCACGCTACTCACGTGGCCCAAGATGAGATAAAGAGAACACAAATAAACAAAAAGAGCTCCCTTCTACTGTGCCTGCGTCATGCTTGCGAAGTTGAAGTGATGGGAGAATATGCTGGCAGCGATAATGGAAGAGATAAAACAGTAGAATTTTCTTTTTTTTTTCCTCCCACCCTCTTTCAGGTATCAATGGTATGAATGCAAGAAAAGGGGTTGCCGCCTTCTCCTCCAAATGTATGAAAGTTACATGGCTTATCCTGAAATGCTACCGCTGGTGTGAGCATGTGTGCGCCTGTTTCAACTGCCCACATGTCTGCGCTACAGATGCAAGATAAAGCAGTGCAGACACGCCACAACTATTGAGCCACTGCCCAAACTACGTCACTAAGGTGACACTCCCACGTTTGGGTCATTAAAACATCCTGTATTTCTTCATCTGAAGGGTCCCCCTCCGAAAAAAAAAAAAAAAAAGAAAAATCTCACCTTAGTGCGCCCGTTGATGACACAGTTCCCCAGCTGTCCGTTGGCGGCGCTGTACATCACAGCCTCATCAATTCGTGCCATCAGGGTTCTGATGTTCTTGCATCCGGGCTCGTTCCCCTCCACCCACGCTATCTGATCGCCCCGGATGTTCCGAGAGGGAATGTTCTTTTGGCTCACCAGCTGCCCGCCCCGAAACTTCCCACTGCGGTTCAGAACCTCCACTTCTTCTAACACATTGCTGCCCAACTGCGAGCCCAGGAACTCATCTTTGACGCAAATCCCATAATACTTCATGCAAGGGATGATATACTGCTGGGCTAATCGCTCTGCTGACCAGCCACTACCTGCAGGGAGCACTCTGGCTGGGGGGGCTTTTATCCTGCAGGGGGAGGTCAGGCTGGATGCAGCTGGTGAGTTTGTAGGAGCTACATAATGTCCATTATGCTGGTTAGTCAGAGGGCCTGCAGGGGCAAAGTCTGAGTTGCTATGGGAACCATTGCTGCAATTGACAGCTACCAGAGGGGCAACAACTCGGGCCGCTCTGGACACATCTGATGAACTGTTAGGAACACTTCCATCTGCAAGTTTTCTCTTTTTAAACTCAGAACTTGTTGACTCTTTGGGGCCCACATACTCAGGTGAGCCCATCATGTGACTATTAAGGAATTCTGACCCAAGGTTCTGGTTCTCCTCACTTTTTCTTTTCTGTTGTTGGGTCTGTTTAGGTTTCAGGTCGCCATTAAACCGCATGACTAAAGGGTAGTTCTCATGTAGAGTCCTGTCGCCGTTCTCCTCCAAACGGCCTCTGCCGGTCAGCGGGTGCGTGGAGGAGCCAACAGTCTGCCCGTTCACATGGGCGGCGTAGCCATGTGGCGTGGGGGCCACAACACCCGTTAGGCTCCCGTCCACACCGCCGTTGCAGACAAGCACGCCGCTCTTGGGTTGCCTCGTCGGGGCTACAATACTCAGGGGGCTGGTCTGAGAGGCCAGCCCGGCGAGCAACTCCGCGGCTGATGGGCTGCCGACCGGCACCGCACACAACCCGTTCAGACCCATATCCGCCCGGTGGCGGTAAGCGTGCAGAAGCTCTGCCGGTCCTGAGACGAGCTCCTGCCCACTCGCTCGTCTCTCACGCAAGTCTGGGAAATCAACGAGTCCGCGGGAAGAGAGTGGCTTTAAAAGGTCCGTCCGTCCCAAACTCTCCATTTCATCCCGTCGTCCGCTGGATGTGCACGTGCCTCACGTCCTCGCTTCATTTTCTAGCCGAGCCGCCCGCTTTCTCTGTCGGAGGGGAGCCGTGGCACATCCGCGAGAAGAAGTTTCATGTCCCAGCCCTCCTCTTTCACTTCAGCTGTTACTTTGGGTCTAAAACGGCGTGGCTGCTCCCATCAGTGTAACGAGCATTGTCACGCGGCGTGGGTTGTCTGCGGAAAGTCAAACGATACACTTGAGCTAAAAATAGTGTGGACCACCTGCCACAGTGAGCACACGTACGAGTTTGACTGCAACAAACGCCTTGCCGCGTCAGGCCTAGCTAAAACATGAATTTAGCATATCGATAAAGCGGCTAAAAAGTAGCCGGAAAGGATGAAGCTCACTATGTAGCATGCTAGTTAAAAAATAACATTATGTAACCAGACAGTCATAAATAAAGCAGACAACATAATGGTTGAGGTACAGTTCAATAATAGTCGACTTTTAAACATATTTTAATTGAGAAATTGGTGACCACAAGAACAGAAACTAGCGTTATTTTACCGGAACTAAAAATAAGTCTACATTTGCAGTTTCAATGCAATATAATGTACATTTTCACATTACTGCACTTTGATTTCATACCCGCGGAACCCCCAAATTTTTCCGTCTTTGTCTGCAATTCATGATCAACTTGGCGTCATACTTTCAATAATACACTTCACGCATCGCCTCAATGAAAAATAAATGCATTTTCAAACGTAGGATGAATTTAACGGGGACTTTGTTAAAAAAAATAGAGAAAAATATCAATTGAGAGAATAAAAGCCCCTGCTTACCTACGGCAGCCATACAGGCATGCAAATTCTCAGAGAGCGTACGTGACAGGCTGAGAGTACGCATGTTATTTCCGGGATTGTCTTGCCGGGGTGTGCGTCCCATCCGCGGTGGTTATAAATAATATCTTGGCCGGCGACGGCGACCAACGCCGGCCTGAAACGCTACACCGAACCGAGGGACACCGGGAGATGCTCTGGGCCAAACAAGGCCTCTTCTATCCCCGAAAACAGCGCTCCCCGTTGTGTTAGTGAGCGCTCCCGGTTTCAGTCTGTGTCTCCCCCACCTCCTCCTCCTCTTCCTCCACCTCCTCCTCCTCCCAGCAGTCGTCTTGTTCCAGTCCCGCCTGTTATTTGCATGAACATGTGATTTGTTACAGCGGCCAGCCGTCAGCAGCAGTGATGGACTGTCACAAAAAGCTAAAGTTTGATCAACTTTGCTTTAAAGGTTTTGCATTAAAAAAAATTTCACAGTAAGGCTGAGCATGAAGACATTTAACCCAGGTTAAGCTGGGACTGAAACCATACACAAGTATCCGATATTGTTTCTAATAAACAATAGTCTATAGTATGGTGAGATAAATGTAAATAAAAAGATGGATTAAGGTTCTTAGCTCTATTAAAATCCAACAAATGAATGTCTGCAGATTTAAAAAAAAAATAGTATATGACAAAGCTAAATTGTGCACACAAGATAAAATTTATGCACACAAACATATCTTGTGCACACAAGTATCTTGTGCGCACAAGATACTAACTTGTGCGGACAAAATGGTAACTTGTGAGCA
Organism: Oryzias latipes; assembly: GCF_053564925.1. Lineage (NCBI taxonomy): Eukaryota > Metazoa > Chordata > Actinopteri > Beloniformes > Adrianichthyidae > Oryzias > Oryzias latipes. The sequence continues at coordinate 21,698,648 of NC_136249.1, forward strand.
CAAAATATTAACTTGTGTTGACAGAATGGTAACTTGTGTGCACAAATTGCTAACTTGTATGCATAACTACTAACTTATGCGCTCAAAAGGTAACATTAGTGCACAAAATGCCAGCCTGTGAGCAGAAGATACTAATCTTTGATAGCAAAATTCAAATTTGTGCACACAAAATGGTAAATATAGAGAACCCTCCATGGCTCTGTAGTAAAGTACTGTCTTAAAGTGATGTACTTTAAAAAAAAAAACTTTGCCGGAGGAAGTGAGGTAACATGCTTTTACAAAGCCAGGCATTTGGTAGGGGAACTGGATTAACGCCTGACCCACAGGGATTAGGGACAGCGGTAGAAGGTCATGTCTTGAGCGCTTCCACTGCAGTCTTACCTCAGACTATAGATTGGCCCGGGACAGACTGGAACTCTGGAAGATAAAAAACAAAACAGATTTACCTCCTTCCTCCTTTTGGATATTAGTTGTACTGATGTCAGGGTTGACCTCACAGAACAGTTATATACATAACATTAAGTATGACTTTTTTTGCCAGTTTTTGGAGAGAGAGAAAAAGCGAAGAGTCTTTTACGTAAGTATATTAAAATGTTCCTGTAAAGAGCAACTCTGATAAAAATCACGTTTTTAGTTTTTAAACATGTTCTCGTAGCACTTTCTCATGATGACATGCGTATAGAAGATTAAGATTAAGATGAAAATTGCATTTCTGAGTATTTCTTTATTCAAATCATTGTGAATCAGGAGCAGGTGAAAACACGTAGAAAAAACTTGTAGGTGTGACGTAGGAGATAATACGGGAAGCCTCAAGCTCCCTGAGCCGCACCATTCCGATGCATCTACCTACAGGCAAATCTTTTTTTGATGACACACGATTTTTTGATTTTAACCAAAAACGGCATAATCACAATTAAAAGACAGTGAGGAGCACTTTAAAAATGGATCAAAGAGGATCTGATGATTTTGCCAAACAGTATTATTTTAGTCAAATTTGAGGGTTTTGCTGTACAGATGGTCAAGAATGTTTTGAACCAGTCAGAGGTGCATTTGCTGATGGCAAATGGTGTATACTTAAATAGTCCTTGACTACCTTCTTAGAAGGCCCAAAGCGCTTTACAGTCACAGTTCCATTCACCCATTCACACACAGACGGCGGCTCCACTGCTGAACACTGGCGCCAATCTGTAACCACCAGCAGAAAGGAGGGATTCAGTGTCATGCGAAAGGATTGTGCGACATATGGGTGGAAACCGAACCTGCTATCTTCTTAACAGAGGTTGACCACTCTCCCACTGAACCACAGCCAACCCATAATGTGTCTAGATTGTTGTTGTGCTACATTGTGGAGCTTAATCTCACTTTCTAATTTTTGGACACTTTCTAACACAATTCTTGGTAGGCTTATGCTTTTCATCAATGATGGTCTGTAGCTCCAGACCATCACACTCCCACCACCATACCAGGCTGTTAGCATATTCCTTTTTAATGAAATCTAGGGGGGTGCTGGCAGCGCAGACTCTTCCTGGAAGGGGCTGTTCCTTACATGTTTGACTGGGAAGGGCTGGTGTTCCAAGCGCTTTATCAGTCCTTAAAATCATAATTTATTTTAAGCAACATCAGACTGCTATCATCATTTGAAGGAAGTGCAACTTTGGAAGTGCTCTGATAATCATGGGAGTAGTTTGTGTTTGAAATTAATCATCAATGAAATATACTTGGGGTTTTGAAAATAAACACTGCATTTTATCTAAAAAAAATTACATTTTCAGATATAGATAGTCCAGATATATTATTTTAAAAAGGATCAACATCTATCCATGTACAGAAAATGGTTTTAAATGTTTATATTTTTTGATAAAATTTTTCTTTTTCTTTCTTTGGTGGCAGAAATTTAATTTAACAAGTCAACTTAATAAAATAAAACAGTGGCAAAACAAAAAAATGGCACGTGACGGGGCAAAAGGGGACGAAGACAAGAAGATCTGGCCTCTAAAAACTGAAAAATGTGGTCTTATTATTTAAATCTGATGAACTCATGGCTCTCAAAGAGAGTAGACTCTTTTTAATCTAAGTCATAGCAAGGAGGACGGATGCTCACTGGACTTATCTGGCCTCCTTGCTATGAAAATTATCTGAAGGGAAGGCAAACTTCTGAGAACACCATGACATTCTGAGAAGAGGCTACTTTCTTCTTAATCATGTCCTGCCCGTCGTGTCTCCAGCCCAGATCAAACACAGGGTTGTGTCAGAAAGGGCATCCGGCGTAAAAATCTCTGCCAAACCACCTCACCGTGGCGACCCCTGTAGGGATGTGGTATTAACCTAATTTGAATCTTTACGAGCAGACAACTGATTATTGTTTGATGTTTAATTTGCTTAATAAAACCCCCTTGATAATTAAAAGCAACCAGGATTTGCAGTAAAGCTGTAAAACGTGTCTGCTTTCAGGATGGACGCATCTGCATGTCTGTCCTGTAGCTGAAAAACACATCGTGGATCAAAACATGCTTCTTTGTGGACGTTAACGATTTAACATCCACATGGCTAGATTACATGGTCTAGCATCAGGGCAAATTATCACACAAGCTTGTAATACTGTAAACAGCAGAGTGTCCCAGAGTTTTTGAAAGGTTAAACAAGGAAGGATGTCTCACAGGGATGTTCTGACTTATTCATGTTATTCAAAAATGTTAAAGTAAATAATTAATCCTTGTCATTCTTGTTAGATTCAATCCCAAAAGTCTCATTTCATTAATTGTTAACCATGTTTTTGTTTTAAATGCTGTTAAAAGCATGTATGATTCCAATCTGGCACTTAAATTGAACTTCCTGAGTGGCTATAAGACACCAGATTGAGAAAACGCCTCACTTATAAGTGGCAAGCCATTGATTTTTTTTTCTTTTTTTAGTCAACACACTGACATCTTGTGTTTTTTTTAATTTTTATAAACAAACATTGGCCAAACAAGTACTTTTCAAGTCTTAAATTAATAACCAGCAATAGTCTTTGGGGGAAAACACTTCAGTTTTCTCCTGCTGTAAAATGTGCAAAAACTTTAAATATTACAGCGTTTGATTGTCTAAATTCAAGTCATATTAACTTGTTTAACTTGTTTGTTTTTAAGTCACAGTACCTCAACAAATAAAACTTTACTAAAACAAAATCACCTGATTTACAAATACATTCCCACAAAAATCCACAGCACATCTGCATATATGAATTGTCCAAATCCAAATAGTTCTATTTGAGTGAATTTTTACTTAAGTCAGCAACTTAAATCTACTGACTAGAAATTAGAAAAAACATTGGAGTTTTTCAGTCTTGAAATCATCATTGAGATCTTCTCAGGTGACATAATTGTTGTCACGGCGACCATCAAGAATGTTTACTCATAAAAGGCAATTGAAAACAGAAAAGCAAGTATATTTGAAGAAATATACAAATATAAAACATCAGAATGAAGGTCCAACAAAGGGGGACAAATGTCACTGTTTCAGATTTGGCTCTAAATTCTATTTTTACAGACAACTTTACATGTTCAGAGAAGGTTTGCACCTAAATCACAATAGCAAGAAGCAGGTACAAGCATTAGGCCACTAACCACTAAAGTGTAAACTTTCCATAGAGCAGAAGATAAAAAGCTTCAATTTTATCCAGTCTTTGCTTCATAAAAGCTTGAAGTATCTACGATAAATGCTTAAACTAGCTGATGATTATCTGTTTGCAGAGGGAAAATTCCACAAACAGCTTTGTTGACCTGTGACCCATTTTATGGCTTCATTTTTAGAAAATACTAATAAAAAGAAAACAACAAGAAAACATGTGATTGAATTTTTTTCTCTTCTGGCCTAAAGAGAACAATTGATTACCAGTACTTAAAATATATATTTTTAATTAAATTAAGAAAGTTGACAACACATAGCCTAAAATCTGACACAAAAGGTTTTTTTGCCAAGCCCCTGGAGCTTTTGCATAAGGGAGGTGACTCCATAGCACTGAGCCATAAATGCTGATTCATTGTTTGGAACAGACTTTAACCCCTTCATGCCTGACTTTATTTTCAATTCTATAAAACATTTTCTTTAATGTTTAAGCTGGATTTAGTGGTACGACGCAAGTCAGCGACATACGCCATGATGGCCTTAAATAAGACAGTTCCTGGACTGGTGAATTGGTCTTGTAAACCTTTTAAAATATATCGTTTTAGTTACAGAAATGAACACGAACGTGATTGAATTTAGAAAAATAAAATAAAATAATTTTTCCAAGTCTGAATCCATGAAGCAAATCTGCTAAGTTTTATTGCGTGTGCATTTCCGCTTGTTAAACAGTAATGTTTCCCTTACCATTCCTGTCAGTAAACGCTGTCCTGTCGATCAGTTGACACTTGCGTCTAACACTTGTATGTCACAGGGGGGGTGAAAAAAATGCGTGCTCTTTGCCAAGGTCAGTGCTCCCAGTGCAGCTGGCTGGAATCTCCCAGACTGTGTAACACAGATCAGTGCGGCTCTGCACGTATGCACATCTCCTCCTTTGACCCTCTCCCTATCTTTTTCTCCCTCTGTTTCCTCCTTTCTGTTGATACTTCAGGACTCAAGCAGAGATAATAACGAGCTAACACACTCTCAGGGCCTATAAGGAGACTGGCCTGCTCTGCGTTTGGGTCTTCTGTTTTTCTAAACAGATCTCTAAAGCTTCAGTGTCATTTTGGTTAAAAAGTATATTCTTGTTGTTTGATTATCATATCAAATATTTCAGCTCTAATATTGAATGCATGCTATAATAATACAGACTCTCTTAGGATTTTGTATTACTTAACCCTAAACCAAGCAAAGCAAAAGGTTTTTTGTGTCAAATGTCAAACTCTACGAAGCAGTCATGCCTTACAGAACAAATAATGGAGGTCATTCCGCCCGGACCTTAAAAATAGACCGTGACTTTGCTACTACCGGCACAGAGTTTTCTTTTTTTAGTCATGTTTAAGAGGAAATGAGGAAAGCGAAGAGGAACTGCAGGAACAGATTTAGTTGTGGTGAAAGAAAAATTATATGGTAAAAACTTGTTGCTTTCAGAAACAAAATCACTAGCATTTTAAGTTTTATACAAAAAAATGTATCAAACTACTGTATATATTCTTGACAAAAAATAAGGAAATTCGGATTGACACATTTGGATTTTAGAGCAAAAGGTCATAAGGTAGTTATAAAAGGACGAGGAAGGATTTCATAAGAGGTTTGGTGTTGTGAGCAGGTCAGGTCAGAGGGTACACTGTGTCTTGGAGCTTCCATAGAAGAGCTCACAGGAATATCCAGTGGCTTTCTATCTGGAGTTTGCATTGCGAAACCTTTTTGTTTTGCTGTTTGCACGTAGAATGAGCAAAAAGCAAAGCAGATCAAAATGCTGAAATGGTTTAAAAATAGTAGTTTGTGTTTTGTTTCTTTTTGAAATATTAATAATTTCTATTCTGTTAACAGAAGACCACACAACATGCCAGTTTCTGAGCTGATTTCATGTATTTTTTCCTATTAAATAGGTTAAATAGTATTACTGAATCTCTTTTCAGAATGACTTTAGACTTTTTTTAGCAACTATTTTAGTGTCATAATTATATGTTTTAATGGTTATACTAAACCAAATTTGATTTTTGCATTTAAAACATTAAAGCCAAAAGAAAAAGCAAAGCTGAGTCAAACTAGTTGAGCAGGTGCACTGTCATGGGGGTTAAAAGGGTTCCTGCAGTCAAGTCAGGCTGAATCCTAGCCTCACATCATGTGCTGCATGTCCTCTTTCTCTCTGCTCCCGTTCCAGGCCCACAAACAGAGGTCACAGTGAACTAAATCCTCTTTAAAACACACATTCTGAAACTCACAACAATCAATAATAATGCTTTGCAGTTTAAACTCCAATGCATTACATAAGACTGGAAGGAGAGGATCTACCGTGATTCTGTAGACTTGAGTAACTGTGAGGAAATTTTTAATTTTTAGGACCCATTAGCTGCATGCAGATGTCCCCAAATGAAATGGGCAAAGTCATTAGTGTTCCAGGAAAAAGGATGTCCTATGACGACATTACAAGCCATTGTTGGTATTTGTCACCTGAGGTTTGTCCTGCCTGTTCCGAGTTGTGGTTACAAAACCAGCAAAGTGGGAAAAAAAGCAAACAAGTGCTTGCTGTCCATTAGGTAACCTTTTGGTGGCTTGTTACACAAGCAAGTTGGTTCCCATTCACTCAAATTGGTGGTGTTTGAATAGAATAGAATAGAATAGAATAGAATAGAATAGAATAGAATAGAATAGAATAGAATAGAATAGAATAGAATAGAATAGAATAGAATAGAATAGAATAGAATAGAATAGAATAGAATAGAATAGAATAGCTTTATTAGTGCCCTGAGGACAATTCAATTAAAAGCTGTTCTCCACCGTATGAAATAAAACAACAGCACAGTAAAAACATCTGTGTTCAAACATGTTAAAACAAAGTTAGATACAAAAATACAATTAAATAATAAAAAATTAGAAACAGGTACTTTCTTCTCATGGATATGTCCACTTTGATGCAAGAGCTTTATGGTATTTGGGATAAAAGATGTGGAGTACCTGTTGAATTTCCTTGCTGGAGCAATAAAATGGCAACCTGAAGGTATCTAAAACACTGGAAGACAGGACGTGTTTCTGTGTTAAAGTCATGTTTTTGCTTTTTGCACTACCTGCCGCTCCCACAGTGAATTCAGATTTTTTTGTTGGATGTCTGTGACTTTAGAACATACCTTGATAATTTTATTCAGAGAATGTTTGTCTTTCACAGACAGGCCCCCAAACCAGCATACAAACGAAAATGTAAAAGTTAGGGGTGTATATCGGCAAGAGTCTGGCGATATGATACGTGTCCCAGTCCTCGCACAACGATTCGATACATATCCACATTTTCTTTTCTTTTTTTTTCTAGAGTATGACTTAGAAAAAAACTCAAGCTGAATATTAAAACACCTTTCATTGTAATGAAATGGTAAAATTAATTTTATTTCATGATTACAATGCTAAGCACTGCAATTGTATTTCACATACAAGTTGCTTTAACCCAAGCAAATTCATAGTGATTTCATTCTGGTAACTTAGAATATATTTCTTCTTAAAGGGAACAGACAACATTGTCTGATTTCAACAACAAAATATTTTCAGTATAAGAAAAAAAATATATAATGATTCTGCCTTAACCAATAAGGTTCTATAAGTATGATTGGTAATAAAGTGTTGTTTGTTTCCAAAGTTGCTTGACGTAGCTTCTCCAGTACTTCTTAACGGTTCAGGAGCCTGAATGGTCTTTTAAAAAGAAAGGGGAAAAAACACCAGTTCTTTCCAGAATCAATAAAATGTGGTGATGAAGCAGCATAACAGGGTTGCATCCACTTGCAGACAAATAGATCTATTAACGTCTTTGTTTTCCTCGTCCGAGACAGTGTGTAAACAAGGGGATGATGGGAAATGGAGGCAGGCTTACTCCACGCCAACAGTCCCACCCTCAACTCACAAGTAACTTCCCCATGAACTCCTGGTGCTTTACAGAAACTGTCCTAGAAAACGTCTGTTTTCTTTTTACATTTTGGCCAAAAACGGCATAATCATAATTAAAAGACCACTGGGAATGCTTTTAAATTAGATCAAAATGATCCGAGTGAGACTTACAGCCTTTGCCTTAAATGAAATTGATCAGCCAATAGCAGAGCAGTGGCTGCACATCTTTATTTTGGTCAGCAGCTGCAAAAAAAAAAAAAAATCATTACACATCCTTCAAAAGTGGTTTCTTTGCTTTTTTAAGCCAACTTTATGAGTTTGCACTACTTCTGTTTGGAGCGGAGTCGTGGCTACTGAAGGTCAAAAAGGGAGACGAGGTGGCGTTTCTTCTCTTGTTAGGTTTCAGTGTAGAAATCTGAGCGACAAGATCACATTTTCTTTAAAATGAAATTAATTTCCCTTTCTAAAACATAACAATTTACTTTTGAAAGCCTACGGCTTTGTGCAATGTAATCAAAATGAGAGCTTTTGTATACGCAAGTGTCAGCATGTGTATATATGTGCACACACACAAACATCAGCCTGCCATTGTGTTGGGAACAGTAGCGTGAGAGTGGCCAGTAGGTCAGCTGTGCTATCACATCAAAGAGTTGGCAGTCTGTAAAAGGCATTAGACCATTTTCACACACAGGAAGACAAACACAAAAACACAAACTCCTGCGTGTGCAGCTCTCTGCTCCACACACTGAACTGTCTGCTGTGAATCCAGCCTGCTCTGGATTCCAGCAGGCTGATGAGGACAAAGGAACATCCGGAGGAGGGTTCACTCCTTCCACGTGAGAAGACAAACCAAGCCTGCATGATGTATGTTTACACACATTTCTGGCACATTTAACAAGAAAAAATAGAAATAAAAAAATTATCATGTGGTCCTTTTGGGTTCTTGTTTTACGAATTAAGTAAACCATGGTACATTTGCTGGTACCAAAGTGGAGATAAATGCAGGGCAGCCAGATTAAGAGGGTTTGGACACGCTGGGACGAGGAACAGTGAATATGTAGGTTAAACGGAGGCCCTGTTTGGAGCTACCAGGAAAGAGGCCTACAGGAAGACCAAAGAGGAAGTTCATGGATGCAGTGGAGGAGGAAATGAGGATAGTTGGTGTGAACAGGGTTAGAAGAAGGTGGATGATTTGCTGTGGCAACTCCTAAAGCCTGAGTGTCAAACTCCAGACCTCGAGCACCAGCCTCCTGCTGGTTTTCTGGAAATCCTGCCTTATCTGCTGCTGATTTCCTGGATCAGATGGGTTTAGCCAATAAGAAGCTTCAATGGCAGGTTGGTTGGAAAACATGTAGGACACCGGCCCTAGACAAAAATTAATTTACATAGAAAAGTGTCTTAAGTGAAAAACAGTGTCAGAACAATTTATTACCTTTACTTTTAACCTATTGATGCAAATAGGCATCAGACAACTTCAGCTTCAAAAGTACCTTAACTTAAGATCTACGTGAAATCAAATTCTTATTATGTGATTTTCTTTTCCATAGCTGGAAATAAACTTAGGGGTCAAGGGGTTAAACTCCTGTTTGTATTTTTCATTAAAATTAAAGATTTTTGAATTGGTATTGCTCTGGAACATTTGAACCCTTGGACTTCTCAGTCGAAGCTCATTCAAAAAGAAAATAGCTGGTGCAGTTCACCAAATTACCACTAGGCGAACAATGACTATTTTATTCATTAAACCTTACATCCTAATCTGTGGATACCTCAGGTTCGAGTGGGAAATCACTTTTACTCAAATTCGAATATTTACACAAAGAAGTCTCAGGTAACAACCTTGATTTGCTGTCAGGTACAGAAAAAAATCTAGTCTCCAATGAAAATCATTTAGAGTAGAAGAGTCATCATCCGTCCATCCATCCATACATACATCCATAAGGAAGAAGCTCATTTCAGCTACTTGTATTTGGGACCTCGTTCTTTGAGTGAGTATTTGAACAAAGATCAACTAGTAAATTGAGAGCTTTGCTTTCTGGCTCAGCTCTTTCTTCACCACGGACCGGTACAGTGACCACATACCAGTGGACACTGCACCAATCTGCCTGTCAATCTCACGCTCTGATCTTCCCTCACTCAAGAGAAAGATCCCAAGGTATTTAAACTCCTCCACCTGGGGCAGGAACACTCCACCCACCCAGAGATGGCAAAGAGTCACAATTTGAGATTTAGAGAAAGCACAAGGAAGGATGCATTGTAAATGTAGAAAATCAGTATTTGTTCTTGAGGTAACAATTTCGATTTATTCCCCCCTCACCAAATTTGCATGTTCTTTATTTTTGGGCTTAGGATTCAGATTTCCCCCTTTTATTTTGTTAGCTTTCATATTTCTAATTATCTGATTACTACAGCAGTGTACATCAAAAGATTTTTAATGTTTACAAACTGTAAAACATTTTTAGGTAATTTTTTCGGTAAGAAAAAGGTAAAAATTAAATTAAATTAGCTCAAATAAATATATTGAAAAAAGTAAATGACACAAAAAACCTTTTAATAATGACATCTTTCTCTTGAAATTGAACATCATAATAGTTTTTACTCTTGATGCAGTAGAAATTGAAAAACATAAGTGACAGAGACTTTAAGGCCAAACTACAGAAAATACTCAGTCTCACACAAATAATTTCAGCTTATATTTTATTTGATTTAGTTAGCTAACTTTTCACTACAGCAAATAAAATCTACTTAATTTGTTTAAAAACCAAAAATAAACAAACTTCTCTCCTCAGAAGACTGCTATACCTATCTATCAAACTGAGAAATGTTTTATCCTCTCCCGCCCTCTTGTGTCATAAATTTGAACAAACATGTTTAAAATCTAGAGATGCTGTAACTGTTTGAGTAGGAGAAGAGTAGTAGTTTCTTTGTAAAAAAAAAAGGTTGATCAAAAAAATGCTTTAAAACAATATAATTAAGCGTTTTTATTAGCCTATTTATTTTTCCAGCTCCAATGTCTGCCGCATGGTGGCGCCACTTCTATTCTGCCTGCCTTTCGGCGGACTCTTCCGGAGTGTCGTTGTTGACCGTGTGAGAGTTCAGAGTTCGTGTTGTGTTTTTGCTCTTAGCTAACATTTTACCCAACAGTTTTCAGTGATGTTATGGCTTTCCTGAGCCTTTTCGTGAGGAGGCAGCTGCCGCAGGCTGTCACCTACTTCGCCCGGACTCTGAAGCTGGGCCGACCTCCGCGCTCCGCGGCCCCGCTGAGGAGAATCCACGGGTCGGCGCAGCAGCGGACGGCTGAGAAGGGGTCGTGGGGGAAAAGCCGGGGCTCGGAGCAGCCGCTGCAGCTCTCAGACCTTGACAAGGCGGACGCTTTGGTAGGCTAAAAATGGTGTAAAAATACCCAACACACTTGTAATGTATTTGTTTTTTCATCTAATAAGGGTAAATTCCAGACTTTTCATCTATCTCGTTCTCTCTTGCACCTTTCGCAGATACTAAGAAAGTCGCACGAAACAGGTAATTTCAAATTCCCCCCCTAAGTTTTAAGGTTTGTGATTTATTATTATTATTATTATTATTATTATTTAGAATAACAAAAATTATCTTCAAGCTTACATTTCTGACTTACTTTTGAAAAATTCTTGGTCTCTTTTTCCATATTTGTTTTGGTATCTTCCACCCCCAACCACATACAACCCTCAAAAAGTGGTTTGATCCAATATCTTGTGGAGTTTTACTCTGTTTTATGTGTACATTTTGGGATTTTTTTTTTTGTTTCTGTAATTATATTTAACAATTGAGTGCATCGCACTTTGACTCCATGTTGCCATGTTGTGACTTTAGAAACAGCGTGGAGCATTTGGAAGAAAACATGTTTTGCTTTCGCTGATTCTCTATGTTAAAGCCCAACCTGCAAAGTTTCATGGTCCAGTTTTTTTACGGCCATGCGTCAGAAGTAAACTACAGTTCTTAAAATCTAAACTAAAACCACAACTCAAACTTTATTTATATAGCACTTTCCATATAGAACAGAACAAAAAGTGCTTAACACCAGAACAAAAACATAAGACAAGCACAACAATTCGAAACACAGGAACCCCTAGTCCCATTCATGCCTCCCACCCCTTAAATGAGGGTGATAAACATTTGCAAAAGAGTCTGAGCATGGAAAAAGTTTGTTGGTGTAAAAATTGATATTTGGAACCTCCCTCTCAGTGAAAGCTGCACAGACAGCCAGATGCAGCATCACAGGAGACGCCTCAGTAAGGTGGTGATGCTGTTCACAACTAGAGCCGCAGCGGCTGAACAGCAGGCGACCCAGAAGGAGAGGATCCAACTGAGGAACTGACAATGATTAAACAACTTAAACAAGTTCTGTGGAACCCTGACAATACACTCACTCCAAGTTTTCTTAGTTTTCCAAAGAAATATGAATGCGAAATTATCACGACATTATGAGCACTTTATCTAAGAGGAGTAAAAGTACCCAAGATGAATAAGGTTACAGAAAAAGGAAAAAAACACATTTTGAACCCTTCAGCTCTGCAATCCACAGGGTGGAACACAACAATCACTTCTTACACTTTTCCCAATATTCTAAAATAATTCTACCGTATGCTGTCTCAGCCAGCCCCCCCCCCCCCCCCCCCCCCGTCTTTTTTGACATCAATCAGGTTGTGTTTGAATTCCCTCACTACTTGGTGCACTATATATTGCATTCCCCACTTTGCAGAGGTGTCTGACTGAATCTACAGTTCCAAAATCCAGTGCCCTGGAAATTTCCCACAAGTTTCTGTGAAAAACTAGTGTGCATTGATGCTCACTATTGGCAAATATAGACCACAATGCATTGCTGTCATGATTTTTTTTTATTTAAAAAAAAAAAGTAAACCATCTAAGTTTTAATCATCTGAACACAGTGGATTCCTAAATAGCCTCAGTATAATGTTTAAATTTATTAGGTTTTTACTTTGCCAAATGGGCAATGTCATATTTGGCGTTTAAAAAAAAGTAGTGAACATATGTTTAAATTACATTTAAATCCAGGGCAGTGGATAGCTCCTGAATTGTATAGTTTTTTTTTTTTTAGGTGTAAAGAAGGTAAATCAGACATAGTCCCAGCCTAGAGAATCATAATTTCTGATGGTTTTTCAATAAACTCAAAACAAGTCCAACTTTATTTATAAAACAATTTTCATACGCAAGTACCACAAAGGGTTTTACATACTTCAAAATCAAAAACAAAGAGCTTCCCACCCACAGAAAATATTAATTATCTCGATTTGGATCTTCAGATAAAAGCATCAGCTTAATGCAAAATAAAAAAATCTCTCTTTTCATTTTTTTTTATTATAAATTTCTCATTAGAAGTTCCTTCTGAAACTTGGTGACCAAAAAACTGCGACAGCATCTCTCTCATGTCTGATCTCTCGTCAGCTACTTTTGAACACTTTGCTGGTGGCGTGAACATGTTCTTCAGAACCGTTTATTTAGACTCTTTTACACACATCTGACCACGAGTCCAGTCTGGCACCTGTAGAACAAACTAAACCCAGCTCTCAAACTGCAGCATGCAGACATCTGTGACAGATGTTGGTCTGTGTTTACGGCTCTGGCCGTTTTGCAGGATTCCTCTCGTGGTTCAGGAACGGCCTGCTGGCGACGGGGATCGGAGTCATCGCCTTCGTCCAGAGTGAAGTTGGACGAGAAGCAGGCTATGGTACAAAACTGATCCTTTTGCTTTTCAAAGCAACAGAACAGATTTTCTTTCACTTTCTGTTAAAACACAAAGTACAACATGTTGCAGTCACGTAAATAATCCATTTTCCTGTATATTTACAAAGCTCATAGATATTGTGCGTTGTCTCCATCAAACCAACAAACAATACCTCTTTTTTTTAATATAGGCAATTGGTTTTATTGATATTATCTCTAACTTCTCATGTCTTTAATAACACAGGGCTTAGGAGCTAAAAACAAGTCTGTGGATGTTTTTGGAAATCAGCGATTCTCTTTGAAGTAAATGGCTTTTCGAGAAAAGTAAACACGTGAAAACACACCTTTAGCGCTCTTTGTTGTAAAATCGGCGAACTTCAAACAGAATCTGGTGATGAGAATTTTTCTTTGATACAGCACCAGCAGCAGGTCCACAATTAATTATTTCACAAGGATTTCAGCAACTGACTTCAACCATCGGGAGCAAAAATGAAGACAGAGTCCTTGATGCTTTAGTTATAACCATGGATACTACTTGAAGAGATGCCAAATGAAAAAGGCTCATTGATTGACAGCGTGTGATTATTGATGAATGGAAAACACGAAAAAATTAAATCTATTAGACAGAAACTAAACACGTTGCGTTTTTTTTCTCTTCAAAATAAAAGCCTCTTTTTGTAAATTTTTCATGATAAACAGGTTGTTTGGCTTTTGTAATTCAGTGGATTAGACTATAATGTCTTACATTTGTCTTTAATTTGTATCTAATTATGTAAAAAAGGTATTTCAGCAGTCTACGAAGGAACTGAGTTACAGTGACACCATAATCATCTGTTTTTCTGCAGCCTTCTTTATCCTGGGAGGTGTGTGCGTGTCATTTGGCGGCGTCTCGTACATCGGCAGCCTCTTCACCTTGCGGAGGCTGATGCTGCTTTCTGTGCCAGCTCTGCTGCTCCAGGGCGCCGTGGTGAGCAGCGTCGCCCTCTTCTGGCTCTGTGCTGTATCGCTGTACATAGGCCGACTGGAGGTGGAGATCATCCACGAGGAAGAGGACGGCGAGGACGAGGGGGAATGCCGGGAATGCAAAGAGAGGCGGGAACACCGGCCTTACCGGGACTCTGAGGACAGTGATAGGAAAGGACCAAACAAGTAGAGGTCTTCCAGGAACCGAGTGTTTGTGTGGTTGAGTGTGCGCATTCTGCTTTGATTCAGGGTTGGTGTTATTTGTGTAAATCTATTATCTGCGGTCAAAAAAGAAATCACATATTTTTTAGGTGAGTAAAGAAACCTAAATCTTATAGAAAAACTTGCTGGAGGAAATGCTGGTAGGTGAACGTTTACAGTTTTGGTGAATCAATCCTCCTTTTTTTTTACGTTTTAAAAAAAGTACTTTTTTTGTTGTTGTAACTCCACATCCTCAGTTAAGTTTTTGTGCCACTTTATGCAGGTCTCTTGTTTTCTTTGACAACACTTGTTGGCTGCTGTTTTTCATATCAAAGTTGTCAAAAATCTTAAAACATGCTGTGAGAACTGGGGCGGACATGTTCAATCATTTGCTAAATTAGCTTTATTCAAACAAAAATCAAAGGGTTGACCTTTTACTATTGCTTGTTTTTTTAAGTAATAGCTGCACATTTTTGTTTTTGCTCTCTGAAAGTGTAAAATTCAGAGCTGTTTTTCTCAAGTGATTTTTTTTTCTTCATTTTTGTTGACATCTATGTACAGCATCAGAAACATTTGGAGTGTTGTTTCAATGATGGTTTTAATGAATGTCAAAAAGAAACCCAACGGTGATTTTCTGTTTTTATGTAGGCTTTGCTGTTGTAAACTTTTTTTTTCACTGTTTATCGCATTACAGTTTGTAAAGTAATAAAGCCAGATCCATTCTGTTCTGAATCGAGGCTTCAGGGTTTCCATTCAAAGATATTCTCTTAGTAAACACACACACGCCTTCACTATCAGCTGGCAGAATCAGTTCCAGCTGTTACCAGGCGACTGTCAAACACACTACTGGTTTGTGAAACCTAAGACATTTGAGTTGGGTTGTTGCATTAGATAAATACAACCTCATTATTTCTATTGTTTGTTTACCAGAAATCCTTAAGTGCTATCGTACTGTAGCTAGAGGTGCTGTCACCTGCCAATGATTAGAAATAGCTGGTGTGAAGGCCTATATCAGGCGTGTCCAAAGTCTGGTCCGTGGGCAAAATGCAACCCGCATTAAAATTTCCACAGGCTCCTGTCACAAAATCAAAAACATGAAGCCCCTTCTAAGAACTACCATGTCTTCATTGTTCTTGGCTAAATAACAAGAACAGATTTGATATTTTTTTGTGATCAAAACCATAGTTGTTTGTACTTCTGAATAAGATGACTGTTATTTTCATGTTCACATTTTAAATTTAGAAGTTTACTGTGAGCCTTTAATCATTAGTAAAATTTCAAATGAATCCAGATTTACTGTTGTTTTTCTTTGGTTTTCAATTAGAAATTCACTAATTGTGGTTAAAATGTGTTTTGATGTATTTATTGATTTATGGGGAGAAATGAAAAGAACCCCGCTGCAATACAATTTTCATGAAATGGTTCATTTGGATTTAATGTAGTTATCCCTTGCGCTATCTTAGATGACCCCACCCTTACATTGACGTGTTCTCCCTACCATGACAAAGGTGGATAAAGGTGGAAAGATTTAATGTAATCCATGGACACCAGTGAAGATCACAAATCGTTGAAGAAAAAAGGTTCAGAGCACTGTCTAGTGGGTCTAGATGACCCAACTCCCAATGTCAAAGTGCCTAGGATAGCACAAGTGTTAAACGATTCAAAGAATGCAGGCTGATTGACTGGCCCATGCGCACTTTTAGCAAATCTAACTTCTTTGCAAAATGGCAACAGCTTCAGAAATACTAAAAGTTTGTCCTATAAAACAGAAGGAAGCAGAAAACAGTTGCAGAAAACTATCAATTTCTGCTAATAAACGTCTAAGGAATTTAAAAAAAATCTTTAAATCATGCAGTACTCAAAGAAATACAATAAAAAGGAACAAACTTGAACATTCGCTGCTCAAATCTGAAAATGAAAAACGATTCAAACAAAAAACAAGATCTGTTTGGGAGAAATACCTTTTTTTCAAAATAAAAAGGAGCTTTACAGAACTGAAGATGACAAAAGTGACTTAAAAAACTGTGGAAAAACTGTGGAAAATTATTTGCAAAAGAAACACAAAGTGTCTGCAGAAAGTCCATAAGCCCACTTTTAGTTTGGATGGAGGGGCTGTTTGGCAGTCAGTCTGACCACAAAATCCAATGTTCGCCAGAGTTTTCCCCCTGCATCTTTACAGCCGTCTGTGGGATAAACAGAGGTTGACTGTAACTGTAACTGAACTGTGTATATCTTTATCTAAATGATCTGAAGCACAGCAGCACTTCACATCCAGAAGAACTAAAGAGGAGAAACAAAAATCTAAATTGAAATGCTGTGATTGGGGGTTAAAGATGGGTCAGTGTCCAGTTAAGAAAATGAACACTAAAGTGAAGAAATGATCATTCATTATCTAGATAACGTTAAAAAAAGCAGACAATTAAACATGAATCCAACAGCAATTGTTCTGTAATTCAAATTCCCAAAAAAGAAATAAAAAAACCAACAGGGCTCAGACTCAGCAAATAATACCACTCCACACCAAATGATATGAAACAGTTGTCCAATTTACCTTTTACATATATATTAGATTTTAAATCTTCCATTTAGATAAATAAATTGATCTTTGCAATGATTCATCTCAGCTGCTGAACTGATTGGTTTCATTTTTGTCAAATCATGATGCAAGGGTGTTGTGTACTTACTTGTCTTGAACGGTAAACTAGTAAAAAATTGTGCAACTATCCATAGAGTAGGTTCCTGAAAATGAAATTAAAGGTTCTGATCACGACTTCAGCTGATCATTAAGCTCCCAGGTTTGATCGAAGCCACAGAAATAGGAAAACTCAAATGAGACACCAAGAAGACACACATCATCTGCTTTCTGGAAGTTCCTTTTTTTCCAGTTTTCTTTTTTTTTTCCTTTTCTCATTTATTTATTGTTGCATTTTTGGCACTTTTTTACTTCCCAAACACCCACACTGATATCTGACTTCTGGATTTAGCTGCACATGTCAGTGGGCGGAGTTTACCTCAGGGCACTTTCCTCTTTTGGCTGCACAGAAGGACAAAATAAAAGCAGACATTAATTTGCATTTCAGATTATTTCAGAGTCTCACCAGCTCTTACAACCCTGTTAAAGGCCTACTTCCAGGATATCCAACTGTGTGTGATGACGGCAGAGTACACTACAGCGTGGCAACACCTGGAAGTGGGAACCATGGCTGGCTGCACCATCTCCCCCCTGGCATTCACCCTGGCCATAGAGGTCATCACATGGGCTTCTCAATGGGTGGTTGGCGGACCACGAATAAGACCTAGACTGAGGCTTCCACTGGTCAGGGCCTACATGGAAGACCTCACTACTCTGAATACGACCAAGGCTTGCACAGTAGGGCTGTTGGGAAAGCTTCACAAGAACATCAAGTTGGCTCGGATGAAGATCAAGCCAAGTAAGTCCAGACGCATCTCCATCGTCAAGGGCGAGCTGTCAGACCACCGCTTCCACATTGGCGAGGATCCCATCCCAACGGTTTCAGAAAAAGCTGTGAAGAGCCTAGGCCACTGGTTTGATGCTTCCCTCAGAGGTAAAGAGCAAGTAGAGCAGCTCAGAAAGGACATAAATAGTAAATGGCATATACTTATATAGCACTTTCTACCCTCTTTTGAAGGCCCAAAGTGCTTTATACACACTGATGGCGGCTCTGCTGCTAAACACTGGTGCCAACCTTCCACCAGAGGCAAGGTGGGGTTCAGTGTCTTGCCCAAGGACACTTTGACACATGGGCGTGCAAGGCGGGAATTGAACCTGCAACCACCCTACCGCTGCACCACGGCTGCCCATGCCAGTGGCCTAGAGAACATCGACAGCACCCTGCTCCCTGGCAAACAAGCTTTGGTGCATGCAGTATGGTTTACTCCCATGTCTTCTCTGGCCATTAACCCTGTATGAAGTGGCACTGTCAAAAGTAGAAAAGTTGGAGAGGCTGATCAATGCCTATGCCAGAAAAAAGCTTGGCCTTCCCAGGTGCCTCAGTACCATTGGACTCTACGGCAGGGAGATTTTAGAACTAACTATATCCAGTTTGGTAGAGGAGTACAAGTGTGCCAAGATCAGGTTAGAGATGAGACTGCAAGATACCTGTGACTCACTGGTTGCCCAAGCAGCTACCATCCTTGCCACTGGGAAGAAGTGGGCCCCGAAGGCAGCAACTGATCAGGTCAAGGCAGCACTTAGACACAAAGACATTGTGGGATGCGTGCAGGAGGGGAGGAGTGTTCTTGGTCTCTCATCTAGCACACCTCACCTTCCTGGAGGAAGGCCAACCCAGCTGAGAGGCGTAGACTGGTGGTCAAAGAGATACGCCGGGAAGAGGAAGCAGGAAGGTGTGCTCAAGCCGTGGCCTAGGTAAAGCAAGGTCAGTGGATGGGGTGGGAAGGAGTGGAGAAGAGGAAGCTCTCCTGGAAAGACCTGTGGGAGATGGAGGGGTCCAGGGCAAGCTTTATAATTACAGCTACCTATGATGTCTTGCCTTCTTCTGCAAACCTAAACCAGTGGTATGGCGAAGACCTCTCATGCTCTTTATATCAAATCCCAGCAACATTGAAGCACATCTTGGTGGGACGCAAGACCAGCCTCAGTCAAAGCCGGTACACCTGGCAACACAATGTGGTGCTAAGGTGTCTGGCAACAATGCTGGAAAGACAGAGAACATGCGTGAACGTCCTTCCTCAAGTATCATCTCATCGGCAGCTAATACCTTTCGTCCAAGAGGGCCAAACCACCTTCAACACCACCAGTGCAGCTGACATTGGACAGCTAGGTAGAGCACGGGACGGAAAATGCTGGCGGACCTGGACAAAAAACTCTGCTTTCCACTGGAGGTTGGATCCACCAACCTCCGACCAGACCTTGTACTGGGGTCATCCACGCTCAGGCTCGTATACATCATAGAGCTCATAGTACCCTGGGAGTGTGCAGTAGAGGAGGCTTATGAAAGGAAGATGCTGAAGTACGTTGAACTCACAGCAGACGCTAAACAACAAGGCTGGAGTGTGAAGGTACGTCCAGTGGAAGTGGGCTGCAGGGGTTTTGTGGCCACCTCAACACCCAGGCTACTCAGGGAGTTGGGAGTGCTTGGGAAGGTTCAAAGGCAGGCAATTAAAGATCTCTCCCAGGCAGCTGATAAGGGGAGTCAGTGGCTGTGGATCAAGAGGAAGGACCTGACCTGGGCCTCCAAATGTCTGGTGGCTGATGGGGGTGAACCTGGGACGCTGGGATTCACTGCTGAACCCTCTGGAGGTGTCGTGGGCCTATCAGTGAAACCCTGAAGAAGGAGGGCGCCCACTTGAAAACCCAAAAGATGTCACCATTCATTTGCTTGTCACAGTGTCTCAATGGTGCCTCAGTATTTATTCAGGGATAATGACATCTAGTCCTATAAAACAGAACGGCAGGGATCGGCCTAAATACAATTCTAAAGTGTTTTGAAATATTAAAAATGAAATGTTTTAAAACAGTTTTCTATTTAGCAAATGTGGCAGAAAAATACTTCCTTTGGGACTTTTGCTACTGTGAAATAAATATCACAAACGATGTAGCATCTTGGAGCACATTTGTGGATAAATTGTCTTAACAAAATCTAAATTTGTCAGATAATTTTTTTACAATAGAATGTGTCTTATTCCTCGTATTGGCAAAACATGGATCCATTTGACATTGTTGCTCTTTTTCAAGTTTCATTTGCAATTAAAAAAAATAACTATTTGATACATTAATTTCTAGCTTTTGTTGCCGGCAGTACAAGAAACAGGAATTTCTGCTTTTTAATTCAAAAATTGTGAATTGAACGGTCAAGGAGTTTTTTTCCTTTTCTCGTTTCTATGTAGCATGTAATACGTACTGTGATAAAACAAGTGCCATAAGAGAAGCTTCAAAGTTTTGCATTCATCTTCTACCGTTTATTCCCTTTTGGGGTCACGGGCTGCCGGAGCCTATCCTGGCCACTTGTCTGCAAAGGTAGGGAGCACCCTGGACAGATCTGTCACAGGGAAGAGTGTCCACAATCACACACCCATGCACTCTCACCTAGGGACAATTTAGATTAACATTAGCATGTTTTTGGACAATGGGAGGAAGGCAGAGTCCCCGGAGAGAACCCACAAATGCATGGGGAGAACATGCAAACTCTACACAGAAAGGTCCCCATTGATGTTCAGGTTCAGGTCCCCCAGCTGGGAATTGAACCAGGGCCTTCTTGCTGTGAGGCAAGAGCGCTAACCACTGCACCATGCAGGATACCATTTTATGTATTTTATGTATAATAATATAAGAAATTAATTACATTTAAAATTACCTTTTTATTGTATTTAAATTTCTTTTTTGCCGTCCATTCCAGGCTGAAAACAAGAGGACTGAGCTTCAAGAAGAGAGAACTATTGTGGATTTGAATAGAAAAAAATAATTTTTACATTTTTCCTCCATTTTACAAAATGGAGGAAAAATGTTTAAAGGAGCGCATATGCATCTATCATGAATGGTTTCAGCCTGGACATTTGCTCACTAATTGTGGCGTATTTCTAAACAAACTGCATGTGCTGTAGCTGGATAATTTCTTTAATGAGCTGCTGATCTGCAGGCGTTAAACATGAGCCGAACTCAGCAGCCGGTTGGTATGTGTGGAAGTGCTGGAGGTCTGGGGGGATGTGTCTTTGATAACTATCTCTGACTAGGTTAGGGCTAAGGTCTGTGATATCTCTCATCCATCGACACAGAGTCCTGCTTTGGAGACTCACTTTGTCGTCACCCTGTCTTCCTCCCCTGTCTTCTTCCTCCCTTCCTCCGGCTTCTCCTTCACAGATTCCCGAGGTGTTTTAGTGCAGCTGTGTTTCTCATGCAGTGTGCGACTGCATGGCTGCTGCAGTGTGACCAGCTCCTCAGATCATCTTCTACCCTTTCACCCAGGAGTCCTCTCTTTCTGGACTCCTCTTCACATTCTCCTGCACCACCAACCTCCCCCTCTCTCCACTCTCCACCTCCCTCCTCTCTGGCTGCATCTGACTGCCCAGGTCTGTTTGGCATGCTGAAGGCTCCCGAGGCCTGGCGCGTCTAAAGGGCAGGGCGCCCAGAGGCAGGAGACGCGCCCTTACTGACAAACAGTATCTTTCCCAGACCCCGAGCAGCTATAGGAACCACAACAGCAGCACAATACATCCGACCCGAATCTACCCTCACGCATCTCTAAACCTCAATTTCACACCTGCACTCTCAATCCTGAAAGTTGGAGTCGTAACCTCTGCGTACTTGGAAGGCGGAGCGCTCATCTGCTCTCAGGTGTTAAATGCCACAGGAACGGATGAAAGGACCGGCCCGGAGAAAAGCATTATGCATAGATTGAACTTGTCCGGGAGAAAAGCAGAGACAGTTGGGAGACGTCAACAAAGACGAACACGGCGGAAGGGAAAGAAAGTGCCTGAATGTCTGTTTGCATCCTTTGCTCTTTTCTTCTTTGCCATATTTGCACTCTTTCAAATGCATTTACATGTGCTGGGGTATTTCCCCTGGGAGCATGACTCTAATTCAGAGGCTAAGATAAGCCATCAAAGTTAGTGACAGACAGGGCGCACGGGTGACTCAATGACAGGCCAAGCAGAAGACAGTCAGGAAAGCTGTCATGACTTATGTTTGTGGACAACAGATGCACAAACACGCACACAGGTGGCACACAACGCGCACGCCACACCTTTGTTTCCCTCCATGAAGCCATTATGACGTAAAGAGACACACACACAAACACACACCCTTTCATACAATACATAAGGTTTTGCACGTACAACGGCATTTTCTCCCCGACAACTGCTCTTGTTTAGTATGCGCTTCCTTTGGTCTTGAGGAGGAATGATCCTCACTCTAATGAACTAGGGCCTGCCACTTGAATGTAAAACAGGATTTAACCCGTCTTCAATGTCAGAGCCCCTCCCTGGGGTTGCTTCAGACAACACACACAAATTCACACAGACGCACACACATAGACACACAAGTGAACCCCTGACAAACACACACACAGCGTGAGCGCGCCTGCATATATACTTCTTCATAAGTGAGACGCTCTCCATTAGAGTGTGCGCTTTTGTGTTCATTTCAGGCCAGTTCATCCCCAAGTCTTTTCTGAATCCATAACACTCGAGCGACGTACAGCCAGACTTCACACGTGGCTTTTTATTAGGGATTAATGCTGAATGTGTACACTTCAGGGGCAGTTATGTTGATAATTTTACATAAAAAAGCCATGCAGGTTTTTTTTTTTTTTTTTTACAATTATTTATTACCTTTTTGTGCCAAGTTTTAGACTAAAATAAAAACTAAAAATTGAACCCCCAATGGGATTGGGGGTCTGTTTCTCTTTTAAAGCATCTTAAATCGTGTATTGAATTAACTAAGCAGAGTTCACATGCTTTGCAAACAATAAAAAAAGACAACAAAAGCTTGATTTGTGCTCCTCTACTGAAATATTTTATTATCATCATCTGTATCACTGTGTGTTTTTTTTTTTTTTTTTTTTACATTTGTTCATTTTTATTCCATGTCTGGGTGAAGTATTTACAAAGATGGCTGGATCATGTTAGATTCACAGTGATGGGCGAAAGGTTAGCTGTTTTATTCAACAACGACAACAACGACAACAACCAAATCCAAAGTAAAAAGACAAGCAGACACACATTCAGGCATTCACACTCACATTTTATGCCAGTAAACAGCAGAGTGTTTGCGTGTGTGTGTGCGCGCGTTTGCTCACACACTCCCCCACTCCTTGTATAAGACAGCACGGGTGCGTTTCACACACCCGGTCTGGACAGCTCTTTTTCACCGTCTTTTTTTTCCTGTCAGACATCAGGACGTGAACATAAGGTTTCCACGGGAACTGCAGATTACACTGTCAACAACAATCTGAATTTGGAGGAAGAAACATAAGTGCTAGTAACATCAACAGATTACATGACTTGACATGTTTGATAGATCATTTTAAAAGACTTCATTCAAAAGTGCTAAAAAAAAAAACTTTTAAACTTACTAAGTTCTCTGCTTGTCTGGCTGCATTTTATTGAAAAATATTGACAAGCTCAGACTTTTAATACTGTGTTTGGGGGTGAATAGTTTTAGGTTACCTGTAGAAAAACATCTTATTTTCTTAGTCCTGAGTAGAATTCTGATCAATCGGTGTGAAAGACAAATTTAAAGTGTTTTAAACATCCACTCTTATTTTGAAATTTAACTTCCTGTCAACGGAAAAGTTCTGCTTTAGAATAATTCATTGGTTTTATTGACCGTAAATGGTCATATTTTAATGACGACACGTCTGTTTATTGACTTATCCATGAATAAGACCCCCCCCCCCACTGCACAGTGACCAGGCTACATTATTTATGACCACATCAGGATCATACGTCTGAGTCGTGAAGTGCTTTAAAGTCCACAGCCGAACCAGTTTAAGTGCTCAGAAAAAAATCAGAGGTCCAGGTGACAAAACCTCTTCTGTCCAGCCCCCTTTCTCAAATACGTGTCAGAAATATAAAATAGTATGGTGATAACGACCTTTTTGTCTGTTGAGACAAAATTATAAACCTTCATTTTTGCATTTGAAATGAAAAAAAAACAACAACATCCAAAACTTCAAATTAAAAGCAATAATATGGCTTTCATGCACAAACACAGCTGCAGCATCATAAAGTATATACTATAATTAACACTTATTTAAAACAAATGAACTTTCCATGATCAAACAAAAAAAATAACATTATGTTTTCATTGCATTTTATTCCCTTATATATACTGGAATGTTTGGGACTCCACTTCTCAGAGTTTTGTCCCAACAGTGTGCTTTAAGTATGGCTGACTGATCAACACTCCATGATGAGTTGTTACACAACGTGTAAACCCGACAATCAAACTCTCTCCTGGCGCCCAGGGTGCAGTGTAAAACTGCTATGATAAAATCTATTTTTTAATCCTAACAAGTGTCGTCCCCCCCCCCCCCCCACCCCAACCCCCGTCTGACTGGCCAAGGGGTTAATTGGGTTAATTGGAGTAAGTGATGCATGTCTGAGCTGAGGGTCTTCATGGTTTTGTCTCTATTTACAATATGGCTTCTCTGAGCGGAAGAAACACAGAAATCAACACAAACGTGTAAAGACACAGAGCAGAGTTTGTTATTGTTGTGACGATGGAGAGTCTTGAGGGACAGCCCGTCAGGAATTCCCGTTTTTCTCCAGGAGTCGCTGTCACTTGTCCACAGTAAATTTGAATGGCAGCATCTTGTCATTTTCTATAAATTGCAGTTGTTCGACTCATTGTCAAATTAGTAAAGTCCTCCGAGGCTCAGTGTCCTGCCAGTGCTGTAATTCTCACCCTTTTCTGCGTCTCTCTATCCATCCTGTCACTGCACACTTATTTATTCCTATTCTCTTCTTTTCCCTCCCCCTTGAGATTCAGTCCTCCTCCGTGCCTGCAGCCCCCCTCAGTCCATTCATACAGAAAGGCAAGCCGGAGGAGAAAGGGCTGTCAGACGGGGAGAAACCACTGAAGGGTGGCAGTCCAGCCAGCCGCTGTAGGTGGGGGAAAAAGGCAGGTGGGGGTCCCTTGTGGTGGTCCGAGCGTAGCTGCAGGCCATCACTGTGTCCTGCACTGTGGTGGTGGGAGGGTGGTAGCTCTGGCGGAGCGTAGCGGATAGTGCTCGGAGCATACAGGCTCTGTGGGCCCTGCGGGCCGAGGGCGAGGGGGTGGAAGAGGACCCGCCCTGCCGCCCCCCCTGCAGCCAGTCTCTGGAGCAGCTCAAAGTCGGGGCCGTTCCCTGCGCCGCCGTTGCCGCCGCTGCGACTGACCACCCCTGCCGATGCCCTCTCCTCGCGCGGCAGGGGGGAGGACACAGACATCGCAGGAGACAGGGCGGGGGAGGGAGGGGTGAACAGGCCTTTGGGCGGGGCTTCACTGCTGGAAGACGAATCTGGGATGGGAGTGGTGGGGCTGTCGCCGTTCAGGCCGTTGGAAGGAGTTTGTGTATGTGCTGTCTGGGGGTGGGAGTTGTGTGTGTGTGAGCTGGTGGTCTGTGTGTGCGACCCCCAGTGCCCTCCACTGGCCAGGGCTTCATGTTCAGTCTTGATGCTGGGGTTTCCGGCCAAAGGAGTGGGGGCCACCACACTCTTCAGCTGCTGGATCACAGCCCTCCCGTTGTGCACCATCCCACCCCTCTCTCCTATTGCCGGGGTGTCCCCTCCTCTGCCCTGCTTGCCTCCTCCTCCGCTGTCTTCCTGTTTCAACCTGTCGCTGTCTCCCCCTTCATCCCACTCTGTCTCCTCTTCCTCCTCGCCCTCACTTTCTGTTGCCAGGTCTGAGGAGGCTGATATGACCTCCTCTGTGTGTCGCAGCTCTTCCAGTCGGCGACGGCTTTCGGGAGGGGCACCTTCGGGGTCAGACCTCAGCAGGCGCTTCCTTCTGTCCTCAGTCTGGATGGCAGCGGTGGAGAACTTCTCTCTGCCTTTAGTGTCAGAGCTCTTCCCCACTGAGCTCTTCGCTGGTTTGGCACCTGAGGACCGACGTAGATATAAATGAATGAAAACAGTTCATTCAGGTGACTGATCGTAGAAAATAGTAATCTTGTTGTGCAGAACCTCGAGCCTGTGGGGAGCTGTCAGTCGGGGACGGGCTGACTTGCAGCCGCTCGGCTCGTATGCTTTCAGGCAGCTGCAGCAGATCCACCGGAGTGTCAGGCAGCTCCGTCCGACTGCGAGGATTGATGTGCAACCAGAAAAAAAGGAGAAAAATGTAAATGCAAACACAAACGACCACTTGAAGTCACTCGCACATGAAAACAGTAGTGCTGATACCGAAACAACATATAATCAGTCTAATAACAACCTCCAACAGCCAAAGTGACTCAGACCCTTCTAACCTCAACTTAACACACACCCAGCCCCCCAACAGGAAAAACACAAGCATTTAGAAGCACAAACAAGCAGAAAACAGACAAAAAAATCCCACGTCCCACACAGCCGCCCACCTACACAGTTGATCTCACACAAGCAGGAGGCTGTTAGAGAAGTTAATTAGCTCTTGTAATTACAGCACTAATTAACTAAAACACCATTCAGACCTAAAATTCTTACATCCATTTGTACTAATTATATAGCTTCCCTCTAATTAACATTGAAATTCAGCCTACTCCTTTTGTTTGTGTCTGACTACTTTGGTTTTTAGCATGTATTAAATGTTTTCAGTGTGTATGTCTGCTGATAAGCAGATTTTATGAAGGCACTTGGAAAAATATGCCTTAATCCAGACTTAGAATCAGTAAATATTTAAAGGTTGAAATGCATTTGAGACCTGAAATATTTTGTTTCAGACATAAGATCTTTTAAAAACTTTTGGATTAAAGCGACAATATTATTATTTAGTGGAGATCCATAAAACAGTTTGCACAGACAGATGTAAGTCTTTATGACTTAAAAAATGATAAATATTTTAAACCTGCCAATACTTGTAAGCCATTTTTGACATTTTCATCAAAAATGGGTTTCAATACGATGGGGAAAGATTCATGCACTGTGCTTTGATGTCGAGTATCCTCAGCCATGTTCTCACACGTCTGCAGCGGGAAAACTCTCCCCCAATAATCCCACAACATTTCATCATCCATCCCCTGGAAGGATTTCTGTACACACTCAGCATGGCGCCTGCATGTATAAACTGCGCTCATGTTTGCCATTCTGGGGAGCAGAGCTTGTGCACGTGCTGCACTGACCTCAGGACGTAGTTAACCCAGATGACGTTGCGCTCATGTGGGGCTTTGTGGTTGATGGAGACGGTTGCGGTGGACTGGATCCACAGGTAGCCTCCTCTCCTCTGCAGCCAACGATAGTATCCAGTCACCACCTGGCCTTTCCTTAGTACTAATTGGAAGGCAGGAAAAGAGGAAGAAGGGGTAAAAAGAAACGTTCTCTGATTGGTTTTGCAGTTCAGATTTGCTGCAGCAGGGGGCGTCTATCACAACATTTGGAGTCTTGAACAGACTTCCTTGGTCCATAGTTCAGATACGGAGAATAATAAGGGGGTGGGAATGAATAACCTTTATTAGATATGCATAAGGATGCAACTCACAATCCTCATGGCTCTGTCTGAAGTTTTCCAGATCTTCTACGTGGATGAAATGGTAACAGGTGTGTCCCACCACCTCTGCAGGGGTCAGATCCATGTACTCTGAGATTCTGTGAAAGAATACAGGAAAGCACCGAGGCAGATGTGTCTCCATGAAACGTCACCCAACGGGACAAAATGGGGAAGCACAAAAAAGGCAAAACAGAACTACATGTTTGATAATAATGCTATGTAAAACAAATATCAGATATGTAAAAAAAAAAAATCTCTTACCTGTTCTCACAGTATGTGACCTGAAGGTCCATGTTCACTCGGAAGACAAACATGTGACTCTCCATGCGGACTTCATTCAGGGTGGAGGGTGGGAGCGTGTGTGCCAGTGCAACCAAGCCCATGGGACGGCGGACTGAGTGCGCGGAGCCCGGGACCAGAGCAGGGCGGCAGCGGATTCGCCCCGTCACGTGGATCACCTGACAAGCACAAAGCCATTTTGAATGGGGTGAAGAAAAGAAAACCACTCGTCTTGACTGAGTTTAAACTAATCAATGCACAGAGATGATGGAGATTTGATTATGAATTCATGAACATGAACACAAAAACCAAGAATAAAGCTACCCTGATATCACAGTCAAAAGCTGTAAACACAGGGATATGATGTTCAGTGTGAAATAAGGTCACAGTCAGAGAGACAATGACTAAATGTTATAAAATACTGGCAGAACTGAACAAAATGACATGGCTCTGCTTGTATTTATGAATCCCAGTGGATTTTTAGATGTTTTTTTAAATCATAACAAAATATTTTCTCACATACTTTGTACCCAGAAGACTTGACGTGCAGGCCTCGTTTGGTGAGCGTGGACTTCATGCGAATGAAGAACCCTCGTTCTGGAGGATCGTCCGCAGAGGAGTGCGGACTGGATGGAGCTGCAGGGAGAGAAACGGAAAATATCGCAATGCTTGTTATCTGCTTTTGATGACTTCATAAATACAGTCACTTCTCATATTCCAGGGAAAATAAAAGTACCAGGCTCTGGGGTACCGGCAAGGGAGGAGGTGGACGCCGAGCTGGAGGCGCTCTCGGGGGCCGTGTGGCAGCCAGCCTCAGCCCGCAGGTGTGGCCTGATTCCCAGCCGCTCGGCCATCTCGACATGGTCCGCCGGGTGGATGTAGTCAAACACGCTGCTTCCTGTCAGCTCCACCTGAAGAGAAGCCCGTACACCGATCAAAACCAGCCGCTCCGAGCACAAATAAATACACGTGAGCAAGTACAGTACACACAGAAAAATCAATGAACGTTATGACAGGAAAATGAAAGCACCGCTCTGGGTTACAACTCAACAAGGAACGATGAGGGTGTGAGTCCTCCCCCACCCCACAGGAACACACACGTACACACAGTTCAGTCTCATGAGAACATGCCGCTACAGTGGAACACAAATAAAACCAGAGGAGATAAAAATCAATTGTTTTTGCTGATTAAAAACAGGTGAACTCCAACTATCTCCAAAGGTCACATTACTATTCTTCTTGTTCTCCGGGTGTCTTCCTCATGCAGCTGCATGACATAAAGAGCAGCAAGACAAATCTATATGATCCCATCATCATAATGCATCCTGGTTGCATCTCTAATCATTTAAAGGTAATAATGGCATTGCTCTTTCATGACATCCATTAAAGCAGCACAATTTAAAGCTGTGATTCCATCTGAAGCTGTATAAATAAGTGTGAGCGCGTGAGAGAAAGTAACAGAGAGCAAAAGGGTGAGGGGGATCATGCATGCTCACACACATCTGTGCAGCTTCTATTACAGCTGTGAATGTTTGTGAGTTTTCTTGCATGTGTGTGTGTGCTGCAATAGCATTCTATCTGATAAAACCACGGCTCCAGCAGCCTCACACCCTTGTCTGTAGGACACAGCCATTTATTACCGGATTAGAGCCGTTTACTGCAGGCTTTATGGGATCTTCTGCAGGCCCTCAAGGACATCACAGCCAGGAAGAGGCAGAGAAGGAACAGGGAAGGCGAGAGAAGAAGAATGAGAGCGACTGATGGTGAGGAGTGAAGATAAGATGAAGGAAACCCCTCGGTGTACAGCTGAGATGATGGAAAAGATTGAGCAAAGATTGAGTTCTGGACATATGAACTTCATTTGTTGGGAGATGCTTTGCTTTTTGAAAATCTATTGTTAAAAAAATAAATGTTTCCATGGAAGTTCATGAATTTGCTCCGGAACTGTCCAATATGAGGGAAAAAAATCAATAAATCAATTTACTGTGTACATTTTTATTGTTTTTTTTAGAAATAATAGGAATGACTATATACTGTTGTCCAAGTGCAGTTTTTCGCCTTAAGCTCAAAAAGTGTCAAATATATATTTTTCTATAGGCTTTGACATCTGACATTCAAAAAAAGGTTTTTACTTTTTGCTTCTTAATTTTCTTTCACACTCCAACCAGTTTAATAGATAAGAAAGCCCACATTTGAAGGCCAAATGAGATAAATTAGCCATCATTTCATTGTTTCCACATTAATGGGTCTTTTGGGTCACTGAAATTAAATTTTGCCACTTGCACACGCCTAAGATTGCCATCGGAAGTCCTATCCCAGTAATTGTAAAAGTTTTAATTAAGTGTTACATCATTTCTTGTCTTTTTCTGCTCTTTTCTTCTAGAAGCGGGCTTTTGTGAAGTACTTGCGAGCAGCTGAGTGTATAATCAGGAGACCCTGGGTTAACAGCTTCTCAGGATGATGAAGATCAGAGCAGCAATTCTTTGGCTTTTAAAACTAAATCATGACTCAGAAATTTCAGAGGATGAAACAATACTCATATATTGGATTTTCCCACTAAAACCACTTCAGACCATTTTTAACTTGTACAACATTTGTACAATCTATGGGACAACAGCAAGTCACAAAGAGGAAGGGAAAACAGATAATCATTGGATAAAACAGATGCAAAGATCTTTAATTAAATATTTGTTGAAACCACTTTAAGAAATGTTGTTGCTGTGGGCTAAGGTGTTCAGAATGTTGTGAGGATAAAAGTGAGGTATAATAGCTCGCAAGACCGAATAGGCCACAAATAAACAGTTTTAAACATTCATCTAAGATGAATTATATGAGGTTCCATTTATGCCAAAATATGTTTTTGTGTCCACTGTCTATGTCTTTGGTCTATTGGTAGACATATACATTAACAAATGTTCCATAAACTTGTTCATAGACAATGAACCAAAAACATAGACAGTGGACTCAAAAACGTATTTTTGGCACTAATGGAACCCCGTATTCGTATTGAAAGGACTTCATCTTGTTTTTATGTATTTCAAAGATTAAAATAAAGGATTTTAAAGGAAGCTGACAAACTAAACTAAATAAAAGATTTCGTCCAACAAAGTAGCTGCACCCACTGAACCTCAGCTCCCACAGCCTCTGAGACGAATGGGTAAAAAAAAACCCTGTACATGTACATTTAAAATCAAGCTAAGTTATACAAAGTCAGTATTTATGTAAGTACTGGTATAATGAAAAAAGTATATAATGACAAACTGAAGCAGCTATTTGAATCTTAATAGGATTTTTTTGTAAACTAAAAGTAGAACTAATCAGCTTTAGGGTACTAAAGCAAAAGTTACATCTTAGGTGTTCCAAACTGCAAAAATACTAAATCCCACCAAGTGTTTGTGTGTAGTTTATAGTTTAAATTATTTATAAGACTTGATGTAAAACAAAACAAACTAACTAGTAACTTTTCAGTGAGATGCAATGACTTGTTTTAAGACAAAAATCCTCAAAAATGTGTTGAGTCATTTGATCTTGAAAACATCTTATTTTAGGAAATATATCTAAGGTTTTTTTCTTTTATTTGCACAATAATTTTAAGAAAAAGTTTATGGTGAATAGTCTTTTTTCAAGAAAAAGATTACTTTGTTTTAGAGAAACAGGAAAGACTCATCTGACTTGACAATTACAGATCATTTTAAAGAAAAAATATCTTAAAATGTGTATTTCTGGTTTTACTTTAAGATAATTATAGTCTAGAAAAAAGGCTAGGTGGATTGTTGTAGCTCTCAAAATTGAATACATTGGGGGGAAGTGTGTAAATATAACAACTTTAAAGATATACTTTTTTTGAGCAATACTTACTTTAAGATGCTAAATTTTGTAGTCACCAGAGCAACATACCTGAATAGAAGTGCTTGACTGCTCATTTCTATATAATTCTGTCTTTACACAGTAGAACATCATAACTTATTTTAAGAAATCTAAATAGGAAAAGTTCTGCTAGGCAGATTGTTTTTTTTACTATTCTAAGTGAAAAACATCTTGAAGTCTATATTTCAACTTACTTAAAGGAGGACATTTTTCCTGTGCATCTCTGATGTCCTTTAGTTGAAGCAAAGACATTTTTAAACTGCAATGCACAAAAACCTTTCAACGCATTTTGACATTTTTAAACTGTAATCATAAAATAAAAATACATTTAATAAAAGAATGGACTAAACTAAGTTATTAATGTGGGAATTCTTCCCTGTTTTACCAATAGTAGACAGTGGTAAATGTGGAAGATGGCCTTTTAAAAAATTAATCAAATTGCTAAAAAAACTAATTTTACTTCATCATTTTTGTCAAATATAAATAAGAGTGTAAGTACTTCAAGCCATTACAAAACTAAGTACTTATACTTTCCTCTAATCCCTCCCATCTCTGTGTATTATCAGGGGCAGACTTACCATTAGGCAAAGGCAGCCGATCGCCTGGGGTCCCCAACACTCTAGGATTACTTTTGGGCTGGAAAACCATGACTCTATCCACTGACAGAGATTAAACGATGAATCAAAGCAATTTTTTAAAAAGTGGTCATATGCAGCATAGTGATCGAGCTGCTTTAAAAAGAGGAAAAGACAAAGAGAAAGCAAGACATTTATTGCCAAACTTCCAAAAGTGCTGGAAGACATGAAATTGGAAGAACAAGAACAGAATAAAAAAACTAAAACATGGCACAAAAAAAAGTAAAGAAGGAGAAAGGGAAAGAAAAGAAGAGGAAAGGTAAAGAGGGGGGAAGAAAACGGTAACTTTGAAAATATTTTTATATTGATGGCACTCTGTACTTTTTTGTTCCTTCATTAAAGTATTTTTGTGTCTTTTGTCTTCTTCAGTAAAACCGAATGAATTAAAGAAAAACAGACAATTTGTTCCTAGGAAGTGAGAGATCAACAAATTAATGCATTTGATAAATTTCATATTTTTCCAAGTTAAAAAGAATGTATATAATATAAAACAAAATTCTTTAATATTTAAATGGATTTGAGTTTTCAAATTCTTATCACATCTGGATTCTTTACATTGATGTTGCCTAAAAGTGAACCAGTAAGGAAGTTATTAAAAATGTTTACCATATAGGTAAGGATTTTTTTAAAAATAATTAATACAACTGCTGCAGAGGGCCCCATGTTGTTGTACGCCTGGGGCCCCCAAAATGCTAAGTCCGCCACTGTGTAACTTCGCTATAATTGTGTCGTTGATGAATCTTCATTGATTTAGACATGAAAACCTAATTTTTTCACATTTTTTCAACATAAAAAAACAACAACGTGTTTTTGAATATTTATATATATTTGAGAATAGGTTCTCAACTCAAGATGAATGATCTCCCCCCTATGACAAAACAATGGTAAATAGTTTAAATTCTTTAAAGTTTGATTCATAAGCAGTGATAGCCTTTCAAAGCCTCAAACATACCCTAAGTTTGCCTCTGGCACAAACACCCGATCCAATGCAACAATTCTCAGTTATTGGAAAACAAGGCAGCGAGAGAAACGGGTCCTTATGAGCTTCGCAGGGCTTAAGACCCATCTGAATAATATCACTCCATCAACAGGCAAGAGGAGGGGATTGAAAAAAGATCAGACAGAAATGAGAAGATGAGAAAAAGACGTAGCCATTGAGAGGATGAGTCAAGCTCAGACATGAAAACAGGTATGGAGTGTGGCGGAAAAAAGAGACGTGAAGAGAGATGGAGATCATTCAAGTTACTCTGCGTGTGTGAGTGTGTGTGTGAGTGTGTGCGTGCGGTGGTGCATATGCAAGCACACGGCCTGCCTCTGTTGCTGTGCGTATGTGACCAGACTGTCTGTTTTTATGTCTCCGTGTGTCATTGTGTGTCATTGTTTGTGTGAGCAGTTGTCTGTCAAGGCATCTCTGCATAAGTGTGTGTGCACACAGATGCACGTGCATGTATGTGTGGTGGTGTGGCAGGGATGGGGGGGAGCGCAGGGGGAAGGAGAGACATGATATAAATAATAGCAGGGGGCTTTAATATGTATGAGGCATCCGGGCAGTGGTCCACAACCTACTCTCAGCCCTCACTGACTGATGGAAGAGGAGAGAAGGGAGGGAGGAGGGGAGTGAGGGCGGGGGGAGCGGGGGCTGCATACTAACCATTCACAGATCAATTCTCTCCTCCCTCGATCTCCCATCCTTCCTCCCTTCTCTTTACCTTATTTATCCCATTTTCCCTCCTCCTGGAAACTACTCTTACTTCTTCTTCTCTCTTGAGTCTCTCCTCTCTGATCCTTTCCATCTTTTGTATCTCTGGACATTCTTTTCTTGCTTTCCCTCCTTTATTCCCCCTTTCCTTTCCCGCAAATAAACTGTGTGGGAATCCCTGTTTGGTCTGCTTCCAGCCATGCCGGAGAAGGGAGGAAACAAATATAAACAAAATGATACCTGTTGGCACCGGGGGGATCAGGCGGAGAGCTGTGCCCTTGGTCAAGGTGCCTGACCTGGGCTAAGCCGGCTAAGCAGCTCCGCTGTCAGGGGAGCAGCCCAGGGTGTACGCCAGGGCAGAGGGGTCAGACAGTGGGGGACAAGGGAAGCAGGGCAGGGGCGGTCCATGGGGGCGACATGCCCTCTAAAACAAACTACCAGTTCCACTTTTTCACTCGGAGCATCATTTGTTTGTCTGGCCTGTTCCTCTCCCCCAAGACTGCCTCCATTCACCAAACAAATCATACCGATGTGTTTTTGTCCTCTCCCTCACCCCTTTTCTTTCTCTCTTTTCAAATTTTTTTTTCTGTGTCACTTTTTGTGTCCATAAACGCATGGTCTCACATACCTCCCCCCCCACACCCCACCCAAGCTCATTCTATCTACCCTTTCTGGCGGCCTCATTCTGATCATAAACCTCCTCTGTGCCTGCCTGCTCCCATCTTTTCAGGAAAGTAAACACAGCCTTGTGTGTTCAAGGTTTTGAATGTAATCTTTGATCGTAAATAATTTCATTAGAATGCTGATGGCTTAGTCCCTGTTTGAGTAGATGTGATGGGTTAGGCCATCTGCTCAGCTGATAAGAACAGCTCTGTTTTATTAGCATCTCCACCAGTGCTTCGGCTGTCTTGTTTACCTAGGCAATCCCAAGGCGAATTTCATTCCTACTGCACATTTAAGCTCTATTTACACACTCACTGTCTCACACTGTCTTGCTTTCTCTCCCCGATTCCCCTGCTTTATTTTCTCTCTGTCTTTTAATTGTGTGCCTGGTTCTCTTTTTTACTCGCCGTGTCTCTGTTTCTTGTTTTGTCTTTAAGATACCTCTTTGCCAAGTTGCCAGGTCTGATAACTTTTCAACTCATTAAAGTCAGAGTTAATAGAAATCTTTACATTTCAAAACAGACTGACATGTTTAATAGAAAGTCCAGTTGCCAGATTTCATTCACTTTGAGGAATAGTTATGAGCAAATGCAACAGATTGTTTTTTTTCTGTATACCTGGCATGAATGAAGGAAAGAGAAGAAATTGACACATTTCTTTTCAGTATTCTTGTTTGATTCTGTTTGTTGAATTCAGACCAGAAGTTCAACACTGCACCTTTGAAACTGAGCCACCTTAGTCTAAATCTAAAACAGTTGTTTTTTAGGCTTCACTTGTCAGTGAAGCTCAAATAGTACAAATAAAAACATGGTTGGTGCATAATGCTTATAATAAATCCTACATCGTGTTCCAAATATGGATAGTTTACAGACCTTTTTTATTTATTAGTAGTGATTTGGATTTGTGCTGCATGGTTATTTCCAGCTTAAAACTGCAAGGCGTCTATGTTTCAGTGCTGCTTTTTGGACTGCTAAACGTCTATTTATGTTCACACTGCGGTTTAGCACATCAGGGTTCACTTGCAAGCAAATCTAGATTTTGGTCCTTTAGACATAGCAGAGCAGAGTTCGGTTGCTGGCTCCACACCAGAGTTTAGGCTAGTTTTCACACCTATAGTTACAATGGATTATGTGGGAAATTAAACTTTGTTCAGGTCCAAACAACCCTGGTTTGAGCAATTCTAACAGGTAGTTTTAAATGGTTTCCACTGGATTAAGGTTAGTAAAACAGATGTGGCAGTGTTGCAATGACAGAAAAATCATCAGTTATAAGTTCAGCTACTTGGGATCTAAAAAAAATCAAACTTTATTAGTACACTAAATTTTGTTCTTTCACATAAATGTTGTGTGAGAGTTGTATAATTAGCTGGAAATGTGAATACTGTTAAGTTTAACGTAGGTTTTTTAAATTGAGACGGTGGACTATTAATCTGCTTAAAGACCCACTCCAATAAAAATTATGTTTTGGTGTTTTTATCGTGTTCTTGTGGCATTTATTTTGGACATATATAGAGAAAATTAAGCTTAAAATTGCATTTCTGAGAATTTTTTTCTTCAAATCGATGTGAATGAGGGCTTACAAAAAAATGCTGTTGGAAAAAGATATTATTTGTTACATGAAAAATACTAGGGGTGGACCACAAGTTCCCTGCTCCGATCCATTCTGATGCATCCGCTTGTAGACAAATAGATCCATGTACGTCTTCGTATGGTTGGATTGCTCCAATATTGCTTACCATTTTTGTTGCATTGGTAACATTAGGAAAGAGGTGTAAGAGTCTGTAAGCTTGCGAGAGTTCTCAATTATGGGTGACGGGAAGTTGTCGCCCTCAACTAAGAGGTACATTTCTAATGAACTATTGCTGCTCTGCAAAGACTATGTCCTAGAAAACAATACGTTTTTTGATTTTGTCCAAAAACAGCACAGTCATTCTTAAAAGATCACTGGGAACACATTTAGATCAAAAAGATGATTGAAGTAGGGCTTTAATTTAACAAAACATTAAGATTAGCTGATTTTCCAGCATCTTCTTTGTTCATAAGACAGCTTACTCTGGAGTCATTGGGATGACTAGCTGTGATCAATAACTTTTCATTTCCCATACAGCACATGAGTACAGCACAAAGGGTCTTCCACTTTGAAAATAAAAAAGGGCTTACCCAGATATGGGACCAACAAAACCTTTGGAAATTATATTTTGGCTAAAGATTCACATGATTACCTCCCAAATTGTTGCACTGATTATTTTTCTAACCTTCTCTCTTGAAGTTGTACCTTTTTCTTCTGAAACATCTACCTCTTATCGCACCTTTTCTCCTTTTCTTCCCCTCTCTTTCTTCCACTTGCTGTCTCTATCTATCTTACTATCCCCCTTGGTGTTTTCCCCCTCCCTACAATCAATGTGGCTTTTAAGATGCCTATCGATTTGTTCCCCTAGACAGGCCCAGCGCGCTGGGGCGACACTTTGATTGCTGGGCCAGTAATTACTGTTATTATTTATGCATCTGGGCAAAATGGCAGGACTTAACATTCACAGTACAAGAGGCCACAGGCAATCACCGGAGGTGAGCACCTGGTGCAGCAGGGTGGGAGGGAGGTAAAAGGAGGTAGAGAAGTCGCTTTTCCCCTGTGAGAGCTGCGCTCCACAGAGGAGCGCTGAGAGTGCGGGCAATGATATTCACACTCACACACACAAACACAAACACTCCTGGGAGAGGGTGTTAAAAGCATAAGCACACTGAAATAAATCCAACTTAAATTTTTTGACTTTACAAAATCTTTCAAGTTGTAATAACTCTATAATCTAAGGGTACGTTCACACTGCAGGGCTTAATGCTCAATTCCGATTTTTTTTTTAAATCCAATTTTTTTGCAAGGCCGTTTACATTTCCAATTAAATGCGAATTTTTGTGATCTCCTGTGTGACCATGAAAGGACCCAGAAGTGACCCGCGCAGAAGAGTACTCAACGGTGAAGGATGTCACTTGTTGTTTGCGGAATTAGCTAACGTTAACAATGGATGTCAACAAAAGTGTTGTCACCAGCGGAGCTCTTTTTGCATTATTAAATTTATTTTCACAAAGGAGCCAGCACAATTACAATTTTCTCATTTTAAGAAGGCATTGGAGCCAGGATCGTTTGTACCCACTGTTGTGGAATGGGGATGTGAATGTGTTGGGGCCGCGCGCGTGTGTGCGCGCGTGTGTGTGTAAGAGACAGGAGAGCGCGTGCAGCGAGGTGGAGAATGAGGGGGGCAGTGTAGGCGCGCATTCATGTTGTGTGTTAGGGAGGAAGGAGAACGGTAATAAAAGAAGGTTTCCCCCAGAATAAATGCTATTGATTCTTTATTAACCCATTCTGGGGAATCCTGGAGAATCTAAAGGTCCGAACGGGGAAGTGAACCCCGGAGGTGCATCCACCTTGGGTCCCCCGCGCTTCTGACCACGGTCGGAAAGGGAGAAAAAAAAAGTAATCGCTGGAAGGTTCAACACCACGCTCGGCCATTTCACTGGAATTTTTTTTTTAAAACCGCCCGGTTGCGATAAGAGCCTTCGAGTTTGGCCTGAATAGAGCTGTCACCCCAAATATTAATCAAATCGGTGACCTGACTTCCTTCCTTGTTCTAGTTCCCGCCTACTTCAATGCAGAATTATGACTTTTGTAGCGTATCGATGACGTACGGGTCAAATTCATGTGGCCTGGCCGGTCAGACGGCGGTCGCATTTCAAAAGATCGGATATGTATCGGATTCAAGACCACATACTCAAGTGGCCTGGGTCAGATCTGTGTCGTTCAGACTGTCATGAAAAGATCAGATACAGGTCGCATAGGGGCAAAAAAATCGGAATTGGGTTGTTTCAGCCTGCGGTGTGAATGTAGCCGTTCTACTAATCAAAGACAACAATTTAAGTCAGTTCAGCAAGTTAAGGTAGTTGTACACTTCAACATTATTTATTGAGTGGTCTGTACTTGTATATCTAAGTTGCAGTTCATTACAGTGTGATAAAGTTCTGTGAACTTTTCTTTTTTAATTGTGAAACGGAGGAATGCCAACTTTCAGAGTTGGCATCGTCCACTGAGTGAGGGGTTTGTCAAGAAGCTTCTCCAGAAGTTTTAACTCCTATTTAATGACATAAGTATAAGAATCAATGATACATATGTGTGTTTGTGTGTGTGTTAGTTTACAGACACGAACCAGGGGGTATTGCAAAAAGCGGGTTTAAGATACCCTGACTTTAACCCTGAACTGTGGCTGAAATCCGCCTGAACTTGCTTACTCTGGGTATGTCAGTTCCCAAAGACCGGATATGAGTTAGCGTAATTACGCTCCACTTGGTAACCCTGGGTTAATGCGCGTGCACGGCAAGTACATAAAGATACTCTCAATGGATCGCCACTTTCCGGAGTCACCATGGAAACGGGTGTGGAAAAAAAGAGAGCGCTATACTTCAGTGAGACTGAGTCTGAGATTTTAATGACGGCGTGTGAAGATTATACGCCCATCAATAAAGTAATACGGCTGCATCATCAGCAAAAGAAAGATTTTCTTCTTGTAGAAAAAGAACGGACAAAGGAAACGCACGAGTTTCTATCTAATTTCATTTTGATTTCAGAGTGGCCTTTTCTTGTGGCCAGTCTAAGGAACACCTGTGCAATAATCATGCTGTCTAATCAGCATCTTGATATGGCACACCTGTGAGGTGGGATGGATTGTCTTGGCAAAGGAGAAGTGCTCACTATCACAGATTTAGACAGATTTGTGAACAATATTTCAGAGAACTGGTTATTTTGTGTATGTGGAAAATGTTTCACATCTTTGAGTTCATACCATAATAAATGGGAGCAATAACAAAAGTGTTGCGTTTATATTTTTGGTCAGTGTACATATATATACATATACATATATATATAACTTATCCAACTTTAAATGAATTAATTCAATTGGTAACAACTAATTGAGTTAAATTTAATCAACCTAATTTCTTATGTCTATCCAACACAATATTTTTTTTACAACTCAAATTTACATATTTATCTAAATAAATTTCATATTACTCCAATTCAATTAAACGTTTTTCCATCTTAATTAATTGTACTTCTTGAACTCTCATATGTCTAAGTTTGAGCCTGCAGGTATACTCATTTCTATAACAATAAACACAGTAACACAGTAAAACAGCTAAACAACTAAACACATTTGGACAAAAATCCACACTTAAACCCAAATCCGTCCAGACAGTTATAGGGAATGGTATCCCACAATTCCTTGCGGTGACGATCTAACGGCAGCACCACAGTTACGCCTACTTAATAGAATTTTTTGAATGAAAGTAAACTGTCTGATAACTACGTGTTATTTTTAAGCTGACTTAACTAAAAAAAAAAAGATTTATCTTAACTAAAGCAAATAATTAAGTTAGATCAAAGTAAAAAAGTTTATCTTTCCAACATCTGTACGTGGTCTTATCACCCTCTCATGGTGGAAAAAGTATTATCTGAGCTTCTTCATTAACTAAATCATCTTTAAATGTACACGCCATGCTGCTTCACCTCTCTGAAAATAAACTTACCTTCAATTAAACCTGCTCCAGACCAGGTTATGTTCAGAGCATGAGTTGCCATGGCAACTTGACATACCCTGAAACATACCTCCATTTTTGGAACCGAAAGCTGAGGTTATCTGCTTCCTTATCCTCAAACTTACTGTGGTAACTAGCATAACCTGCTTTCTGGACTACCTCCCAGGGCTTCAGCCATTTTTTAAACAATGTTTTGGGGACCCGGGCCTTAGCCCCGCCCATGGCAACTAAGACTCATGGGAAGTGTTGATTCCCACACCATGAGTTAGGGAGCTGTGAACAGAAGTGGCGCTCATGTTGTTGCAGTAATAGTGTATGGTCTAAGCCAGGGGTGCTCATTACGTTGATCGCGATCGACCGGTCGATCTTCAAGGACATGAGGGTAGATCGCGGGCCAGAAAAGATTAAAAAAAAAGTACTTCTTAAAAATCCACGAGTCAATTAAAATCCTCACCGAGAAGTACGGGACATGATTGATATGCAGAATGGCCAATCGGACATCCTCTGATGCATACGTCACTGCAGAAGCGTGTTTAAATTCACTGAGCGTAAACTCTGTCATCAGAAAGTCGCTTTCTGCCCCGCGGCACGTCAAGTCCTGGCAGAAGACCACTCCGGAAAACCGGAGTGTTTATTGAAGCTGCCCCACGTGTGTCCTCTTGCTATCAGCAAGTTCTCGCCAGATAAATACGAGCTCATTAAGGAAGCTGTTTTGTCCGTGGCATGCGCTTCGTACGGAGCCAGCAGCACCTTTGAAATGCTATGATGCTCCCCCCATTGCACGGTTTACAACAGAGCATGACATACGATGGTTGCTGCTTTCTGTGTTTGTAATAAAATGCCTCATCTGTTAATACAAAAGTTGACAATGTCTTGTCAGACAATGTCTCTACCTCTCTCTCTCTCTCTCTCTCTCTCTCTCTCTCTCTCTCTCTATCTATCTATCTATCTATCTATCTATATATATATATATATATATATATAGGTAGATCTTCAAGACATTGTGGATTCAAAAGTGGCTCACATGCCAAAAAAGTGTGAGCACCCCTGGTCTAAGCTAATGATTTGCCCTTTGGTACACATGTGTGGGTAAACTGTGACTGTTCACCTGTGTCTGAATGACCTTGTTAAGATTTGGGACACATGTGGAGACGTGAAATTATAATTATAGTGAAAATGCAGTAATGCAAGTGTGATTTTACAACTGAATTGAAAGTCAAAATTAGAAGTTCACATAATGCTAAATTTTAAGTTACTTCAACCTTTGGTTAAGTTAACAATAATTGGAATTTACAGTTGTTTCAATTTAAAAAAAAAAGTCTATACATCTTATGCCTGAGTTGGGAAAGGTTAAGATTCAGAGTTAGGATTACGTGACATTTTAGGTCACTGTAACTTACATCTGAGTTGGTCAAAATTAGGATTCAAAGTTAATCCAACTTGAACTTTTAAGTTCATACAACTTACAACTGAGTTAGAAGAACTTAGATAAATGAGTTTGCAAACTCCAACACAAAACTTAAAATGTTGAGTTTAGGTCCTTAACTCAAAATTCTGCGGAAGTTTGTTGCCTTACAATTTTAAGTTCTATGAACTTTTCTTTTTTTTTTTGCAGTGCAGAAGACAGAGCACATGTGTGCAAATGCACTCACACTCTTATACCTACAAAGGACTGGACCTGCATGTGTGTGCAGCTGTGTGTGAGACGGAGAAATAAGGGAGTTTTACCTGTGAGAGCCCCAGGTAGATAGAAACTGTCTCTGAGATGTAGAGGAAGCGTCCCTCCTGGCTGACCACAAACACAAAGCCATCTAGAGACTGTGCACACAAACACACACACACACACACACACACACACACAAAACACAAAGGTAAAAAGAAACAAGACAGACAAATTAGACCAATTAGCGTGTATCGAACAAATTACAAAGAGCTGGAGAGCAAACAACGCGTCACCCTTTGGCCTCTTCTCTCAATTCACAAGTGAATGCTAACACACACACACACAAACAAGTATGCATGTGAACAGACAGCTCCCGTAGGTACAAACAGCAGCTACACACATTACCAAACACAGATGGAGCAAGACTGGGACAGGCACACACAATCAATCACTCAGAAAAAATAAAAATAACCAAGGGAACCTGAGCTTATAGACAGGGGGGTCTTTCAATCAAATATAATAAAGTCAGAGTCAAAGCTTCATCCTGGATCTGAAGCTGCGCACACGGAAACACACACGGGTACAGATGCAGATAAAAACCAGAGTCATTACAGGCTGCTGTGATTCTAATGAGAAGTGAAAGGTATACAGCCAGCCCATTAGAGGGGACTGCTTCACAGAATAATATTAATCGTCATAACAGGAGTCCAGGAGTGAGTCCATGCCTCCTCACACACATGTACACAAACCGGGGCCACTTTGCTTTCGAAAAATGATTGCTATTTTGGCAACCCTGGTGCTCAAAGTGGCAGCGGTAATTTATGCAAGTGACACATCCAGTATGCAAATGAGTGGCCGGGGTGTGGGGCGCTGTGTCGTGGCGAGGAGAAACCAGCCGCCTGAATGTCGGAGAACTAAAGTGCAATTATCAGGCTATTACGGAGGGAGGATGGCTGGGAGGGAAGATTCATACAGTTTTTCTGGAGCGTTAATTTGATTTCTATCAGCGCCATTCCCCGAGCTTCCTGTCCTCTTTAAAATGCCAGAGGAGAGCAGACACCAGTGATGTTTCTTTGTTTCAGCCCTTTACATTCTTCACGCATGCTGCCCATACCTGCTTCCCTCTTGCTAGTTCTGCCAAAAACTCTTCCTAGTCTAAGCTACAATCTGCAGTGCTGCCTTGTTTGAGCTTCTTCTGAGTGTTTACATTCTGCATTTTGTAGCTCCTGCAGCTTTCTCGCTCTAGTATACCCCTCAGGCTGCGTTCATGTGTCAGTGCAAAAGGGAGGCTTTCTATTGCACACATCTGAGATCCATCAGATGTGTGTGCCTGTGTGCA
The DNA here is from genome assembly GCF_053564925.1 of Oryzias latipes. NCBI lineage: Eukaryota > Metazoa > Chordata > Actinopteri > Beloniformes > Adrianichthyidae > Oryzias > Oryzias latipes. The sequence goes on from NC_136249.1 coordinate 21,741,910, forward strand.
CTAAAGCTACCTGGAAATCGCATCTCGTGAGAGCTGGGGCTTACACCAATGTGCTGTAGTCCAAATAAAACCTATATATATATGTCTACATATATGTTTTCTTTATGGATCATGAAGAAAAACATAGGTTGAGGAAGAGATCTGAATAAAGTCACATTGTTCCTATCACAGATGACAAAAGGAGGATGTGCTTACCTGCAGGAGGTGAGCTCCCAGGTGCTGCTCAAACATGTCAGTAGCCAGAGAGTGAGATGATCGTCTGACTGCAGAGAAAGGACAAGAGAAATGAATGTTTTTCATTTAACTCTGTTAGAGAGGAACATTTGTCACTAATAACAAAAAAAGAATATAGGTGAGAAGGGTTTTTAGCGCTAAAAATCAAAGAGGAGTTTTTTTTCTGGTTCCTAAAGCCTTTAGCGCCTCCCATACTGGTGCTGTGACAGCGTAACACTGAAATCTTGCATGACTTTATTAAAAGAGACATTCCTCCATCTGCCCCCGTCTCATATGACATAAGTAATTGATCATGAACATGTGATCAAAGACAGATAAAGAAGATTGCTCCTGTTAGCTGGGACCAGTTTTGTTTTATCTTTGCTAGTTAAGGCATTTCAGGTGCAAAACCATCAATTAGAAAGTACAGAGCTGACACTTTAGACCATAACTATGTTTACATGGATGCCATATTTCCAATGATGAGCATATTTTATACAAGATAAAATTGTAAATGTGTTGTAGCAACATTTTTTAATGTTTCTAGAATTTTTATTTACTGCAAAAAACAAAATCTTAAGAAATTAAAAAATAAATTCCTTAAAGAGAAAAACAGGCCATCAGGAAAGTTTTTCAACAGCAAAATAATCTCAGTTTGAGAAAACATGTCTAGATTATTTTCTTAAAATAAGAATTCTTGGTAAGACAAATTTTCTTACCCTATTGGCAGTTATTTTTCTTATTTGATGAAAATTTGCCAATGGGGTAAGAATTTTTGACTAATTTCTAAGTGGCCTATTTTTGCACAGATACATACAAATAGTAGAAGATCTTATTCCTAAATAGAGCATTGTTTTGTGTCAACAACTTCAAGACATAAAAAAATGCATTTGGGATTAAATTCAGTTAACTGAAGTGTATAAAACTTTCAGAAAAATGTGGTGACTACTTCCATACCTTCTCCACTGCTTCTTGTTGTCTCAAATAAGGTGTTGAGTGCAAGAAAATTATTAAATCAGCATGTTTCAGCTGTCTCATCCTGAACGTGCCAATTATAAAATGATAGTAGGGCTGCACGATATGAGGAAAACTTGCGATATGCAATATGAGTGATTAATATTGATGACGATATGATTCGTGGTATATAAAAAAATAGTAAAACAACCAAAAACATCATTCCCATATATATATATATATATATATATATATATATATATATATATATATATATATATATATATATATATATATATATATATATTTAAGCTGCCATAAGATTTTTTTAGTACATTTAAGGTAACCATTTATTGCAATTTTTGCTGTCTTCTGCGATATGCGTATTGCACAGCTTGATCTTGCTATAACGATAAATTTCGATAAATAAGTGATAGAATCAGTGTGTTCCCACGGCTGTCTTATCAAGGATGTGAGCTTGTTTAAGATAGGATCACAATATTGGGGTGAGTGGAAATGTGGTCAATGATGCTAAAAAAAAATCCATCTTAATCAATGGGAACCCCTGGCATCAAGAAGAAGCTGACTGATGGAAAACAATATTGAATATTAATCTTATGTAGCCCAGTAGTGAATATTTTTTCCCTAATTTTAGGGGATGGTAGAACTTTCTTTTTATTCATTTATATTCATTTTGCTTGAACTTCATCTGCATAAATATTGTTAGTTATCAAAGAACAGAAGCCAACCAGATATTAAATTAAGCAAAGTTCATTCAAAATGTCCCTTATCAGAACTATTACACACACATACAAAATAAACAAAAAAGGTGTGTCCTCATTCTGTAATACAGGTACATCACACCTGTCGTCTATGATGTAACAGCTCTATTACTACCTCTCAATGCAGCACAGAGACGGTGCAGAAGGAAACGGCGTTCTGCAACCGTTTCTTTGAAACGAGGCAGCAAAGACCCAAGGAAGAGGTCCACAGAGCAGTTTGATCCATCTTTCCTGACAATGAAGCAGACACGTCCTACTAATTCATGCTGTCACACTACTGCTGCATCCTGCCAAAATGTGCTGCAAAATCTACAGAAAACTGTCTTTTCAGAACTTCACAGGGATGATTACAACTAACCCAGTAGACCGTTTTTAATCTGTAAAGCACATTTTATGAACAAAGGTAGTTTAATGAGCTTAAACAAAGACACTTCTTTTAAGAAGAATGATTGAAGAAATAAGTAGGATAAGGATGACTTTAACAAGACCAAAACAATTTGCCTTTTACTGACAAAAACTAGAAAAAAAATTAATGCGTGGTAATAAAAGACATGTTCAATAAATTATCATGCAGTTTTTGGTCCAGCAAAGAGGAAAAACCAGAGAATGTCAAAAAAGAAGAGTGTAAAAATGCTAAAGGGCTTTTTAAACTTTAATTTGGTGTTGAATGCAGATTTTTGGCAGGTTTTGTTCTTTAAATAGTAGAAACAAAGAAATACAGTTTAATAGAAGATTTGTGATTAATTAAAATTGCATTCAATTATTTACCCTGCTACTTTGTTCAGGATATTCAAAGGTGTTTTTTTTATACAAACTTTCACAATTTGCTGTTTCCCTTTGTTACCAGTTTATTTCAGATTATAATACAAAATCCAAAAACCATTAAGCAGTGGATGCACATTACTATCTCAACTTTAAGCAATGTCAATGTGTTTGTATTTATTCTTATTCTTTTTATTTTGTTCCAGTATTTATCTTGTCCAAAATGAAAGACAAAAAACATAAAATATGTGTAAAAATATTTACACACTCAGCATTTGCCAAAACAATGACTTTCGTCATCACTACTTTATACTGATTCCTAAAGGTGAATTGAAATCTTTAACTTACCGAAACTAGAAAATAGTAAATATGCATCAAGTTTAATAGAAATACACATACAGAACAGACCAAAAGTTTGACCCATTCATTTGAATGAGAAGGTGTGTCCAAACTTTTGGTCTGTTCTGTATGTGTACACACATATATATGTATATGTAAATACATTTTAGGAATATATATTTTTGTCTGATAATTTATCCATTAAGAGGCTTTGCTAATAATCCCTCAGTTCAGTCAAGAATAATTTGGCTTCTTTTTATGGCAGGTTACAAATACGGTTATTCAAAGCAGTTGGTTTTGCAACGTTTGTTGCAATTGTCAAGCAAAAAATTAAATACATACTTCTATCACTGCCACTGCTTTCTTATCTTCCATTGTTCTGCTTACCATTACTCTCTGAGTCTCTAATGAAAACATGATGATGTTAAAATTCATATGCCATGAACCTGGGGAAATTTTATATAAAAACAAAATATTACAAGAGATGCACCCTAAAGGCAGGAGAAATGGTCAGGAAAGCTTTGACTTTTAAGAAACAAAACAAAAAGATCTGTAGAAAGGGGAGGTTTTTTTTTTTCTTAAATCGACCGTACTTCAAAAAGTGAACCTAATCTGCTGCAATGTGACGCACACCACTAAATCTTTCTCCTGACACACAAGCAGACACAAACACACGCACATGTAGCGTCTGCATCACCACTCTTAATGCATCCCAAATACAAGCTATCAGAGCGGCTTCAGTGCCAAAGTGGTGCTGTTTACCAAGGCAATTACAATACAAATAGAGTTGGAGGTGGTTAGGTGGGGAAGGGAGGGGGTGAGGGGTGAGGTTAGGTGCGAGCGGAGCCAAGAGGGTAGAGAAAATGAGAAAACACTAAGGAATGCAAGAGTGATCACTTTCTCCAAAGCCAGCAGAGGCGTGGGGAGGGAAGGTGTGGGCTGCAGTGACGTGGAAGATTAATTTAGCAATCAGGCACCTTTACTGTTTTATGTCAGAAAGAGTATGTGACAAGGCCTGTGTGTGCGCCTGGAGGGGTGTGATTGCAGCAAAGGGGGAACATATGTGTGGACTAATCTGACTCCAACAGGACTGTTTTTGAACAGCGCACTGCTGGCAGAAACAAAACTTGTTTGCATGGGTGTGTGGGCAAAATGAGCGCATAGGCGTACCTGGGCGTGTGTGTGACTTTTAGGATCATTGGATATCTTTGTGTGTGTGGAAGGGTGGGGGTGTCACTGCAAGGCTGAGGGAAATCAATACGCGTTATGACAGGAAAATGAAAGCACTGCTTTGGGTTACAACCCAACGCAGAGGGAGGTTGGGAACACACACACACACACACACCCCGCCACGCAAAGATATATGCACACATATTTGTATACTTGAGCACGCTTTAAGAAAACACACAAAGTGAATTCTTGTGCGGCGACTACACAGCAGCTACATGCTCTGCGATTAAACAACACAAAACTCGCTCTTTCACTGACACACACACCCAGACGCACACATAAATACAGAGTTGCCGGACAAAGCCACAGTGGCATTGTAAGATTGGGGTCCCCTTGTGTGACAGAGTGTGAATATAAATAAGCCAAGTCCATTCAGGCCTGTGAAAGGGGCTCTGGTGCTGGGACCCTTCAGCCCAGTCAGATGCTGCCTGGAGGGGGATGGGGAGCCCATTGAGCTCTCTGCCTGCCTGTCAGGCTCCCCTCTGGGGCAGCGATGGAGCTGCATCACTGGGAAACCTGGAGGAGGCAACCCCCATCATGACCACATGAGAATGAATGAATCAAACACACACACACACACCTGTATGTAAGTGGGAATGAATCCAAACCCCCTCTGTTCCTGAGTGTGAGTTTCATGCCCCAGATCCCTGAAGGGGTGAAGGTGATGGCAGGTGATCAGTTGTGCTGAGTAGTGTCAGCAGGGAGAAGGAAACGCTGGATGTGACACCAGGCCAGCAGGGCTGACAGATGAGTCACACCCATGAAAAAACACACAAAGTCAGAAGCACACACTCAGACTGGCAGATACAAATACACAGAGGACCATTTATTAAAGGCTGCCACGGCACAATAGGGCGGGCCAGGAAACCAAAACACTGGCCCTGGTGTGTGTTCTTGTGAACACACACCATGTGAAGAGTGTCTCACAGCAGTGGTGGTATCTCAACGTTAGAACAAAGATCCTTCTGTAGTGGGGCTGTGAACCCCTACTTCTGTTTTTCTTTTTTATGTGCATAGGGGATTTTTATTGTGTTTTCCCATAAAAAATGTTGGATTCATAAAAGATGTTGTAATCACAATCATTTTGGTGGATTTGAGACGTGTCTGTACATAAAAATCTGCATTCATTTTGAAAGCTCACTATAACCATTTTTTAAAAATTTAGATTTAACACAAAAGATTAAGCCACAAGTGTCAAAAAAGATCGATGGAGCAATTTTTCATTTTACCTACTAGTTTGCTAAGATGCTGTCTCTGTCTTGAGCCTAAATGACTTCACCAAGCTAAAGGACTTCTAAAGGCCCGTACACACCGGGACGAATTTCGCGCACGATATTCGCCGACGTTCAATGCCTCGTGACTAAACAAAGGGCACCAATGTGAGTGTGCACACCGACGCGAAAAACGCCATGCGTAAAAGCGTCATTTTTTAAAAAACGCCTTGGGTTCGTTTTTTTGGTTTGACGCGCTGCGTCAAAAACTATACGACCAATGAGAATGGCGCTTTTGCACACGTGTCTGGAGCTTCTGAAGTTACAGTAAAACACAACTTGGGGGCGCTCAAACACAAAACTGTCTTGCTGAGCACACATACGTCACGGCGAAGAAGACATACGCCAAGTAGCGTCTACACTGCCGCGAAGAAATAAGACGAAGAAGATGCACTCACTGACGGACATTCTAAAATATCCCCGAAAAAACGCTCATGATACATTTTCAGCTCTTGTACCAGTTGATAAAACTCCCCATGTTCTTCTCTTCCCGTAACTAAGGGATGTACCCAAAATCGACGTCTTTTCCGGCGTCTTTCATCATTCAACAGAACAATAATTTCTTCATCGCTGGAACTGGAGCTACTGGTACTGGAAATATTCATGGTTTTTTTTGTTTGATTCTGACAAGCGCGTTAATACTTGCTCTCTTCTTCTGAGTGAAAAGCGACTTTAAGTAGCATAAAGTTGCGCAGCCCCACCTTGTGTACAGGGGGTATTTCTGTTTTACATTAAGCGCCATCTAACGTCAGGGAATGAAATTGCATGTTTGCTCGACTCGAAAATCGCCTAGGTGTGAACACAAAAAACGTGTTGAAAAACGCTGGCGAATAACGGCTGGCGAATATTCGTCCCAGTGTGTATGGCCCTTAACAAGGTACACATTGGTGGGAAGAATAAGTGGTTAGGTGGGAAAGGGAGGGGGGTGAGGGCTGTTGTAGAGCTTAACTCAAAAGACACCAGTTGTTTTTTTATTTTTTCTTCAAAAATATGAAACATACAATACAAAGATGATGCCTCTTCCAACCCACAAAAACAAATGGGTTCTCAAATTGTGACGTAGACCAGTAAGAACAGCCCCTTCCAGGGAGAGTCTGTGCTGCCAGCACAGCCCCCAGGCTAACACACACCCACTTTCTCAGCGGAGGTAGAGGTAATCGGCTTAACATTTTCCTTTTATATGCACAATATGCACATCTACAGAGTTAAAGGCGGTGCCTCAAAGATTCGTCTTACCTCCTGGTTGAAAAATGAGCGGCAAAATAACTCATATTTCATAAGAAAGTTGTTCTTTAGTGTGCCATAGGTGATATATATCCTCAAATATATGGATTTAGTTTACTCTGAAAGGCTTAAGAAAAGCATGATATAGGCCCTCTAATATGTGCAAATGAAATCTCCTATTCACAGCCACAAAATACGTTTTTTGTTTTGTCTACTTTTTGGTATTTTAAGTTGCCTATAAAGAAAATTAAAAAAAAAGAAAATAAAAGATTTTTAGATAAAATTTAAAGTTTGAAAAAAAAACAATCAATTCCGTTCTGTTATGCAAGTCATTTTGCAAAACAAGAATTGGTATTCTGTTTGCAGAATTTAACTTTGACATGGGCATGAATCTGTTTCTTTGTACAATTTGAGGATTTTGTGGCCACAAATTAGTATTTTGCTTGTACAATTTAATATTTTTGTGTTTACAATCTATTTATTGTTTGTGCCATATCATCAGACAGGCCCCACGGTTTCACATTGGAGTGAAATGTAACTGATTTGCTTTCATATAGAAAAGAAAAAACAAGTGATTACTTGGTGAACTACATCTAGATTGGTTGGATGGCTCAGTTGTGAGTGGATGACTGGTGCATGGAAAACCAGTGTACGCTTTCAAGGGGGCACGATGAGCTTCATCCATTGTGGGTCCTTGGGCAAGAGCCTTTGCACTCCAGCTTAACTATGTAGCCAGAAGTGGGCCCAAGTCTGGGTCCCCCTGCACCTGTCCCCAGCCCGGGTAAAATACAGGGCTGTGTCAGAAGGGCATCCAGCATAAAACTTTCTGCCAAACCACCTTTGCAAATTGGTAAAAGCTGATTCACTGTGGCGACCCCTGAAGGGTTATGCTGAAAGGTGAAAGAAACTTGGTAAACATATCTGGATGCAGCTACTTTCATTTTTTTCCTAGAAGAAAAAGAGAACAACTGAAAAAAATGAGAGAAACTTTTTACATTGGTCAACAAGGTCAAAATGCTTTCTTTTGTGAGCTGTTGCGAACTAGATCTGTTGTTTTACTTCAGACATACCATTGGTTGCCAGCTCAGTCAACAAATAAAGACATCCAAATGAAATGTAGAAAACACACAAGTACAATTCAAATTAAAAGTTGTTTTTGGTGATTTTGCACTTTTACTTCAAAATTGTTCCCAGAGTAATTCAGGAATATAATCATCAATAATCATTTAAGAAATTTCAGGGTTTGAACTCTTTATTTAGGGGTGATCTTTAAACCAGAAAACTATATAATGATTTTGCATTTCCCAGCAAAGACACATTGCTTAGATTCTGTTGTTGTTGATATGTTTTTCATGCTCTGGTATAATTTTTTTGGCCTCATGCAATGGTAAGTGGTGACCCAAAGCCATTATCTTTGTAAAGAAAAAACAACAACAACAACAACAAAAATAATAATAATAATAATAATAATAATAATAATAATAATAATAATAATAATAATAATACCTCAAAATAAGTTGCTCAGACCTCCTGGTTCTCTGTGAATCTTTTTTTTTTTTTTTTACCCACAAACGACCAATAAATAAGTTAAAAAGGTGAATTTCATATCAAATCTGCCAATACGGAATTCTCCCATGGGGCTGTGCGGCTGCGACAAGGTCAGCACGTTTGTGCTTCAAAATGTAACAACATTGAAATTGATTTTAAATGCCATCTCATTTCTGTGACATACCTTCATGGCTGTGTGACTGGTTACTGCTTGTGTTGCTTAAACTAAGAGGACAAATTTAAATTCTGATTTGAATCAAGAATTGAGTAGTGTCTCCCACAAAAGACTAAACAAAAACTAACTTAGCAATGAGATGTTTGACTGTTCGTGCACGACAAATACTATCGCTAAAACAGAAAAGTTGGGGTGGAGTGAGTTGGGGTGTAAGGACAGAGAAGCTCAGAGAGGTACGACTTGGAAAAAAAAATAAAAGAAACTTGAAATCCACAGAAGGCGGTGAAAGGTAGCCGGGATGGAAGGGATTTGGTCCTTGTTATGCTCTCCAACCAGAACCCGAGCAGCAGGGTTCTGGACCAGCTGGAGACGTGAGAGGGATGACTGGTTAACTCTAAAATAAAGAGAATAACAGCAATCCAGCCAAGATGTCATGTAAGAATGATTTACTGTCTCAAAATGACATTTTGGTAAAAATGGTTTCACCTTCACCAACTGTCAAAAATAAAAGAAGCTAGATTTTACGACTGAGCTCATCTGATATTTTAGTGTGGAAAACAAACAAACTTAAAAGCACATGTTTTCTTGTAGTGTGTTGGTTATTGGCAGTCCAATGAGGAAGTTTGCCTAAATAAATACCTGTTTTTTTTTGTAATCTGTAATTTGTATCCAGGACTTCATGTTTGTCTCCTTGTGGCGGTGAACTAGAGCTAAAGTGTCCAGCACTTTCCTTGTACCTTTACCCAAATTTTAATAATTTGACTGAAAACAAATTTCAAGAAACGGCAAGAAAAAAATATTTAGACCCAAACATGGAGCAGTGTTTCATCAGGCTTTTACATTGTTTGCGAGAAAACCTGAAAGTAGACGGCAATCTTAAAATCCCATTTCATTACCCAGGGCTCTGCTGTGAGGTTTAATTTCATTGTGGGAATAAGAAACAGAATGGGACAGGGTGCGATCGGACACGTTAATTATAGTCTGACTCGCAGGTCAATGCTCAGGGTCTCCCCAGTGCTCCACGAGAAGAAAGGATTCACATGACTGAATGAAAAATTTGAAGGGTTTTCATTATACTTCTGTCTAATACATAATTTAGTCCCAGTTAAGTCCACAAGTAATGGCTGTGCATACACATGAACACACACACACACCCCTACACACACACACACACACACATACTATCTTCCTTTCCACCCCCACAGTAGTGTCAACCTTTTTAACCAGGTTAGGGTGTTACCATGGGAACCAACAGATAGCACACTCTGAACCGCTCCTTCAGTCTCTTTGAACCTCCTCTCTCCGTCTTCTTATTTGTCTTTGTCTGTCAAGTTTGGTCTGTAGTCTCCCCCTTTCAAAAAAAAAGAGGACCGATCACATGCCAGCGTGTTCCCCACCATCTGTATGTGACGTTTTGGCCGTTTGACAGAATGAGCCAAAGAAAGTGACCCTAATCACGAAGACCCTCTCTGGCACAATTATCTCCTCACTCTGACATCTATCCCTCCCCTGCCTCCTTCCCTCTATCTCTCTGTCTCTTCCCCATCGCTCCCTCACTTCTTTTTGCGGTCGAACATAATTTGAGTGCAATTAACTTCCTTTAAAAGCTCAGGCTGCTTTAAACACTGCGAATTAGAGGGGAGGCAGACATGGAGGCGGAGGGGGGGATTGGGAAAAGGTAGGAGAGAGGTGGCAGGGACGAAGGCAATGAAGAAAGGAAGGAGAGGGGAACGAGTGGAGGCAGAATGAAAGTCAATGTCATCAGTGTTGGGAGGAGAGAGGTGTGTTTGACCTCACTCATCCAGACAGTAAAACACTTGAGCTGGTCCTGTTGCCGGCAGTAAGTTGTCATTGTACTGTACTTGGAACAGACTGAGGGGTTTTCCACCCGCCATCCAGCACGTCTCTGTTTTCTCACATAATAAACAGGCTGAATCACCTAAGCAAAAACTGTTATGATGCTCATTACATGCAATTAACAACTTATAAAAATAAGGAATACGGAAAAACCTTCTTCCATGAAACACTTGTAGACCGTCTCCGGTGTGCAAAATCTTTGTCAATTCTGCTGCTCAACTTAAAGATCTGTTTCTGATTTCTATAGTCTGCTCAGGATCAATATCTCTTTAACCCCTTCTCCACTTGCTGATTCACTTCAATCAGGACAACAATTTAAACCTTTTCCCAAGTCCAATCAAGTCATTTAACATGCCAAAATCACGCAAAGAAGACTTATGAAACCTCAAGCAATAATTCCAGGATGTAAAAATGCTAAAAAAAACAGAAGACACATGCTTTAAGCCTTCTTTACCTGTCATAACTAAAAGCTAGTTTGCCCAGCATGGTGTAAGTTGAAGGACAGTGGTTCACAAACTCCAAATCTACGTATTATTGGTATGAGCAAAAGACAAGAAAAAAGCTCAGCAACAGGCTGTAAAAATCCCTGCCATCAAAAAAGTATATTGCATCTGAACTTAATAGTAAATTCCACAAAATATGAGCCTTTGAAAATATATTAAATAAATGAACTGCACACATTCAATTTTTGTAGATGACATAATAAAACCATGTTTCATTTGTGTTCTCAAACAAAAAATCATGAAAAAAAAAAACTCTGAGCAAAAATCTAAACTTCAGAAAAAACTCTCTAAATTCACATTAAACTCCATAACATACAACACAGACCAAAGGTTTGGACACACCTTGTCATTCAAATGAATGTTAAGGTGTGTCCAAACCTTTGGACAGTACTGTACATGAAGGTACTGGCACTTCAGGATTTCCATATAGGTTGGTCTCTTGCTATTATGCAGCAGCTGGGACAGCGGTCGCCCACAAAACAGCTGGAAAAGTTAGCAACAATCATCAGCACTGTATTAACTTTGATCCTTTCTGCTGAAAATGTACATTCCAGTTAAAAAAAACTGCTATCGAGTCCTCAGAGGACCTGAGTGCTCTGTGAGCAACTAACATGGTTTCTGATTCAAAAAGGTTCATTGTGTCTATAAGATTATACTGCGTATTTAATTTGTTTTTTTTTTTTATCAGACACTGGTTTGTTTTGTAATGTAAAACGTACATTACAAAACCATGTCTAACATGGTTTCTGCTGACAGCAGCAGTGAACAAAGCAACAAAGGAAAATTCACATATTTAAAAGTCCAGTGAACCTGGAGCTCATTTCACACCGAGACACTATGCAAATTAGTTGCATTTTGAAGCTATTTATTTTTTAATGATATATGATTATTTATTTTGGTAGGGTATCAAAATGTTTTAAAATTCATATCTAACAAATTAGTGACAAATTATTTTAAAATTGACAAAACTCACCAGAATATTCTTTTCATAATAAAACCTTTATAAAATTGATCAAGCACACCCTTTTACAATCCACTTTTATGCAGTTGATTGTCACAAGTGACTTACTAATTCATAAAATATTTGATAAATAAAGGTTCTTTTTTTGCCGGCATAAGGATTTTTCTTCTGGGTTCCATGGACATTTACAAAAAACAAACAAAATATACCTTACTCCTAACACTTACTGATTCACCATTTATTTTTAAAAAGATACATTCAATTAACACTTGATGCCTTAATTTATCCAGCTAAAAAAACACATGTTTTTGCTTTCAAGTACCGGTAGATGCTAAATTAAGGTAATTCTGGAGCTGAAGTGGTTCAATGAATGTTTGCATCCATAGGGGTCATGGGGTTACATACTTTTGTCTTTTTGGACATCCCAGTATTGGCAGCCCTTTGGGAGAACAAAATAATGTCTTTGTTGAAATTTAACATGCTTACTATTTACTCATTTTTACCTCTCATTATGTCACAAAAAGCCCCAAATCTTGTTTTTGCCCATATGTAGAGATTTTAATTTAATCTCTTTTTCCAAGAATGTAAGAATTGTGTGGGTCAAATGCTGCAGTACATTTTTGTGTGCGTTCTTTATGAAACGTGACATAAACAGACCTGTAGAGGTCTTTAAATGAAAACAATAACATGGGTGCATAAGGATGTTTTAAATGTTTTTTTACAATGAGTTAAACTAATCTAGAACAGTCTTCCTAATGATTTTAGATAAGATTCTGCTGTGACAATGTTCCACTCCAGGCTAAAAGTTATTATTTTTTGCTCAGTATTTGATAGAGGAAAGCTGTAATCCTGATTAATATGGATTCTATTAACTGCTTAAGTTTCTATTGTTTTAATTGTTTGTCTGAACATTTGATTGGTTTTAACAAAGCAGATTTGATTTCCTTGTCTGTAAATTGTGTCAAACAAATTACTTTATTTGAGCTTCTTCCCACTGCTTTCTTTAAATGTGCCTTTATTATTTCTTATTTTGTATTAACTTAAAAATGCAAAAGTCCCATTGTCAAATTCAGCAGTAATGCAGTCTTTCATTTGTTTTAATTAATGATCTATAAGAACTTTTTTGTAATCAAAAGGATTTTTTTATAAAGCGAACAGTTCCTCTAAAAAAATGTTTTGGAGCTACAGGTGACACAAGATGTGAGATCACCACTGCAAACCTTCCCTCAGGAAAGCATTCAGAGAAAAAAGCAGGCAGGTGCGTCTACTGCATATTCCAAGTCTCTGTCAAGCAGAAGCAGTGAGGAAAGAAACTGCAGTGTGGAGGAGGTGGTTTTCTTATCAAAGAGTTTAGGAAGACAAACAAATAAAATGAGCAAGAGGAAGAAAATGCTTCTCTGCTCATTTGATTTAAGACGTATGGCTGCCTTTTTAGTGATGCTGCTGCTACCATCTCATCAACCCGTGTGGTCAGGACAACTTTATTAGGAACAATTGAAATGTGTGAAGCAGCTCTGGTTACAAAAAAAAAAAAAAAAAAAGAATTAGAGTTATCTTCTTTTACAGGGTAGAAATAGAGAGGAAAAATGTCCTCAAAGCAAAAATTCTTCAATATCAAGGTATTAAAATATAAATGATTTCAAATAGTCCTTGAATGTGCTGTGCAATAAATGCATTAAATGCATAACACACACAATGACAAATACACACACACGTACCAAATGGGAACGTACATCAAGGGTCATTTTACTTTTCCTGCCTTCAGCCTCTCCCTTTCATTCGCTCTCTTCCGTCCATCTGCCTCTCCTTCTCTCCAGCTCCCTCAATCTCTCTTTCTGTCTCTCTTTCTCTCTGTGAAGGTCATGCAATTGATTTTCCTCTGTCTATTCATTTTTCAAGACTGGCTTTGAAACGTGGGAAGCAGACAAAAGCCACTCTGCCCCCCCTTCCCTCAGCTCCATCCCCTCTCCTCTCCTCCACCTTCCTTCCCTCTCCGCTGGCCCTCGTCCATCCCAAAACCCTCGGACAAGAGGGAATATGGAGGAATGCAGCCTCCTTTGTCCCTTCCCCTTCTCTCCGGCCTCCTCTCCCTTTCAGCCACGTCTTGGACCACATTCCACTAACGGAATTAAAGTCATGCATCACACTTAAAACCCTGCCAATGCATTGTGGGTAGACATGTTCAAACTGATGTCCAAATTAGCATTGTGTTTTCAGGGACTGTGTGACCTGCTTGAATAACTCTCCCAGTGGTAAAAAGGTTCTAAAAATATCAGATTCTGAATGGGGTACAGCCCTTGTTAATGATACATTTGATTAAACTATGGTTCACAGTTGATCAGAGATGTGTTCAAGGGTTCGAAGTGGCTCAGGAAAAAAGCTTTTCATATTTTCTTAATTAGCACAAAGAGAAATAGCCGTTGGTCTAAACCGGCAGTGATTTCAGTCACTAATGAAAGCTGGAATGCATAAAAGAACACACCGTGTTAAACAGCTTCTATTAATATGCTAGAAATGGATCTCCAATGAAGAATATAAACATGTGCATAACCAGAGTTGGCAAAATGCCTTTTATCTAAGTAACAAACTATTTTTTAGTTACATACTCCAATAAGTAACTGAGTTAGAGGTGAAGTTGCTGCCTTATTTAATGTGAATTGTTAATTAGCCTCCCACAAATGCTGTTAGCATCCTGTTAATTGTGTGTCAGTATCCGTCACTGCACTGATTATGGTTGAAGCCTAGTCACAACTGCCCCTACCGGTTGATACGGGCTGTCTGGGGTAAAAATAAATAAATAAATAAAAACGGGTAACCTGACATGCAATTGGCCCTTGTGAAATATCAAGGTCGTAGATCATTTGGTGAACGAAAATGTTTTTTTCCACAGGCATGCTGCGGGCAACAGGTCATAGCAAACACTAGGCAGAAATGGATTTGTCATTTTTTAACCTCCCCAAATTTTGGTCTCTGCACGCGATAAGTGCGCCCCTTGTGCGCAGCCTGACTGCTAGGAATTGGTAAATTAAACACTCAGAGTGTAGTTTGTGTGGAAATCGCAAGGGGACTTCTGAATCACCTGCACACCCTGCTGATGATCGTTAGTTAAGTAAAAAGGATATTATAACTTAAGGTGCTTGATTAGATTAAAATACTGTAAGTCAGCGATTTATTATAGTGACATGCCTTTGGTTTTCTGCATTTGGATCTTTCTGCACTCCAATTTTTGACAGATGCCTGTTTTAACAACACTGCATTCCAACAGTGTTATGTATGTCAACACCTGCAACTCTGCCTCTTGCTGGCTTGCTAAGTTTATTTTCATGGCGAATCATCATAATTTTTGTGACTTTTTTGTGACTATTTCCCTGACAGCTGACAGCTAAGTCTGATTTAAAAAAAAAAGAAAAAGCAAAGTGATACATTGTTTTGTCAGAGCTCATTGCCTTTGACCTTCTTTTTTATTTTAATAAGCACATACACATTTATAACTTTTACTTTTTAACCTCACCTACTAGTGTCTGATTGGTTGTCACTTACAATTTATGAAATAATTTGACCAGAGTGTAATGTACTTTTTATTTGCTTATAAAATTGTGAACTTTGGTACATCAGCTTGTGCACTGGTTGAAGTATTATCTTGGACCAGTGCAGTTTCTATAAGTTGTAAATACATTACACAATGTAAGTTTACACATAATATAAAATTGCCTTTAAACTCAAAAAGGTTTCAAGGATAATGAATATATTGATCATACTATATTAAAATATATTGAAGTGTACATCTCGATTTGATCTATGATAGTACTGTTTCTGGGTAGGTACTACCAGAGTGACACAGCTCTGGCTCCAGTAACACTACACCTGCTACTCCAAAATTCATCAAATCTTGTCCAAAATCTGCTGCACACATTATCATAAAGCGTGCAGACAGACAGAAAGAGGGAAACCTTTTTCTCACATTTCTACAAATTAGTTTAGATCAGGGATAAACACACACCGACTCACACAGACAGACTCACACACTTATAATTGTACTGTAGCTGCATTGTTTCCCCTCAGTAATAGTAGCAATTAGACAGGCTGTATAATTACACTGTCCTTGTTATAGTTAATTTCTGTAATTACAGATTGCTCCAATAGTTTTCTCCCTCTTTGTGTGTCATCTGCATCTTCCCCTTTCCTCTCTTTCTTTCAAACAGCACATAAATTATAGGCCACACTCATCCTTATGCAAAGTCTACGTAATCACATGCACATGTATGTTTGTAAGCGTGTGAAACAGAAACTGTTTATGTGCTCACAGATACTAATAAAACCTTGCTTGTGTTTGTGTCTCAGAGGGTGGGAGTATGTTAGCCAATTGCACAGCTGAGTATAGAGAGCTAACGGGGTTTACAGGCTTCCTGCCCTTTGTGCACATAAAACATTGTCCTCCAGCATGCCAGTCTATATGTCACAAATCATTCCACAATAAAAGCTTAAAAGATGATATTGCAATATGGCTGCTCCTCTGTTGTTTTAGCAGCCGTATTATTTCCATTTATTATTTATTTACAAATAATTAGGTTAGAATTTTAATTTCATAATAATTTTTCTACCTCCAAAATTTGGAAGTGTTAGATTAGACCAGTCTTAAAACAAGAGTCCAGTCTCCTTCAGTATTTTGCTGTTTGTAAAGTATTGCTTAGGAAAAAAAAATGAGAATGTTTGGAGCAACACGTTGGTTAGTGTAACATTGTTTTTTTATGCAATTAACTGTTGTCTTTTACAAAATAAGGGATTTTACAATTGGATGAATATGATTATTATCAGACAAGAGATTTTGTACATTTACTAATTTTGAAAAATATAAAATTGCACATATTGACACATGACAGCTACGTAATTACATTACATAAAGATATTTACACTTACAGAGAATTTAAAAAACTATGACATATCAGAGAAAAAACTGTATAAAGCAGATTAAAAGTTTGTTCACCAAAAAACAAAACAAAAAAACCCAAAGGCTATAAGTTTAAAGCTTCTGTTCTTGTTTTTCATTTGTCTACGGACAAAATATGTGCTTTGTCAATAAAAAAACCAAAATGTTGGGACTAATATCCTCAAGACTGTCATTCAGCTGATTTTATGACTGACAATCCACCCATTAGATGCTAAACCACACTACAGAAGTCTGCATTCTCTTGAGGTTAGATCAAATAGGATATTCAACACAGCTGTTGGGAGGTGGGATTTTTATGAACCTCGTGCTATAATTTAAGAGTACAACAACAGAAATCAGTCAATATACAGATAAATGCTTGGTAAGAAACTTAAGATAACTTCTAAAATAGCTGATCGGGAGAGATTTTGCTTTATCTTCACGATTGTGTTGCAGACGAGCGGCGGAATCAAGAGACTCTTTTTTGAATAAACTCGTGCTAAAAAGCTAGAAGCAGAACCTCTTTTTATCGAGTTCATTTGACACCAGTTTCGGAGCTCTGCAGGGGCAGACATGTTGACACCTCTAGACAGGATGTGACAAAAACTACGGTACAAAAAATAGGGTAGAGAGATCAGGGTAAGACAGATCCACTAACCAATACAGTTGTATTAATATATATTTATACATACACACACACACACACATATATATAACAGTCTCTTGTGTACCTCTTTAGGCGGCTAAAAATGAAACATCCAACAAAATGTATATGAGTACATCAAGCTCAACATCAAGCTCAACATCAAGCTCAAGGCCCCAACTGACAGTGTGCTCAGTGAATGTCTCAAGCAATGGAGAGCAGAGGATGCAGTGCTGGAGGACAGATCCTCATGGGAGGACAAACCCCTGCATGGGATGTACCACCGGACCATAACTGAAGTGGCTGATATCAAGAAGTCCTACCAATGGCTAGAAAGGGCTGGCCTACAGGACAGCACCGAAGCGCTCATCCTGGCAGCCCAGGAACAAGCCCTGAGCACCAGAGCGATAGAGGCTCAGATCTACCACACCAGACAAGACCCAAGGTGTAGGCTGTGCAAAGAGGCGCCTGAAACAATCCAGCACATAACTGCAGGGTGTAAGATGCTGGCAGGGAAAGCATACATGGAGCATGCTGGAATAATATACAGGAACATGTGTGCAGAATATGAACTGGAAACCCCAAGGTCAAAATGGGAAACACCTCCGAAGGTGGTAGAGAATGAGAGGGCAAAGATCCTGTGGGACTTCCAGATCCAGACTGATAGGATGGTAATGGCGAACCAACCAGACATTGTAGTGGTGGATAAAGAACAGAGGAAAGCCGTTGTGGTGGATGAGGCAGTGCCAAGCGATGGGAACATCAGGAAGAAGGAACGTGAGAAACTGGAGAAATACCAGGGACTCAGAAGAACTTGAGAAAGCATGGAAAGTGAAGGTGACAGTGGTGGTGAATGTGGTAATTGAAGCACTCGGGGCAGTAACCCCCAAGCTGGAGGAGTGGCTAACAGATACCTGGAAAGACCTCAGACCTCTCAGTCCAGAAAAGCTCAGTGCTAGGAACAGCTAAGATACTGCGCAGGACCCTCAAGCTCCCAGGCCTATGGTAAAGGACCTGAGCTTGTGTGAGAAACCACCCATGGAAGGGTGAGAGGGGCGTTTACTTATTTTTTTAACATATAACATATATATATATATATATATATATATATATATATATATATATATATATATATATATATATATATTGAAACAAATGGAAACTAATTTGTGTAACAAGTCACCTGGAGGGTAAACAGTGAACTGACCTGGCTCGCCTTCCATTTTATTTTTAAAACCTGATGAAAAGAGATAATGCTTCTTCGGGCTCTGTGATGGATTGCAAACTTTTCAGGTCGTACCCTCCGCCCAACCGTAGCTGGGATAGGCTCCAGGAACCCAGAAAGAGATTCAGTGGGTTTGGAAAATAGATGGATGCCTGGCTTCTCCTTGGTAACATCTCACACAGTAGTAGTTCACTTTTTGCTCACCTTTGTTGCAGTTGTTGTCGCCCTCCAGTAGAGGGCTCCACGGCGGGTCTCCCTGACTGGCAAAGGTGCGCATGTGCAAGTAGCTGATAGTCAGCCGGATGACTGACGCCTTGTCCAGCTGGCTTGTGATTGCCCCAGGCAGTGGAAGCATTTTGGCCAGCTCGAAGAACTCAAAATTCTCCTTCCCTCGCCGAGAACGAGCTGCATTCCGAGATTTTTCTTTACGCAAGTTCTGGAGACTAAGACATTAAGAGACAGAAGACAAAATTAATACAACGGAAAAACTTAAGTTAAAGAGAAAAAGCAAAAGATTCCATATAACTGCTGCATGTATCACTACTGTGTACCTGTTGATTTATTCCTATTTTGTGCAAAATGACCTCACAAGGCAAACAATTTATGAATACATATCACAAATCGTGGCGTTGCGTGTCATGACCAGATTGATCTGATAGTTACATACAAACTTCCTTCTTATATTGAGTACTCTTTTATAATCCAGTGAGCCCAGCCAGGCACACAATCTCTCACTGCCTATCTCTGATTTTCCTGCCTCCCTGCCCCCTCTCTCATCTGGTCCCGGGCGACTGAGCTGAAGCTGTGATTGAGGGATCAATAGTGGAGGGAGGGGCAGAGTGACAGAGCGGGGCTGGGGCTCAGGTAGCCTGTCTTTGTGATTGGGTATTGACTCTCCTCAATGGGGCCAGAGTGGTGGAATTATGTTGTCACAGCCACTTCACAATTTGTGTCATTGCTGAGCTGGAATAAAGTGTGTGTATGTGTGTGCATGTGTGTGCGCTTTTTCAGCCTAAGACAGACTGAAGGGTGTGTGTATGTGTGTGTGAGTTTGATCCATGTGGGACCAAAAAAAAGAGCAAGAGCTGCAGCACTGTGTGCACATTTGTTTATATCTTAATCAGGTGACACAGCTGCTGTATCGCCAAACCCTCGTCCAACCATCAGTGTGTCTCCGCAGGTGTGTGTGGACTCAAAGAGCGCCTGCCAGCCTCTGTAACATCTCATTATTATACTGCCTCGACCCCAGCCACCAAGAACAATCAATACACACACATTGATTCTGCTTAGTTTTTATATCCGCCTGTAAATGACTTCCATTAATAATTCCAGCCAAATTTACTTAATCTTCTTGAAAGGGAGGGGATTCGCAGATCTGGCAGGATTGGCAGGTGAGCAGCTGAAATGTGGCTTTGTGGAGAAACGATGTGTTGTGCGTTCTGTTTCATCGATGGGACACTCTTCATTGGGGTGTCACTGTTTGCAAGGATGTCAACACATGGATTTCACCTTGTGGCGATTAATTCATGGGCATGCACGCAAGCTTATACAACACAGCGGTGTGCGTGTACGTTTGTGTGGTGTCTCACCAGGGTAAAGTGGGAGGTTTGGCAAGTAGTCCTTGTAGGAAATCCCACTCTACGCTCACACATTTCCCCTCGCTGACAAACGGCATGGTCGCCATGGCGTGCGGTCTGCGCTGCTAACGGCGGCTCTGGTTGGCTCTGGTTGTGAAAGACTCAGTCCTGGAGATCCATAAGAATGAACACACACAAAGTGGATAAAAAGTCATTGGTTTGGCCTTTAATAATACCAGGAAAAAAACTTTGCAACTTTAAACAAGACCTGTCAATTTAAAAGCAATAAATGAATGGTTACAAAAACAGTTTTAAGAATATAGAGAAGAGATTAAGTAAAATAAACCTTGCTTTAGTTTAAATTTAAAAAGCATGGTTTGTTGTAAGGAAGATGCATAAATAAAAACATAAAAATCAAGAAAAAAACAACAGAATAACTGGCTAAAACTTTTAAAAATACCTAAATTTCCAATTATTGTAATGACAAGTCCCACTCCATGATAGTCAAAGCCAGTTCTGCTTACCACAATGCATCACAAAATCAAACAGTTCGCAATCTGCCTTTATCTTGTCTTTTTGACCCACTACCCCTTTCAATTGAACACCTGGATTCATGTGTATTAACAAATGTTGGCTCTGTGGCAAGCATCTTAGTCTAAAAGCATCAATAAAACATGGAGCAGCTTTAATGCAAGAAAGAGAATGTGTAATATCATTTTTGGTTTATAAAAGTAGAAATACATGTACTTTTATTTTAAATCGTCCACCAAAGATGTGCGGTGAGACCATCATGCAGCTTTAAAAAAAAAATCATGTCATCAAAGTGAAAACTCAGCACTAAAAATCATCCAACATTTGTTTTTGTTTTTTAGAGCTGCAAGCCTCTTTTTGGGTACAGAATTGGGACATAATCCATGTTACAGGTAGTTAAAGAGATGCAAACTTTATATAGTTTGCCTTTAAAAATAGTAATTACTAATACAATATTAGCAGAGGTTAAAAGGAAACAGAAATTTGAGGATGGAGAGGTGCCTGTTAAACAAATCCAAGCTGCATTAAACCTGACTCACATACTTACATTATAAATTCACAGCTAAAACATTTGAGTGCACTATTGTAATTTATTAAATCCTAATAAAGCTTCTGTTCATTCTTCCGAAATATTAAAATAGTTAGACTGGGGTTCTGGTGTGAGGATTGTGTTCTCACTGGGATAGTCCATCAGTCTTATCCCTTCATTTCTGTTGGTTTGTAGCCCCACTGCGCTCTCAGGAGCAAACCAGAGGCCAAAGCAGATCAACCGGTCTGGAAAAGTCATGGAGATCCAGCAGCTGCTCATTTAAGAGCCATATTACTCAAAAAGCGATGTGTACAACAGGAAACGAAGCAAAAATTTAAAAAAAAACTGCTAGCTCTCTGACTATCAGCTGCAATTCCTTCCTACACCATGTTCTCCCAGGAGGCATTTTTCATGTTTCCAGACTTGAGTTGTGGTCAGGGTTGTTTTTTTGCTTTTTCCCTATTTGAAATGTGCAGCTCTTACATAATTTAATGTCTTTAGTCTGTGGAAAGTATTCACACAGATGTGAACTGCACCAGGATTCGTTAACAAATAAAGTTAGATGTTTGAATTGCAGCAAGGACGAGGCTTCTTTACCTGGTTCACACCAGTGTTAAGGCGAGTTCTCACATTTGCCTAACAAGGCCGACTGGCCGATGAAACATCTTCTAGTGCAGATCAAAAGTACCAACTAAGTCAACTAAGATAAGGATACGTGTTGGTTGTGGAAGGGCTCGATCCTGCAAGCAGGTGAATGGATGACAAAACATTTGTCATGTCTGTGTGGAAATCACAAAATGTGCAATCTTTAATTCTCGTGATTAAGATTCCAATCGTGAGTTTTTTTAATGCCCACTTGTCAACATAAAAGAAATGTAAAGGCTGATTTTACATGATTATTCCTCTCTGTTTGCCTTCTGATACATTAGGTTCATTGGTTGGATGGTGTGATGTCCCACTCATTATGTAGCTAAACAGCTGTTCCTGCCAGCACACCTGTTGGTGGGAGGAGAAGCCAAAGCAGGTCTTTACCATTTCAAGCTATACAGCTCTTAACTCAAACTGATCCCTATGTATATTGGTAGTGTGATACATATTGCTTGTCTTAGATGGCGAATCGTTCAAATACAACATTTTTTAGTAAGATGTTTGTAATCTAAGTCAGAAGCTATGATCCAATTGTGTGGTATTTTTGTTTATCTCTTTGTGAACTTTTTGGGACTACATTTCAAATGTATTCCCTCCAAAAACAAAGCAATGTCCTACAATTATTCCTCTTTTGTTGTTTTCTACCAATAGTCAACTCACTTGCCACAGAATTTGCCAACACTCGTTGCTGTCCCCAGAGTGAGCCCCTCTCCCGACCGGTTTGCGTCCCTTTTACTGCTTGGTTGACATTTAAAGGGCTGGAGTTGCCCCAAGCACCTTGGTGTCATGCCCTTGGGCCTGAGATGCCCTCTCTCTTTTTCTGCCTCTCCCTCCTTAGCTCTCTCTTTCTTCGGGCCGGCTGGGTCAGCATAATCATGTCAATGAAGCTTTGCCAGGGCAGAGGCAAATGGATTATGTCTTGAGTCAGAGCATGGCTAAGCTGACCTTTGCTAAGAGGGGTCAGTAGAAGCTGGGCAGGTTTGGCAGATATCATTTCACACGTCTGAGTTTAAACAGCCAGGATTTAATGCATGAGAAAAAATGTTTTGGACTGATTTCAGAGGCAGAGGATTCAATAACCCCTTCAAAAATGAAAGATGGGAATGTGGTCATTTTTCAGTGTTTCGGTTTTAAAGCACTAACAATGAGGCTGTTTTTCTAAAATGTTCTTCTGGTTCTGCAACAGAAAGCACAGCTTAGGTAAAAAAATAGAATAAATACCTGAATCTGTGCACAACACAATGTCCTGAAAGTGAACAAGTCGAACCCCTGAGTCAAGAAGGTGTCCCTCTAAGGGGGATGGACTCCTATCCATTTACTGTATTTGTAACTAAAATAAATTAGGAGAATAACCCATTGATGGAAAACGACAATAACCCATTGATGGAAAACGACTCCTAATGCTACATTCACACCGCTCTATGAAACATGGGTACAAGCAACCACTTTCAATAAAAAGTCTATTTTTCGGGCCCTACATACAAAACGTGCAGCCATTGAATGCACGTTGAAACCAGAATCATGTTAATTATATGACACCAAGTCTTTCATATCTCTTAATAGAAAAAGAACAAGCCTGGAGCGAGATTCACGAGATTTGCACCACTTTGACATTACACACCTCTAGGCCTCTTCCACCTGTGAGTACATCCATCAGGTATCTGCAGTCCAGTGTGAACACCGTATGCTAAAAGCACGTTCAAGAACTCCTATTCACCGCATTCTTGAAAGCGCATCCCATGGCCGTTGTTTACATAGCAATACAGCCTGCCTAAGAAAATGGCTGTACTCCAATATACTTGTTGTCTTCATCAGTCTAGGAGTACCTGAAGAAACTGACTCAGGACCAGCATGTAGACCAACTATGAATTCAACTAAACAATCCCTCTGTGAGGCAAAATGCTGCACCAACAATTCAAATGTAGCGGGACACAACAAGGTGTCATCAACAAAAGTCTTCATTTTTTTAACTGTTTAAGACGGTCTAAAGGAACTGTTTCAGGGCTCGACATAGCCATTTGTCCGCTGGCCCGGTCCTGTTTTTCGAGCAGTGCGGACCACAAGACTTTACTTTTCACTTGTCCGCTCGGGCCACTAAAATATTTAACGGTTTATATATTCTTCACCTTTTTCAATAAAGTAAATTTTGCGACAACGTGTAGATTTACCTCGTCTTCATAATTTAGTTTTTCTGCTAGTCCTGTGTTCAGACTTCAAGGGTTTCTATGGGAAACCTTTGATCACTTCTCCTTCTCTCCCGCCTGCGCACGCTCGGCTTTCACTGCCGAGCACCACGCGGCACGCGCTCACTACTTTTTTTTTTCAAACTTTATTGAATGTAACAATTCAATACAAAACAATGTTAAACAGCAACAACGAAGGCACAAGCCAGTGGGTTATTATTACATTTGATTATAAATCCGACACCGTCACTGAAGAGAGACTGAAGCATGTCAGAGATGTGGAAGACATGGCAGGAATAGATAGGAATATGTTGGATGGAGTAGTGGGTATAATTAGTAGTATGGACAGCAAGATATTTAATGAATGCATTGAAGATGAAACTGTATGCACTAAGCTTTAAGCTGAATGTCAAAGAATCAAAGGCAACTCAAAATACCTGAATCTCAGACTCAAATGCAGTAGAATGTTAAACTACTTAATTTTGTTTTTCTTTACAACACTGTAAGCAGTAAGTATTTCTAGTTAGCTGAATGATCTCAGTTAGACCTGCACAATATGAGGAAAACTCGCGATATGCGATATCAGAGATTAAAATTGCGATAACGATATAATTTGCGGTATATAAACAAACAGCAAAATAACCAAATAACCATTCCCGGTTTAAAAATTATACTCCAAATGACCCACGTTGACATAGGTTACAAACATCTAACATAACAGGGCTCCATCTGATTGGTCAACAATGTGAAGGCGTCCATCCGATTGGTCAAATGCATTAAGGGATTTATTTGATTCGTTAAATGGTTCAAGCTGCCATTAGATTGTTTTAACACATTTAAGGTTTATGATTTATTGCGATATTTGCCGTTAGAAGCACCATGAAAACTTCTGAACTAGTGTTACCTACTACACTGCAGTGCTCTCTTCAAAACATCTGAAACAGACTAGAGCAGATTTAAGTTTGATATGGTCTATTTTCAGTCATTGAAAAGTGTAGAAATAAGTGATGTCACCAGAATGCACCAAATTGTACCATATTAAAAGTTTCCGGGGGGGCATGCCCCCAGACCCCCCTAAAGTTGCAAGCACCTGCGGAGCGGCGGGTCCCGCTATGCGCAGTGTCGGGCCAGTAACTTTCAGGCAGGGCCAGTAAGTTTCAAAAACTACTGGCCCTGTGGGCCAGTGCAAATTTCTGGGCTATGTCGACCCCTGTGTTTTAAAGGAACGTTTTTTTTGCTTATTTACTTTTTGCTTTTTCTGCTTTCCACAATGGCCCTGAAGTGCAAATCACGCCAACACTTCATTCAACACGAAAAGATATTAAAGATCACAATGACAATTAAAAAAAGCAAAACAAATACTTACAGTAAAAAAAAACTTTAAATTTTAGAATCAAAACAAAATTCCAGAAATCATAAGGTAAAAAACACATTTCCTTAAACAAAAATAATTTTCAAAAATCAAAATAAAATGTTAAAAAAGGAAACAAAATAAGGAACCGGGAAAGGTAGATTTTATGGGACACCACTGATTGGATGATGACATTTGAGTTTTGAAGAAGAGGGAAAGCAGAAGAATTTTTTGCCTGAACTGTGGTAAAGAGTAGATTGAGCTATCACCAAACTTTCGCAGTTGGTTTGGTCAGAAGCTTAAAATATCTACTGCCAGAAGATATCATTATTCCAGAAAACTTCCATTTGAAAAGGTGAACAAATGTCATCATTCAATCAGTGATGTCCCATAATACTGACCTTTTCCAGGTCTCATTTGGCTTGTTTTTTAGCTCTTCATTTTTTTATTTCTGGAAATGACTTTTGTTTACTGAAACATTTTCTTTTGATTTAGCTCCTTTTTTTTGGTTTATGTTTTGTTTGATTTCTAAAATGTACTTTTAAAAAAATATATATTTACTTGGTTTTTGGAAAGCAATTTTCAGAAAATATGCATCATTACACCTTACTTCAATCGGTTTAGCAAAAACTGTCCAATTAAATGTTTGCTTGCAGAATTATTTAGCTTTTTAAGATTTTTGACTTTTGAATTAGAAAATATACATGCTTGACAAGAAAACCTGTTCTGGTTTGCCTCTTACAATTGATATCACAATTCTTTTGAAACACATTCACCATTCATTGCAATTAGGTAAGACAGCTTTCTTTTCTAAGACTTTTGTTTCAGCACCTATGCCGATATTTGCAAAAACAGTTTAAGTTTTATCCAGACAAGTCTGGAAAAGCTGTTCTCTCAAGCTGCCACTCTGCAGCACTGACTGACCGCTGTGTCTTTTTAGGGAATCTGTTGAGAAAAGGGTGGAGCAGAGGGCAGTACACCTCTGTCCAACAACTTCACCTTTGTCCCCCTCTCTGCCTCACCTGGTTAAATGCTCAACAAGGCAGATTAAGCTGTGTAAAGTAGGACAGAGACGAAGGGGAGACACATTTCTTCTGCCTCACACACACATTGCACACCACTTCGCCATCCCATATCTGGATATTTATCTCTTAATTGACCCTATCTGTGCTTATCTAATCTGCCCTCCCATCTTTCAGTCTCAAACTATCTCTCCATCTCTCTTCTGGTCCCCCCTCTATCTGAGCAGACACAGGCCCATAATGGACAGGAGCCTCCACAGATATTATTCAATCAGCCTCATAACCTTGTCGCGGTTTGGGCGGCCCATTAATGTACTCACCCAAATGGATGCAGCGGCTACCTAACCGAACAACAGGCTGAATGTCAGAAGTGTCATCTAGACAGAGTGTGAAACCCGCTCAGCAGGACTGAGTCACCTCATTTTGTCACGGCACCGTGGGAAATATGTGAAAAAGGAAGATGGGACTTCTCAAAGTACTGGGAATAAAAATACATCATGTCCACAGATGTGGAGATCAACTTGTATAAATCAACGCATATTGCCACTGAGCTACATATTCATTAGTGCTGTGTATGAGTGTCTGTATCCAGCGTTAGTTTGAGACCCTTACCCTATAGAGCTGTGCTCTCTTGGCAGACTCTCAACAGCAGCGGAGAGGAGCTGTTTGCTGCTCGCTTGGCTCCTGCTCTGTTTATTTTCAGCAGGGACATTTAATTAGGGCCTCCAGCTGTCAGAGGTTCGTTATAGTACCCCTCCTCTCGTTGAAACGCCCCTCCCAGAAGGGAGTCAGGGGCATCAGGCAAATGAACACATTTAAGTCAAACAGCACGCCGACAGACAATAGTTTCACTGCCATGCCACCAGCTCCCCTAGGTAGAGACATGGTTGTTTTATGCCTCATCTCCACAACCCCCGGGGCCCAATACAGAGTCTGGCCAAGACTGTAAATGCGGAGGCACAGAAGCTCTCATAGCCCACAAGAGACTACATGTACTGCAGTCATGTTAAGGTGAAAAGAAGGGCCAAGACAGAGCAATCTACACCCAAAACAACAACTGATTCTTTTCTGGTCATCTCTTTTTTAATGCAAAATTATAAACAAATACATATTTTTGGAAGAAGAGCATTTTAAACTTCTTTTTTTTTTTAGAAAAATGTAGCCACTTCCATGTAATTGTACTATTACTTTTCCTGTGTCTGATCATACAAATCAGATTTTTGTGCATAGGTATGCAGCACATATACTTTCCATCCCGTTCAAACTGTCTCACATTTGCGCAACAACGTCTCATCATCACCGAAATAAGACAATTGGATTAACAGCATCTTGTACAGTTCATTTCTAATCCCCAAGTATTCAATTGAAAACACCCAAATACTTGGAAAGCATTTCAAAGCTACTTTTGACTTGATTTGACCACTTTTGGGCAGCTGTCTGCAAGTTCTCCCCCCACGCTCACTCCTCCTTAATTATCTCAAACCAAAGGTAAAAGTGCACACGTACCAGAGGGGTGCAAAATATTCCTGTGAATAATATTATCTCAAATAGAGAGCGCTCAATATCATGGAAGATGTTGAAAACATGGTTGGAAATAACATGAACAGAATATTTGATGCTGCTAGTTTTCTATCTTGCCTTTCATGTTGTTGAGTAGCTGTAAATGAGCGGCTGGAGTGTCAGGGGAGATGAAGTTTGGTATTCTGGTTAGAGGGCTGAAAACTACTTATCATGCATTACGGCCGTGGTTGGACCTCTGGATTTGGAAGTCAAAAGAGTTTTTAATGTACAATTTTTCAGTCGTTGATCAATTGACAACTGCTGGACATGAAGATCTCCCTCTCCCTGTATTTGAATCGCTCAGCATTCTGCCTCTGTATCCCAGCTCCGGCTGCGACTGACCTTGACGACTCTAGATCATTCCCAACCCAAGGTTCTCTCCAACTCTCAAGGGCCTCGGCGTCCGCCACCCCTCCCACGCTCACACCTTTGCCTCTCCTATCATCCACCCCACCCGGCCGCTCCATCCTTCTTCTATAACCCCTCTTTGCTCCTCCGTGGCCCCTTGCCGGGGTCATTAATTATCTAATGGAATCAATACGCCGTTAGATTGGACCAGTGTGACCCCACCCACCCCCAGGTATTTCTGCAGTGATGGGGAGGTGCTGGGGAGGCATGTAAAAGAATGATGATAACAACCTGTAGTCACACTGTGGACTGTCCCTAAACTGAGGGAAGCAGAAGAAAGAGATCAGCATTAAATAAATGATAAGCATGAGATGGAGGATCAGATGAAGAGCACATGGGGGGCGGAGAGAGTGGAGCCGTGGTGGTAGAAAGAGGCAAATTGGGCGTTGGGAGAAAAAGAAAGGAGTAAGAGAAATGATGGACAGATGAGGGCACAGAAAAAAAAGGTAGAGAAAGAGATTTGCTAATGTTCACTCACAGTAATCAATATTTTTCTTCCTCTCGGTTATTACAGAGTGCTTTGGTGAGCCCACTTTGATGTCCACTCCTCACAGACACTGAGCTGCACAGAAGTCGGTCCGTGTCTGTCATAATTACCCAATACCTTTGCTCTTGCAGGAGAAAGATGAGTCCGATGTGGACTGAACTCAAAGTCAAAACAACAACAGCAGCAAGGAATCTTGTTATTTTTTAAAGAAAATAAATCAGGAAACTCACAAAAGTGGAAAAACATCCCGTGTTGCTTTTCTGACAAACCAACTTCAGTCTTGTTTATAAAATACTAAAATGACCTAATAGATAGTTGGTTCAAAAAGAAACATTTTTTAGGAACGTTTTTTTTTATAGCAGTATTGGCTATAAATGACTCAACTTCTTTAACTGTAAGAAAAGAAAAAACTTTTACATTTCTTTATTAAATGCCCACCTAAAAAATTCAGAATAGGCTTTACAAGCAAAAAATGAATCCTAACTACTAATAGTAGGAGAGAAAATAGTCCTATTAACTCAAGAAAAGCAGAATTTTGAATTTCTGATGTGTCCCTAAACAAACCAAACGTAAAAAAGGAACAATCAAAACACTTGTCCAAAAAATTCTATCTTTTAAAAAAAAAAACATCCAACAATAAAAATCTAAACTCCTTATAACTGCGGAGGAGTCCAAACGGACTGAGCCTTCAATCCAGGCTGAGGAGGGTAAATCCGCAGCACATCAGCGCTGACCTCCGAAAACCTACGGGCCAAAGAGGCAGCGTGCGGGGTCACTCACTTCCTCCCTCAGTCATGCCATGAAAGCAGCACAGCAAGGAGAAGACCACATGCTAATACAGACACATTAATGAGGATGGGGCATGTCAAGAGTTCAGAGCAGAGTCAAACTCTTCAGACGAGCTGCTCAACTTGTGTAGGTGTTCCAATGATGCAAACCAAGATACAGTGCAACACCAGGTTTGAGCTTTGGCCAACAAAAAGCTTCAAATTAGACAACTTTTGGTGAACATTCTGGAAATGAGTGGAGATGAATAAAGATACAAATATTAGAGTGACTGCGGGGCAGATTTCAGCGGATCTTATATTTAGAACAAGACTGTCTATTCGTGGCGTGCATATCACTGACTTTGTGTGTGTGTGTGTGTGTGTGTGTGTGCGTGTACAAAAGTCAGTGGATCCCTTCAGGCGGCTGTGTGAATGACAGCAGGGGTTATGTAAGGAGCCGCAGCGGGGCCGGAGTGGACAGTCCGACCGGAGATCAGGTCAGCAGAGTGTGACACTAAACACATCTCCCTGACACTGCGCTGACACCCTCTGTCACAGACCCACACGCTGTCTGTCAGAGCTCTTCACAAACACGCACACGCACTCGAGGAGCTCAGAGGAAGTGTGTGTGCGCAAGCAGACGTCTGCCAACACACCTTACTGACCACCTCAGTGTGTAAGAGAGGCAAAAATATCAGGGGAGAGGGATGGAAATACAAAGAAAGGAGGTGTCTGTCCTACTGCAAACTCGTCAGTCACGTCAGGTAAATAAGCTGCAACACCACAAGTGGAATGATTGATTTTATCTCCTTCATTGTTCAAAGAAAACATAAAGATGATACTTCATCAGAAACACTTGCACTGATCTGTTAGGGGCAAACGGCACATTTTAATCTGATCTCACTACCTTATTTCGTCTACAGCTGGCAGCACTTTCTCCAGTAAGTATTCCAGTCCATGCTCAGTCACATTTTCCTGCTGGCCTGAACTGAAGTTCTTCAAGTCTGAAAGCTGCAGATGAAACCTGCGTCTGGGTCTAATAAAAAAAAGGCCTAAAGGGAGGTCACAACCAAAATGTCCTGCAAATGCCAAATCTCTAGCGGATGGAGAGGCTCAGAGGGCTGGGATCTGAGCTTCCTCACGCTCACGCAACATTCAGTCTGACTCTGCTTCCTGTTACTCACTTGCTGAGCCATAGAGATTGGACATTTCACAAGGATGGGAAAAGAATAAGAAAGAATTTAGGAAAAAGGATCAAAAACTACAGTGATTGTGACTCCTTCCATTACTTGTCACAGTTTGACAGGCCACCCTGACAGCTGCAAGTGTGAATGTGTACTTATGGGAGTTATTTGGTGGGAGTTTATCTGCAGCACCTGCAGTCCGAGCAGGTGTGCATGCAAATGACTCCACTTGGCAGTGTGCAAAATTCAACACAATTTGCAGCAAACACAGAATCCGGAGGAGAGCACAATAGGCCAGCCCAGATAAAATTATACAGGAATCAGATGGACCAGCAGGAACAGAATCTCATGATGCAAACGTGTTTACAAAAACATTTATCTGTTCCTGAAGAGAAAAAGAAAAGAGAGAGAAAACGTGCAATAACTGAGTTTGATGCTATTATTTACTTTGCAGCAGCCGTAAACACTGAGTGTTTGTCACAGTCATTCTGCCAATTTGGACCACCTGCTGCAAACACCCTGAAGGCAGCGAAGCCACTAAACTGTGACCAATTCTGCCTCTGCAGGTGGAGACGGGCGCGCATGCCGCTCTATATCTCAAAAGCACCACACACGTTTAAACATGTGGAGCGGATGGAGTCCCACTCAGCACAGATCACAATCAGACATGATTAGTTGGATCTTCTGCGCAGTGGTGGACATTTCTGCTGCTTTTAGTCATGAAAAAACCCAAACAAACGGGAAAAGTGTTTATCAGAAGGACTTGTGATTTTTTCAAAGTTTGTTTTAGTAGCTTATATAAAAAAAAACTTTATTGTAACAGTAACATTTCTATAACAGTTCAGTTCAGTTTTCAGCTCTGTCAAAAGAGTTGATTAACGCGTAAAATGGTGATTACGAGGGAAAACAGACAGAAAGAAGAAATAAAGCAATTTTAAAGTGGCTTAAAAAAACTTCATGACAAACTCAAGTTCAGAAGTGTCCCAAAAAGCGCGTCTGAACGTGCACGCGCGTGTCGTCTCAAAGTTGTTAGATCAATGATCTTACTCACCTGATGGGCATTTCCAGGCTGCTGTTGATGATCAGATCCACTTTTGTCTCCCTCTTCCTCCTCCTCCTCCTCCTCTTCCTCTCCGGTGCCCCCCTGCGCTGCCCTGGCTGTGCCCACCCCTCCGCGCCGCCTCCGACACCTCCGCCACCAACAGCACCCCGAGCTCACAAACTGCCGGCCGCGGGAGCGTGAGCCAGAGGGGGCCGGGACAGGGGCAGCGCCGATCCCCTCACTTTCACAAAAGCCGCGGCTGCGCAGCCGGACGCATCGCGGATTCCCGTTTAGAGGAGCGTGTCTGTGGAAGGAGAGCCGGTTTGCGCGCGTGTGCGTGTTTGAGTGTGTGAGGGGGGTGATGGGGTGGGGTGGAGTGTGTGTGTGGGGTGGTGGGGGGGGGACTAGATGATGTAGCTCTCCTTGGCTCTAAGACTCACTTCAGTAACACTCTGCTCCGCTGCGTCTTGGAGATGGACTCGGATTAGGACATAGTCAGTGTGAGAATCTCTTTCTCTTCCTCCCTCCTTCCAGCCGCCATCCTCCCTCCTTCCCTCCCTTGCTCACTCATTCACTCTCCTTGCTGAGCTTCTTTCTTTTCATTTCCTCTTGGGAAAGGCGCGCTCACACCAGTTGTCTCTGCCTTCAGCTGCTCCCCTCTTTCCTCCCTGCCTCCCTCTCAGTCACTAGTAAATATAAAAGGCATGCTTGTACAGCCCCTCTCCTCGGTTTCTCCGGCTCTCCCTCCCTAACTCATTGGGTCTCATGCTTTCGTTTATACCCCCTCCTCCCCATCCACATCCCCCCCCGCACACGTTCTTTCTCACTGTCAAAGCTGCCTTTCAAATGCTGATTAGCAGCCAGAAAAGACACAGGGAAGAAGTGGGAGATTCCATCACATCCAACACATTGTAAAATGTGACTCCCGTCCTGCGCGCGCTTGTTTTTGTCACTTTAAGTTTACCTGGTGTTAACGAGACCCCTGCTTAACCAATCCACAATCCAAGAGGCTGTTTATGTCATCTTTTAAGGAAGTATCATTTTCATATTTACGCACAAGAAACAAAAAATCTCAGCAAATATGCAACAAACCTTGTTTTAGAGTGGAGAGGAAAAAAGAAATCTTGTTATCTACATGCAAACATCATTTTGAATCAAATTACAATATGAATGAACCCACAGCTGTCAAATATTAAACATGACATGCATACATTTTTAATTAGACTTCATTTAATTACTGTTGAGTAATTTATGGAGAAACAATTACAGTGTTGGAGGTCATTCATTTAAGTTTGGTTTACCGCTGAATCTGGTGATTCAACACCAGAATTGAGTTTTTTTGTTTGTTTGTTTTTTACCAGCTGATAACATTCGACACTAAGATCCTCCCTGCCCTCTTTTTCATATTTTTGTTCCTGACCAGCATGAACTGGCTGTTCCTGCTAGAATGGTATGGGCATGGCTGGAACTTTTTGACTCTTTTGATCTGAAATCATCTCCCGTCTTCAGTTCGGGAGGCACACACCATCGCTGTCTTTGAGGCTTAAAACTTTCCTTTTGCTAAAGCTGCTACTTTAAGTTAGCCTGGTTGACCCTGAGCTGCATACCTTTAGTGATGCTGATGTGGATCTAGAGTTCTGAAGATCCTTCTTAGATGTACTGTGTGTTTTTCCTCACTGTACATCACTCTGTGGATTTTTCTCTGTATCATTAATATGTCATTTGCCTGTGGACTTGTTGCTGCTCATTTGTTTCTCTCTTTTATTTTGTGACAGATCTTTTGCACAGATGATCAACCTGTCTGAGCTTGGTCCAGTTGATGGTTCCATCGCCCGGGCAGCGTAGCATTTTCTTGGATAATCTGCATTATTTGGAAAGGAAGAAAATCTGTCAGTGAGGTAAGAAAATGGTTTTACCAAAAATTCTTCTTTTAAGAAAAAAAATATAGTCACTCAGACATGTTTTCTCAAACTAAGATTATTTTGCTATTGAAAAACTTTCTTGAAAAGATGACTTTTTTCAAGCCAGAAAAAAATAAATGTTTTCAAAGGTCTTTTACTTTCTTATGATTCATTTTTTATGCAGTGTACACTCTAGTGTGACCCAAACAAGCAAACCCTGCTCCTTCTCTTAAGGGTTAACTACAGTACAGATATGAAGAAAAGGAGGTTAATTATGTAAGCATCTATAGTGCAAAAGTGTTCAAACAAAAAAAAATTCGTAAAGTTGAAAATGTCTAAGAAGGTAAAGGAAGGAGGTCCAAAAAAAACTTATTCTAGATGTTTTAGTAGTATTTTCTTTCTTCATTTTATCCTGTCTTGGTCCAGCAATCCCTCCCTCAAGTGAACAGTGACAGGGAATACCAACGTTTTACAATTTGGTCTGGATTGGTTTGCTTTCAAACACAACACTTTCAGAAACAAACCAAAACCAGACCAAACTGCCTGGAAAAACTCCAGTAATTCTCCAATTTGTTGTCCACTAATAAAAGCTTCCCCTCATTTACCCTATCAGACATTTTCTGTTGTTTTCGTGAGTCCCAGATCCTAACTAATGCACAACACTAGCTGCATTTTGTTCTTTTAGTTCATTTTCACACTTTGAGGGTGTTTTCAAACTGGAAAGGTCTGTTGGTCCGGTCGGAATCCACTAAATTTAGTCTGGATCAAGTCCTGAACCCTGCATCTGGTCTGTATTCAGACTGTCGTCAAAGGGACTTTCCTTTAAACAAAACCATGTGGCTACAGATCTTTTCACTCATTGGTCAGGAATTACGAGGGCGGGGCAAAGCAATGAGAGAAAGAGTACGTTTTGGAAGTCCTTTACTTTGCAGTCCTTGTCAGGTTTAAGTTTATATTTCGCTGACACATTTTGAACACCGGTGAACACCGGTGAACGTCCGGTACAACACTTTATACTGCTGCTTTGGCACGGCGGAGGCATGCTGCAAGCGGTTACTGAGAAGACGCAGAAGAAGCTACATTAATAAGTGTTTATAACAAATAGACTGTCAGAAAAACAGTGAGAAGCAATGTTAAAGTTTGTCGAAATAATCCTGCATTCATCTGACCACATTTTTATGAGCTGCTGTTGCATCGCTGTTCCACAGCTGTCTCGCGGCTCTCTGTTTACATCCCATAATCCCCGGCTACTGTGGCCATTCTGCTCTGAGTACAGAGTCTATTCAGACTGAGGAATCTCAGAGCGACCCGAAGCTCACTGGAACCAGGAACCACTCTCAGTCCCATCTTTGGAGGTGGTTCCTGGTCCCAGACCAGGGTTGCCCTGGGTGTATTCAGACAGAAAATTTGTTCCAGTTTATTGGGGGAAACGAACTCTCATTCACTTTAACCCTTGTGCTATCTTAGATGACCCCACCCTTACATTGATGTGTTCTCCCTACCTTGCCAAAGGTGGATAAAGGTGGAAAGATTTCATGTAATCCATGGACACCAGTGAAGATCACAAATCATTGAAGAAAAATGGTTCAGAGCACTGTCTAGTGGGTCTAGATGACCCAACTCCCAATGTCAAAGTGCCTAGGATAGCACAAGGGTTAAGCGAACCAAATGTGTCCAGTCTGAATACACCCTAAAAATAACTTTTAAAACCTGAATTGGATTTTTTTTTTTTTTTACCTGTTAAAATAAAATGTAACTCTGTTATATTGCTAGGTGTGGTAAAGGAATCCTCTTATGGTTGGAGTTGTTGAAGGAAACAAGTTCAATTCAATGCATTTTTTTCTGCAAATTTCTCATCTTTTGGATCACAAATTTTCTATGCATTTTTTTCAATCCTCCATCAAATTTGACAAATTATGAAAAAAGTAAAATAAAAGTTAAACTATATTAGCAGCAGAATGTACTTTCACAATGTTGCAATGCAGCCTCAGATACTTTAGTTTTGATTGAGTTGCTGCTGAACGGGATGACTTACAAATTGTTGAAAGAGAACAAATTTGTTAAAACAAAACTTTGCCATTTAAGAAACCAAATATGGCAAGAAATTATATTTTTGGCTGGATATATTTTTGTCATGGCAGTCATTTTTGATTGTTGGAAAGTGTGTCTATTATAGTCCACGCTTGTAAGGAATATGCTTTCATAGAATGAGCAGCAGAGCAAAGCATGTGGGTGAAAAAATCTTCTCTGCCAGACATCTAATTCTGATTACTTATTCTATTCAGCTTCTTCCATTATGATTGAAGTTTGAAGAAACAGGGAGTGTTGACAGATTAACAATCTAGTCAATTAACAGGAAGGAGCCTCCGAAGCCTGTGGTAGAACCGTATGCAGTCACAACAGCCAGGGACCTCCTCCAAAGCCAATCAATAGTCAATGGGATGGCGTCCCATTTTCACCCAGCATTTGTTGCAGTTCAACCATTTTCTTGTGTTCTAATCTCTAACCATTTGTCTGCACAACAGCCTTGCTGAACAGTACTGATGGGCCCCCTGTGCAGTCTGTAGGTTTTGGAGGTGTTGGGGACATGATGAGCTTCATCCAGTGTGAGTTCTTGGGAAAGACCCTTCATAATGCAGCTTCACTATCCAGCCACAAGGGGGCTTGAGTCTGGATCCCCTTGTGCCAGTTTCCAGCCCGCATAAAAGAAATACAGGGTTGTGTCAAGAAGGGCATCCTTCCTAAAACCCTCTGCCAAACCACCTGTGTGACTCAGTAGAAGCTGATTCACTATGGCGACCCCTGAAGGGATACGCTGAACGGTGAATAACAAAAACTAGCCCATTTCACTCTCATTTACTCTTCCATGTTGTTCAAGTGTTCCCTACAATCTGCTGCCTGCATAGAAAAAAAATGTGTATGAACATTTTCACTCTACAGCTTCACAGAGTGGTCTACAATTTGAAAATTTTCGTGGGGGGCCACCTGGGTGCCCCGTGCAGATTTGTCCATTTTTTGCCCGCAGACAGCCCATATCTACACGCAAGGGCAGGTAAAACATTTGGAGTAAACCAGCTAAAACACTGTTTACTGCTCGTGCCATCATTGGAAGATGCGGCAGAGATTCTCCAGTAACTAGCTGGAATAAATGATCAGCACCGCTTGGTACCTCAACCTCAACTCCAATAATCTGGTGACTGCTGTTAGTGACGCACCACAGCACAAAGCATGAACCGTAATCCATTTGAAAACACACAACCATTGATAGGATCAAGGATACACACATATACCAGTGTATACGTGAACAAATAATCACACTCAGAGACTCACTCAAGTACTCTCCCCCACCAATCTCTCCCCCTCCTCCCCCCTTGCCCCTCTCCTCTATTCGTTCCCCTTGTCCTCAAACACTACTCAGAATATTGATACATCTCTCTCCTCTCTCCGTCTCTTTCTCCCTCCATCACTCACTTACCCTGCTGAATACTGATAGCCTGTCTACTCCGTGGTCTGAGTTTCAAATCTCTCCCTCCCTCTTTCTCCTTCTGTCGCTGCACCCTTTCCAAAAAGAACAGCAACATAAAGGAGGAAATAGCAGAAGTTAATGCACTGAGGTGGACATAAATTCGCTTAAGTACCATCTCAGATTATGTCAAGACAAAAATGGGCTTAACATTGTGCAAAAGAGGAAAGGGTTGAGGGTGACAAAAGAGCGATGGGGTAAAGTGTTCCTTTGCTTGGACATCTTGCCAGCGGAAATTGGCCGAGCAGCTCGCCGGACTGTAGAGAGTTGGCGGTTGGCAACAAAAGGGGGAGAGACGTGTGAAAAGTTCAGGCAAATGAAGATGCCTTCAGTGGGTGTTTTTTTTTTTTTTTTTTTGTCCGACTCCCACCCTCCTACCTCATTGTTGGGCATGTCAACTGAGGCACAGACGAGGGGGGCAGCAAGTGAATGAGGTTGTCAAAGAACCCCCCTCTCCTCCACTCACAGCCATGCAGATGTAAATACACGCAAGTACACGCAACAAACATTTGAAAAAGCAGGGCGCAGGAAAGAGTGAAAATGGGAAAGATGACAAACAGAAATGCCGTGCTTTTCTCACTTGGATGAGGAAGGTGACAGGGGCCTTTCAGGGTATTTGTGTATTTAAGTGTGTGTGCCTAGTCTCTTTGGAGAAGCTTTTCTGTCTGCATTAGAAGTGCAGAGCGCCTGAGACTCTGGGACAGGGAGTGTGTGATTTCGTCCTCCAAGTCTTCCCCAGGCGTCCTTGAAAGAGACTTGCTGGGAATATCTGACTGTGCGTTTGTGTGTGTGACAGTGTTTGAGCCCACACAAGCAGAGTTCAGTAGAGAAAGCTTGTGGTGTGTTACAGGTGTTCTCCAGAAAAAAAGAAAATACACTGCTTTTTTTTTAACCTCTAAGATTTCACAACCACACCTTAGAAACTACCCCCCCCCCCCCGATGAATAAGAAAATGTGGTTAAATTGAACAAAGAGATGTAAAAGTGAAAAAGAAAGACCTTGAGTCTTTTTTGTGAGTGTTCATGAGTGTGTGTTCATGCTTTTGCTATCAAAATATAATTTATAGACATTACACATGAGGTACAGCCTTCATCAACTGTAAAGTTTAATCATCATAACCTAATAAAAGCAGTCTGTCCCATAAAACAAGTAAAAGTTGCCAAATGATAGAAAAGACATGTATCCTTAAAACTGTCATTCCTTCTTAAAGTTTACTATGTATGACATTAACAAAGAAGTCATAATCTTTTTTTATTATCTAAAGTTTGTTATATGTCTGTAACATGACCACATCAGGTACATACACATCAATCCCAAATTATCACACTTCCACCCGTTGTTGTTGTTTGTTCTGTCATAAGTGGTTTCATTTTAAAAACAAGAAGAACTGTCCGAAAGTCTCCTAAACTCCAGCGTCCCCAGGCATGTGTGCAATTCTAGATAATGTACACGTTCTATTTGAAGTAACTGAAAAAAATTATTTTAAAATGTTTTGTTGTTTTTTTTAGAAATACCTGTACAAATGTACATAATAAGAATATAAGCCCCTTTAATACACAATTCCTTTGCTTTCAGGACCTTGATGGTTATCCCTGTCTGTCATGGTTTTTCAATTCGAAGCTGAAGAGATACTTTTGTCTAAAGCTTGTGTGCATTCATGGGGGAAAAAAACAATAAACGTGTGCAATACCGAGCTAAAGGCATCATAGACAAAGGCAACTACCATACCAGGCCACGAGATGATGATAGATTTCCCTTTTAAACAAAATATGGTTTAATCATTTTCATAAAAATGAAACTTATTACAGATGTAAAAAAAAAGATCAATAAGGCCACCAAAAACAAGGAAAAACCGAAATCAACTTTGACTTACATAAAAACTAGTGCTACAACTCTTTCAATTCTTTGAAAAACTGAAATAATTGTTAATTTATTGAAACCTACAATTTAAAACGGGAGCAAAAATGTTCCACTGGGATCTGGGAGCTGCTTTTCTTGGCTTTTCTTTTAACACACAACCAATGTGAGCTGGGAGCAAAGTAGAATCCCAGAAATCCTGTTCGGGGAATTACTCACATAAAAATCATATATTTATCCACTACATATTTTAGATTATATTTAATTCATAAGTAAGTTCCTTAAGAAGAGATACAGAGAGAATAAATGCCTTTATTGCATCAAAATGAAGAAAATAGTTCATTTTAGCTAAATCCTCCATTTTTCACTGAAACTTCACCTTCTTTCAGTGTTTCACACCTGGATTCTGTCTGATCATTACTTCCCTCAGCATTGACTTCTCAAAATATTACCTGTGCATCTGCCAAATTCTTGAAATAATTGTGCAATGCTCATTTTTACATTATTTCGACTGTAAATCTAGGTTTTTTGTGTTTTGGACGGCTACACTTAACAAAGCCACATTATTGTTGTCATTTTAAACTATTGTAGAAAAGATGATAGCACAGAAACAAATTTTTGCATGTTTGTAAACCAGATGCATACGACTTAAGAAAGAAAATCGGGTTGCTTTTTTTCCCCACATGGCTACAGCAGTCAGCAAGACAATCACAAGCATGTCTGACCTTGTTTCTCCGCCTGTCTACACATGCTATCAGCTCTGGTCAGTTTGATATAGTGACGGGAAGGAAGCCAGAGGGAGAAAAGGACACGCAAGCACAGTCATAAAAAATTAAAAATTCAACATAGTAGTGCTGATATTAAGTCAGAAATGACGGAGCAGCATCTTAATCTACAAAGTAAACCAAGGATACAAATGTTCTTTTTCATCTACAATACAAAAGATGGATGTAATAGTCACTTAATTACAACTAAAGTACCGTAACTTTATTCGTTTGATGTGTGAAAACAAAAATCACAACAGATATTAAAATACTTTTTGATATTGTTTGACTTGATTGTTGCAAATCTGATTGTTGCACAGCACAACTTACAGAAAATTCTTTATCTGAATGCACAAATGAATGTAAAGAAATTGGAGAAAAAATACATCCCAGAACCATAGGTGACTGCTATTTACTCAGAGAGAAAAAAAACAAAAAAAAACAGGTAATTTACGGTGACTATTTAAGCAGAGGTCAAAGAATAATAGGAGAAAACATGTGGCAGCTTTATGTTAAACACTGATGAGATTTATGATGTGTTCTCTGACCCAAAAGGCCTTATTTTTGTCTGCATGGGAAGTGAACACAGTGAAATGGCCAGACGTTTTACAAGGAAAACACACGGTCTTTGTGCAGTGAATGAAAATGAAGTCGCTCTGCTGAAATGCTTACGAGACGGCAACAGATGGCACAAGACACAAAATATATGCGTGGTGAAAAAAAGAAAAAAAGAAAACCTTAAAAACACAGTAAACCTAAATTTGTTCATTTAAAAAAACGATGGAGTTTGAATGTGGAAGTTGATAGGATTAAAAAAGAGTTTGTTTTATGATCTGAGAGATCAACCACAGCTGCTCTTTGCTTAGTCTCAAGTGTTTGATGAAAGATTGAATTAACCCTTGTGCTATCCTGGGCACTTTAACATTGGGAGTTGGGTCATCTAGACCCACTAGACAGTGCACTGAACCTTTTTTCTTCAATGATTTGTGATCTTCACTGGTGTTCATGGATTACATGAAATCTTTCCACCTTTATCCACCTTTGTCATGGTAGAACACGTCAAAGTAAAGGTGGGGTCATCTAAGATAGCACAAGGGTTAAAGTGCTAATTTGTAGGCTTTTTGAAATGCTGCCTTTTACTTCTAAACTTTAAAATCCGGTAACGTCTCATTGTCCCACTCTTTCAATGGCACATTTAGTTGGACTCATTATCTGCACAGTCACTCTAATTGTAAATCAAGTCTATTGGAGATAAAACAAAGTTAGAGATGCAGGATTACAGATAATCCCAAAAGTTTACAACTCCACTACAAAAACGTGCTGCCTGAAGAAAATGAAGCTGTTCTACAGTAGAGTTTAAGTATAAATGCTGCAGGTTTTTGGGCTGTCCAGGCCTAAGGAGGGTCAAGTAGAGGAGCGCCTGGTTCAATGCGCATCTTGGGGGGAGCACAGGTGTGTCTTGGAGTTCCCTTTAGGCTCACTGAAAATGGAAAGTAGGATTGTCGTGCAAGTGGTAAAGTGTTTTGGTTTTTATCCTTTTTTGAAGTATGTGAGATCATCTTAAAACTGTAACTTCATTAACATTTTTAGCATTTTTGGAATCATAAAACATAAAAGGGAAACGTTTCAAAATTTTTTAAGCCAAATAAGTATCAGACTTTGTTTTTTTTACACTCAAGTTTGAGTGTAAAAATTAAAAAAAAAGTTAATCACAGGATCCTGAGTTAAATTAAAACTTTGAAAGGTTGTGTTTTTAAAGTTTTTTTCCTGTGCTACTTTACAATGTTCTGTATCAATGCCCCCCCCCCCGCCCCCATCGTTTAACTTTCAGATTTTTTTGTCTAACTGCCAAAAATTAAAGGTGTCAATTAATATTGTTAAGATTAGGCCACATCAATCATTTCCTTTTGAAGACAATAAACTGTGTTGAGTTTTTTGTGCATGAGCAGTTTATAGTGTAAATCTTGACTTTCAGAATGATATTGCTCAGCTTTTTTAATACTATTTGACTTTTAGCATTTAAAGTAGCATTGATCTTAGTGGTTTCGAAGGGTTAGTCCTTTAGTCTTGGCATTGAATAAGGTTTGGTATTTTTTACCTTTTTTTTGGCAAGATTCTATTATCTTGAACTATTTTAGAGATGACATTTTTATAGCTTTTCTTTTAGCCTTTTAATATATTTTAATGCATTTTTATGGTTGTCTTCAGCCTTTTGAAGATAAAGAATTGAGTAAAAAAAACAACTTTTCTTCCCAGAATGTCAATGATTCGCTCAAAATAAAAATAAAAATTAAATAAAAACCAAAGACTCCACTTGTTCAACTTAAAAACTTCTTTCAGCCTTTCAGGTCGACCGAAAACACATCATGACTTGTGTTCCCTTCCTCAGCATCCCCTACAGAAGCTCCCATGAATGATAAGCATAAGCGGGTGTTTAAAGATAACTGCCACAGGGTAGATAAAATTCCACATCTATCAGAGAATTTAAGGGCATTCAGCCATTAAGGCGCCATTTTACCTTTTGTTGGATATAATCCTCCATATTTCATTGAGATGCATATCTGCCTCTCACACTGTCTGCTGTTCTCTATTCAACAGTGACCCATTGCTCCCTGCCATACAATCCTTCACCTTTCTGGGCTTAAAAGTAATTACCACTTTAATTTGCTGTCTGCTTTTGTGCACACCTCAGTGTAACTGACTGACTGTGTGTGTGTGTGTGTGTGTGTGTGGGTACATGTATGCATAAAAAAAGGTAATGAGGTTGATGGATTCACACAAATGTAAGTCGACTGAATAAGTCAATAATTTCTCAAATAAACTGACAACAGTGATAATGACTCTTTACTTCTTTAATAAACACGATTCGTGATCGTGCATATCAAACGTGAAGATTCCCCTCACTGTTTTGTTCTTAGCTAAATATATTAGGAGTCTGGAAGCGACAGACTCAGTGAATGGGAGTTTTTGTTTTGAAATTCCTTACATCAAATTATACATTTTGTCGTATAAAAAGCAATTATGAATTAGTCATTAGACGTGAGTCTAAACACAAAACATTGTGTTAGGTTTCTGGATTTGAATGTAAATGTTTGAACGCATACATAAATGGCTTTTGATAAGAATATATGCACCTAATGAAAATTTTTAATTATAAATGACATAAAATGTTCAAAGTTTTGTGTCAAACTCTAAATGGGTTTAAGGATGTTTTTTTTTTCCTATTGTTTTAATGTGCGTGTGTTTATGCACATTTTCCCATTGGCCCAATTACTCAAGAACCAAAATCCCACAGATCCAGTCTCTCTGCTAAAATCCTTCACCCCTCTCACCTTCCGGTCCCTCTGGTGGGCATCTCCAAATAATCCGCCATCCCACCCCAACCCCACAGTTTTTCACCGCCAGATTGTCCATCACCGCCCCCTCCACCCCTCATCAGACCTCCACCACCTCTGCTGCTCTGCTCATATCAGCCATCACCATCACTCCCGCGTTTGTCCCCGCCTGTGTCGTCATCTTGTTGATCTCCTCTTCATTTGCCCCTTGCACTTGTTTTGCCCCCCGACACAAACATCTGCCCCCTCTCTGTTTTTTTTTTCTTTGCTCCCCCACTTTGCCCTCCCCAGTCCCAGGTGAGCTGACGACACAAGGAGAGCAGAAACACTCTGCGAATATAAATGGTAGGATCTGAATATTAATATACTATGCATCTTAATGATCTACTTAAAAAAGAAAAAAACAAAGAGTCAGGGTAAGGGTTGCATACACACACACACACACACACACACACACACACACACACACACACACACACACACACACAAGCAGGTCTTTGCAGGATTGGGGAGCTGAACTATCTGTCCTGCACTGTGTAGATTAGTTAAAACAGGGCCTTATCCACCAACCTGTGATTTAAATGCTGAGCATCTCGTTCAAGACAAATGTGTTGTCTGTTTTTCCCTCTAAGTAAATGAAGACACCTCTTCTTTCCCACGTCTTTCTCCTCTATCTCCTCCTGTTGCTTTCTTCATTTTGCTTTTATCTCCCCTTACTTCCTTAGTTCAGACAGCCTTACCCTCTTTCCCTTTCTCCCCCTACCTCTCACGATTGCCCCATTTCACCCTTTCCTCCTTTCCACTTTACGCACCCCTCCCTCAATAGCCACCCCCCCCATCTTACTCTATCACTTCAGATTACCCCATCTCTCCCTCTCACCCTCTCACAGCCTCACCTACTCGATATTCCAGCCTTGTTCTCCTGCAGTCTCCAGCACAACTTTCTGACCCACTTCCTCTCTCCTCCCTG
Source organism: Oryzias latipes (assembly GCF_053564925.1). Taxonomy (NCBI): domain Eukaryota; kingdom Metazoa; phylum Chordata; class Actinopteri; order Beloniformes; family Adrianichthyidae; genus Oryzias; species Oryzias latipes. Next base: position 21,786,163 of record NC_136249.1, read on the forward strand.
GCCCCCTGATCAAAGCCTGCAGGACGGCATCGCCTTGGGCAGAGGAGAGGGAGCGCACGAGAAGAGGGGATGAAGGGATCCAAGCTGGGGGAAAAAAGGAAGAGACGGATAGAGAGAGGATAGAGCAGCACGAGAGAGAGGGAACAGAGAGATCACAAGGACAGGAAGAGGAGCCAGGTGCCCTTTCAGCCCAAGGACAAAAGCTCTTCCTGGCTGGTCTTTTTCAGTCCCTCTAAATCACACCCACACATACACACACCATCGTCATTACCATCTCTGGTCATATGGGATATGTATGATGACAGTGTTGATGGCAAAGTGATGTGATCTAAAGAAGCCTTTATATTTTTCAAAGCTCTAATCCTCAAAAACAAGTCAACTTTACAAGCTACAGCCATTAAAATTCAGCAGCGGGTTTAATAAATTACACTCTCAGATTACACACAGTCTCACCTTGTTATTTCATTTTACATGCCGGAGCTCCGCAGGTGAGAGCGCTGACAAAGTACATCTGTGTCTGACGGTGGAAGCACCCCTCTTGATCCACCCAATTTTTGTCTTATTTCACCCCGACAAGGCCCCAGATTCATTCACATAGAGAACATTTTGGATTTTTAATTTTCACCTGTGCGTCTTGAAAGTCAGTCGCAGACATGCTAAAATCAAATCATGCTGCCTCCTTTCTCTGCGGGAGACGCTGTAATTTTAGGAGTCTGAGGAGTTTAAGGAGTGGTGTTTGTCCATCCCAGCGGCGCTGTCTGTTGGGCAGTTGAGGCGCGGAGAAAGGATGAAGGAACACCGGCGCATTTGTACCCAGAACGAGGTGGCGTGTACTTTAACATTCCCTGCGCATCCTGACAAAGAGCACTAATTATAAATAAATTAGGGACACGACACGGTGTGCCACAGGGGGACCAGCCTGAGCAGCCCCGGAATAGAGAGAGAAAGAGGTACGTGAAAGAAATGGGGAGAGGCAGGAGAAGACAGAGAAGAGCAGACAGGAGAGATTTGGCAATGACGAGAAGCAAGCAGAAGAAGAAAAGAGATAAGAAAATAGAGGAATGGAGCAAGGGGAGGCCCAGGGGGTGGTGGTGGTGGGGTATATGCATGTGTGTGTATATACAAGGCCTGAACCCTCAAAATATAGCTTCAGCATACTGCCAGGAAAAAAAATACCTGACAAGATTCTCTCTAGATGACAGAGGTGTTGCAATATGTTTGAGCAGAGATAGAAAGAGGTGACAGGGAAATTAATAACCTAAGAGAATCACGGGGAGGCAGTGGCTTAGCAAACACAGCTGATCCAAAAGTTACCTCAAATGAAAAAGTCTAAATGAA